>NC_044043.1:101334392-101981538 GCF_901765095.1 Microcaecilia unicolor | reverse complement strand
GGCTGCTTCTGGATGAAATTAGACCTGGATAGCTAGTGATAACATTTTATCTGAATACCAGTACTGGACATCTGAATCTGGGTCAGCCACCAGGAGTTGCCCAGGCATGGCCTACGTTCAGATAGTTACCCTTCTCTCACCTAGGAAAGGCAGTAGGGAGCTGAAGAGGTGAAACTGCTATAAAACATATCTTTCCATGACTTTTTCTGTTAGAAAAATATGTCATGTCCCAACTGTGCACTATCTCGGGATGCAGGGAAAGAGGTGGAAGAGGATCACTGGTGAGCAAAAGGCTATCAGAAGAGAGACTGATGTATGAATTTACCAAAACATGCGTGCAAAAGAGGCCTTTGCCAAATGTACTTTTCAAAACCTTTGCCTACCTTAATACATAGCAAGAAATCTTTGGACAGTGATTATTAGTTCGTTAGCTTGGTAAGTGCAAAGTGAAGAGGAATTCAAACTATAGCTATCTGATAGAGGTTCCACATTACGAGTCACCGAGCAAAAAAAAAGGATGTAGGTATGACCATGAACAATGCATGGAAATCTTCTGTTCAGTGTGCGGCAGCAGTCACGAAAAAAAAGCAAATATTAGGAATTATTGGGAAAATAAAACAAAGAATATTATAAAGTGGAGATCTAGCAGGCACTGTGTTCCCAGCAGCCAGTCCAGAAGACACCCCAGATCATGCCCCCAGCAATACAAGTCGATGCTCCTGCTGCAGCAAGCAGCCTGTGGGGCATGACCAAAGGGGCAAGCCCGCCCCTTTCCGAGTGAGGAGTGGGCCTCCTCAATTTTCTAAGGGGAAGCAAAAAGGCACCAAGAGAAAGTCTTCAAAGCCTGCCACAGTACAGGGACCAATGGATTTTCATTTTCAGCAGGCCATGGCTTATTTACCTCCACCGACTATGAGTACTTCCTCTATTTCTGGTGCCTCTTTATACACTGAGGACCCTACCTTGCCCCCTCAACCTCTTCCCACTGCAGATATGGGTAGAGTTTCTAAGTATTGGGATTAAAGAAGGTGTTATGATTCCATTGCCAGTTACTCTTTCAGTATCCTCCTGATATTAGTACATTCCAAGGGTCTCTCTTAAAGATATTTTATCATTTATTCATCAAGTTGATCAATAGAAATCAAACAAAATAAAACATGGAAAAGAAAATAAGATGATACCTTTTTTATTGGACATAACTTAATACATTTCTTGATTAGCTTTTGAAGGTTGCCCTTCTTCGTCAGATCGGTATTTCCAATCTGACGAAGAAGGGCAACCTTCGAAAGCTAATCAAGAAATGTATTAAGTTATGTCCAATAAAAAGGTATCATCTTATTTTCTTTTCCATGTTTTATTTTGTTTGATTTCTATTGATAACCTTAAGAGTGGACTAACACGGCTACCACACTCCTCTTCATCAAGTTGAGAAATCCCTTCAAGATAATATCTCCAAGTTTGGTAAATTTACTGAGGAAACAGCTATGAAATTGACTGATCATGAGTCTAAGATTAATGATATGGGTTCACGTTTTGCAAAGGTAGAGACTCAAATGGGCACTTTTAGTGTCTTGGCTACATCAGTGATTAAGGATGGACTGTGGACTCATTCACATTTAGAAGCACTTGAGAATTCAGTGAGAACCCGTCATTTTCCCGTGACTCATTTCCTTGCACCAATAGAGATCTTTAAAATGTATCTGAAAGATATCCTGCAGCTCTCTTATGAAGAATCAGTGGTTTCTAAGTTATATTATTTACCCTTGGGATTCGGAAAGATTGATGATAAAGAAGGAGCCTGTGATTTAATTGCATCTCCAGATAGTTTGGCTTTGACTAAGTTTTTACAGTCTTCACAAGAAGCTCTCCCCTTGGTCAAAAACTTACAATTTTTCCTGATGTGGCCAGACCTACTCAACTTTGAGGAAAGGCTTTTCTGCAGTTTAGACCTCGTGTCTTGGCAGTGGGGGCTACTTTTTCCTCAAATTTCCTTGTGTTTGGTCATATCGGGAACTAATTCTTTATGTCTTCTTAGATCCAGCTCACTTGGAGAATTTAAGTAATTGGTAAATTTATAGTTTAGATATTTTCTGTTTTTTTTCTGCTGGTTTTGGGGTATTTGATATTTTATTTTGTCTGCCGGCTATGTAATTGGTTGTAGAGCCTATTTTGTTTTTCCTTAGCTTGTCTCTAGTTCTCCATTAAGTGGATTTAAATGCATTTGGTTGTTAGTTTGGAATTATTATTCCTTTGACATTTTTCCTTTGCATATTTATGTATATGTATTTTTGCATATATAATGAAAAAATTGTCAATTAAAAAAAAAAAGCTCTTCATAGTGCCCCTCTCTGACTTCATGGTGAAACCGCACCTCAAATATTATGTGCAATTCTGGTCACTGCAGAATTAGGAGGTACAGAGAAGGGTGAAGAAAATGATTCTAGGGATGGAAGAGCTCTCATATGAGCAAAGGCTAAAGAGGTTAAGGCTCTTCAGTTTACAGAAAAGAGAAGATCTTGAATGGAGTGTAATGGGTAAATGCAAATTGATCATTTACTTTTTCAAACATATAGGACTAGATTCTGAATATCACTTCTAACAACAAAATATGCCTAGGCGGCGTCTATAAAGTGCGCCTAAATTTAGGCATACTTTCTGGAATATGTCTACATTTCTGCATAGTTTGTAGAATACACTGAGCACCAGGTCCACGCGACTAAATTTAGTCACAGGCAGTTACACCAAGTAGAACTTTGTGCAAATGTTGACCAGGTGTATTCTATAACATGCATAGATTTTAGAAACACCCATGACCCACCCATGCCACGCCCCCTTTTCAACTATGTGACAGAATTTATATGCGTCATGTTATAGAATACACGTAGACAGTTGTGCATGTAAATTCTAATTAATGCCAGAGCCGGTGGTGGGAGGCGGGGCTGGTGGTTGGGAGGCGGGGATAGTGCTGGGCAGACTTATACGGTCTGTGCCAGAGCCGGTGGTTGGGAGGCGGGGCCGGTGGTTGGGAGGCGGGGATAGTGCTGAGCAGACTTATACGGTCTGTGCCAGAGCCGGTGGTTGGGAGGCGGGGCCGGTGGTTGGGAGGCGGGGATAGTGCTGGGCAGACTTATACGGTCTGTGCCAGAGCCAGTGGTTGAGAGGCGGGGCTGGTGGTTGGGAGGCAGGGATAGTGCTGGGCAGACTTATAGGGTCTGTGCCAGAGTCGGTGGTAGGGAGGCGGGGCTGGTGGTTGGGAGGCGGGGATAGTGCTGGGCAGACTTATACGGTCTGTGCCCTGAAGAGGACAGGTACAAATCAAAGTAGGATATACACAAAAAGTAGCAAATATGAGTTGTCTTGTTGGGCAGACTGGATAGACTGTGCAGGTCTTTTTCTGCCGTCATCTACTATGTTACTATGTAGTGTGAATAATTGCTTGTTAATTGGCAATTTTCAGCGCTGATTAGCTTGTTAACAAAGTTGCATGTACAAATCCAGAATATGGTTGGATTTGCATGCGCAACCTAAGTCGCACTATTTAGAATCCAGGGGATAATGACTAGGGGGCAGGCCATGAAGTTTCATTGTAATAAATACCCTTAGACAAACTGGAGAGAACTCATTGCAGGAGGATGTGGTAAAAGCAGTTAAGGTAGCTGTATTTTTTTTTTTATGTGGCCAATTCCTGGAAGAAAAGTCCATAAACCATTCTTAAGGTAGACCTGGGGAAGGCACTGTTTGCCCTGGGATTTGTATCTTGGAATGTTGCTACTCTTTGGGGTTCTGCATGGAATCGTGTTACTCTTTAGGATTCCGGAGCCTTGCTATTCTTTGGGGTTCTATATGGAATGTTGCAACTAATCAGGTTTCTGCCAGGTACTTGTGACCTGGATTGGCCACTGTTGGAAACAGGATACTGGGCTGGATGGACCATTGGTCTGACCCAGTAGAGCAGTTGTTAAATGTTCTGATGCTCTGTCAGCAGTGCAAACTAACAAAGACACAATTAACTGTGGTGTTTAGGATTTTTAATGCAGCTTCTTTCTAATTGCTTTTCTTATTAAAAATGGATGATATAAAACAACTGAATTATTCATTGTGAAAACATGATTATTTCCAAAGTGTACAAACTTCCCACAAGTTTGCACACTACTTTCTTGAACCAGCCAGTAGCCAGGCCAGTTAAGCAAATCAGTTTTAGTGAACTTGCCATCAGCCCTAGAAAAATCAGACTAAGGAATCAGCATGGAGATTCAAGCAGATGTACTTGACTTCGGTCCACAGCAGTTAAATTTAAAGCATATTCCAGTGAATCAACGGTAAACTACTGAATTTTCCGAGGTTCGTTGGAAACAGTTTGACAATTTTCTCCCATCGTGGCAATAAATCCAAAAACCCTATCGAAATGAGGAAGACAAACTCAGCTGCTTTCCTGTTTGACCTCCTAGACATCCTTAACAAGAAAACGTGTGCTCTGCTTTTCTTAGTCTCTGTGCACTACCGACTTGCTTTTCATTCACAAATCAAAGCTGGATAAAAAGAGGGGTTTTCAGGATTTTCACAATGAATAAGCATGAGATCTCTTTGCATACAGTGGAGCCAGTGCCTTCAAATTGATCTGATCCTGAAAAGGGCCTGGAGGTTGGGCAGCCCTGGTTTAAGTATTTCCAGGGATGTCTCTAGAGAAGGGCTAAGAAGGGAAGAAATTGTAAAATGAAGGGATTTCCTTGAAGACTTATTTCCAGCATTGAGGGGCTGACGGTCTGCTTTGTGATTATTGGGGAAAACGCTACAGTCCTAAATGCGACTCAATATCTTTCCCGGATGATCACGAAGTAGGGGCAGCGCTCTGGTCTTTTAAGGCTGAAACGGAAAACTATAACTAACACCTTTAAACCTGCTGAAAACGATGCATTACAAAGATTCAAACACGTTCCCTTTAGGCTTCAAGTTGAAGAATTTAATATCAACGGGGGACCTGAATAACACCTTAAAATTCATATGACAGAATGGCATCTGCATTTTTCGCTCTGCAAAATTTTAAACGTAGAAATAAGCAGCACCACACAGGCCAAGACCACTGGGCTCCAATCCGCCGGACTTGCCAGCTCGCTCCCCCCGCAGCTGGATTCCAGCACAGGGTCCGTTTCTAGACACCACCCTAGAGGGGCAAGAATGATAAACAGGGGAAAAAGCAAACTCGTGGGGCCTGTTTCACTTCAAACAGAGAAAACAAAGCCTCAGTGCGAGCTGCAAGTAGACTTTGACACTTTGAGTCAGTCTGAGTCGCCTCCGACAAATGCAACCGCTTTATCCGGCTTTGTTCGGTGAAACCGTTTTGTCCATTGCCCAGTTCTTCTGCTTTGATAAGTTTAATTGGTGGCCGGCCCGGTTTCCACAGAATTAAAGGCAACCCTCCCCCCCCCCCCCCCCCCCCCCCCCGTCCCTTTTGTCAGGGGAAAGGCGAGCTGGTGCAGTTTGTTTTCATTGTTCGTGGCTGCCGTCCCTTGAGAAAGTCCCTGTGAAAATAAATTAATTCCCATTACACACACATTAACAACCTCACTAACCAGACGCTGGGCAAGCTGGAACCTCTCAGGGCTTCAGTCACTTCTCGCTGTTCAGTGAATCAGACGCAGAAAAACCAGGGGGGGGGGGACTCCTACTTTTTAAATCAAGTTTATTAGCAGGTTTATACTAAATCTATTATTTAAAAAAAAACACAGTGTTCCGTGGAAAACATTTGAAGGATGTACTATTACCTTTTATTACAAATAAAATATTTATTTATTGCATTTGCATCCCACATTTTCCCACCTCTTTGCAGGCTCAATGTGGCATGAATGGTGGAAATATATTAGAAAATAGACATTTAGTTTTACAGAAGGATCTTGGGCAACATGATAATGATGAAACATGCAGATATTGTAAGACAGTTCTAAATATATTACTACTACTACTTAGCATTTCTATAGCGCTGCCAGGGTTACCCAGGCCTGTACAAGTTTAAACATGGGGAAGGACAGTCCCTGCTCAAGAGAGCTTACAATCTAAAGGTAAAATACTAGGACTAGGGGGCATGCGATGAAACTACAGTGTAGTAAATTTAAAACAAATCGGAGAAAATTTTTCTTCACCCAACGTATAATTAAACTCTGGAATTCGTTGCTGGAGAAAGTGGTGAAGGCGGTTAGCTTAGCAGAGTTTAAAAATGGGTTGGACGGTTTCCTAAAGGACAAGTCCATAAACCGCTACTAAACAGATTGGAAAAATCCAAAATTCCAGGAATAACATGTATAGAATGTTTGTACGTTTGGGAAGCTCGCCAGGTGCCCTTGGCCTGGATTGGCCGCTGTCGTGGACAGGATGCTGGGCTCGATGGACCCTTGGTCTTTTCCCAGTATGGCATTACTTATGTAGTCAGTGTAGGTATCAGGAATGGGAAGGTGGTTTGGCACCAAAAGCAAGGGAGAAGAGATGGGCCTTGAGTAAGGACTTGAAAATGGGCAGGGAGGGGCGATTGGGCTCGGGAAGTCTGTTATGTGGAGGAGTTTTGTATATTCACATTGTGTTCTGTTGGCAAGATTTTGTTTTTTTCATGTATATCGTGTCTCTCCCCCGTTTTGACAGTCCAGAAAAATGTAAAGAAAGTCTCATGTGTAACAGCTGGAACATCTGAACCAAGTCATAAATGTAACTTTCTCATTTGATTAACGCTCACACATGTAATATGAAAGCAGAAATGGGATGGGTGAGGGGAAGGAGTTTATTTCACTTTTACATGTTGCCTTTGATTGATTAAAAGTTCAGGATATTAATGCTGATAAATTGTGCACGAGTGGGGGGGGGGGGGGGGGAGAGTTTTGCTGCCACCTGATGACAGGTTCCCATTTCTGGCTTCTCAGAGGCAAACTCTCCACATTCCTCACTCCTAAACCAGGGCTTGTGAATATCACCCAGTCTCTGCTGTTTTCCCAATGTCCAGTGAAGGAAATTCTGTACAAACGCGGCTACACCATCACACACATAAATAGTTCAGATTTTTCATTCGAAAACTGACTGGTGCTTTTATAATATTTGCTATTTCCCTTGAAGCATCAGAAAAGCATTGGGAGTAACAGATGAAAGCCGAATTGTCTAAATCTGGATTCTAATCCGAACTGAGGTCCGAGAAGCAGGAAATGGAACTGGAGGTCGGAACTGTGAATTAATTTAACACTCCTCAGGCACATTTTGGTTTTTTTTTTTTTTAACACAGGTCCACTGAAACCCTCCTGTTCTCCTAGGGAAGATCCATCTGCACCACAAACTGACATCCTGCGACACCAACTCGCGTTCAGGATGTCCTTTTTTCCCTTTCTTTTTGCAACAATAATATAGTCTGAAAATTCGGTGAATTACACCGAAATCCTAAATTGAACAAAGTAAGGTGTTTTTCTCCATTCGATTTGAAACGTCAGATTAAGAAAGACATTTCCTGCAAGTGCCTCTGCACCTTATTTTGGGGAGAACCCCCCTCCCCCCCCCCCCAGTCGAAGTTAGAATTTATTGTGTAATATGAAGGTTTTGCAAATGCCCGGTACCCTGACTTTAAATCAAGGGATCAGACGAGAGCAGGATTTGGAAACCCTATGACTGGTACTTAGGACTTGTCTTTTAAGGCTGATTTACTAGCAATCTCCAAAGAGCAGAAACATACCTTAGGAAACCATGGAGATGAGAGATCTGCCTCCAGAGCCAGGAATTCTCCTGGGCATTCCGGTTTCGGTTTCTAAAAGCCGTAACTTGGGGATCTGGGTGATTGATGCCTGGTTTAATCTACTGCCCCCTCTTCCCAGGATCCCTCGTGCTAGCAGGCCCGGGTGTACAGGTGACCCCCACACCAGCATCTGCATCCGAAATTGACATTTCACCCCTCCACACTCCTTAATTGTTCGAAGAATTATTTGTGAAATTGCTTTCCACCAGGAGAGCCTTGCACGCTCATTTTCCGGCTTTTCCTATGCAGAGGGTTCCCAGGGAGCTGACAAGCGTCTGCCCCACGGCACAATCCTAAAATTAAAAAATTAAGAGCTCATTAAAATACCAACACACGAAGACAGAAATTACCTAATTTGGCCTGTATGATTAACTTGGAAAATAAAGTGCTGACAGAAAATAGATCGTAATTGTATTTCTGGAGCATCGCAGGCGAGCAGAGAGTCAGGGTGGAAATAAAATTTGAGTTCAGATACCGCCCCTGCCACGAAGAACCTCTAACGGGGCTAAAGAATATATAGATCTGTAACACACACAAACGGGGTGTTAAAAGTTGCTTTGAACGATTTTCCTCAGCCCTTTCTTTATTGTAAATAAACCTGCTCTTGCATTTGGAGTCACAGCCCCAGAGTGTAGGCACAGCCTTGACTGATGACTTTACTGAAACTTTAGGGACAATTTTCAGACCCAATGGCAAAATTATCCTTTTTTTTTTTTTTTAAACAAAATGTATATTTGGGGAGGGGTTATTAAAAGTTAAATCGGCAAATAAACGAGGCATTTAAAGAATCTCCGACCTAAATCAAACAAGATTAGATAGAAATGTTTAACTTTGAAGCCTCAAAGGCCATTTCTGAGCAGAAACTTAACTGTCTCAGCACCTTGAAGAATTATCGTCAGCTCTCAGTAAAACATTTCATCCACATGTTCTAGGAATACAATAACTGTGTAGAATATTTGCAACATGTCTACCTTTCCAACTTGGAAATCCTGCCTAATTGAAAGTTACTTATTTAGACAGAAAAAGAAAAAACGAAATCCGCTCAGGTCTCTGGTATTTTCTGGCTGTGCTGCTGCAGCGTTTTAGAGACGGATCGTTTCCTTCATATAATCTTTTATAAGCATAAACTGAGACATTACTTTGGATTATTTGGAAACATTTCTTAAGGTCCTTCCTTCTCCTGGGTGTAGCTTTGCGATGTGCAGCTGTATCGTATTCAAATATGTTTAACACCCTGACCGTAAAACAGCCAGAATCATTTCGCTAAGATTTCATCTTTTACCTAGTTGTTATCATTCATTTGCTCCCTACTTTGGGAATTCAAAACAGTATAATAGTTTTAACAAATCAGTAAAAAAAAAAAAAAAACATTTCATTTTAATTTACAATTGTGGTGGGAGATATGAAAAATACCTTTTAACAACTATTCAAAAATTAAACCCCATAATAGAAGTGAGAAATGTATTTATATCTAGTGTTACAGAAGTTTAATCTCATCACCTGTCATTAACCATTGTAAGTTATGAAGATAGGACTTCACAACCTGAAAGACAAAACGTTTGAGTATTTCAGTTGTATATTATTATTAATCACAATACCTAATTAATGGAATTACAATCAGTCAAAATTGGGAGATGTGTCGCACATGAAGATAGAAGAAAAATCAACTTTCTAAATGGAGAGATGTTACACTAAAGTTACACTTAAAAATAAATTTTAAATGTTATTTTCACGTGTAGAATCCTTTCATCTCTCCTAACGTGGTCAATAATATTAATCCCTTGTAGATTGGTAGGTTCTGCTGGATTTATTTTGTATCTGTCATGTAGCAATGATTGGTGTCTAGTTCATTTTGCAGCCTTTTAATTTCTTTAATAAAAAAATCCACAATTATAATGGTTACACAAAGAGGAAATTTATCTTACTTCTGGAGCTCCTCGAGTTTGTTCTTCTGTCTAGAAATTAAAAGATCGGCAACAGTTTTGTCACAAGAATGGAAGCTTCAGATCGAATACAGCAAAGTAAACATTGTTTTGCTCGGTTTTATTTATGTTTATAAATTGTAACCATATTACCATATTCTTTGTTAGCTAAAGACTAGGGCAAAAACTATTAAAAGCAGCCGAAAAACATAAATATGTCAGTCTTTCCATGTCAAAGTTTGTATTTCATCTGGTCTTGGCAAGCACCCTGCAGTCTAATATGGCTGGTAACAATAATTCACAAGGAAAATTCAAATTACAAGTAGGAAATGCTGCTCATTTCTCTTTAGAGTTGGATCTTGTCTCTAGAAGTGAATGATTTAACAAAAAAAAAAAAAAAAGAAAACGAAGGAGCCAGTAGAAACAATTGTGGGCAGGAACTTGTTTAAAAACGTCCATCAGAAAAGTAATCGCGGCTGGTTTTATGGGCTTTGGCAGCTATACTCACGTTGGTTGCTTCCCAAAGTGAACTGAGAAGAGCTTCATACACCATAAAACGTGTTCATTGATTTTTTTGCAAACGAAAAAAGTCCTTTTTCCATGGGAAAACAATAGTTCGGGGGTCCCTGCTGAGAAGTTTTCCTGCAAGCCTGGGGCAGGCACCTCCAGTGAAACGCTGCCCACCAGAAGGAGGGTCAGACCCTAGGAACTGGGTCCACCTCGCACCACTGGTCACCTGAAGGAGGGCAATTGAATGACACCAATAAACTAAAAAAGTGCCCAAAGTACATTTTTCAAAATGTCAAAAAGACGACCACTTCCTATTAAAGAAAAGTCAGACCAATAGTGGGGTTTGTTCTTGAAATTGTCTGGCTTTGTTTTGACCCTCTGCTGGGTCATAATGCTGGTGGGGAACATTTTGACCAAGTTTTTACTCCTGGTCAGACCCTGCCGCTATCTAGACAGAAAGAAGAAAAGCAGAAACTTTTATAAACGCAAAGCAAAGATTTCCGAAAGGGAAGGATGAGCAGATACCGGGGGGGGGGGGGGGGGGCAAAGCTACAGTGTTAACAGCTTGGTGGCTGGGCCAGATGTACATTAAGTTCGTGTTACCGCCGCTGGAACCAGAAAATCCAATCACTGGCCATGAACTTTATTTGCATATTCGAATAACACGCATCTAGCTAAATAGCAAAAGCCATTGACATCCATATGTTTTGTGACCCCTGCGGGTGTTCAGGGTGTGCAAGTGTGACAATAAATTGCGTGCAACAGTTTGTTTAAGGGCAGAACCGTGAGCCCGATTTGCTGAAATGCGGCCCTTGCAAGGACATTTACCGTGCGGCGTCTTCCCTTCCCGCTAATGCACAGCTCGACCTATTCAGTGGAGGACGCTTAAGAGAAATGAAGGATTTTCACCCCTCTCCCCTCGCCTACACACACTCCAACGGCAAATCTAAATATTAGTTTTTGTACCAAAACGAGGCCAGGCAGTGCAATGAAGAAGAAAATTCGCCAGTGCATCTTCCTGCCATTGGTTCCTTAGCCCAAAGCAATGCCCCTTCCGTCATCGTGAATAAAAGAAAGATCAGCGCCTATCATAATAACACTTCTCTGGCAGCCAGTGCGCCAAACTTGCTCACTTTAACAACTTCTGAAGCTTTTCCCCCTCCCTCTCCCCCAAAGGAAAAAAAAAAGTCAGCACTCTGTAAAGTGGAGAAAAAGCAACCCACCCACCCCCCCATCACAATTCATCTCGTTCCCTGTCTGGCTGAGTCTCTGCTGCCTCCCGTCCAGCGCGCACATCACTGCATTCGCCCCCTTCCTGCAACTTTTTTGGGAAAACTTCCAGTGACACTTCTTTGCTGCAAGGAAAAGGAGCCCGTCCTGAAGACCAACCTTTTGCATTTCCTTTGGCTCTGCTACCCAGCCCCCCCTCCCGGGAAAGTGACTTCTTTTGTCCGCTCGTGAATGGCAGCTTTACCAGGGGCCGTTCCCAGGATGATGCGACCAGCGCCAGGCCAGAATTATCCGCGCACGGGTTTCCCTCTGGAAGGTACGTCTACAACCTTGCATTTCCTTCCATCACTTTCCAAAAAGGCAGAACAAGTTTACACGAGGGTGCATGTGCTCTTTTTCTGTCTCGTGCATGCCCCTGGCCCTTTGCATGTGCTCCTCATTGCTGAAATTTGCTGTCCAGATTTTCATCCAGTGTTCAACGGTGAGGATAGATTTCAACATACAAACTGCACT
Source organism: Microcaecilia unicolor (assembly GCF_901765095.1). Classification (NCBI taxonomy): domain Eukaryota; kingdom Metazoa; phylum Chordata; class Amphibia; order Gymnophiona; family Siphonopidae; genus Microcaecilia; species Microcaecilia unicolor. The sequence continues at coordinate 101,969,604 of NC_044043.1, read as the reverse complement.
CACTGAAATCTCTCCTGGCTTTTACAAACTTTCTTCCAAACTGCCTTCTCCTCCCCGCAGGAGGGAAAGTCAGTTCTGGAAGCTTTTAAGGGGCAAATAGGTAGATCTGTTATTGCGCTCGATGGACTTTTGAGCGGATGAAATGCTACTAAAGCTGTCAGATTTGGAGGTAGACAGTCGCTCCATCAAGTTTAAGATAATCACATCATTTTTGCATGTGTGCGAGGTGGGTTTTCTTTTTTCTTTTTTTTTTAACGTTATACCCTCTTTAAGCCCTCGCCTGCTTGAATTAAAGAAAAGGCGAGTTGCGCATGTATTAAAAATCCAGACTCAGATGCGATTCGTGATCAAGTGCTGGAAATAAAGCTGTGAAAAGCCACGAAGCCACAAAACACACAAGCTGGGGGGATTTGTTGAAGTACTTTTCTGTAGCAAAGGAAAGTAAAACAGGCGGCAAAGCAATGGCTCAAAGGATTAGAACAATATTTGCACAACATGAGTGCGCATAATGAGCAGGAAGGGCGCCTGGCTTTGGATGCTTGTTGAATGGAAAATGGGACACTTGAGGGGTTTTTTTTGCCGCTGCTGGAGTGACTCTGAATTAGCGGTGCCTGATTCAAATTACAGCAGCCGCACTTCCACAATCTCCATTCCTGCTGGTGTGTGACATGGACAGATTCTCCCCCCCCCCCCCCCCCCCCCGACACACACACACAATCTTTTTTTTTTTAAGTTAAGTTCAAATTATGCACTGCAAATCTTCAGCTTCCAGATCTGAGAAACTGTATTTAATCTCCACGATATTAAACGCATTAGAGATCCAATCCACAGAAAATTATGCAGACGTTAGATTAGTGGAAGCTCTGAGAAATAAGCGTTTACATTCATGGGCTGAGGTCTGCGTTTAAGCCCAGCAACAGTTAGGGGTTCCGGTACCGGTTTTAACCTTCTTTCTTTGTGGAGCATGTGGAAAAGACAGAGTAAAATTTTCAGTTTCTGTTAAACGTTTTATTCTTCAACATGTCCCCCTTTGTGCAAAAACTTTTGCATGTCTTGCACAATTGTAGTGATTGCTAGAGTCCCCTGGGCGCATCTGCGTATTAATTTCACTTCAGACTGGTCTTCGCATGTGTAGTTAGTTCCACAGACCAGTCCAGAACTAATAATGTGTCTGCTCTCTTTAGTGTCTACTCCTCTGGGCCAGGGGCGAGTGAACCAGCTCGGAGGTGTCTTCATCAATGGAAGACCTTTGCCGAACCACATCCGTCACAAAATTGTGGAGATGGCTCATCACGGCATCAGGCCCTGCGTGATCTCCCGGCAGTTGAGGGTGTCCCACGGCTGTGTCTCCAAAATCCTCTGCAGGTACCAGGAGACGGGCTCCATCCGACCCGGGGCGATCGGAGGCAGTAAACCCAGGGTGAGTGTGACACAGGAGGCACCAACTCCTGAAAAGTGACAGTCCAGCTTTCAAAGAGAGGCCAACATTTCTCCACAATGCAGAGAGAGGTCAGAAGGAGTTAATATCGTGACAAGTCAGGACAGAGAGCAAGAGACGACACGACACACATTCAGCTCCTTCTGCCCTTCTTCCAGTATCTGGTTTGCATTTTGAGCCTGCAAATAGGTGGGAAAATGTGGGATACAAATGCTACAAATAAATAAATAAAAAAAGTGAGCTGATCTGGCAAATATTCCTTTTTCTACTGCTCTCTTTAGCAAAGTCATTGCGGTGGAAAAGAAGGAATGGTCAAGCATGAAATCTGCTGCTTTCTGATACTATTTTAAAATTCCCTTCCAAGGTACACTTTGTTTATAATGTATTAATGTTCCATTTAATTTTAAATTGAAATTGTTTGTTTGTTGTTGCTTTTTTTGCTTTCTGCCAACGTTGACCCCAAAAGCAGGTAGCAACTCCTGATGTAGAGAAGAGAATTGAGGAATATAAGCGAGAAAATCCCGGAATGTTTAGCTGGGAAATTCGAGATCGACTTCTGAAAGACGGACACTGTGACCGCAGCACCGTCCCCTCAGGTGAGCAGCCCCTAAACCCACATCTGCCTTCACTCGGTTCAGGTAGATTCTAGAGCAACACCTGCTGTGCACATCAGGAGCAAATGGCTGCCGATTTTAACACGATTAATTAGGTGTCTTTGCCACACCAGCCAACCTAAGACAGCCCCCCCCCCCCCCCACCCGACCTGTCATGACACTGACATTTCTGCCCAGCACAGTCGGTGGAGCCACAAACGTCTTAGGACATCAATCTGAGCCAGAACGAGCACCTCGGATTTAGGGAGATTTGGCCCTAATAACTGAAAAACAGAGGGGTCCCTTCATGGCCAAGATTTATCATCAAAGGTATAAGCAGTGCCAGGCTGGCTCAGACTAAAGGACTCCGATGGGGGTTGGGGAGGTCACTTGGAAATACTCAGAGGAGGCAGCTCAGTCTCAGCTGCTCACTTTTACACGTGAAAGGTGGAAACACCTTCACCTATCTGTAAGTATATTAATGACCCCCTTCCAAACAAAATACACAGCTTAACAAGTGGCCCCCAGCCGTATAAAATTGATAGACCTTGATAACAAAATAAATTAGGAAAAGTCCGAGGAAATGATGCATTTCACTGTCATTAACAAAGACCGAGTACAAATTCTGTTTAAAATAAGCCCAAAACTCAAAGTGTTTTTCATCTCGTCCACATTCCCAAAATGTACGACGGATAGGGGAAGCCTTACAAATGCAAAAGTGATACATTTCATGGCCACCTGAAGCAATCTTAACTTAATAGTTTAGCAGCCAGAAAAGTTTCATTAAAAAAAAAAAACTTTGTAAAGCGAAATTTCCATAATTTAAACTCCATATAAAAAAAGCTACTTATAAAGAATTCCCAAGGGATAGTTCCACTGATAATACCCTAGAGAAATAGGCCAGTTTCTTGCAAAGTTAAATTCCCTAATCCAAGCAATTGTGGAAAAATCCGCAGGAGTTGGAAGGATTTATGTGTTGTCTGAAATGTGGTTGACAACCTGACGACACCAACTGTGTTTTATATTTCTATCATGGCAACGTTTTGCACTAATAAAAAAAATGATATTCCCCAGAAGAAATATGGGCTCCTGTCTTTTTTTTTTTCAATGCTCCGATGTATTCCGGAAACCTCTTGTACATCCTGGTCACTGACAGGAGACAGTGGTTTCCTGATACTAAAGTAAAATCTGCCTGAATGGCACCAACGGATTCTGTCCAAATCATCTTATATTCTCCCTTTTCTTTCTTTTAATTTCTGAGGTTTAGTGAGTTCGATTAGCCGAGTCCTAAGAATCAAGTTCGGGAAGAAAGAGGAGGAGGAGGAGCAGGACTGCGAGAAAAAGGAAGACGAAGGTGACAAGAAAGCCAAGCACAGCATAGACGGGATACTGGGCGACAAAGGTAAACGAAAGAACGCGCAAAAAGAACGGGTACCGAAGCCACTTTAAGCTGTAAACCCTGCCAACTTTCTTCTACCCGACTCTCTGTAGGGAATCATTTGGGGTTAAATTTGATCTAATCTAAGTCTTTTAATTTCAAAGAGGTTTGGTAATTAGGGTCTGCTCCTTCCTACCTGCAACCCCTCCAATTCCCCAATCTGAGTCCCAGACGAGGGCAGTCTCCAATTATTTAAAGAATTGGGGGAATGTAGAGACTGGGGGGGAGGGGGGAGGGCAGTACCCACCGCTAAATGAATTTGTTAAACAGATTTTTCTCTTGCTTTCAAAACAGTCCCCTGAAACACTGGCTGACACTTGATTGATCTGGTTCTTCCGTATTAATTTCAGGCGCAGGGGTCTGTCCTGCTTTTCTGGGCACCCGGCTCGGGGTTGTGCTGCTCTGAGAAGTTTCACTTAAAATCCAATCCGTTCTTGAAAGAACAAAACTATTTTTATTGAGATGGGAGGTGGAGAGGGGGGGGGGGGGGAGACCTGTTTACCAAGTGCAGCTTTCCCGAGCTTGAGGTTCGACACAAGAAAGGTAGCAAGTGGAATAGAAACCTCTGGACACATTAGTTCTGGTAGCAGACAAAGGAGGGCAGATGAGTAGAAAGGAAATACAAAGATTTTGCCTACATAAAGGGGGGCAGGCGAGGAAAAGAGCAGCAGTAAAGGAGGAAGTTTACTCCCAAAATATATTCCCGGTGGGATTCACGCCCTGAGAAAGCTAATAACGAAATAAGAAGCAACGAAAAATAACAAAAAAATAAAGGATTTTTTTTCACATTTGTGTAGATTTGGATTCATATAGTTGATTCTGCACTCTTGCAATAAATTCAAATTTGATGTTGAGATTCTAAGTCGCTCAAATGAAGGAAAAAAATTCTTTCTTTTCTTAAATTATGGGACCATTGCTGTATTTTCGTTTTTGTGCTAGCATTAAACCTGCTTGTGATTTTTTTTTTTACTTAATTACACTTAGGATTTTTTTTTTTTTATCGTTTCGATTGAGATTTTATAATATTTTGAAATTTAATATTGAGACATTAAAAGCCACAGGACTTTACTACAGCCACCGTGGAACACAGAAGTGACTTTAGAGATTTAAATGATCGTTGTTGTACTTTTTTTTTTTTTTTAACTAAAAGAATAAAGTCCGCTTTCCCAATGACCTGATCAAACATTTGTCTAAGTTTGAAGTGAGGGTACACAAAGGGGCTTTCTCACGTCTCGACCCCTTTTCATTGGAAACTTAAGGATGAAGTTCAGTTACAAAGACCCCGGAGTCTATTGAAGCTTTTTAAGCAAAGATTCTCCACCACAAAAGCAAACAGTTAAAAAAAAAAAAAAAAAAAACGGAGAAGAAGGGCAGAGATGGAGGAGGGTCTGTCCATTTTCATTCAAAAACAGGCAAGGAGGAGAAAAGTTGGAACAAAGAGCCCAGGCAGGGAATGAAAGGAGTAAATTATTCAAAGTTCCCTGCTGTTAGATAGGTTTGTAATATCATAAGCCCGTCTGTTGGGAAAGAATAACCGTTGGAGGGGCTGCTAAATGTTTTCTTCTGATTTGGAAATGCCCTGTGCTCATTTGGAAATCAGTTCTTTGTGTTGCTCACTTTTTTCTTTCACTACAATCAATTTTAACTTATTTTCTCTTTCACCTACTAATAGACTCTTAGAAGAAGGAAAAAAAAAAAAAAAGCAAAAGTTCACAAGATCAGTCAAAATGAAACATTTAATTGGTTTCAGGCTTTCCCAGAGAAAGGCAGAACATTTTTACAACAAAATTTGAACCATTTTAACACGGAATGTCTTTAAACCAAGTGACCAGCTTGAGTCCTGTTAATAGGGGTTTGCTTTTAATCGTCATTGTGTATCCTGTGATTTCTGTGGGCTGTGTATCTTTCTTAGCTGCAAACTGAAATTGCCATAAAACAATTATTAGTATTAATAGTTCACGAAACCTTGAGTTAGGCGTGTTAAACGAAAACTGCCAGTATCAGGGGAAAAAAAAAAAGCTTAAAAGAACTTCAGCTTATATAACAGGAGACGATTTCGCACAAATTTGAAGCTTTCCTAGCGTCCAATGCACAAAGCTTCTATTCATTCCGATTTCAATCATCTGTTTTTAAAAGTGGAGGCTTTGAGCGTTCAAACTCCAATGCAAACTCTTAAGGAGTTGGGTGTTTATTGGGGAACTATTAAATGGGCACGTGTATTTTCCACAACATAGTTTGAAGGGTTTTGAGGAGGAAAAGTTAAATAAAACTACAAACTAAATTAAAATCATGCTATAATTGCAAAATTTTCAATAAAATTTAGGGGAAAAAGCACATAACAGAGAAGAGAATATTTTAAGATTCCTAAAAACAACTGTAGTTTTATTCAATATTTCTGTTGGCTTTCAAAGAACATCAGAAAGGATTTGGGAAAGTTTGAAAATCTAAAAACAATGTTTTCCCATTATTTAGTTTCTTCTTCTATGAGAAATGTATGGTTTTCTTGGTGGGAAGCCGCAGGATAACATTCTTTAAGGCTTCCTTCTGTCTTAATAATATTAATAAGACTTATAAGAGCTGGTAGTGAAAACTGTCTCTCTTGTTTAGGGAGCTTTGTTGTCCAGGGGTGCAATAGCTCCAGGGCATGGTGAGAAATGTATTTATCTCCAATCAGTGCTTACTCCTGCCTTTCAAGCACAAACGTTAAGTTGAAGGGTTTTAAGGCAGATTTACTGAAAGCCAGATGCACTAACTCCACGAAAAGAGCCCTTCCCTTACCGATCCCTTAGCGAATCGGTAAAAAATGGGCATGCATGAAGGAAATCGCATGCAAATGAGCTGCTCGCTGTTAGCTCATTTGCACGCGATTTCCTTCCTAAGGAGGGGAGCCAGTCTGCCAGCCGAGCATGCGCAGAGCAGCCAATCGTTATGCTGGCTGCTCTGCGCATGCCAAAGATGACTTAATACACGTCACTCTGAAAAAAAAAGGACGTCCATGACGAGCACTTCAATGTTTTTTTCTTCAGATTTTGTGATGGGCGTCCTTTATTGGATGTGTTTTTCTTGCGTGCCCAAAATGACCACCGCCGGAGAGAAGGGGATCGGGACTTGCGAGGACGTCCAAATCAAAACTATTTGGACGTCCCTTTTGAATATGCCCCTCCAGGTCTCTCTCAGGCAATCACAGCGCATTCAGCTGTCACTGGTATCAGCTAAACGCACTGTGATTGGCTGAGAGAGGGGCATAATCGAAAGGGACGTCCAAATAGTTTTGATTTGGGCGTCCTCGCACATCCCGATCCATGATTCTCTCCAGCGGTGGTCATTTCGGGCACATAAGAAAAGCACGTCCAAGAACACCGCCAAAGAGAATCTGGTATCGGGACGTGCGAGGACGCCCAAATCAAAACTATTTGGACATCCCTTCAGGTCTCTCTCAGCCAATCACAGCGCGTTTAGCTGACACAGCTAAATGCGCTGTGATTGACTGAGAGAGACCTGGAGGGGCATAATCGAAAGGGACATCCAAATAATTTTGATTTGGGCATCCTCACATGTCCTGATCCCCGATTCTCTCTGGCGGTTTTGGGGCACATAAGACAAACACATCCAAGAGAAGGACGCCCATCACAAAATCTGAAGAAAAAAAAACGTCCGAGTGTTCATCAGGGACGTCCTTTGGTTTTTTTTTTTTGAGTGAAGGACGTCCAAGTGTTAGGCCCTTGAAAGGGCATCCCTGACAAGCACTTTTCTTCCGACTTTTGCGATGGGCGTCCTTCTCTGCATGGGTCTCGCTTACAGCAGCCCCAACGAGAGGTGCAGACCTCCCGTTAGGTTTTCCACGATCGGAAACGGTAGTGCATCGCATCGCATTCACATTATAATAGTAATTAGCTCATTTGCATTCTGTTTTCATTAGCTGCTACCGTGACAGGAAAATGGCTTGGAGAACCCTTTTGTGCACGTCCCAGTTTACTACTTGCGCGCTAAACTGGCCAGAACCAGTTTAAAAACCACGTTGCCGGCTCATTAAATTTAGTGCATCTGGCCCTGAGTCTTTATTTCCTGACATTTTCATCTTTGAATGGCTCACTCCAGCTAGCCCTGGGCATATGTCAATCAGGGTTCAGTTCTTCTTTCATTCTAGTTGAGACCGAGCTATTATTATTATTGGGGTACAGTCTATAAACTGCCACACATCTCAGCTCTGCTCACACACTTTCCTTTAGACGGGAGAAGGAGGTGTAAGTTTTGGGTGTTGCACATTAGAAAGAGAGTTCTCTTAGATTATTCTTAATTTCTTTCCAAGAGCAACTGTAGGTCCCCCCCCCCCCCCCAAGACAGTTAGGATCAGACCAGTACCTAGATCGGTCTGGGGAGATCATACAGTGTCCCATTAAAACCTGCCAGATGGGAAGGAATGATGGAAAAGAAGTTTGTAAGGGCTAGAAAAGAGACCGCTTCAGAAAACTAATTAGAAAGAGAGAGTGAAGATTGAAACAATTCAAAGGAGGCAGGGAGGCTGTTCTGGACAGTCTGAGGAGGTGGTAGGGATTTAATTTGGTTGTTAATTACTCCTAATGTGCTTTTCAGGGTTTGTTACACTGAAGGAAGTTGTTTTGAATCTGTGGACAAGCACTTGCCAAATTTAATTAGACTCTGGGATGGATAAGGAGGTGTTACAAAACCTGCTTTACTTTCACACCTGGAGGCAGCGCTTACTGGAAACTGGAGTATCAGTCAATTTATCAGCCGCAATCTGCATTGGATAAACCAACAAGCCTCTCTCTCCCTCTGTAAATGTATGTTTAGGAGGCTATAGAGAGCTCATCAAATCAGGGGATTACCTAAAGTTGGCAGAGTAATCAAACAGAGACCAGGCGGGATTTGCAAGTGTTGTGAGTGGGATCAGCTGAAATAATGGGGGCAGGAGGGAGAAAAGAAAGTGTCAGGCAATGGATTGGCTGGAGGCTGAGAGAGAGAGACCCCAGTTTGCATGTCAGGAACAGGCTGAGACAAATGGAATTACAACAATAACTAGTCAGCGCGGTTACAAAGGAAAAAGTAGCTGGAGACCTGGACAAAATGTTCACAAGATTAAAAACTCCCTTCTTAAACCAAGTGTGACTGAAAAGAAATAGATGGGGGGGGGGGGATGAGCATAAACTAATTCCGCAATTAGGAGAAAAGGAAAAAACTTCAAATGTATTATGTGAGAAAGCAACCAGTGAGGACTAATAATGTCCTGCATATGTAACTTACAACTAGACCACTACCCAACTAAAGAGGTGGGGTTGAAGAATGCTTTCAACCGAAAAGATAAGTAGAGGAGTGTGGTAGCCGTGTTAGTCCACTCTTAAGGTTATCAATAGAAATCAAACAAAATAAAACATGGAAAAGAAAATAAGATGATACCTTTTTTATTGGACATAACTTAATACATTTCTTGATTAGCTTTCGAAGGTTGCCCTTCTTCGTCAGATCGGAAATAAGCAAATGTGCTAGCTGACAGTGTATATAAGTGAAAACATTCAAGCATTACTATGACAGTCTGACAGGGTGGGAGGATGGAGGTGGGTAGGAAGTAATGCTTGAATGTTATCACTTATATACACTGTCAGCTAGCACATTTGCTTATTTCCGATCTGACGAAGAAGGGCAACCTTCGAAAGCTAATCAAGAAATGTATTAAGTTATGTCCAATAAAAAAGGTATCATCTTATTTTCTTTTCCATGTTTTATTTTGTTTGATTTCTATTGATAACCGAAAAGATGCAACTGCTAGGAAAAAACTTACCTAGCATAAGAAAACAGTAGATTCTTTCCCACTGCAGTATGTTAAGAAACTTGTCCATCAGAGGCTTAACTGGGACTGAACGGTGGTGAAAAAGACCAGGTAAAAATAGGAAATGGGACAGTGCAATACTTCAAATAAATCCATCAGGAATAGTGAAGGGAGATTTAGAGACAGTAACGGGAAGTTATTTAGATATTAATAATACATTTTCCTGAGGCTTTAGGATTGTCTCCATCTGCACATTTTCTTCCAGCTATTTGCCTGGGTGAAATATGGGACACTCAAATGTTGGAGAGAGATAATACAATCAGCATTGCCCGGGTCCCGTGACTGCATTAAACAAGGATTAACCTCCCCCTTTCTCCTCACAGCTTTCCAAATTTTCAGAGGAATTTGCACGGCAGGATTGTAAAGCCTATATAACACCAGCCTTGAAGCTATAAGATACTTATGCATTTTTCAAACCCCTCTTTGTGGAACTAGGTTGTCCTCTTAACACTGAAGCATCTTAGCATTACTTTAAAAAACCTATTTTCAGACTTGGTGCCATGTTTCTGATAGTATAACTTCCTGCTATGACACCTCTAGTTTGGAAAATTGTTTCTACGTCGAGGGAAAGGACAAATGAGCCCCTCCAGTAGATGCTGCCCTGCATCCAATTTTCTTTGGGAGAAGTAAGGGAAGTAATTAATACATGGTGGGGGGATGGGAGGAGGAGTTTTTTTGTCAATAAAATAATATTCTGTTACCAATAGGGCAGCTTGGATTCCAACAGAGAACCGTTAGCTCATGTTGAACTGACATTTCTTGAGAAAAGCATATTACAGAAAAATTCTGTAATGTCAAAAGGTAGAAAAAAATGCAGAGGAAGATTCGATATAGCTGAGAGAAAAGAAGGGTCTGTTGATGCTGCAGCATGGCTGAGAATTATGTTAATGAGGGCACAAAGGATCTTGGGTTGGAAAAACGACTATATATCTGTTCAGGCCTGGATAGGCAACTCTGTGTCCTAAATCTTAATTTAGCTCTTGGTCTGGGTTTATTAAGTGGGAAGAATTGTAGTCACATTATTTTATCATACATTGAACAACACAGACTGCTTGGATTAACCGTTGGCAAAAGTTGAGGGGCCTGATTTCCTTCCCCACCCTAAGGTCCATCTTCTCTGCATGTCTGTGTTGCCTTTTTGAAATGCACTTTTTTGCAGTAAATATTCACCAATCACGTGAGACTTCCATAGCAAAACTGCAAGCACCCACTAAAAATACAAATGCACTAAACGCTAGAGACTTCCATATTTCCCTGTGGACGTCGCTTAGCATTTAGCGCGTGCAAATCATTAGCACGGTCTAAAAACGCTAGCGGGTCTTGGTAAAAGACCCCCTTATTTTTATGAGTAACATTTCTTTGTTGGCACATCTTTCCAATAGAGTCTTTGCTGAAGATGATGACCCTCTTTCCAACCCCCCCCCCCCAAAAAAACCATACTGTGAAAAACTATACAGGGTACCTCAAACCCATCATCATTGCCACCTTGCTTTTGCCCTTGAAAGCTATCAAAATGTAGTGTCCATTTTATTTAAAAGTACATGTTCCTAGTATTTTAACATTTCAATTTGAATTTTACAGAACTAAACATCAGTTCATTCCAGCCTGTATGATGTTTGTCATTGCTGGTCATTACAATGATTAGGAGTGATTATTTAATTACTTCTGAGAAATATGGGATACTCCCTGGTATCCACAGTCTATGTATGAGAGGTACCAAAGGAAAAGAGTGAGAGAGAGGGGAAGGGTATGAAGGCTATAACTCCACTACCTGCCAGATGGCTCCGCGGCCCAGATGAGATATTCTGGTTGGTACCATGGCATTCACGGCTCCTGGACCAGAAGGACTGCCAGTCCTCGTGCAATGAAAACTGCTGAGCCCATGATTGCAGGGTTAGGAAAGGAGATGTTTTCAAGATCGTTGATGCACTGTAAATAAAGACGCCTATTGCCAGGTTCCAGACATGGTTCTGATTGACCTGGAATGCAGAACAGGAGGAGAAAACCACTGGGCCCAAAAATATAAAACACAGGTGAAGAAAAAGAGACAGCTGAAGGAAATTGAGAAGCTTCTAATCTTTGATCTTTGGCTGCTTTTCCTTATCAGGAACATTTGTGGTGACACCAGGAGCCGCTGTTGTTAATTAACAGAAGCTCAGTGGGACATTTTAGGTTCTTGAATAGCTTGAGATCCAATGGGGACCATATCTGACTGTTTATAGTCTCTTTATAGCCATTGAGAGAAGTCTCCACTCCCTGGGGAAGCCCTAGATTGTGTAACCTTCATATAACACATTTCACTCATGTGCCCTTGTGCACTGGGACATCCATAAAACCAGAACAAATAAACAGAGACCTGGATCTGAGCATTTCTCCAGTCTAAAACTAAGAAAGCAATTCTCTTGCTGGTTTTCATACAGTATTTCTGAACTATGTACGGTAGTTCCGGGAAACACTCTCTGCTGCAAGTGTTCCTTCTTATCACGCGCTTTGCGTTCTTGTACTACTCCATATGTGATTCAGCACAAGGGATAAAATGTACTGTGTTCAGTTCAGGTCACTGCAGCTAATAAAAGATATAGCAGAATTAGAAAAGGTATAGAGAAGGGCAATGAAAATGATAAAGGGGATGGGACGACTTCCCTATGAGGAAAGGCTGAAGCGTCTAGGGCTCTTCAGCTTGGAGAAAAGATGGCCGAGGGGAGATATGATAGAGGTCACTAAAATAATGGGTGGAGTGGAACAGGTAGACGTGAATCAATTGTTTACTCTTTCCAAAAATACTAAGACTAGAGGGCACGCAATGAAGCTACAAAGTAGTACATTTAAAACAAATCGGAGAAAATATTTCTTCACTCAATGTGTAATTAAACTCTAGCATTCATTGCCAGAGAACGTAGTAAAAGCAGTTAGCTTTGTGTGGTTTAAAAAAAGGTTTGGATGGCTTCCTAAAAGAAAAGTCCATAGACCATTACTAAAACAGACTTGGGGAAAATGCACTGCTTATTTCTAAGATAAGCAGCATAAAATGTATTGTACTTTTTTGGGATCTTGCCAGGTACTTGTGACCTGGATTGGCCACTGTTGGAAAAGGGATGCTGAGCTTGATGGACCTTCAGTCTGTCCCGGTATGGCAATGCTATTGTTCTCTCCCCCCCACCCCCCAAACCATCCCTATTCTGTCAGTGCTATAATTTTTCCAAGTATTACTGTGATTAAGCATTGTGTATACAGAGAGAGGCTCCTGCAGCGAATGATCATAGCAGCCCTGGAGCTTGCGATTTAGAATTCAGTAAAGAATATTCACAGCTTTGCTGCTCCTATGAAAAGTTGAAGGATGAGAGATTGTGACAGACACTTCCAAAGCATATCCACACCCAACTGGTCACAGGAAAAGAGGAAAGAGAAAAAGAGGTCATGATAAGGGGCTATCTTGGGTCTCTTTTTCTTTAAGTTTACTAGACTACGCACCCAGACTGTCTCTTCAACTCAGTCTCTCCTGCCTCTCTCTCTCTCTCTCATGCTTTAGCTAGTTAGAAAGAAGCACTTAGCCTGACCCCAGGAGTTGACTGCTTGTGAGGGGTTAGGTACAGAAGGGTGAAGAAAAAGAGGGGCAATTTATGTCTTTTAGTCTTCACTAGAACCTTTGTCTAAAGACCCTAAAGATTGCAGATCAAAGTGACTAGTCTTCTCTTGAAAGGGTCAGAGTATCATGAAATGCTGTCTTCTGAGGTCTCTGATGTGCCCTGTCTCACAGAGCTGTATGGAAAGTACATGTGCCGACATATTCTGAGAAAGGGTTGACCAGAAAGGATTGAATTCATACCAGTGACACCAATCGGCAATGTTACCTTTAGAGAACTGTACCACAGCTGAGATAGAAGGTCATTGTCATTCTTCCCATGTTAATACTTCCAAAGCAAAATCTATAATCATAACAAAAAAAATCAGTAACCTTTTTTTACTCTCACAAAGAGGCTTCTGGAGATGTGGTAGAAATAAGGAAAACTAGGTTTCAGACATTTTCTCATTCTGTGCTCTGCAAAACATCAATCAAATGGGGCCCAGAAACCAAGGGAATAGAGAATTTGACAAAGATATCAAGGTTTTTTTTAGTCTTTTTTTTCAGCAATATAAAGAGAGAAATTGTGGTGACCGGAGGAACTATTATGAAAAGATATAATTGCAAGTGATTTGAAGGAGCTAAAGGCTATTTTGTTAGATCATTTAGAGCGTGTAACCTGAACTTTCTAACACTATGTGAGAAAGGTCCCAGACAGGATCAGCACAAACCCCCTTTTAAGCTAATTAAGAACGAACTTCTGCATTCCCTTGTGATCTCATGGCAGCTGCTAACTTTTCTTTTACTGAACGATGCATCCTTTCTGCAGCTCCCTTATCTTCTTTTTCTAATTTTTTCCTATTTCTCTTTTTTAATTTATCATTTTGCATGAATTAAGCCACAGTTAAAAAAAAAATAACAGAAGAAAATTACAACACTATAAAACACCAGTAGAGCATCCCAGAATAAATATGTCCATACATTTCCTTCTGGCCCATTCCATGAGATTAGAAACTGGAAATCTTTAGGGAAAGGGTAAAGGAACGAATCATAGCCTGAGGTGCTGGGTTCAGCTAATGCAGGGGGGCTCATTTTATAACTGTGTCTAAAGATCAACTACTCCTTCTATTTGGGGCTAGGTTATAAAGGCAGTATAGGGTCATTTTACTCAAATATGTTAACCCTTAACACACAGCTCATGCTAACAGGCCGTTTTACTAAAGCGTTGCTGCGCAGAAACCCGGAACTAGCGCCAGCCCAACACAGGCGCTGGCAGAGGTTCCACCCCCAGCATGCATCATTTCCATCGCTAGCAGAAATATTTTACAAATATTTCCGCAGGGGGTTACCCAGCAGTATTCGGGCAGCATCGTGCGCTGTTCGGTTACCATTGGGTTAGCGTGGGAGCCTTTACTGCCACCTCAATGGGTAAGTGCTACCCCCCTCCCCCGAAATGGCCACACAGCAAGTGTGAACTTACCTTACGACCATTTCTTTTTTTCAGCCTTTTTACCCGCTGCGGTAAAAGGGGCTTTGACTTGCGGCCCTAGCCCCCTCCCACTCAAGGTCTGGCTATGCCTCTGTTTTATCCATCTTTGGCTTAAGTCACTAACTGCAGAGGCAATGGGAGGTTTATTTGTATTTGTTACATTTGTATCCCACATTTTCCCACCTATTTGTAGGCTCAATGTGGCTTACATAGTACCGGAGAGGCCTTTGCAGGCTCCGGTGTGAACAAATACAGGGTGATGTTGTGGTAAGATCAAGTTCATGTGGCATAGCCACATTAGGGAATGTGAGAACGAAAGAGTTGAGTTATGTCTGTTACGTGCTTTAGTTTGGTTGTGTTGCAGAGATTAGGCATTTAAGTTGGATCGGTAGGGTATGCCTTTTTAAACTGGTTGGTTTTTAGTGATTTCCGGAAGTTTAGGTGGTCGTATGTCGTTTTCAAGGTTTTTGGTAATGCGTTCCACAGTTGTGTGCTTGTGTAGGAAAAACTAGATGCGTAAGTTGTTTTGTATTTAAGTCCTTTGGAGCTTGGGTAGTGCACTAACCTGTGGGTTACCTATCTTTTAAAGCTATTTTTACTTAGGGGCATTGTCATGGATAAGTGGGTGTTCCTGTTTTATGACATGTAAAATGTAGGGACATCGTAAAAGACGTAGCACATGGTCTATGGAATAGTGCATAGGGCGGGGGAACAGTGGGGCTTACGTAAGCTCCGGCAGCCCCATAAGATTTAACGGAGCTGATAGTGCCGGACATAGCCCAGCACTGAATCTCTGGGGCTAATCCAGACAAAGTCAAGAAGAAGGAAACAAAACTTCCACAAGCAGACTTGAACACATGACTGCAAAAGAACATCTGTATAAAGATGTAAGAATAACTTATTGATACATCTTTATTTGAGGTCTGTTCCACTGAATATGACCCCAGGACATTTAGCCCAGTCAATGTTTAATTCACTCCACAGCATAATGAGCTTCATCTTAAATCCATTCACTGCTGGCAGCACTTTGAGGTGAGGGAGTGTCCTTTGGACTCTGAATATCAGTTAATATCAGGCACTGAAAACCTGGTGTGGATACCCGAGCCTAAATGTACGCGCGTTCCCCCAAATTCTAAAAGAATGTGCATATGTTTGATTGATGCCCCGACATGCCTACACTCCTCCCAGGGCCACACCCTCTTTTCAGCTATGCGTGTTGGAATTGACGCATGCCTCTTTTTAGAATACGCCTATAAAGAAGCTCATGTAAATTCCAATTATTGCCAGTTAGTGATAATTATTATTATTATTTATTACATTTCTACCCCACGCTTTCCCACACATGGCAGGCTCAATGCGGCTTACATAGTAATAGTAAAAAGAATTACAAAGTCGTAAGAAGAATGTACAATTTGTGGTAAACGCAATATTAATGGCCAATTGTCATTAATTGGCTCATTACTCAATTGAGTAGCGCATGTAAACTGGCCTAACTCACAATTTAATGCACTCTACTAACCACACCTTATATAGAATCCAGCCTCTAGCGCACTAAGATTAGTCCAGAGTTAATGTTTGAGAATTTAGCACTTTGTAAATAGGACGAAGCAAATGCTTCCATGTTAACCCTTTGCAGTACCGCGTGCTGAAGGGAACCTTAGTGCAGGACCTGCAAAGTCCTGAAAAATCTGCCTTCAATCTGGGTTTAGTACAGAGGAAACTCCTGCATTAACCCGTGTTAAGCGCAGGTTTTACCCCCATTTGTCTTTAGAAACCTGCAGGATGGGTGGGAACAAGGACTCACTCTGGAACGGATGTAAATTCACTGCCTGCCTCGCGGGCTCTGCTCCAGCTCCCCCGTTGGGAACACGCGTGCACTGAAATCATATAAAATTAGCAGAAATATTCTCAGGGTCTAATGTTTAAACATGTGATTTTGCGGAAACTTTATGAGGCCCTTTTCGCACATAAAACAGGATTTACTCACATAAAGACCTTTACAAAATTACCCCCCCCCCCCAAAAAAAATAAATAAAGTTTACTTAGTTGAGAAGGCTCAAAAATTAAATGTCTTTAGGAAAAATTTCTCAGTGCATCTTCAGGGAAAATTCAAAGAGAAGTGTCCCTCTGTTGGATAAGGCTACGCTGAGAAAGACCAAACCACAGTTCGATCAGACTACAAGAACCCTCGGCCTATTGATATCTCCCTTCACCACTATGTCTCCACCTTCATCAGCTCATCGAGCTCAATTATGACTGTCTTCATCATCAAATTCTTCCTTTTTAACCATCTATCTTTATAAACCACATTGAACCAGACTTCTCTGGAGAATGTGGGATATAAATGCTGAGTAAACATCCTGGGCTGGGATTCAAAGCGAGTTACGTGTTCTGTGACGGGTGGTGATCACACAATTCTCTGTTCTGTATATTTTCAGCCATTATCATGGATAAAGTTGGATCATTTAACCTACTATGATGAGGAGCTGACGCATATCTGTTTAGTGACAATATTCAGACATTAAACAGCTACCGGTCAATATTCAGCCAGCAGCGGTCAGCAGTTTTTTAAATGCTTACCGTCGCCGGCTAGATTTGCCTCAGAGATTTAGTGCTGAGTTATGTCTATAAGGGGTTAAATCTTCTGGGGCTGCCCAAACTTATGAAGGTCTCTTATTTCTTAGTCCTCCTGATCCCCCTCCTGGCCCCAAAAAAGCTCCCCTCCTTCCTACCCTCCCCCCCCCCCCCCCCCGGTCCAGATAGGCCCCTAGACATCTGATAGCTCTGGTGGTCCTAGTGAGGGCGATGGAGGCAGCAGTAAAGCCCACTCTCTCCTGCCCCTTGTGGCTGCTGTTGGAAAATGGCTGCTGTAACCTGTTCGGGCAGTTTCACAGTACTGCCAGTGTTGCCAGGTGGGCGGTTTTACCGCCCAATTGGGCGGTTTTCCGCGACCCGCCGCGGGAAATTTTTGCCCGCGGCGGGTTGCGGTTTTTTGGGCTTCTTTTTTGTCTTTTGGGCGGTTTTTTAGGCGGTTTTTTCGGCCGCGGGGGGCGGGGTTAGTGACGTTTTGGGCGGGGTTAGTGACGTTCTGGGCAGGGCCGATGACGGGGGAGGCGGGGCTGATGACGGCGGGGCGGGGTTGATGATGACGGGGGCGGGGTGATGACGCGGGGTGGGGGTGTCAGGGGCGGGGTTTGAGTTTGGGCGAGTTTTGGGCTGGATTTAGGCTGGTTTGGGTGGGAAAAAAATTTTCCACCTGGCAACCCTGAGTACTGCACAAGTACCAGGAGCAGCAACAAGAGGTCGGGCAGACATTTTCCAATGGCAGTCACAAGGGCCAGGAGCGAGTGGGCTTTACAGCTGCCTGCATCGCCCTCAGTAGACCACCAGAGCTAACAGGTAGGCCCTGGATGAGGGTGGGGATGGGGAGCGGGAAGTAGGAAAGAGGGGGCTTTCTGGGGGCCAGGAAGGGGAATCGGCAGTACTTAGAAACTGAAAGTATTGGGCCTGCACAGCTAGGTGGGTGAAGATAGGACTGCTTTTGAATCTCCCTAAATTCACCTGCTTATCCATGTGGGTCCCAAAACTGAATATTGCCAGTACCCAGAAAACCCCCAGGTCTTCCCCAACGATGCCCTCTGTACTGCCCCTGACCTGCCCACTTTTTGGTTGGGCAGTCCATGGTGATACTCAGTGGCACTGTCCGGTTAAGTTTCCACCGAATGTCACCGCTGAGGTGGTGCCAAGTGATTTAACCGGGCAGGAGAGGCTCCCGTCCCAATACATCGCTTTGAGGTTTGCCCGGTCAGTGGCTGGTGCTGTCGCCACTTAAACATATATCGAGCAGGTTGCACTGCTGAATAATGTATTCAGTTATCATCAACACCAGGTCACCCTAACTTGACAATTCCAAAAGGAAGTATCTACATTTCAAGATAATGGACCAGTCAATCACGGTGATATTGCACTCTGTTCACGAGCCCTCTCGTCACGTCCATCCAGTCCTGAAAACCATCCACTGCTCAGTCAATTCTTTCCTCCTAAGGACTGGTCAATAAAATGCCCTTGATGCGGGTGGGATTGAATTGGAAACGATTCTCAGAACATCACTTAAATACAGAAACTGCAAACATCCTGGGGAAAACGATATTCCTGTTAATTACTGGCATTTCCAAATCCTGGATTTTCAAGTCAGAATTAAAAATAATTGTGTGCTTAGCATCGGCTGCTGACTACATAAATGGTCTTTTCTAAACATATTACCCTTCTGTGTAGAAATTGCTATACACACAGCTTTTATCTGTAGAAATTAGGGTGGGGTGTCTAGAGTTATATAGTCACTTCTACCAAACTTATTTCTGTGTTCAAGACTGAGCACATAAGTTATCCATTCAAAGTCAGGTTGCCAGACTTGAACCAGGACTCCAAAAGAATACCTGTATAAAGATGTACAGATAAATTATCTGCTGAATATGACCCCAGGACATTTAGCCCAGTCAATGTTTAAATTCACTCCACAGCATAATAAGCTTCCTCTTAAATCCCTTCACTGCTGGCAGCACTTGGATGAGAAGGAGAGTCTTTCCAACTCTGATAGAAAGCCCAGTTCAAATTTCTTTTCCTCCTTATCTTTCTATTAAATTTCTCTCCCTCTCTCTCTCTCTCTCTCCCCCTCTCCCTCGCTGCCTTTCCCTTAACTTTCCAATGCGGTTTTCCTCGATGGCCAGATTTCTTTTATTTTCAGCAGTTTGCTGCACTCTCCAAAGCCATCAGTAGCCTATTTGGAAAAGAAAAGTTACTAAACCCGAATAGGATTTCAAATGGGGGGGGGGGGGGGGGAACGAGGATGGCTGTTCTCCTTTGCCATGAAGTGTGTAACCGCTTCAGTCCTAATCCTGCTTTCATTTTCACCGACAAACGCCAAGAATCTCTCTGTCTCCTGCACATCAGGAACCCGATTACTCAAGAAAAGATTCCCATTATCTGGAACAGAAAACAGGACCGGGGAGGGGGGGGGGGGCTGTGGTCTGTGAGCAGGGGAGCAGCTTGTGACTATTGACTTAGTAGATGAAGTGAAGAAGAAACATGCTGGGATCTAGCCAGCTTCAAACAGTGCACAGAGGCATGAGAGGAGCTGGCCGAGGTCTGGGGGGGGGGGGGGGCTCTGGGGAGTCCTGTAAAATCACCATTTGGAAGTGGAGTCTCTCATTTTACAACTGTGAATTCCACTTCCCAGTCCTCTTTTTGTGAGTGTTACAGATTTTCTGCCGCAGTCTGCTAGGAGTGGGAGTTTATGGACAAAATGCCCTGATTTTCATTAGTTTATCTGCCTGTGCAACATGCGTTAGAAGCCTTTTCTAACGGCTCCTGAGCATCCAAATTGCATTATCGAATACTGGCGTAAGCCTTATATTTACCAGCCACAGATCTAGCATAACTGCGCCTGTGTAAAAGCAGCAGGATGTGTGTAACATTATAGCATTGTGCAAATGATGCACTGTCAAAGCCCCGCCCCCCTTGTGTTCACATGCTGTGAGAGTTAGGCGTGCCGTCACCAGAATACTGTATGAGCAACCTGCTGCCACTTTCACGGGGTAAGGGAGCACGTCCACACGTGTTAATAATCTTTTCATTTACCCGGGCAAGCAGGACCGGTTTTAGACATAGTGGGGCCCAGGGCAGAAATTAAGGAGGGGGCCCCTGATCCCCTCTCTGCTCCCCCCAATCACCCCACCTGCACTGCTGCTACGTGGTCCGAGCATTTCTTCCCCTTCTCCCTCCCTTCCCCTCACCTTCCCGGTCTTCTTTAAAAATTTATTTCCATTCTCAGAGGGGCCCCGTCGCAGCAGCCATCCTCACAAGTTGCCTCCGGCTGCCCTGAAACTTTCCCTCTCTGCCGCGATCCACCCAGGCGGAAACGGGAAATTGCCTCAGAAGGAGACCGATCACAGCAGAGAGGGAAAGCTTCAGGGCAGCTGGAGGCAGCTTGTGAGTTCGCTCTTCCTTGAACCTTTTCTAATTCCGCTATATATTGTTTTGAGATACGGCAACCAGAACTGAATGAATTACTCAAGGTGCGGTCGCACCATGGAGCGATAAGGAGGCATTATAGAATATTTGGTCTTATTCACCATCCCTTTTCTAATAATTCCTAGCATCCTGTTTGCTTTTGTGGCCTTCGCCACAAATGACAGTCGGCATAGTTAAAGAGAGGAACTGAAAGAGGTTATTAGATCCAAAAGAACATCTTTCAGAATACGGAAAAAAGATCTGAATAAAGAAAACGGGAAACAACATAAGCACTGGCAAGTTAGATTCAAAGCGCTGATAAAGAAGGACAAAAGAGAACATGAGGAGAAATTTGATTCAGAATCAAAAATTCAGAGTAATACGTTTTTTTAGCTACATCAGAAGCAAAAAGCCTTTGAGGAAATCCGTGGAGTAAAAGGGGCACTCAGGGAGCACAGAGCCAAGGCAGAGAGGCTGAATGAATTCTTTGCCTCAGTCTTTAGTGAAGACGAAGAAAACTCTACCTGTACCAGAGATTGTTTTCAAAGGTGACCATACAGAGGAACCAAAAGAAACCTCAGTGAACTTGGAAGATGTACTGAGCCAAATCAACAAATTAAAGAGTAGAAAATCACCTGGACCAGATGGTATACACCCCAGGGTACTGAAAGAACTCAAATATGAAATTGCAGATCTACTGTTAGTGATCTGTAACCTGTCATTAAAATTGTCCATAGTACCTGAAGATTGGAGGTTGGTCAATGTAACACCTATTTTTAAAAAGGGATCCAGGGGTGATCTGGGAAATTACATACTGGTAAGCCTGATGTCAGTGATGGGCAAAATGGTGGAAACTATTATTAAGAATAAAATTATGGAACATACAGACAAACATGGTTTAATGGGACAGAGTCAGAATGGGTTCAGCCAAAGTAAGTTTTGCCTGACCAATTTGCTTAATTTCTTTGAAGGCGTAAATAAACACGTGGATAAAGGTGAGCCGGTTGATGTAGTGTATCTAGATTTTTAGAAAGTGTTTGAAAAAGTCCCTCAGGAGAGATTCCTGAGAAAATTAAGAGCCCATGGGATAGGAGGCAATGTTCTGTTGTGGATTAGGAATTAGTTGATGGATAGAAAACTTAGGGTAGAGTTAAATGACCAATTCTCTCAGTGGAGGAGGGTGAACAGTGGAGTACCCCAGGGATCTGTACTGGGACCGATACTATTAATGATCTGGAAATAGGAACAAAAAGTGAGGTGATTACATTTACAGATTACACGAAACTATTCAAAGTAGTTAAACCGCATGCGGATTGTGAAAAATTGCAGGAAGACCTTAGGAATTTGGAAGACTGGGCATCCAAATGGCAGATGAAATTTAATGAGGACAAATAAATGCAAAGCAATGCACATTGGGAAGAATAATCCAAATCATAGTTATGCTAGTTTCCACCCTAGGAGTCAGCAGCTAAGAAAAAGATCTGTGTCATCATGGACAATACGCTGAAATTTTCTGCCCAGTGTGCTGTGGCAGCCAAAAAAGCAAACAGAATTCTAGGAATTGTTAGGAAAGGGATAGAAATTACTCATTTCAAAAGTACAAAGACTAGGGGACACTCGAGGAAGTTACATGGAAATACAACAAATAGGAAGAAATATTTTTTCACTTAACGAATAGTTAAGCTCTGGAACTCTTTGTCAGAGAAGGTGGTAACAGCAGTTAGCGTATCTGGGTTTAAAAAAAGGTTTGGACAGATTTCTGGAGGAAAAGTCCATATTCTGCTATTGAGGCAGACATGGGAAGCAACTGCTTGCCCTGGGATTGGTAGCATGGAATGTTGCCACGATTTGGGTTTCTGCCAGGTACTTGTGACCTGGCTCGGCCACTGTTTGGAAAACAGGATACTGGGCTAGATGGACCATTGGTCTGACCCAATATGGCTACTCTTATGTTCTTAAGACCAAGAAAATTATAATGCCTCTGTATTGCTCCATGAGTGCAATTCTGGTTGTCGTATCTTAAAAAAGATACAGCAGAATTAGAAAAGATTCAAAGAAGGGTGACCAAAATGATGAAGAGGATGGAACTCTGCTCATATGAGAAAAGGCTTAAGAGGTTAGGACTCTTCAGCTTTTAAAAGAGACAGCTGAGGGGGGATATGATTGAGGGCTATAAAATACTGAGTAGTGTAGAACAGGTAAACATAAATCAATTTTTTTTGTCGTTCATATAGTATGAAGACTAGGGGACACTCGAGGAAGTTACATGGAAATACTTTTAAAACAAATAGGAGGAAATATTTTTTCACTCAAAGAATAATTAAAGTCTAGAACTCACTGCCAGAGGATGTAGTAACAGCGGTTAGTGTAACTGGATTCCTGGAGGGAAATGCATAGTCTGCTATTAAGAGAGACAGGGGGAAAGCCCATCCTTGTGCCTGGGATCAGTAGCATAAATCTTGCTACTATTTGGGATTCTGCCAGGTACTTGTGATATGAATTGGCCACTGTTTGAAGCAGGATACTGGACTGCATGGACCACTGGTGTGACCCAGTATGGCTAATGGAGGAGGAGGAGGAGTAGCCCAATGGTCAGTGCAGGTGACCTTGATCCTGGGGAACTGGGTTCAATTCTCACTGCAGCTCCTGTGATTCTACATGGAATGTTGCTACTATTTGAGATTCTACTTGGAATGTTGCCAGTGGAGGAGTAGCCTAGTGGTTAGTGCAGGGGGGGATCCTGGGGCTCAATTCCCACTGCAGCTCCTTGTGACTCTGGGAAAGTCACTTTGCTCTCCATTGCCCCAGGTACAAATAAGGACCTGTATATACTACATAAACCGCTTTGAATGTAGTTGCAAAAACCACAGAAAGACAGTATATCAAGTCCCATTTCCATTTCCCTATTTGAGATTCTACATGAATGTTGATATTATTTGAGATTCTGTTGCTACTATTTGAGATTCTACATGGAATGTTGCTATTGAGATTCTGTTGCTATCATTTGAGATTCTACATGGAATGTTGCTACTATTTGAGATTCTACATGGAATATTGCTACTATTTGAGATTTACACGGAATGTTGCTACTATTTGAGATTCTACATGAATGTTGATATTATTTGAGATTCTGTTGCTACTATTTGAGATTCTACACAGAATGTTGCTATTGAGATTCTGTTGCTATCATTTGAGATTCTACATGGAATGTTGCTACTATTTGAGATTCTACATGGAATGTTGCTACTATTTGAGATTCTACACAGAATGTTGCTATTGAGATTCTGTTGCTATCATTTGAGATTCTACATGGAATGTTGCTACTATTTGAGATTCTACACGGAATGTTGCTACTATTTGAGATTTTACATGGAATGTTGCTACTATTTGAGATTCTACATGGAATATTGCTACTATTTGAGATTTACACGGAATGTTGCTACTATTTGAGATTCTACATGGAATGTTGCTAGTGGCAGAGTAGCCTAGTGGTTAGTGTAGCAGGGGATCCTGGGGTTCGATTCCCACTACAGCTCCTTGTGACTCTGGGAAAGTCACTTTACCCTCCATTGCCCCAGGTACAAATAAGGACCTGTATATACTACATAAACCACTTTGAATGTAGTTGCAAAAACCACAGAAAGACAGTATATCAAGTCCCATTTCCTGTTCCCTATTTGAGATTATACATGAATGTTGATATTATTTGAGATTCTGTTGCTATTATTTGAGATTCTACTTGGAATGTTGCTACTATTTGAGATTTTACATGGAATGTTGCTACTATTTGAGATTCTGTTGCTATTTGAGATTCTACATGGAATGTTGCTTCTATTTGAGATTCTACATGAAATGTTGCTACTATTTGAGATTTACATGAAATGTTGCTTCTATTTGAGATTTTACATGGAATGTTGCTACTATTTGAGATTCTGTTGCTACTATTTGAGATTCTACACGGAATGTTGCTACTATTTGAGATTCTGTTGCTACTATTTGAGAGTCTGCATGGAATGTTGCTAGTGGAGGAGTAAACTAGTGGTTAGTGCAGCAGACTTTGACCTGGGGAACTGGGTTTGATTCCCACTGTAATTCCTTGTGACTCTAGGCAAGTCACCTAACCCTCCATTACCCCAGGTATAAATAAGTACCTGTATATAATATGTAAACTGTTTTGAATGTAGTTGTAAAAAAAAAATCAAGTCTCATTCTCTTTCCCCTTTCTTATGTAAAAATTAGAAGTATGGGCTACAGCTTGTTAGTTAAACTTTAATGCAAAAAAATGCAGAGTGAAGCATTTTGGTTGCAGGAATCCAACTAGCTGTATGTGATAGAAGGACAGAAGCTGATGTGCACAGACCAGGAGGATGTAGAACTAGAAGACATGAATTTAAACTGCAAGAAGGTACGCTTAAGAGCAACACTTAAGAGTGGAGGAGTGGCCTAGTGGTTAGGGTGGTGGACTTTGGTTCTGGGGAACTGAGGAACTGAGTTCGATTCCCGGCACAGGCAGCTCCTTGTGAGTCTGGGCAAGTCACTTAACCCTCCATTGCCCGCCACATTGAGCCTGCCATGAGTGGGAAAGCGCAGGGTACAAATGTACCAAAAATAAAATAAAACATCAGGAAATATTTTTTTCACAGAAAGGTGGTGGATGACTGGAATGTCCTCCTGGTGGAAGTGGTGGGGACCAAGAGTGACAGAATTCAAAAAGGCATGATAAGATGTCTAATAAGATCTAATAAGAGGATTGGAAGAAATCGGTGGTTTCACCTGCATGCAGTGGCAAGTTCAATTCTAAACCAAGGCAAAGAGAAGCTCATGGTCTACACAGAATGGCAGGCACAAGTCTAGCCACCTTGCTGGGCAGATCAGATGGACCATGCTAATCTTTATCTACCATCTGTTACTATGGTGCCTGCAAATGCCCACTTAACTTGCATAGGGGGCTACGCATGGGCAGGACATGGGTGAGGGCTTGGCCCCCACTTATGTGTGCAACTTACAAATGCTTTAAGTTGCTCGTGTACCTGCTGCATTGAGACACTGGAGTTTGTACCAGCCCTATGGTTGGCATAAACCACCTTAATGTCAGACGTGTTAATACCCGCTTACTCTGGTCTTTTATTAAGGAAAGTATTCATCAACTTGGACAGTAATTCAATGAGGGCTTCCTCGGGGTCATCCCTTTCTGCTTGATCTTCCAATATATATTTGGTCCCATTATGTAAAGTGCTTGGATGTCTCAAAATGTGTTATCGACTCTGTACTGAAGATACTATGTTATTTCCCACTCAAGTTTCGAACATAGTAACATAGTGAATGATGGCAGATAAAGACCTGTACGGTCCATCCAGTCTGCCCAACAACTTGCGCTCTCTTGACTCTTTGTCTACAAATGGTGAGAACCTGGTTATCAGCAAATAAATTAAGATTTAAAACAGAAAAAAAACACAAGTTCTTTTTCTTCCAGGTTCTAGTGACTCAGATTTTCATGCTTCTTTTCACTTTGATGGTGTTGAAATTTCCATCGAGAGAGAGAGAATATTTAGGAGTCCTTTTGGACTTCTCCTTATCTGTGAAATTCCATCTTAAAGAAGTGGCTGAGAGACTTTTCTTTAAATTGGAAACTTTATGACATATACATAATTTATCTGAGTTCATACTATAGACAGTTCAAGCGTTTGTGTTTCTGTTGTTCGATTACTGTAACGCCTTGTTCCTGGGGTTTCCTACGTGCTCACTTCGAGATTGCAAGTGGTGCAAAATGCAACTGCTCGTTTAATTTTAAGGGTTTCCCCCTATGATCGTTTTCCTCCAGCGTTAATACAATCACATTGGCTTCCCATTTTATGGAGGATAGGTTGTAAAACGATGACTTTAATTTTTAAAGCTGTTCATGATGCCACCCTGAACATTTATACACCGAATCAAACGTTGTGCTCTAAAGAGAAATACTACTTTGTGTCCTTTCGTTTAGACTAGAAGAACGTAGGAACTCTTGTTTCACAGTTGCGGGTCCTACATTGCCTCAGAGCCTACGTTTGATTGAATCTTTGCCTACATGTAATATTGGTTGTATCCACAGAAAGGCAGTATATCAAATCCATGACCCTATAGCCTTTTACATATCAAAAGCAGCTTAAAGCACTTTTCTTTCAACAAACCGTTTTTGCAGTTGCTAGTGAGGCTTTTGGAACTCATTATGTTTTATTTGAACAGCTGTGGTTTTGAACTATAAATCTTGATTTACTGTTTGTTGTTTGTCCTTTTGTGTGTTTACGGTTTCAGAGTTTCGGATATGTATGTTTTTTGTATGCCACTTAGATTTGCGGATAGTGCAAGATAAAATGATTTCTAAATAAATAAATAAAAGAGGATCCTATGATGTGTCCTCCAGATGTACCAAGCAAACTCTTAATGTGGCACCACACTCACTGTTAGAACACACAATTCACGATCATCTGCACATCTAAAAACATCCACATCTGGATGCTGCTGGAATTTGTTGCCAGAGAATGTGGTAAAGGCGGTTAGCTTAGCGGAGTTTTAAAAAGGTTTGGACGGCTTCCTAAAGAAAAAGTCAATAGACCATTATTAAATGGACTTGGGGAAAATCCACTATTTCTGGGATAAGCAGTATAAAATGTTTTGTACTTTTTTAGGATCTTGCCAGGTATTTGTGACCTGGATTGGCCACTGCTGGAAACAGGATGCTGGGCTTGATGGACCTTTGGTCTTTCCCAGTATGGCAATACTTATGTACTTATGTACTAACCCATTCAGACACATAAATAACACGGGCAAGAAGAAGAAGCCAATGAGAAAAGAGTGGAAAAGGAGACATTGCCACAAAGTGGACACAATCATTCACAAAGGAACTAAACCAGGCTAGAAAAGCATCAGCAATGTCACAACCAGTTAATCTGAAGAGCATCAGATCATGATTCAGTACAACAAGAGCAGATTTCAGATCTAACAATGCTAACAAAAAATCCAAATCCTTATCTACTGCAAATCCTCAGTTGGAGCCACAAACATTGTTTTGAATCCCTGACCTGACTAAAATCCTGTCTGATGGGAATCTAAGCTGGCACGATCAATTTCTCACTTAGAAATGGAAGAATAGAGCCTATGGATGTTCAGATCCTCTTGGTCTAATGAAGATTAGGCAAACAGACCAATTATGATTAAGAGAGAGCAATAAGGGCAGTTGGATAAGGCCAAGACTCCTCCCCACCTCTCTGATGCTGCCACTTCCCAACCTGCCTTTGATGAAACTTTCCCACACATGGGCCATCACCACCCATCTTCCCATCCTTCCAGCTCTCATGCCGATCTCAGCAATTCTCCTCATAATCACTTCTGCCTGTCTCTCGCACTCTTTCTGTAAACCGAGCATTGCTAGACATATGCAGTGTTCACGGAGAAGTGGGAGATGGTCCCTTCTCAAGGGATCTTACAGTTCGGTCAGAACACACAGACAGGACAAATAAAGTACAAGGCAAAAATTTTCAGTATTTGGATTCTAAATTATTTGGATCACTCAGCTCTATTAAAGTCAAGGGGCCTTTAACAGTGGAATTTGCTTGGTTTGCTCCAGAATGGAGGTGTTCCGCACAACGGCGACATGAACACAACATGCAGAAGGCACAGAAAAGCAGTACTTGTATCGTAATTGCACTACGCTATTCGATAAGGGACGCAGAAGTGCTTAAGTAACTGCACAGAGGCAAATCGTGGGTGGGTCATGGACGTGTCTTCCAGTTATGCGCACAACATACAGAATTATTATTAGCATTTGTATAGCGCTACCAGACGCACGCAGCGCTGAACACCTGATACAAAGAGGCAGTCCCTGCTCAAAAGAGCATTACATTTGCACCTGCTGTTGAAATGGGTAAGTGGACAGGTCTAACTTTAGGCATGTCATTGCATGTTTACACCAGTATCCTAGAACAGAATCTGGGCTACCCAGTTAAACAATTTCTCCCCAGAACAACAAAAGTGGAGCAAAGCACAACAGTGGCTTGAACAAAACACTAAAAGTGCAATTCTGTAAACTAAGCAACAAGTTTTATGTACTCATTGCAGCAAAAAGGAGGTGATGATGCCCCCCGTATAAAGGAAAGGGAACTAGCCCTTGATATATTTTATTTTTTTGTTACATTTGTACCCCGCGCTTTCCCACTCATGGCAGGCTCAATGCAGTTTACATGGGGCAATGGAGGGTTAAGTGACTTGCCCAGAGTCACAAGGAGCTGCAGTGGGAATTGAACTCAGTTCCCCAGGATCAAAGTCCACTGCACTAACCACTAGGCTACGCCTCCACTCATTCCACCAATAAGAGCCAACCTCATCAGTGATGTCACAATGCCTTGATTGCCTGATACTTGTCTCACTTCTGATATTGTGATGTCATAAGGGAAAGGGGGAAAGGGAAATGGGACTTGATGTACTGCCTTTCTGAGGTTTTTGCAACTACGTTCAAAGCAGTTTACATATATTCAGGTACTTATTTTATAACCAGGGGCAATGGAGGGTTAAGTGACTTGCCCAGAGTCACAAGGAGCTGCAATGGGAATTGAACTAAGTTCCCCAGGATCAAAGTCCACTGCACTAACCACTAGGCTACTCCTCCACTCTGGTGAGACTTATTTAGAATATTGTGTACAATTCTGGAGATGCAACTTCAAAAAAAGATAAACAGGATGAAGTCAGTCCAGAGGGTGGCTACTAAAATGGTCAGTGGTCTTCATAATAAAGCATATGGGGACAGAGTTAAAGATCTCAATAAGTACATTTCGGAAGAAATGCAGGAGAGGGGAGATATGATAAATACCTATGCGGCATAAATGTACAGGAGGCGAGTCTCTTTCAATTGAAAGGAAGCTTTGGAACAACGGGGTATAGGATGAAGGTAAAAGGGGACAGACTCAGACATAACCTGAGGAAATACTTAACGGAAAGGGTGGTGAATTCATGGAATGGCCTCCCGATGGAGACGAAAACAGTATCTGAATCAAAAGAGCTTGGGCCAAGTGCATAGGATCTCGAAAAGGGAGAGTAGATGGCATGGATGGGCAGATTGGATAGGCCATATAGAGGCTCATTTTCAAAGCACTTAGCCTCCCAAAGTTCCATAGAAACCTATGGAACTTAGCCTCCCAAAGTGCTTTGAAAATATGCCTAAAAGTCTTTATCTGCCTACATTTTTCTCTGTCTCTTAAGTATTCTGCTAATACCAGAACTGATGTGACACCCATAGCTGTGGTTATTTCAACAAAGATGATGTTGTGGTGCCTATGGGGGAACTGGCAGATAAAGGTGGGAGCAACCAGTTGCCGATCATCCTGCTGCGAAGCCCATAGGTGTTGGGAATGGAGGAGCAGCAGGAGTGGCAGGGCTGACAACCAATAAGGCCAGGGTTCAAATCCCGCTCCTTGTGATCTTGGGTAAAGTCGCTTAGGGGGTCTTTTACTAAAGTTTAGCTCGAGTTATCTGCAGCAGCAGGGCCCATTTTATTCCTATGGGCCTTGCTGCAGATAACTCTAGCTAAGCTTTAGTAAGAGACTACTACTACTTAACATTTCTAGAGCGCTACTAGGGTTACGCAGCGCTGTACAATTTAACAAAGAGAGACAGTCCCTGCTCAAAGAGCTTACAATCTAATAGACAAGTGAACGGTCGGTCCGATAGGGGCAGTCAAATTAGGGCAGTCTGGATTCACTGAACGATAAGGGTTAGGTGCCGAACGCAGCATTGAAGAGGTGGGCTTTAAGCAAAGACTTGAAGACGGGCAGGGAGGGGGCTTGGCGTAAGGGCTCAGGAAGGTTGTTCCAAGCATAGGGTGAGGCGAGGCAGAATGAGCGGAGCCTGGAGTTGGCGGTGGTGGAGAAGGGTACTGAGAGGAGGGATTTATCCTGTGAACGGAGGTTACAGGCGGGAATGTAAGGGGAGATGAGGGTAGAAAGATAGTGAGGGGCAGCAGACTGAGTGCATTTGTAGGTAAGAAGGAGAAGCTTGAATTGAATGCGGTATCTGATCGGAAGCCAGTGAAGTGACCTGAGGAGAGGGGTGATATGAGTATATCGGTTCTGGCGGAATATGAGACGTGCAGCAGAGTTCTGAACAGATTGAAGGGGGGATAGATGGCTAAGTGGGAGGCCCCCTTAATGCTCTATTGTCTCAGGTAAAATCTTAGATTGTCAGCTCTCTGAGGACAGGGAAATACCCACTGCACCTGAGCGTAACTCACCTGGAGCTACTACTGAAAAGTCTGAGTCAAATCCAAAATAAATTCATATATTTATGACCAGTCTGCTGGTGGGAAAAGAGTGAAATGCAAGTGTGGGTGACAGCAGTGGGGTGGGGCAAGAGAAAAGGTGTTGGGAGCGGAGGAGAGGAGGGATCTCGGGGATAGGAGGAGACAGAGGAAATACACTTCCCTTTTCCAATGTTAGACTTTCTAATTGTGGGTCTGTGTGTCTGTGTTGTACATGTAAATAGTAATAATAGCTCTGGGCAAAATCCCTGCACCTCATGCAATGAAATAGTCCCTTCTCAAGAAGGCAGGCTGGCCGCATTCCTTACATCCAGGTGCTTTCCTGAAATCTCTTTACCTGTCTTGAGAAAGGTAACCAGTGTTTGACCATCTGGGACACAGCAAGATTAACCTGGGATTATTTAACTGGAAATGCTTCAATTATTTGTAATAGCTTTCTTTAGAGAGAGAGAGAGAGACACTTATTCTCTTGAAAACCCAGTCTTTTACCTGTGTGAAATGAAACTGGGGAGAAAAGAGAAAAAGGAAGTGACATTTCAAAGTCATAATTAGATGTAAACAAGAACAGAGAGAGGGGTCAGCCTGTTCAGACAACTTGATTATTAAGGGATTAACATGTTAGACCAGGAATAAAGGCCTGTATTAGTGACAAGAGCAGCGTTTAATAAGGACTTCCTCTGGCCATGCTGAATCAGATTTTTCAAATACACTAAAGAAAAGACCAAGGAAAACGAGGGGGGGAGGGGATGTCCCAATATTTTTATAGCTGCTTATTAGAAATGGCTCCATATTCTTTTAACTTTGCGAAATAAGGGCATGTAAATGTTATCAACATGCAGCCGAGGAGCAACTGAATTTCAGTCATATGTCAGGATACAACTGTCTCTCGAATGGACTTGGTTTCATTCACTGTTCTCCTTCTTCCCATACTTTGCGTCGATTCCTAGTTTAACCTTTTCAAGAAGACCCATTCGCAGCAGTCTGGCCCTGGTGGACCTGCAGACTTTTCTCTGATTTCCATAGCTTTATGCCTGGGAGGATTTGGGACTTAGGACTGGCTTGACAATCTCAGAGTCAAACTGAGTTCAATAACTTGTCTTTTGCTTTTGCATAGCCTGTGCTCAGTGGTCACTTTATCCCACTGGCAGGACTAATATCGAGCACTCTAGGGTGCGGATATTTCTTCCTTCGGACTGCAAATAACCCACAGATTAGAAGCAGCAGATGTTTGGATTTGGAACAATAGAGACCTAGGAAGTAAAGAAATTGAAAAAGGAGAACCCCTAATCACCCCAGCTCAAAGTTCAGGGAGTCAGACTTCATGACTTCGCACCTGACCTTCTGCCCCGCTTCAGCTGTTTACTTATATGAAAAACAGAGCGTTTCATAAAACCTTCGAGAGAGTTGAAACCGCCTTTCAAGCTCCTCTTGGCCTTCGCAATGCTGCCCTTTACAGGAGGGTAATTTGCAGCAAAGGTTGTAAGCCCTCATTCTCCAGAAATTACTTTGCATTGATAATGAGATTTAGGAATATTCAGAACATTTCACTCAAGCAGGCTCTCCTGGAATATTACAGCATAGTACATTAGGAAAGCAAGTGCAGCCATTTCTAGGTTGCAAATTCTGACCAGTAGGCCCAATATTAAAAAAAAAGTTGAGCTCCTACATTTACGTCCATAATCTAGGCTCCTAAATATGTCCCCTATTTTCAGCCAAGCTTTGCAGCATAAGTTTTCAGCTAAAAAAGTTCTGCTCATAAGCATAGACCTGCCATTTATTTGCCTAGATTTATGAACCTAGTCCTGGAAGGAGACCGAGGGTAGTGGTAAATGCAGTTTGCTCTGAGGAAAAGGATGTTATCAGTGGGATTATGTCCTCAGGCTGCCTCTTTTTAATATCTTGTGAGTGATATTGTGGAAAACTGTCTGGTAGGTTTGCCTCTTTGCCGATGATCTCTATAATAGAGTAGACACCCCAGACGGTGTGGATAGCTAGAAGGATGGTCCAAACTCAAAAATGCAGGGTCATGAACTTGGGCTGCAAAAATCCAAGGGAACGTATAGTATAGGGGGTGAAATACGTCTGTGTACAAAAGAAGAGCAGGACTTGGGGGTAATCTTACCTGATGATCTTAAGGTGGCCAAACAGGTAGTAAAGGCGACAGTCAAGCCAGAAGGATGCTCAGGTGCATTGGGAGACGGATGAGCAGCAGGAGAAAAAGAGGTGTTACTGCCCCTGTATAAGTCTGGTGAGGCCCCATTTAGAATACTGTGTGTAATTCTGGAGACTGTACCTACAAAAAGATATAAACAGGATGCAGTTGATCCAGAGGGCGGTTACAAAATTGGTCAGTGGTCTCTTCCATAAAGCATATAGGGACAGACTTAAAGACCTCAATTTGTATACTCTGGAAGAAAAGAAGAGGGGGAATATGATAAGAGACGTTTAAATACCTCCATGGCATTAATGTAAGGAGGTGAGCCTTTTTCAAAAGAAGGAAAATTCTGGAATGACATGGGATGAAATTAAGAGGTTATCAGCTCAGGAGTAATGTAAGAAAATACTTTTTCATGGAAAGGCTTGTGGAAGTATGGAATAGCCTTCCAATGGAGGTAGTGGAGACGAAGACTGTGTCTGAATTTAAGAAAGCGTGGGACATTCACGTGGGATCTCTTAGTGAAAGGAGGAGATAGTGGTTGTTGAGGATGGGCCATTTGTCCCTTATCTGCCATCAGAGTTACATGTTTCTTGCCCACAGGAGGATCATAAATCAAAAACAAAAGTAATAGGAAACCAAGAGCATTCGTACCTGACCAAACTTTCGATCACAACACAGAAATCCAGCAGCGGTATTTTGAAAGTCTGAAGATTTTTCAACCGATATAATGAAAGTCCGGCATTAGCTATATTATAGTAGTTCAATCTGCAAATCAAAAATACATGTAACAGAGTTCTTCTGGTGTCATCATCAAAGTAACTATGTAGAACTCACAATTGTTAGAGTGCAAAAAAAAAATCCACCTTAACATTTGAAACATGAAACATTAAAGAAAGCTCAGAATCAATAATAATCCCCAAGTATTTGAACAAATCAACAGAGTTAACGAATGAGTTAAACAAAAAAATAATCACAGAGGGATGGTCAGGGCCGAAGTTTTTTTGGCAGCGCTTAATTTAAGATGACGATGAGAGAGCCAAGATCGTGAGAAATTGATATAAGCTGCCAAATTTGAGACCATTCTTCAAGCTTCCCTAGATCCTTCCTCATTTTATCCACCCTTTCCAGGGTGTTTACCCCGATGCAGATTTTGGTATCATCTGCAAAAAGCCAAATCTTTCGCACAACAGTAACCAAAATGCTGAAGAGTAACTACAAGGCAGTTTTCCCAGCAGAAAGAGGTAAATAGTGGAGTGTCTGAGGAATCTGTGCTTATTCATGAACAATGTGGAAAAGGGGGCAGCGAGTAAACTGATCAAACATGCAGGTGACATAAAATGAGATGTCTGCTATACTTCATAGACCTCCGTGTGCACACGTAGACATGTCAAATTGTAGTTATATGAATCCAGCATTCAAAGTGAAGGTGCCTTAGTCGATTTTGGTGACATAAAATGTTCATAGTTGTTAAAATATACTGTAAGCAAACTCAAAATGACAGATGAAATTTAATACAGACAAGTGCAACTTTACTATATAATGCTAGGTTTTGTATTAGGAAGAGGCCTCATGATATAACTGGTAAATCACACTTGCCTATTTCACCCATGACCTGGGATTTCCTTCAGTTAGTTGGCCTCTAGCCAACTCAGCCATTCATCCATTTTCTGTTGGAAGATGAGTATCTTGCCTTATCAGGAGGGTAAATGAGTAGGGACGGCAATGGCCAACCACCCAGCTAATAGTCTGCCAAGAAATTGTGACACAGTGGCAGGCCCCCTTAAGTCATTCACAGCTTGATACCTTTACCTATTTGTATTAGGAGCCACCAAACAGGAAAAAGCATTGTGGATGATATGCTGAAATCTTCAGTTCGATGTGTGACAGTGGTAAAATAAAATAGAAGGCTAGGAATTATCTGGAAAAGAATGGAGAATAAAATCATAACATCTCTGCACAAGTCAACAGTGCGACTACTGAGTGTTGTCTACAATTGTGGTCATCTCAACTCAAAAAACATAGCGGTCCTTTTATTAAGATTTAGCGCATGCTAAATGATGAGACATCTCTAAGAATATAATGGCCATCTTAGTATTTAGTACACGCTAGTCATTAGTGTGCGAGTAAATCCATAGTAAAAGGACCCCATAGAGCGGAACTGGAAAAAATACAGAGAAGAGCAACAAAAATGATAAAAGGGGTGAACCATCTCTAGTATGGAACAGTATGGAACTCTAGTATGGAAATCTCTTCAGTTTGGAGACAAGAAAACTGAGAAGGTATAGGATAGAAGCTTACATAACCATGACTTGGGTAGAACAGATTAATAGGGAATGGTTAGTTATTTCTTCAAGTTGTACCAGGATTAGGGGGCACTCCATGAAACTAACAAGTAGCAGGGTTAAAAGCAACTGGGAAAAGCCCTTTATCAGTGAATAAAAATCAAGGTACAGAACTGTTGCCAGAAAATGTGGTCAAGAGGCATCTAATTTAGCTGGGTTTAAAAAGACTTTGGAGAAAAGCCTAGAAAAAAGTTCATAAGCAGTTATTAGCCAAGTTGGCCCTGTAAAAGCCTTGGGAAAGAGCTGAAGGTATGGGATTCCTGTTCTTTGGGATCTGCTGGGTACTTCTTGGTGACTTGGATTGGCCACAGTCAGACAAGATGCAGAGCTTCATGGGCCTTTGGTCTGACCCAGCATGGCTGTTCTTATGTGGCAAGTCCAAAACTAAAAATTGAGAGTAAATATCTCTAAATACAACAAACCATTATACCAACAAAACCAGGGGGGAAAATATTTTTTTACATTAACAGGCTTATTTTCGAAAGAGAAGGGGAGCCCATCTTCCGACACAAATCGGGAGATTGGTGTCCTTCTCTCAAGGTCGCCCAAATCGGCATAATTGAAAGCCGATTTTGGGCATCCTCAACTGCTTCCCGTCGCGGGGACGACCAAAGTTCACAGGGGCGTGTCGGCACCGTAGCGAAGGTGGGACTGGGGCAAGATTAAGAGATGGGCATCCTCGGCCGATAATGGAAAAAAGAAGGGCGTCCCTGACGAGCACTTGGCCGACTTTACTTGGTCCATTTTTCAAAAAATTTTTAAAAGAACATAATTTTAGTTTTGTCCATATTTGAGAATAATTTATTAGTAAGCTTCTATAGTCAATATAATACTACTAGATCATTTACTGAGGAACAAATCAGAAAAAAAAATGGAATATCATTTGCATATATTTTATACAATACTCCAAAACTGATAATAATCAACAAAGGAGGTTGAATATACAAATTAGTCAAGTTGATAAGTAGGATCATTGAAGTACACTCATAGAGAAAGGCACCCAAGAAGATACACCATTCTGACGACGTCCAGATAGAAATGATGAAAACCAGTCCAGTACCTTCCCTCCTAAACCTAAGAAGGATAGTTTCCATCAAAGAATAATATGTTCTGTAGTATCAAAACTGCAGAAATGTCGAGCATAACAATGACAAAAGAAGATCCTTTGTCAAACGCCTAGTGTAGTTCTTCAAAGCTAGATAATAAAGGTCAGAAACAAATTTGGAACCCATCCAAAATATCATCTGCAGCTACAAACTCTTGGAGTTTATTACGAACCACTCTAATATTTTTACAAGGAATGACAACGATGACACTGGTACATAATTAATAGAGTCTTCTTGATCTCTTTTTAATAACAGGACAAATACTTTCAGAATTCAACCAGAAGATAAAGTTATTTCTAATGGTGGTTATTGCCTTGGCTATCTCATGAAGCACAGCTTTCAATACTGACATATGATGTACATTTACCCCCAGATTCTACACCGCGCCTAAATCTAGGCAGAAATATTTTTGGCACCAATTTTTCAGGCGCCATATATAGAATTTAGTCTTTAATAGACTAGATGAATTATTCAATTGACCAATAACTTTCTTTAAAAAAAATTGTATTGAAGTTTAATAAAGACAAGCAACAGGGCAAGATAAGAGAACCAATACAAAGAGCAAAATGACACTGAACAATTAAGATAAAGACAAGTAAGAAAAAATCCCAAGGAACCCTGTAGCAAAAGCGGAAACTAATAAACACCCCTCAAATTTTTAAGATTATTTTCCTTTAAAACAATAACTTTTTTTTAAATTAAAATTTCCCACATTAGCATCCAAATAATGGAATAGGCA
This sequence comes from Microcaecilia unicolor, assembly GCF_901765095.1. Classification (NCBI taxonomy): domain Eukaryota; kingdom Metazoa; phylum Chordata; class Amphibia; order Gymnophiona; family Siphonopidae; genus Microcaecilia; species Microcaecilia unicolor. The sequence continues at coordinate 101,932,600 of NC_044043.1, read as the reverse complement.
AATATCATAAATCAGACATAAACCCAAATAATTTCATTCAAAAGATATTAAAGAAGAGACCTTGAAGCTCACATTCCGGGATAGATAGACTTCAAAAGAAAAACTACATAAAGCAAAATTAAACCACAAGAAAATTACAGGTTATCACTTTAACATACAAGAGCTACATAATAATAGAACCCAATATTACCCTCGCTCAACGTCCCAATGAATTATTTCTATGTTCCAACAAGAATTTCTCAAGATGTTGCAGTTCAGAAAAAAAATATTTCTTTTCCCTTGCATAGTAACTCACAAGAGGAGGCATTGAATGTGCTTTCCGATGTCCTGGAGTCTATGCCCCATCCTCAGTTAGTTCATACCAAATATTTGGTTCAGTTATGCCGTGTAGCTTTGAGCCACAATTATCCTTTATTTGATGGGCGTTTTTTATAGCAGCATTCTGGTAGCTATGTAGGGGCTGCCTTTGCCCCTACGATTGCTAACCTGTTTCTGTCTGACTTCGAGGAGAAACGGGTTTACTTATCCCGGGGGTTTTTTCACCATATTGATGATATTTTTTTGTGTATGGTTGGATTCTGAAGAACTGCTGCAGGAGTTTGTGGGTTACTTGAACCAGTGTCACACTTTCATTAAATTTAAACTATAGGTATTATTAGGGAACTGGTTTCCTACTAATTCTATACATATATAGAAACACAGTCACAAGTATGTAAGCATAAGAGTATCTTTTCTGGAGGAAAACACCTCTAGAAGCACCTCTCCCGTATTTATAACAGGGTGAGGGCTAGGGCTTCATCGTCATCGGCGGCTAAAAACCTCCTTATTTTTAAATTATTTTTCAGTTTCTAAATAAATGCATCACACTGCCGTACAGTCCTAGAAAATTAGTTAACTTAGGCAGACGAACAGCCTTCTTCAACCAAGACAGTCTTCAACAGATCAATTCACCGGTCTTCAGTGTTAAGCCAATGGTTGCATGGTTTCATCCCCGTTAAGGAGGAGTCCATCCTTTTGGAACAGGCTCCCCCTTTCCCAGAATGTTGCCCAGCTCCTAACAAATCTAAATCCCTCATCCCTGCATCATTGTCTCAACCACACATTGAGACTTCGGAGCTCTGCCTGTGTCTTGGGTCTTGCGCATGGAACGGGGAGAATTTCTGAAAATGCTGCCCTGGAGGATCTAGATATCAGCTTTCTACCTGAGCCTAAATTTGGCTTCCCGAATCTCCCTCCCACATTTCTCTATGTTATTGGTATCCACTTGTAGATGCATTTTATTAGGTTTTTTGATGTGTTTTTATGGGTATGATACAGAGATGCTGTTTATTAGGTTTTTTATGCAGATGTAATTTATTTGGATTTTTAAAATGTGAATTTATGTTTAAGATAGGTAGATACAGTTTGTCTATTTGGATATTTATGCATTTTTATCTCTATGTTATGAAGGTGCAGTTTGGGTTTGTATACGTATGATATATGGATGCAGTTTGTTAGAGTTTTTGATTTGTTTTTACAGGTATATGTAGGTGCAGTTTGTCTGTATGTTTATTTTATGTATCTGATATATACATGGATATAACAAAAGAGAGGGAACAAAGTACAAACTAAAGTCCAAACAAAAAAAAAACAGCACCACGGGCCTTTAAAAATGGAACACAGTTCTTTAATGAATGAGCCTTGACAAAAAGACCCGACACGGGCCGTGTTTCGGTGACTAGCACCTGCATCAGGGGTCACAGTGATGACGTGGAAAACTTGGGGAATAACTCCATTTTGATACAGAAAGTGAAAGTGCCTTGGTGCTTTGTAGCTTTTACTACATGAGACGTGGGGGAATAATATATTGTAGAGGAATATATTCGAGTTATTCCCCAAGTTTTCCACGTCATCACTGTGACCCCTGACGCAGGTGCTAGTCACCGAAACACGGCCCGTGTCGGGTCTTTTTGTCAAGGCTCATTCATTAAAGAACTGTGTTCCATTTTTAAAGGCCCGTGGTGCTGTTTTTTTTGTTCTGATATATACATGCCATATGTCTTTTGGGGATTTTTGTGTGTTTTTCTTGTATGATAAGTAGGTGCAGTTTGCCTGTTTTTATGTATCTGATATATAGATACAGTTTATATATTTGAGGTTTTTTTTATTTGGTATTATATATATGGGGCTAGAGTCTATATGTGGTGGCTATAAAATCATCACTGAAAAAATGCGTAAGTGGTATTCTATAAGCTGTGCCTAAAACTCGGCGCGGTTTATAGAATTAATGTTTAGGCAGAGAGGTTGTGCTTAAATTTCGGCAGCGCCATTTCCACCAACGAAATCATGGTGCACATATCCAAGCCTACATTTATGTGGGAAGCACCGATATTCTATAATTAAGTACATAACTCAAAACCACACCCCTGATCCACCCCCAAAACGCCCAGGACCCTCCCATTTCCATGCTTACTTTTTTGGGGGCCTCATGTAAATTTTAGACATGAATCCGGGCCCTACATTTATACACACAAGTCCCAATTAAATCTAATTAGTGCCGATAATTGCTTGTTAACAAGTCAGTTGGCACTAATTGGCTCATTATTCTATTAAATCAGTAACACGCCTAAATTTGTGTGCACAATTTTTGGCAACTTTGATAGAATCGGGGGATGATGTATATTTTGTTTGGTTTGTTTTGATTTATGCAGTATATACCATTTTGTTGTGCTTTTGAGAAGTAGTTAATTAACTAAACTGAACTTTGACCCTTGAAATGTTTTTCTGGCTTCTTAAGATCTAGGTTATATCAAGTCAAACAATCAGGTGTAATTTCTTCCACTTGGTCTCCTGGCTGTGGGGTCCCTCAGGGTTCCCCTCTTTCCCTCCATCTTGTTTAACATTATGATGATTCCTCTTGGGCATCTTTTAGAAAAACGTGATCTTTCGACATACATATATGCTGATGTCGTCACCATTTATATCCCATTCTGTAACGAATTACTTGACATAACTCACATGATTAATGTAGGGATAAAACTTATGGAATCATGGGCTTCTAATTTCAAACTAAACCTTAACACGGATAAAACTAAAGTTCCTAATAATAACTAACCCTCACCATCCTATCAATTTTTAGTAACTTTACTATTAAGAACAAAACCTATTTCCTTGAGCCATCAATGAAAATCTTGGGAGTCACAATAGATTGTTTCCTCATCCTTGAAAATCAAGTCTCTAAGTTGACCTTGAGTGTGTTTCACTCAATTTGGAAGCTAAAGAGATTGAGAGGCCATTTTTCTCTAAATCTTGCTTTCGTACTTTGGTTCAATCCTTTGTCCTCACCAAATTTGACTACTGCAATTCCATCTACGCTGGACTTAAAGGTGGTCTTCTCAAAATACTGCTGCTGATCTTATATGTAGATCTCCTCGCTTCACCAATGTCACTCTTCTTTTATATGAGCTACATTGGTTACCAATAAGAGATATAATATCTTTCAAATTATGTGTTTTCATTCACCAAATCCTGTCAAGCCCCATCATATATGAAATGGAATTATCTCTTCGTAATGCTGTTTCATCATCTAGAGAATATTTTGTCTTACATTTCCCTATCTGTAAGAATGTGATCTATATAAAACAATTCACTCTGCTAATTTCTCCTATCAAGGCACCAAAATTTAGAATTCTCTTTCTAAATCGATCAAGTTTACAGATGATTTAGAAGTCTTCTAAAAAGACATCTCTTCAGTCTGGCCTTTCTGAATGCAAAGAACTCTATTTGAATTTTACCCACACCCTTTTCTTAATCTCGTTTCCCATCTAGTCCTGCCTAATTATTTATTTATTTTATTTTTTATTTGTTACATTTGTATCCCACATTTTCCCACCTATTTGCAGGCTCAATTTGGTTTACATAGTACCGTAAAGGCATTCACCAATTCCGGTATGAACAAATACAGTAATGTTGTGGTAGAATAAAGTTCGTGTGGTACAGACACATTAGGGAATCGTAGAGAGGAAGAGTTATTGTATGTCCATTACGAGCTTTGGTTTCGTTGTGTTGCAGGGTACAGGCATTTGTTGGGTCGGTAGGGTATGCCTTTTTGAACAGGTTAGTTTTTTAATGATTTCCGGAAGTTTAGGTGATCATAAGTTGTTTTCACGGCTTTTGGTAATACGTTCCATAGTTGTGTGCTTATGTAGGAAAAGCTGGATGCATAGGTTGATTTGTATTTGAGTCCTTTGCAGCTTGGGTAGTGGAGATTTAGGTATGTTCGTGTTGATCCTGTTGTGTTTCTGGTTCATAGGTCTATGAGGTCTGTCATGTATCCCGGGGCTTCGCCGTAGATAATTTTATGAACCAGGGTGCAGATTTTGAAAGCAATACGTTCTTTGATTGGGAGCCAGTGCAGTTTTTCTCGGAGGGGTTTGGCGCTTTCGAATCACGTTTTTCCAAATATAAGCCTGGCTGCCATGTTTTGAGCGGTCTGAAGTTTCTTTATAATTTGTTTCTTTATAATTATGCTCTCACCTATCCACCCTTACTTATGTGTTTGTCCTTGAGATAGTCTAAATCCCTGGTTACTTACTGCACAGGTATTAATTTGCTTCTTGAAGTTATTGGACTTTGTGTTATATTCTGTACGTTATTTTGTTTTATTCACTTATTGTTTGTTTGTAAGCCACATTGAACTTGAGTCTATTTCGGGCTAATGTAGGGTATAAATATCATGAATAAATAAATACATTTATTGTATTTCAACGGTGTTGTATGGTACATCAAGTGCGTTTTGTGTAGGTGGAGGAACAAATAAGAACTTTCTCTGGTGTTATGGGTTATACAGAGACTGGTTTCTTGGGACTTCTGTCTTAGTCTGTGTTTTGTCACATTTTTCTTTTGGTTTGTTTTTTCTTTTGTTTTAGTTTTTTTATTTTGAGAGTCTGATTTTTATTTTCATTTTTATGTTTCAAATTGTATGGCGGGAGCAAGTTACCACAGACTCAGCGGTGACTCGTTTCACACAGGTTCTTTTACTTTATCAAACACGTACCTGCAACTGAAATGCATCCTATTTCACTGTAGGTTGCGTCAGAGTATGATCCTCTCAGACTGACTCAACCGACTTCATTACATTTGAGAAACATAATGAGCTGAGAGGATCATACCCTGAAGCAACCTGCAGTGAAATATATGTGATAAATTAATAATAATAATAAAACTTTATTTATAGCCCGCTATATCTTTAAAAGTCTAAGCGGGGAACAAATCACATACAAAATATATAAAAAAAAAAAACAATAAAAATTATTTCTTTCCACAACAAACTATACAAAAAAAACTCTACAATTCAAACATACAGCAGATTAAAATTTACATAGTATTAAAATAATTTATACATCAGCGGAACCAAAAGCCTGAAGAAATAAATGAGCTTTCAATGTTTTTCTAAAGTGGTCCATATTTTGTATTGAATGAGGTTCAATGGGCAAAGCATTCCATAATTTCGAACCTTTGATGTAGAAAATAGATGATCTGCATTCTTCTAAATAAACACCTGGTGGTTTATCTGGACCGATGACGAGTCTGAGAGCCTGTGTGAAATTCCTCCCGACGTATCCTTTGTCAAAGTAGTGTTGAGTCTATGCTTGTGTATCACAGGCTACCCGAGTGCTAAGAAATATCTTTTTTTTTTTTTTTTGGCACAGGGGCGTGTCTGGGGGCAGAGTAGGTGTGTCTATGCAAATCAGTTAGCACATCAGCACTGCCACGCACGCTGACCAATTAGCAGCATCACATGAGTCCCTACCATTTACAAAATAGATGGGGTAGGGGGCTGACGCAGTAATGTGTTAATGACAAAATTAGCGCATGGCCATTAACGGAAAAATCTGAAAATTGGCCATTTTACCACAGCAGTAAAAATGGCCTCCACACACCCCGAGGCGTGTCTTTCCCGTAAGTCAGCATGCAGTAATGTAGATACACTAACTGGTTAGTAGAGGAATGTCCATGCTCTGTTTCCAACACGGCCCCTCAAAAAACTGTTTAGTGCATGGTTAGTTTGCGCACATAACAAAACTAAAGTGAAACACTTGACCTCATCCAGTGTTAGGCATGAAATAACACCTGACCCAGCTTAGTATAAGGACCCCTAAATGACTTGCCTAAGATCACAAAATGTCACCGTGGGCTTAGAACCGGGTTTCCTCTAATCATTAGGCTCCTCCTCCAATTCCAACATCACACCCACCTTCCGTTTAATCAGACCGAGATCATTTCCTGTTTGGAAGAGCTGGTGTTGGTTTTTAATCTGGGCAATTAGCTGCTCATCTACCTGCAGTTGGTAAAAAGCCCAGAAATGAAGAGAATGGGACAGACTGAATGACCCTTCTCTGCCCTCATCTACCTGACATTACTATCCAGACAACTAAAATCCACAAAAGTGTAAATGAAATCGAGTCTTGCACTTTTTGGTTACTAAGTAATGCTTTTGTCTCTTTGCTGATGAATAAATAAAGTGAACAAAAATTTAAATATTATTTCAAAACAAACAAACCCCTTGCACCTCTTCCAGGAGCAGTAGAACCCCTGTTTGGATAGAGGTGCCAAACGAACCAATCAGCAGTCTCGCCCCCAGGGTCTCCAGTTACTGATGCTGTGCTGGGCAAAATAGAGAGAGGGCCTTGGCCCCAGTGGGCGTCCCACTGCACTACCTACGGCCGATAACTGAATATTTTTATTTGGGAGCAAATGCAATGCTTAGTCAAATAAGATTACCACTGTTCAGAACATTTTAACACTTTTCATTTGCTTTGAGCATATGAGGATACATTTCTGCTCTTGAACAGATGGTAGAACCGGAGCTGGTGTGAACCGCAGTCTCAGGAAGTCAGGCTCAGACTATGCAGTGACTGCTGAAGTCAAGCGTCTCCAGGGCTGTCAGTCAGCACTGGAAGCCTTTTCTTAATGGATTTGACTCAGAAACCTCAAGCTGACCAATTTTTTCCTCTTTCAAACAAACTCATTAAACTTGTCAACACTCATTAGGACTTTAACCTATTAAGTGGGAGCCACTAGGGAAAGTGCTGGTGGCCCGGCTGCCCTTGAAACTCCGATGGGAAATGCACAGCACACGCAGCCTGGAGTTTGTTTTCTCAACACAGTATATGTAAAGAGGGCACTTTCATATGTGTTCCAAGTGCATCCAAATGACCCCTGTGTACAGGGAGAGAAGAATTTGCAGGAAGCGGACCAGCTTCTCTTGGAAAATGTGCTTAGCCTTCATTTTCAGTGGGCGGAGAAATGGCAGCAGAATTTTGCACCTGTTATTTGTACAAATGGAGGAACAGAGCAAAATTGCAAAGGTACATGTGGAAATGCAATTTTAAATACCTCACCCCTGCCCCCCCCCCCCCCCGAGGAATGTGCCTTTTGGAAAATCGGGCACCCATTCTTAGCTATCCGACTCCTCAAAACTATTCAAAAGAAATACCCTACACTGTAAAAGACAACCCTGGACACCTACAAAATAGCTCTGAAACAAGTTTTTATAAGAAGGTGCACATGTCATTATGCCCAAACTTTGCCCAGGAATCGCGTGAAAGTGGGCAATCACCTTCCAGTGCACCTCCTGGGTGTCGTCATCGATAATACACTGAAACCTTCTGCTCAGTGTGCTGCTTCGGCTCGGAAAGCGAATAGAATGTTGGGTATTATTAGGAAAGGTATGGAAAACAGGATGTTATAATGTCGTTGTATCGCTCCATGGTGCGACCGCACCTTAAGTACTGTGTTTAATTCTGGTCGCCGCATCTCAAGAAAGATATAGTAGAATTGGAAAAGGCGCAGCGAAGGGCGACTAAAATGATAGCGGGGATGGGACGACTTCCCTATGAAGAAAGACTAAGGAGGCTAGGGCTTTTCAGCTTGGAGAAGAGACGGCTGAGGGGAGACATGATAGAGGTATATAAAATAATGAGTGGAGTGGAACAGGTGGATGTGAAGCGTCTGTTCACGCTTTCCAAAAATACTAGGGCTAGGGGGAATGCGATGAAACTACAGTGTAGTAAATTTAAAACAAATCAGAGAAAATTTGTCTTCACCCAACACATAATTAAACTCTGGAATTCGTTGCCGGAGAACGTGGTGAAGGCGGTTAGCTTGGCAGAGTTTAAAAGGGGGTTAGACGGTTTCCTAAAGGACAAGTCCATAAACCGCTACTAAATGGACTTGGGAAAAATCCACAATTCCGTGAATAACATGTATAGAATGTTTGTATGTTTGAGAAGCTCGCCAGGTGCCCTTGGCCTGGATTGGCCGCTGTCGTGGACAGGATGCTGGGCTCGATGGACCCTTGGTCTTTTCCCAGTGTGGCATTACTTATATACTTATAAGTCATTTTCATCTCTAAAACATGTAGAAAACGCTTCATAAAACGGGCTACGGCAGTGGGTTGCAGTCCTGGATGCCCCCCAGCCAGTCAGGTTTTCAGGATATCCACAATGAATATTCATGAGATAGACTTGCATGAAGTGGAGGACCAGGACCAGGTTTGGGAACCTCTGGGCTACGGGTTTCACTGCAGGAAATGCAATTGGCTAACCTGGTTACAGCCTTTAAAAAGCAGCCTCCTGATTGGAAATGTTCCTATGAACAACACTAAATTGTTTAGAAAGAACCTATGCAATGGATAGACATCGCCTTCCTTTGTAAATAGAGCTAACCTTTTGGGAGGGAAGGGTGAAGTGGGGGTACAAACCAGTGATTCCTTTATGTCTTTTCAACACCCAACTAACAGCAAAATATTTTAAATGCTGTAATGTTTATTTGCCCTAAAGCTTACTGTCATATTGTAGATCTTTGTGAAAGCGCGAGTAAGAGTGAGGAGACCGTCCAACTTCATTTCATGTACTTTAGCAACCCTGTGAAATGTGGTTTTGCTCTGGCTTATTTTTTAGGGGTCTCTGAGGTATCCAGGCCCCCTCTTCTCATCCAATAATTAAAGATCTCCACCCCCATTTAAAGAGAGAAAGAAGCCGAGACCTTCTGTTATTCCTTCCCTTTCAGAAGCAGAACATTGCTATTCAAGCGGATTGATGAACTCCCCCAAAAAGTTTATTAAGAGAGGGGGAAAACAAAGAGCCAAAGGCTGCAGGCAACTGGACAGCCAGTCTATAAAGCAGAAGCCATTGTGCTTATAAGGCGGATGCATGAATACCTCTCAATAGGTTGCTTCAGAGTGACAAGATCAGGCAGACAACAGTCTGTTAAAAGGGAGGCACACGGTTCCCCCCCCCCCCCCCCCCCCCTTGCAAGCACTGAGCTGTCTGCTGCCTTTTTTGCATGAATGTACATCTGCACTGGGAGGAATAAATAGGGCCCTGGGATTTGTAAGTCTTTCTCTCTCCCCTCCCTTCACCCCCAAGCCAATATTTCTTATGCCATATGCTAGGAATCAGACCCAACCTTTGCAGCCTGATCTGAACAAAGAAGGAAAACATTTGCTGTTAACCCCGAAAAGGAAAGTTTACCTAAGGTTTTCAGGCCTCTTGTGTGTCTTCCATGAAATACGAGGGTAGAGAACAGACGCCTTGGATTCCATGTTTGATGGTTTATTCTCCGGAAAGCCAGCTGATGTTCTGATTTCTTTTGAATGATATTTCTTATTGCCCAAACATCTCTCCAGACATGCCATGAATAAAGACCGGTCTGTATCAGACACAGGAGTTACACATTCCTTAATGAACTTCCAACTTTCTGGGCTCTTCTCCTGAACCCAGTTCCGAAACATGAGACACTCAACGGGCATGCTTCTTACATATAGCAAATAGAGGTGAGAATTAATAAGACAAATTGCTACAGTTACATTAAGCAGATTTAAAGCCCAGCTGCCTGTTTACACAGGCCTAATGAGAGACAGTTTAAGGGCCGTAGGTTGGAAGGTCAAGAGATGGTAAAAGGAAGACCTGCCCCACCCCCTTCTCAATGGAACAACTTGCTGTTTTCATGGCTGACTAAAGTTCAACCTTCCTCCAGGGGCTTCTGTGACTTGTGACCTCACTAACCTGTACTTAGCACTTTCAAAAGGAACAAGCACCCCTAGAGAGGCAGCCTGGGATGAATCACAGAAAAGAGAGGCCGCTTTAAATCCAGGGTGGAAGGGAAAGGAAAAGGTAGAGAAAAGTTAACAAAAGAAATGCAAAAACCAGAAGCCCGTTGTCACCTTCCTGTGGCATCAGTGACAGAGCTAGAACCAAGCAGATAAATGTTTATTCCACAGACTGATGCTAAGCCCTGATATCACCCTGTTCTTCCTTATACCTGAGATTATTCTAGAAGTATTCTCCATGCGTAAACAGCACCTTTTCCACGCGTAGATCAGCTACACGTACAAATGGTGAATTTAAATCCATACCATTTACAGATTTTAAGGGACAAGTGAGATGAACAGCTATGCATGTATTTTTCATTATACAAGGGGGGAGGTACAAGGGAAACCCAAAAATCTCCACATCGGCCTTTACACTGCCCCAAGTCACAAATAAGTGCAGGCTTGAAGGCAGAGGCTGATGGAACTGGCCTTTCCTGAACCCACCCCAAAAGCGTCAGATCTTCCCTCCTCTAAATTCTCTGATAGTATCAAAAACATCTCCCCAGCAAAGGCACAGTATCATTCTCCCTCCCCCAACCCCAAAAATCACCTCAATAAAGGATGTCCTTATTTGGCAGCTTGACCCCTAGAGGTAGTGCAATATGCCTGTACCAGGAGGGGCAAAAGCAACCAAGGATCACTCTTCCCCTCCCCCTCCCCCCCACAGTAAGCATCAGGGAGACTCCCTGGTAAGAGCTGGGGGAGAATCGAGCAGTGGGGGGGGGGTGTATTACTATGCTTCGGGGGGGGTGCAGGAGAGGTTAGGGGAAATGTTTCTGATGCTATTGGGCAGTTCAAGGAAGGGGGAGGTCTTGTTGTTTTTTTAAATACACGTGTATTCATTCCCCTTGTAAACTGGAAAGCAAATACCCACCTACATCGTATCCCCTAGAAATCTGTGTGTGCTGCAGATACAGAAGTGAGCTTTTTGCACATCTCCTGACACTTCTAAAATGATCTCCACCATCCCACAATTATTGTTCATCTGTGAACAGAACATCAAAAAGTAGTGGAAACACGCAGACACCCAATTAAAATTTATCATGTAACACTAAATGCTTTCTTCAAAAGAATATGATTAAGTTTTCAAAAATTTTCACTTTAAAAAGGAGGGAAAAGAGCCTCAGCAGTCAAAGGTAATTGCCATGGACTGGTCACACGTCACAACTAGTATGACAGCTTGACTTTTAAAAGTCAAGGCTCCTTATGACTAGGACCAATCATTGGCCAAAAATCTCCAATAAATTTTCAATTTTTTCAATTTTAATCTTCCAATTTTAATGTGTAATTCCTTCTTCTTATAAGGATATACATATAAAATATCATATACCATGTAAAATGAGTTTATCTTGTTGGGCAGAGTGGATGGACTGTTCAGGTCTTTATCAGTGTGTGAAGTAACGAGAAATAAGTAATTTAATAAAGAGAAAATAGAAGGCAATGAATAGACCAAAGGAGTTATTTTTCACATAATGAGATACCTGAAGGGTAATGTTGATGACTATGATGGGTCAGGGGATGAAGAATTTGCCCAGTATCTGATGAGTAAGGCAGAAATGTTAGAGGAAAAAATGGGGGAGGTGAGACCACAGGATATGACAGGAGTGGGAAATTTAGGTTGGAGTCAGTTTAAGCAGGTGTCAGAGGCTGAGGTACAAGATACAGTAAGTACTTTAACTCCTGCAAAATCAGTGATAGATCCTTGTTCCTCACTGGTGGTTAAGCAGGTGGCAAAGTTGGCGACACTAGTATTAATAAAAATTATGAATGCATCTCTATCTGATGCCAACAGTCTGCATTTGTTGAAAAGCAATGCATTGCATCCAGCTGTACCTAAGAATTATAGGCCAATCTCAATCTTAACGATGGTTGGGAAGGTGATCGAAACAGCAGTGTTGGAACAATTGGTGGGATATGTAGATAGTGGACGGATGACCACTTTCAATATGACTTTAGGAGGGGATATAGTGTGGAAATGTTGTTCATTTCAATAATAGATGAAATTAGGAGAGGCATGGATAGGAACACATTTCTTGTTTCATAACATTGGATATTTCCTCTGCATTCGATACAGTGAACTTAGAGGTGCTGTTGGCCAGACTGGCCTCTATTGGGGTGAGTGGAACAGTGTTTCATTGGTTTGGTTCATATTTGACTGATAGAACTATGCAAGTGAGGATAGCGAGGAGACGTTCTCAAATCTATCCAGTACGTATAGAATGTATACGGATGATATACGGAGTCTACAGAAAAGACAACGGAAATACTGCAATTATGTTTAGAAAGGGTTAATAATTGGATGCGGGCAAATGAGCTGGTATTGAATATGATGAAGACCTACGTTATACTGGTAGAAGGGAGACGCAGTTGCAACCACCTTTGGTTTGTAATACAGATGGGGTAGAACTTCCTGTTAGGCTACAAGATTGTTTGAGAGTGATTTTCAACTCCCATTTAACAATGCAGAAACAGATTGAACAAGTGATTAGTCGATTGAGACCCATGTTGAATGCATATGATTTTTGAATGGTAGTACAAATATTGATATTGACAAGACTCGATTATTTCAGTGCATTGTATTTGGATGTAGCCATAATACATTGCAAGGCCTTGCAGGTAATTCAGAATTCAGCAGCGAGAAAGATCTTGGGTTGTGGCAGATATGAGCAGGTAACACCTGAGTTACAAAAGTTACTTTGGCTACCAATGGAATATAGGGTGTCTACAAGGTATTATCATTTCTGTATAAAAGAACCGGTTCTACTGTGTCCTTCTAATTTTTATTATAGACCCCCAAGACAACTTCGATCTGAGACTTCACAAGATTTTGATACTATCTTTGACAGGTATACGTTATGTAGAAACTAGGCAATCCAGATTTTCTACTGCTGGACCCACTGCTTTGGAATAAGCTACCTGGGTATTTAAAGCTCAACACTACATTGAAGCAATTTTTTGGTTCAGAATTTTTTTCCCTAGTTAATGCTGTAGTAAGGTATTATTTGGATATGTGTGAGTGGAAGTACTGCAAAATCTAAAGTTTTCATATAATGTTTTATATGTTGGCGACTGTTTGAAAACATTTTTAAATGTTAAAAAGGAACCGGCCCAAGGACCGAACCTTGCGGCTGACCACTGGTAACATCCTTTTCCTCAGAATGAGCTCCATTTACCACTACCCTTTCTCGCCTTCCACTCAACCATCTCCCAACCCAGTCAGTCACTCTAGGGCCCATATTGAGGGCACTTAGTTTTGTTTTATTAGTCGTCTATGCGGAACCGTGTCAAAGGCTTTGCTAAAATCTAAATACACCACATCTAGCGCTCGGCCTCAATCCAACTCTCTGGTCACCCAGTGAAAGAAATTAATCACATTTGTCTGACAAGACCTGCTCTAGTGAAACCATGTTGCCCCAGGTCCTGTAATCCATTAAGTTCCATAAACTTTACTATTCTCTGTTTTAAAAGTGTTTCCATTAATTAACTTACCACAGATGTCAGACTAACTGGCCTGTAGTTCCCAACCTCTTCCTTACTTCCACTTTTGTGGAGAGGGAGCACATCTGTTCTTCTCCAGTCCTCTGCGACCACTCCCGACTCTAGAGAAGCATTGAAAAGGTCAGCCAGAAAGCCACTAGAACTTCCCTAAGTTCCTTCAGTACCATCAGATGTATCCCAACTGGCCGTCTTGCTCTGTGAGTTCAGCCATCTTCTCATGAACACCATCCTATGAAAATTGTTCTAAATCTATACAATTAGGGCTTCTTTTACAAAGCCACCATGCTAACAATTCACGGCAAATGAGAGGAAGTCCATAGGAACTGAATGTGGTTTCTCTCATTGGTAGGGTAGCTTTGTAAAAGAAGCCCTTATATTCTTATTTATCTTTTATGGTCCTACTCCCAGCCCTGAAAGGAAATATTTGTTAAGCAATTCCGCCTTATCCTTATCAGCCTCTACATATTCCTCCTCTTTACCCTCGATCCTCATAATACCACTTTTGCACTTCCTCCTATCACTGACATATCTAAAAAATGTCTTCCCCCCCTCCCCCCCCCCTCCATTTTACCTTATTTGCTATTTTTCTTCTCTTTGTATCTTTGGTTTCCTGACTACTTTCCCAGCTTCTCATAGCTTTTCCAGATATTGTTGCCTATTAAGCTCCAGGCACCAAGATCTGAGTTTCTGCTTTTGAAATCAGCTCCAGTGTGAGTAGCACTAGTGTATCACTCCTTTGAGACCAAAGGGAAGACTGACCTGGAAGTGCTGCGGGGGCTTCGAAGGGGCAACTTTAGCATCTAAAGCACCTCATCTGGCACTTGGCTAAAAGTTGGGGGCCCCACATAAACGTTCATTTGTTTATAATTTAGACCTTAAACCTTATGGATTCAATAAGAAATCAAACCATGCAGTGTTTCCTACCTCAGTTGTATTGGCTCAGATCCAGCTCTATCTCAGGCAGAGAATTGTGAACACTTAAGTAAATGAATTTGGTTTTGCTTTTCTGCGTTTTCAATGACCTGCCCTTTTGTTTTCAGCCCCATTTTGGGACAGCAGCCAGTGGGCCACTAACAACGTTACACAATTTAATTCTTACATTTGTGCAGACAGAGAAGGGAGACCAGAGCCATACAAAGCTCCATTTCGTGTGACTATAATGCTCCAGGGGTGTGAGGGGTTACTGGTGTTTGCTTTGAAATAATGAGCTGTTTGTTACAATAGGACTCCAGACACAAAGTTACTATAAAACAATTAAACAACAGAAAACACAAAATAATGTTGACCTTTATCTTCTAGAATGGTCACTTTTTTACTGCTCTGAATACCTTGCCTGGTCCAACAATCACACAGGGATAAATTAGAAAATCCATAGACTTAAGCAATCACCTCAGTCTGAGGGTCGTGTCGGGACTACGACATTCATTGAGTAAAGGTTGCTAGTGTTGATTATTGCAAAGTCCATGGAACTTCAGGGTTGCTCAGTCCCCTGCTATTAATTTCAGTTTCTTGGAAAAAATCCAGTAGAGGTTTTTGTTTAGCCCTAATTTCTGTTGCTCCTGTCATTCTCTTTTCATTCCTTGGTGATTTGTTTTCTTCAGAATTTTACTCCATTTAAAAAACTTCTTTTCAAAGTCAGTACAAAAGGTTCAACCAGCACTGGACAGTGGATAGATCCAATAAAATGTCCAAATGATTCTGCCACCTTCATTTTAGTCATTATGGGCCAGATTCTATATATGGCACCTAAAAAATCCATACAAAATTAAGTGTATTCTATAAATGTAGGTATGGTGTATAGAATATGCTTAGTTGATACTTAAATCTATGTTCATAGTAACAAGTAATTGATGGCAGATAAAGACCTGAACGGTCCATCCAGTCTGCCCAACACTGTTCTTATACTAAAAGTTCTGAAGATTCTGGAATCCTAAAGAGTTACAAGATTCCGGAATCCCAATTAGTAGCAACATTCCATGTAGAACCCCAAAGAGTAACATAGTAACATTTAGTAACATAGTAAATGACAACAGATAAAGACCTGAATGGTCCATCCAGTCTGCCCAACAAGATAAACTCATTTTACATGGTATGTGATACTTTATATGTATACCCAAGTTTGATTTGTCCTTGCCTTTCTCAGGGCACAGACCTTAGAAGTCTGCCCAATACTGTTCTTGTACTAAGTTCTGAAGCTAACATCGAAGCCATTTACACTCCAGCCCATCTCTATCTATTCACTCATGATCAGGGTGTAGACCATAGAAGTCTGCCCAGCTCGTGTTTTGTTTCCCCAATTACCGGTGTCGCCACCCAATCTCTGCTAAGATTCCATGGAACCATTCCTTCTAAACCAGATTTGAATTCCATTATCGTTTTCATCTCCACCACCTCCCGCAGGAGGACATTCCACATATCCACCACCCTTTCCGTGAAAAACTACTTCCTGACATTAGTCCTGAGTCTGCCCCCCTTCAACCTCAATTCATGTCCTCTAGTTCTACCGCCTTCCCGTCTCCGAAAAAGGTTCATTTGCGGATTAATACCTTTCATATATTTGAACATCTGTATCATGTCACCCCTGTTTCTCCTTTCCTCCAAGGTATATATGTTCAGGTCAGCAAGTCTCTCCTCGTACAGTTTGCAACGCAAATCCCATACCATTTTTGTAGCTTTTCTTTGTACCGCTTCCAGTCTTTTTACATCTTTAGCAAGATACAGCCTCAAAAACTGAACACAATACTCCAACGACTTGTAAAGGGGCATCAACACCTCCTTTCTTCTGCTAGTTATGCTCCTCTCTACGCAGCCAAGCATCCTTCTGGCCATGGCTGTCGCCTTGTCGCATTGTTTCTTCACCTTTAGATCCTCAGACACCAACACCCCAAGGGCTCTCTCCTGCATCGAGCTTACTAATCTCTCGCATCCTATCCGGTATCTCTCTTTTGGATTTCTGCACCCCAAGTTTCATGCATTTACATCAAATAAAAACCTAGTGTAAATCCGTGCGTGTAGGTTTAGGCGCACTGAACCGTATTGTGTAATTACACGCGGAAATTTTGGTATGCCCAGGAAATGCCTATAAATATGCCCATTTGAAGCTACGTGCATTTATTTTGAACTGCGCACTTTATAGAATATGAACAGTTCTTTATAGAACATGCTTAGTGATTTCCATGCATACATTGTAATTATTGCCAATTAGTGCTCATTATTGCTTGTGCTGTTAGCAACACTGATTGGCTTGCTAATCCAATTAAGTTATGCACAGAATCTAGGCGTTATCTATAGAATCCGGGGGTATAGGGTGAGAACCGCTTAAGCTGTGGCTTTCCTGCACAAGGAATGGCAGTAAAAGTTTAGAAATGAGACCACACATTTTCAGGCTTGGTCACAGGGAAATCATACTGCTGGCTGTAAAATGGACCTGTCTCTAAGCTATAGAGTGAATATTACCCTGAAATGGACACATCTACTCACTATGTCCAAGGCTGACCATTTGGACTCTTACTCTACAAGGTAGAAAAGGGAGCGATAGCAAGTGAGCATGTGATAGAGGGGGCAGAGAGATGGGATGAAGGAGGTGAGTTGGGCTAGAGGGAATGAGAGAGGATGAGAGATACAGTGGAGAACCAGAGTATGGGAGTCTTATAGGTAGGATTGAGGATTTTAACCTGAGTGCAGGGCTGAATGGGAAGCCAGTGGTGCTACCAAGAAAAGAGGTGGCACGATCAAATTTATGAACATGGCAAAGGATTCTGATGGAGGTGTTTTGAACAGCTGACAACCTCTTCAGAGAGAAGACAGACTGAGACTTACATCAACAGAATCGCAGTAATCCAGGCAGGACATGACAAGAGCATGGAGGCGCAGGGCTTATTAATGAATCCGTGCACTGATCTGAATTTGTGAACAGCGTTCAAAACAGATGAGGTGTGAGATTCAAAAGAGAGTTGCTGTTGAGAGTTCCCCCAGATAGTTCAAAGAATCCACCAAGACGATTGGGATCCCATCAAATTTGGTGCAAGGGATAAACACAGCCAGGCTGTACAACTCACTTGTCCTGTAGCCAGGTGGGGACCTTAGTGAGACAGTGTTGCAGCAGTAAGAGGTCTGGATTGTGGAGGATGGCATAGAAAAGTAGGCGACATTCCTATATATTTTCAAAGTCCACCCACACCATGCCCTGAACTTGCCTCCCTTGAAATCTGTATGTGCTGCAGGTATACAGGTGTAATAGCATTTAGATGTGCGAACTAGTTTTTCCATGTGTAATTGCTGTCTGATCTGTCTAAAATGACCCAATGAGTCACTTGCAAGTATCCTAATGAGTAAATAATGCCTCTGTATCGCTCCATGGTGCGACCTCACCTTGAGTATTATGTTCCATTCTGGTCACCGTATCTCAAAAAAAGATACAGCGGAATTAAAGTTCAAAGAAGAGCAACCAAAATGATAAAGGGGATGGAACTCCTCCCGTATGAGGAAAGGCTAAAGAGGTTAGGGCTCGTCAGCTTGGAAAAGAGATGGATGAGGGGAGATATGATTGAGGTGTACAAAATCCTGAGTAGTGTAGAATGAGAAGAAGTGAATCGATTTTTCACTCTTTCAAAAAGTACGAAGACCAGGGGTCACTCAATAATATTACATGGAAATACTTTTTTAAAAAATAGGAGGAAATATGTTTTTCACTCAAAGAATAGTTAAGCTCTAGAACTCGTTGCAGGAGGATGTAGTAACAACAGTTAGTTTATCTGGGTTTAAAAAAGGTTTGGACAAGTTCCTGGAGGAAAAGTCATTAGTCTGCCATTGAGATTGACATTGGGAAGCCACTGCTTACCGTTGGATTGGTAGCATGAAATGTTGCTACTAATTGGGTTTCTGCCAGGTAATTGTGACCTTGATTAGGCACTATTGGAAAGAGGATACTGGGCTGGAGTCTGACCCAGTATGGCTATTCTTATGTTCTTATGATCTTAAATGCTAGACCTGTTGTTCACTCCCAGAAATAAGAGGAACGACCCCCAAGTCTACCTGGCTAATAATTGTGAATGGATCAGATCTCTGGGAACTTCTCAAAATCTTTTCTAACCAAGCTATTTGACCACATCTTTCAGCAATAAATTATACAGTTTTTAATTGTCCATTAACCAAAAAAATTAAATTCTTAAATGGAGTCAACACTAAAAAGATTTGTTCAAATAACTTTGGGAAGTAGCAAAATAAATATGAAGAACTGAAATTCCCCCTTCTTTCCTTCCCTGCCTCCCCCCACCCACCCCCAGGTCCACGCTCCTCCCTCCTCCCAAACTGCTGAAATTTTGTCTGGATAAACCATCGCTAGGCGAAAAACATACTTGACAAAATAAGGCAGACAAAGAGGTATTCCCAGGCTGTGGTTGTCCACATAGCTTTATCTGCATATATTCAGTGGAAATTTTATCCAGATAAAAATTCCAATAAATATCCAGATAATTCTGTCCAAATAAGTTTTGCTTCTCAGTGCAACTTGTTTTAAGTGTGAGACCAGTTAATTTCAGGACATGTCCCCTAGTCCTTTCGATCAGTCAATAACGGTTGTTCTACTAACATTATGTCTCAGTAAGAAAAGTGAAAATGTAGATATTATTAAACTCTAACATCTATTTGCACATAAGTCTCTTACAAAAGCAGTAAAAAAGATTATTTTCTGAAATGTGGATGATAATGAAATAAGAACTAAAACTGATTTTGTCCAATTTAAGGCTAGATTACAAGTGTATTTGCCCTGTTTACTAAGCCACGCTGTAGGCTCCCTAGCATTTTTAGCGCAGGCAAATGCTAGAGACATCCATGAGTGTCTCTAGCGTTAGCACCTACTAAAAAACAGTAGTTCACCTTAGTAAACAGTGCCTGTACTTTCTTGTATTGCTAGGAAGCCTTTCGTTTTAGGGTCTGGGTAGGTGGGTATTGGGAGTGGGGGAGGTTAACTAGTGTATGTTTTGATTTCCAAAGCCATGCCTACCAGTGAGCTCTCCAGGACCCACATACTGGTCATTTTCAGCTTCCTCTATCACCGCCAGAGCTGGCCTCAGAGTGTCAGCCTGACAGAATATGCAACAGTAATTAAGAAATAAGCCTGTTGGCCAGTTTCACAGTAATCATTTAGCTAAGTAACTACCATGGTCCAGTGCCTCAAAAATCACCATTAGCCCACGCCACTTAAGGCCATAAAATTTCTTGTTTTCTGCTTTTCATTGGCCTCACCCTGGAATCTTCATTTTGCTTTATTTATACATTTGCTCTCAAACAATGACAATAAACTCATTCCTAGAGTGTTGCAAATCGGAAATTTGTCCACATTTTTCCAGCACTTTCCTGGGTGCGTTGCTTTTGCCTGGGAACAAGGGTGACCAGAGCCAGCTGGAAGGAAAGCAGGGTAGGGGGAAGGGAAAGCTATTGTGGAAGGGCTGGGGGAGGGGCAGAGGCAAAGACAGAGCTAACTGTTGGACCTTCTTAAGGACCTTTTTACAATGAACTTGCCTTAGGGGGTCTTTTAGCTCCGGGTAGAGATGCCCACTGGAATATAATGGGCGTCTTGGCTGATTTCTACCATGAGCTAAAACACTACCATGGCTAAGTAAAAGACCCCCTAAATGTCTTAATGGTAGGGGATCATTTCCAAGTCCCAGAGGAAAGGCTACTGCAGCCATCCTAGGACAGAACTTCTCGGCTTCTCTCTACAATGCGTTTCTCAGCTTGGAATCTTTCATTCAAGGCTTGAGAAACTGGACACTTTTCAAATTAGTTTGCAAATCTTTCCTTGTATAAGAATAAGAAGTTTACTCATTTGGAGGGGGGAACTTTTTGTTTTTACGCAGTCCTCAGGCAGCTTAGAGGACTGTGGCTGCTTTGTACTTGCAGATCTACCAGGTTCATTTTAGGGGTGTACAACTTACTCGCATGTTGTGTCACCTCCCTTGCTGTTTATGGGAATGTTTGTTTTGATCCTGGGGGGGAGGGGGGAAGCAATATTGTTGAGTGCACTCTTTTGGAAACAGTTGTGAGAGCATGTGCACCCTTTCCATATGCATTCACAAGCACACACTATATCAGGAAAGAGTTCACTATTAACGACATGAAAAGCATGAAATGTCATCTTTTTACTTGTCTTTATTCACGTGAAAACGATACCTATGTGACGCATGTGTGTAATCTTGTGCACGTACCATAAGGCCTTTTCCACATGTAAAACTGGTTTTCATTCATGGGGTATAAAATTACCCCCATAGAGGGCATATCCACATCTGCATCTTTTTTTTGGAAGCAGATATAAGTTTGTTTGGGAGGGTTTGTGTCCTAGTTTTGCAGTTGTTGGAGTATTAAAATCGACACTATTCTGGATCGTCCACATATGCCCCTCGGCCTGCTCACTGCCCACATCCCTGCAAAGTCTACGGTAGTTTTTTTACCTACGGGCTTTGCACCAGTATTGCTAGTGAAAGTACCACGTGCTTTTGCTTTCAAAATTGCCAAAGGAAAAGGGAAACATTTTCATTCAAATAAACATGCGTAGGTTCAAAATACAAAAATATAAGCAGCCTGTCCTACCTCTGGACTCAGGAAAAACTCATGTAGACAAAAGCTTGTACATTGTGGAACTGTGGACATATTTACCCAGGGAACATAATTTTCCTAAGCAATACTGCACTAAAACACGGACATTCTAGTGAAAATGGGACTGTGTAAAACTGCCCACCTAATCTGCCACTTAAAGTTATGTGTCTACAGCGTCTTCACACATAAATTTGCCTCGATCAGCACATGCTTTTGAAAATGCACCTAAATTAACCCTGAAAATTTGAGCATGCTAAAGAGCAGATATAAACAGTTTCCCTGGGGCAATTTTCAGAGTGGAAGTATTCCTGTAATTTGCTTTGAAACTCCAGACAAGACCACACCTGGAAAACTATTGGTGTACTTTTTCTGCTTTCATGCGATTATAAAATTACTCCTGGCTAGGAAATTGTAAAATAGCCTTAGATGTGACTTTGAAAATATCCCTCCCCCACAATTTATATGGCAGCGAGTGATGGAGCCAGGTTCTACGCATGTGGCAAACTCTTTGGCAACTATGACCCAGAATTCTCAGGTTTCTCTCTTAGGATTGTACAGCTTTTCGGGGGGGGGGGGGAGTGACCCAATGGGCAGCAGAGCAGGCCTTGATCCAGACCTCCTGGGTTCATGGGCGTAGTTTGGGGGAGCGAGGGGGCATTGCCCCCCCCCCAAACGCAGGGCCGGCACAATGCTGCAGGCAGCTCTCCCCCCGTCCCGCCCTCAGCTCTCAGCAAACCGACCGACAGCCCTCCTCTCCATTCTTTCCCCTCCCCCCTGCATGTTTAACCCTTTTATTTTCAGTGGCATCAACGGCAGTGAAGAAGAAAGCACTGTGGGCTCACCTCCAGCTTCTCCCTTCCCTCACACAGTGTCCCATCATCGCAGAAGGTGGGACACTGTGTGAGAAGGGAGAAACTGGAGGCACTCCCGCAGTGCTTTCTTCTTCACTGCCGTTGCTGCCACTGAAAGTAAAAGGGTTAAATGCGCGGGGGGGTGGAGGAACAGAGAGGAGGGCTGTCGGGGAGCTGAGGGAGGGCAGGGAGAATCGCTGGACATGGATGGGAGGTGAGGGCAGGGGGAGAGAAGAGATCACTGGACATGGAGAGGAGAGGAGAGGAGGGGAGCGAAGAGATCACTGGACATGGACAGGAGAGGAGAGGAGGGGAGGGCAGGGGAGAGAGGAAATTTGCTGGACATGGATGGATGGAGGAGAGGGCAGGGGAGAATGGAGAGTTGCTGGACATGGATGGATGGAGGGGAGGGGCAGGGGAGAGAGGAATTTTGCTGGATATGGATGGATGGAGGAGAGGGCAGGGGAGAGAGGAGAAATGTTGGACAAGGATGGAGGGAAGGAAAGACAAAGGAAGGAGATGCACACAGATGGACGGGAGAGAGGAGAAATGCTGGACATGGATGGAGGAGAGGGAAGACAGAGGAAGTAGATGCACATGGATGGATGGAGTGGAGGGGAGGAGAATGAGGAGAAATGCTGGATATGGATGGAGGGGAAACTGCTGAATTTAAGGGCTGGATCGGAACACTTTGAGGGCAGATACTGAAACTGGAGGAAGGATAGGGACAGGGCTACAGATGGTAAACAGGATGCATAAAGACACAATAAGATGGTGGACATGATGAGGGAAAAAATATCAAATGGAAAGAAGACACTGCATAAAACAAGACACTGCCCAAAGCGAATAGAAAAATTAAATGATCAGACAACAAAGGTAGAAAAAAGTATTTTATTCAGAATTTATTAATTGGAATATGTCAGCTTTTGGAAATGTGCATCTGTGATATTTTGCATGTAAGTTTCAGTTTTTCTAGTATTGCTGCATGCTGAGTCTGACTTCTTGAGGTAACTTTCCAGTTCAGTATTTTGCCTTCATATCTGTTGTGTCATGTGTTTTTCATGTGTGATCAAGATGCAGTATTCTGCTAGTGTGTAGTATTTGCAGCCCTTTTTGTTTTGTTTTGTTTTTCACTAGGTAGTGTACTGGTGTTTTAGAGCCTTGTTTAATTACAGTGCTGCCTTTCCACGCATAAGGTTGTAGCTTGTCCTGTCCTTGGAATTAGTGCTGTTATGGTTTGGTAAGGTTATGAGTGTGTTTTTGTACAAGTTTGTGTATAGTGTTTTGCAGTGGAGAGATTGTGTGTTGGCCTTACTGAGATGGCACCAAAACATCAGAAAGGGTTTTAGAGCCTAAATCATGACACACTATCTCTTGAAGGATCTACATATAGAGTTTATGTATTTCTAAGGTCTACACTGGCATGGTATGGGAAAGGGGGTGGGGAAATACTACTGGAGAGGAAGAGGGAGTGCTGGGTAAGGACGAAAGAAGGAAGGAAGGGAGAAAGAGCTGGCTTGATATCTCATACATATACATTATGGTTATTCCCAAAAAAGCCAGCTCTTTCTCCCTTCCTTCCTTCATATATATATATATATATATATATATATATATATGCAAATGAATATGCTAATATGCCCCACCCCATCCTTTGCTCCCCCCCAAATGAAACAGTCAAACTACGCCCATGCCTGGGTTCAATTCCCACTGCAGTTCCTTGTGACCCTGAGTAACCCACCTAACCCTCCGTTGCCCAGGTAGAAAAAACCTAGCCCCCTGTTTACAAAGCCATGCTAGCAGCTACCGCACCGCCAGCCAAACAGGGCCCACCAGGGACCTGCTAGATTCCACATATGGCACCAAAAACAAGCATTTAAAGTCAGGCACAGTTTATAGAATAACATTTACACCCCGGAATCACACCTAACTGAAATGGGGTGCAAATGTACACAGGCCCATATCTCCCATATTCTGTAACAATACTACTACTACTTATCATTTCTAAAGCGCTACTAGACGTACGCAGCGCTGTACACTTGAACATGAAGAGACAGTCCCTGCTCTTGCACCTAAATACTAGGAGCACCCCCATTCCAACCACACCCCTTTTTTTTACTCATGCGTAAAATACAGAGACGGATCCCATGCATAAAATTATGTGCAAACATTCCAATTAAACCTGATTAAATTGCATAACATTAGAGGGTTAAAGTGTACAGTTCTGTGTACGTCTAGTAGCGCTATAGAAATCATAAGTAGTAATAGAGAGCAGAGACTGTCTCATACGTGTTTAGTGTACATTGCGCTGTATGTTTAGTAGCACTATAGTAATGATTAGCAGTAGTAGTAACGGGCATAACCACTGGCTACATCTGCTCTAGATATGCCTGTTGGAGATATTTGGAAAGCTCCGGAGAACAGTTGCACTTCTATCAAGATTCCTCCATTTAAGCACCGTACGGTGTTTGTGCCGCAGCTAGAAGAAGAGAAGCAAAAAGCCAGTGGATCTGTTCAGCTAGGTTCTGTCTTCCCTAAAGCCATCTAAACTACCCTTCCTCCCTTCCGCCATCATCTTTGGGTTTTAATATTCAAGTGGTGGCTTCCACATGAGTAACACTGCAGGGTTTGCATGTCAGGTTTTATTGATATCAGGTTGGGCCTGTGCAATGCTGTCAGATGGACATTCAGTCCTTAACGGCCCCCTAAGGTGCAGGTTCTGGCAGCTTTAAAGGCTTCTTTACAAAACGCTTTTCAGTTTTGTCTAAGGTGAGACAATGCAAACCAGGCCTACAGCAGATGACAGGGCTCAGAAAAGCTCTGATGAAGCAAGAATATCTTTCACTCTCTGTTCTCCTTCATTCAATCTTTCTTTCTTGTCACTTTCATTCTCTGGTTACACTTTCTTTATTCTCCCTTTTCACTTAGAGAAAGAGAGAGAGAAAGTTCATTTGCAGATATAACAGAGCTGATCAACGTCTAACAGCTGAAGGCCGTTCACTAACTGGTGATCTATTAACTTATAATAAAAATCGGATGGTGTTTAATTGTTTTCTCAGGCTAGAGGAACTCCGAAGACTGACAGACAAATGTCTCTCAGAGGAGCAAACAGTTTGATCAGAGACTGCAGATATAAAAAGCACCCCCCCCCCCCCCCCGACAAAGCTTGGGAAGTAACCACTTTAAAAGTGGAGCTCACAAAATGTGATATTGATGTCCATAAAGCATGAAAGAGACCTCGGAGCAGTTATATTCAGTAATCTTGAGGGCGTGAAACACTTGGACGGCACTTCAGTGAATGAGGAAATAATAGCGATTTTTATTTACTTATCTATTTATTGGAGAGGAGGAACTGACTATGAAGGTGGTGAGACATGTCCCAGTCTGGGAGGTAAAGACAAGGTGGATATGGAAAAACAGCCTATGAAGGAAGTTAGGGTTCAAATCCCACCTCTGCTGCTGCTGCTGCTATTTATGACTTTGGACAAGTCATTTAACCCTCCATTGCCTGAGATATAACTTGGACTGGACAGAAAACCTGATTTTAGCTTACCTTGAGCTCAGATTTGGACATTAAGGTGCTTATTTTCAAAGTAACCTATGTAACTTTGTAAGTCTATGTGCTTTGAAAATGAGCCTCTAAGTCTCAAAACATGGAGCAGAGTCAGAGACTTGGTCTATAAATATCAACAAATACAAATAAATAAATGCAAATCCATGTGATTCAGAGAAGCACTACTGAGATGCCGAGAGGTTATATAGCAGAAGTTCTCAGAGATGAGAGCAGTGGCGTTCCTGGGGGGGGGGGCTGGCACCCGGGGCGGATCGCCGATGCGCCCCCCCCCCCCCGGCGAAAGGACACCCCCGCGAAGGAACCCCCCGCCGGGTGCACGCTGCTGGGGGGGGTGCCGCGCGCACCTGTCCTCCGTTGTTCCATGCTTCTTCTCTGCCCCGGAACAGGTTACTTCCTGCTCCGGGGCAGAGAAGAAGCATGGAACAACGGAAGACAGGCGCGGCCGGCCACCCACCCCACCCCACCCCCTCCCCAGCGGCGTGCACCCGGGGCAGACCGCACCCACCGCCCCCCCCCCCCTAGGAACGCCACTGGATGAGCGTTAAGGATCTTAGTACACATAACCCTAGAAGAAAAGAGAAAAACAGCCTTTGGACGGAAAGAAAGTTCAGAAGAGGAGATTTTAACATGAGGCTCTGCGATGTAATGTAGGGGAAATATTTTTTCACAGAAAGTGTGGCAGATGTACTATCTCACTACTATCCTAACCACTGAACTGTATACATTTGTTTCTCTTGCGGAGGAAAAAGCCTCAACAGACTTTTTCCTCCGCAAGAGAACACACTGAAACAAATGTATACAGTTCAGTGGTTAGGATAGTAGTGAGATAGTGAGTAGTGAAGTAGGTTGATCCCAAGAGACGCTAAGATATAGTGAATAGATGCATGGGATGCTCAGCTCACGTGAGCGGTGGAGGCCAAAGTAGTAACAGACTTCAGAAAGGAGGAATCTTAAGGGTCATTTTACTAAGGTGGGCTGAAAATGGCTTGCGGTAATGTAGGCAAAGGTTTTGGGCGCACGCCGATCCATTTTTCAGCGAGCCTGTAAAAAAGGCCTTTTTTTATTTTTGCCAAAAATGGACATGCGGCAAAATCAAAATTGCCGCAAGTCCATTTTGGGTCTGTGACTTGGAGTGGCCTAGTGGTTAGAGCACCGGTTTTGCAATCCCAAGGTGGCCAGTTCAAATCCCACTGCTACTCCTTGTGATCTTGGGCAAGTCACTTAACCCTCCATTGCCTCAGGTACAAACTTAGATTGTGAGCCCTCCTGGGACAGAGAAGTATCCAGAGTACCTGAATGTAACTCACCTTGAGCCACTACTGAAAAAGATGTGAGCAGAATCTAAATAAATAAAAATTCTAGAATTCTAAAGAATAACAAGATTCCATGTAGAACCCCAAAGAGTAAAAAGATTCTTTGGGGTGGAGGAGTGACCTAGTGGTTACAGCACCAGTGTTGCAATCCAGAGGTGGCCAGTTCAAATCCCACTGCTGCTCTTTGTGATCTTGGGCAAGTCACTTAACCCTCCATTGCCTCAGGTACAAACTTAGACCGTGAGCCCTCCTGGGACAGAGAAGTATCCAGAGTACCTGAATGTAACTCACCTTGAGCCACTACTGAAAAAGATGTGAGCAGAATCTAAATAAATAAAGATTCTAGAATTCTAAAGAATAACAAGAGTCCATGCAGAATTTCAAAGCGTAGCAACATTCCATGTAGAACCCCAAAGAGTAACAAGATTCTTTGGGGTGGAGGAGTGGCCTAGTGGTTAGAGCACCGAGGTGGCCGGTTCAAATGCTCCTTGTGATCTTGGGCAAGTCACTTAACCCTCCATTGCCTCAGGTACAAACTTAGATTGTGAGCCCTCCTGGGACAGAGAAGTAACCAGAGTACTTGAATGTAACTCACCTTGAGCTACTACTGAAAAAGGTGTGAGCAAATATGTAAATAAATAAATAAATACCGCCAGCCATTGACCTAGTGGTAAAGTCTCATGGGTGGTAATGACCTATGCCCATCAAATGCCACTTGGCACAAATCTGAAAATAAAAATTATTTTTTGGTCGCATGTGTCAGACACACAACAAAAATGAAATTACTACAAGAGCCATTCGGTAGCCAGGCAGTAACTCCATTTTGGCGCTCTCTACTTACACGGCTTCGTAAAAGGGCCCCTTAGAAAATAGTGAAGATACTGCAGAGGAATTCATTAGTATACGGATCTTTCCGTGTTAACTAGAACTCATGATAGACTGCACAAGCAATGCAAAATAGACATGCAGTGCTCTCGTATAACCAGTAAAACAAGACAAGAGGCATGAGCAGCTCAGAAAAATAGCCAGGAACTAAAGGAGCTGATCTCCAAAACACAACGTATTTGTTGATCGACGTGGTTTTCAACACTCGCCCGGAGAGGATCTTGGCCATATAAATCATTTGGCCATGGCTAACTTCAAATATTCAGCAGCAGTTAACCATTTAGTCCTACTGAATATTTACAGATAGCACCTGAGCTAAAACCAGCTGACTTGTGGGCATCCCAGGAGCAGAGTTGGCATTTATGGGGTTAAATGTGGAGGAGTGGCCTAGTGGTTAGGGTGGTGGACTTTGGTCCTGGGGAACTGAGTTCGATTCCCACTTCAGGCACAGGCAGCTCCTTGTGACTCTGGGCAAGTCACTTAACCCTCCATTGTCCCATGTAAGCCGCATTGAGCCTGCCATGAGTGGGAAAGCGCGGGGTACAAATGTAACAAAAAAAACAAACAAACAAAAAATATTCAGCCCTGAACCGCATAAGATAAACGCTTAAATTGAGCCACATAAAAAGCTGTCCTATCTTATGCAGTTCAGGGCTGAATATTGCACGTAACCACATAAGCTTTAGCAGCTAACAAATAGCCGGATACTCACTAAAGGTGCCTGGACATGGCCCGGAGTAGTAAATCACCTGGACCAGATGGCATACATCCAAGGGTACTCAAAGAACTCAAGCATGAAATTGCTGATCTGATGATAGTAATATGTAACCTATCGTTAAAATCATCCATAGTGCCTGAAGATTGGAGGGTGGCCAATGTGATGCCAATTTTTAAAAAGGGTTCTAGGAGTTATCCAGAAAATTATAGACCGGTAAGCCTGACATCGGTGCCGGGCAAAATAGTGGAAACTATTATAAAGAATAAAATTACAGAACACGTAGACAAACATGGTTTAATGGGACAGAGTCAGCATGGGTTAAGCCGAGGGAAGTCTTGCCTCACCAATTCGCTTCATTTCTTTGAAGGCGTGAATAAACATGTGGATAAAGGTGAGCTGGTTAATGTAGTATATCTAGATTTTCAGAAAGTTTTTGATAAAGCTCCTCATGAGAGACTCCTGAGAAAATTCTCATGCAATAGAAGGCAAGGTTCTGGTGTGGATTAGGAATTGGTTATTGGACAGAAAAAGAGAGTAGGATTAAATGGTCAGTTCTCCCAATGAAGAATGGTGAACAGTGGATGTACTGGGACCGATATTATTTAACATATTTATTAATGATATGGAAATCGGAACGAGTGAGGTGATCAAATTTGCAGATGATACAAAACTATTCAAGGTTGTGAAATATTGCAGGAAGACGTTAGGAAATTGGAAGACTGGACATCCAAATGGCAGATGAAATTTAGTGTGGACAAATGCAAGGTGATGCACATTGGAAAGAATAATCTGAATCATAGTTACCTGATGCTGGGGTCCACCTTGGAGGTCAGCGCTAAAGAAAAAGATCTGGGTCTCGTTGTAGATAATACGCTGAAATCTTTTGCTCAATGTGTGGAGGTGGCCAAAAAAGCAAACAGAATGCTCGGAATTATTAAGAAAAGGATGGTAAATAAGACTGAAAATACTATAATGCCTTTGTATCGCTCCATGGTGCATCCGCGTTCAATTCTGGTTGCCATATCTCAAAAAAGATAAAGTGGAATTAGAAAAGGTTCAAAGAAAAGAGACCAAAATGATAAAGGGGATGGAACTCCTCTCAGATGAGGAAAGACTAAAGAGGTTAGGGCTCTTCAGCTTGGAAAAGAGACGGATGAGGGGAGATATGATATCTTCACCATCCAAGCTGTTTATACTATCACGGACTTTGGTATAACCTGCAAAGAGGCAAAGCTAACTAGACAACCCTTTGGAGTGGCCTAGTGGTTAGTGCAGTGGACTTTGATCCTGGGGAACTGAGTTCAATTCCCACTGCAGCTCCTTGTGACTCTGGGCAAGTCACAACCCTCCATTGCCCCTGGTACAAAATAAGTACCTGAATATATGTAAACCGCTTTGAATGTAGTTGCAAAACCCTCAGAAAGGCGGTATATCAAGTCCCATTTCCCTTTCCCTATTTTTTTTTGTACCCCGCGCTTTCCCACTCATGGCAGGCTCAATGCGGCTCACATGGGGCAATGGAGGGTTAAGTGACTTGCCCAGAGTCACAAGGAGCTGCCTGTGCCTGAAGTGGGAATCCAACTCAGTTCCCCAGGACCAAAGTCCACCACCCTAACCACTAGGCCACTCCTCAACTCTACATGGAATGTTGCTATTCCACTAGCAACATTCCATGTAGAAGCCTGCCCTTGCAGATCAGCAACGCAGCCGCGCAGGCTTCTGTTTCTGTGAGTCTGACAGACAGACATACGCCAGGCCCCCTCACTGCCCATCTTCAAAGCCTTGCTCAAAGCCCACCTCTTCAATGTCGCCTTCGGCACCTAACCACCATACTTCTATTCAGGAAATCTAGACTGCCCCAACTTGACATTTCGCCCATTAGATTGTAAGCTCCTTGGAGCAGGGACCGTCCTTTTTTGTTAAACTGTGCAGCGCTGCGTAACCCTAGTAGCGCTCTAGAAATGTTAAGGAGTAGTAGTAGTAATATGACATGACTAATGATCGTACTGGACATCACGCAATCTTCATCCCTTCCGATCCTCCACATATACCTCATCTGATCTCTATACATAGTAACAAAGTAGATGACGGCAGAAAAAGACCTGCACGGTCCATCCAGTCTGCCCAAGAAGATAAATTCATATGTGCTACTTTTTTATTTGTACTGTCCTCTTCAGGGCACAGACCGTATAAGTCTGGCCAGCCCTATCCCCGCCTCCCACCACCAGCTCTGGCACAGACTGTATAAGTCTGCCCAGCACTATCCTCGCCTCCCAACTACCAGTCCCGCCTCCCACCACCAGCTCTGGCACAGACCGTATAAGTCTGCCCAACCTGTATTTGTCATCAACCAACTGGGCAAACGCCTTTGACGGTATTATGTAAGCCACATTGAGCCTGCAAATAGGTGGGAAAATGTGGGGTACAAATGCAACAAATAAATAGATAAAATACCACGCATCTTGTTTCAATAATTTATCTGCTCTTGATCAGTCAGCGATATGGTAAACCATATTGTAGAAAATCTTTAGCATCATATCTATGTTAGTTGAATGTTGAATGCTTATTAGGTGTATCATTAGCATTATGCTAATACTGAATAATATCTCTGATATTTGAATTTCAGTGCTGCTAAATGTGTATATTTTTGATACTGTTTCATGGTAGTTCTATTATTAGCTTTCAATAATAGTTTTCAAGTTTACCTAATTTATTGTATTTATGTTTATTCTTGGTTATTTTACTATTGTTATGCTGTTAACAAAATTGTGAGTTTGATTTAAAACCGTACCTGCTGTACACCGCCTTGGGTGAATCTCTTCATAAAGGCGGTTAATAAATCCCAATAAATAAAATAAACTGTGTCAAAGATAAATCAAATTCAGGCTATTGTGGTTGGCTTAGTGCAGATCTACTTGGGTAAAAGCTTTGAAAAATATGTCTCTGTATTCAAGGGCTTTGCCAAAATCTTGGTACACCACATCTAGCAGTCCTTCAATGCAACTCTCTGGTCTCCTAGTCTTCTTCTGTCTCTTCTTCCATTTGCTGCTGTTCTGCATGTACCGAATGCCCTTAGCTGGGAATCTTACCGAATATTGAGGTCTACAGAGAGCAGGAAGTTAGTGAATATCATCGACTGAACTGTGAAAAAAAATCCTGAGTACTAGAATCTCCGAATGGGAGGTTCAGAATTGTGTCTTTAACTTGAATAGGAATATAACCAATATGGTGAACCCTGGGATGAGGGGGGCTCATTTCAGAGATGAGGTACATGGATGGAAAAGGGCCAGTATGAAGAAGAAATTGACTTAACATGGAACCCAGAAAATGATGTGATAACAGGAGAAGAGATTTGAGATGGAGCTGTAATTAGACAGAGAAGATTAGACTCTGGAATGACTTACTTTGAAAGAAAAGGCAGCAGAAATTCATTTGAAGTCAATGCATATTGAAGATGTGCAAACTGATTGGGGAAGGGTTTATTTATTGATTTTGGTACTTTTTGTCACATTTCAGGGAGGGAAATAAAGGGGGTCACATGGTCATAGCAGTCTGCATTACATAATATCTTAACAGCAATTGATTAAACCAACTGAAGGTGTTTCACCTTGATGAAGATGAGAAGTTTCTTCTCACTTGCCATAGTCTCCCCCATTCAGCTGTGTACTGACCGTTGCTCACACTAGAGGCGTGCACAGGGACATAATCTGGTCCCCATCCCCAGTCAGTCCTATTCTAAACTCACCCCATCCCCTTCGTATTGGTCCTGTCTCCCCCCCACCATCTCCACAGTTTTCTTTCCCAACCCCATACTCAACCTGCATTTAATAGATCTGGTAAATTCAAACAAAACATAAAATGCTCCTGTATCTTATTAAAATTTAACAAAAAAAAACAATACACATGACTTTGTTAAAGTTAAATATGCAGGAAAATCATATTTATTAACAGGGACTGTGAGAAAAGAATTATTTCAAACTATGTGAAAATAATAAACCATCTACAGAGCCAGAAATTAGTTCCATTCTGCGTTCCTCAACTGTTTGTCCTGCAGCTGAAAAAGAACATTCTGAGGTGCTAGAGGCAGAAGTTCTAAGCAAGGAACAGGCTATATATACTGGCCACAAGTGAGACCCTCTGTTGCCAGTAGGTAGCAAGAGATGAGCAGAATTCCTTTGTCCAAGTTCACTAATGTATGTGTCCACTTCATCAATCACTGAAGCCGTTTCCTGGCTCTTGACAAAGTCTCCAAAAAAGAAAGAGATTTGCCTCCGATTCTTCTCATTTTGGAGGTTTTGTTGGCTGCATCTCGACTACAACTTGCTGTCAGTTTTGCAGTCTGTTTATGGCATTGTTCCACCCTTCGACTGTCATCGGATCTAAATGACCCTTCAGCCTTGATCCAGCAACATTGCAGCCAAGTGTGTCTGTAAAATATAGATCCAGTTTATCTGCAAGATGATTCTTTAAGGATGCTATCACATGGCTGGCTGAGCTTGCAATTGTCAAATGCCATTTCAACTGATATATCGTCGGGGCCACAAGATGTAATGAAGGCTTAGTATCGGTTGACAGTTTTTTTTATCGTTTCCAACACCATAACAAGGAGTCATCCATTGCGCACAATTTGGTCAGGAACTGCTTGTTTGCACCTGGTTCAGTGGCAACTACATGCAGCTCCTCCATATTCTCCGCCATAGATTTCAGTATCAGTAGAACGCCGTTACACCGAGTTCACACGCACTGCTTGAGAGCTTTCTTCAGTAAACAGCTGACTTTCGTTTGCTTAGTGCATGCAATCACTTCCTTGCACAATTTTATAAGCTCGCTTACCTCACTGGGGAGGTCATTCAGATTAACTTCAATTTTTGATGACTGGAGTCCATGAGAGAGTACGAGATTGATATTATGACCTGCACAACCGATCCAGACCTCATCTTGAAATGTTGCTATCATATTAGATGCATTATCAGTCACACAGATCAGTGTTCACCAAGTCTGGTCCTGGAGTACCCCTTGCCAGTCAGGTTTTCAAAATATCCACAATGAATATGCATGAAAGAGATCTGCATATAATGGATATTTGCATATTCACTGTGGACATCCTGAAAACCTGACTGGCAAGGTATACTCCAGGTCTGGTCATAGATGAGATAAGCTTGGTGAGATTATACTCTGTCAAAATACTTGAAACAAATTGACGAATATTATCACCAGTTTATCTATCAGTGGTCAAATTGCTCCTCTCTTGATTTTTCTTTCGCCGAGGTGTTGGTGTCAGGTTTCCAAGTCAAGGTGTGCATCCCCTCCTGTCCCCATTCACTTCTAATCCATCCCCTCATCCCCACAGCAGCAAAGACTTTTTTGTCCCCATCCCCTTGGATTCCGGTGGGTTTCCTGTTGTCCCCATCTCCATGCCCACCTCTACTGTCTAGTCCTCTTTCTCATCATAGGTCTCTTGGAGCTTATGAATAACTACATTTTCCTTTCTGCCAGCCCTGGATTATTGCACACACATGCCTAACGAACGGACATCCATCCACAGTTTTTAGACCTTGGATCACAGGGCGCTGATCTTGCGGCTTTCTCACTTCTCCCTGGTTGTCTGACACGTTTGCTTTGTTCTCCCCAGTGTCTTCTGTTTCCAATGGCATTTTCTTTTCTCTGTTCTATGCAGACTTACAAAGAGGCTGATGTGCTAACTTGATGGAAGGTTAACGTACAGTTTAGTGTAAGCTCTGTGCACACTTTTGTACACCGAGACAGTCGTACTAGCAGAAAAAAATGCATACATAGCATAATGTTCATTTAAATCCAGTGGGAATGAAGGTATTGGCTATTAAAGCCAGATGCTACGAAGCGCACAGAAAACCTGAAGGCTGAGTGTGATTTTCTAGGGCTGGGAGTTTCTCGCACAGTCTGAGGAGGAATGTTGGTAACAATGTTGAAAGGTTTGCACCAGTTTCTTTACTTGTGCCAGCATGAATCTACCCACAACATTTTTCTGGATTTACTGCCTCAACCTGAAGAGGGGGAGAAAAAGAAGAAAGTGACACTGGAGACAAGAGAGACCAGAGCAATGAGATCGCAGAACGGAGAGAGGAGAACCAGGCAGCCCAAGCTTGAACCATCATCAAATTTATGCATGGCAAATAAGCGTTAGCTTTCCAGATATGAACATAATCTCTACTCAAAGTCCCATTTTGATAGGAATCGAGACGTCCAGATCAGGACATGCTCAATTCCTTCAGTATTTTACAAAACGTTGTGTTGAATGCTGAGGGTCTTGTAAAAGACAGAAACGGTCAGTGGCAGCAACACTACCAACCCAATTGGCCGCGGCAACTATTTTACAAAGCTGGACGTGTGGAAATAGAGCCACATTAATCCGGCCGCTTCCGTGTGTAAATGCTGACACATGTGGATGTGGGAAATTTCCAACTTCCATGCATAGCTGACAACATCAATGGGGTCATTTTGTGTTCAGCACTTCATTCCTTAAGCTAGGAGTTTATCTTGTTGGGCAGACTGGATGGACCATACAGGTCTTTACCTGCCATCATCTACTATGTTATTATGTAAGTGGAGAGTTCTGCCTATCTCAGGTTTATTCACCTGAGACAGCTGAGCCTTCAGAATGCAAACTCTGAAGGAATTTTCTTGGAAATTTTAAATATCAATACAAGAGAGATGTCTCTAGGTGAATGTCATTATTCAGGGAGAGAAGACAGGAAGAAAAAAAAATCTTAGCTGGGCAGTTTCTAAGCCTCAGTGGGTTGATTTCATCCTTCCCTCTCCTCTACCATAAAGAGAAAGCGGGTTGAAAGGCATAAAGTTATTCAGATAAGAACAAGTTGGAGCAGTCAACTCATGGTCCTTCTTCATCAGAGCTCAAAGCCTGCTACTCGCCTGCCAGAGAGCTGACACGGGGCTATGAATACTGAAATAGTAGACTTCCCAGATGTGCAGAGGAGGACCAGAGGCCCCATTACCTCGGGGTGCTTTAAAAGGCCAAACAAAAGTCAGAAGAAAGCAGAGGGGCAGAAGAAAAGTTAAAAGAAAGAAGCTGGTTTGATGGATATCCCATCTGTGCTCCGGCTAAGGGACAGAATTAACAAAGGATGTCAGAAGTAGAGGCTCTTGTCTCTCTCTGTCTCGATTTCTTGACCCTCCTTTCTTCATTTTCTTCCCATTAATAATTGAGAGCTACTTGCACGAAGCACTTTCTAGCCTTCCTCCAAGTTATTATAACTGTCTTTCCATTCAGTGTTTTAAGTGAAAAGAGGGAACATGACAAGGTCTCCATGAAGAAATTAATTTCCATGTGGGACTCAACCCACTTTTCTGCATCAGGTAGTTGATGTAGCTTTAGTTGTTTAATTGGTTTAGATTTTTAAATCTTCATCTTAAGCCACCTTACAGCCCATTTGTACTGAACTCAGTGCGTCCTTAGTCCTTTATGAGCTTTGATTCCCATCTCCTCCACACTACAACTTCCAGAGAGGAAGAACTAATGAACCGGGTGCACCATTCCAACATGGAAAATCCCAAGTATGGGAAGGGAAAGGAGGTCAGGGCCGGTTTTAGACATGGAGGGGCCCAGGGCAGAAATGAAAGAGGAGTCCCCTGATCCCCTCTCCTCCCCCTCTGCATTGCGTCCAGGCACCTCTTCCCCTTCTCCCGACCATGGTCTGTCTCTCTCCCTTCCCCTTACCTTGCTTTCTCTCTTTGTCGCAATCTGCCTAGGTGGAAACAGGAAATCGTGTCACAGGGGGCGGATCACGGCAGAGAGAGAAAGTTTCAGGGCAGCCGGAGGCAGCTTGTGAGGATGGCTGCAACGCCGAGGCCCCTCTGAGAAGAGAAATAAATTTTTAAAGAAGATCGGGAAGATGAAGGGGAAGGGAGGAGGAGATGGACTGTGGTGGGGAGAAGGGGAAGCAATGCCTGGACTGGGGAGCCCCGTGGAGCTGTGGGGCCCAGAGCAGCTGCCCTGTTTGCCTCCCCCTAACGCCAGCCCTGGGGGAGGGGTCCACTCGCTGGACATATACACAAGAGCTGTGCCTACTGCATAGTTCTTGTGGGCATGCAACAGGAACGCTCAGACCCCTTTACTGACCAACGCTCAATACTAATAGCATGCATATAATTTGCATGCTGTTAGCATTAAGCATTGGTCGGTAATTCTGAGTCGATGTTCCCTACAGCATCGGAGTTCTGTGCATCTAGCCCAGAATACTGTACGCTATGCGACACCCTGTCAAACAGTCATGCCAGTTCACTAGCTGTGTTGCTTGGATTTGGCTCTCTCCTGAGCCCCGGCTTCCCTTCTCGCCCCCTGCATGGCTGTGCTGCTCAGGGGTTATCTCTGTGCCTTAATTCCAGTTTTCAGCTCTATTCTTTTTCAGACTATGCTATCCTCTTCCTACCCAGAGGAGCTGGCTCCCTTGAGGCATTATTAAATGCCCGTTGAGAAACCTCAGCAGAATTATTCATCTTCTTTCATTCCGAGTACCAGACTCTATAAAGTGCATTACCTCGACCTGTGTGTTGGCTACACTTCAACAGTTCAGTGTTTGTCTGAAAAAAATCACTCCCCAGGCCCCCCAAATAATGCTGTGAGGTCTCCAGCTGAGCTGAAAATGGCTTTTTCATTCTGCCAGTCCCACTCCCTGCTCTGTTTGGTATTCAAGGGCACCTCAGTAATGCACACTGTCATTTAGCTGGAGCTGGATTTCTTGATTAAAACGCATATTATCTATTACGTGATTCATTTTCCTTCTAGAGCTTCACACTATGGCTTCTAAACTATGTTAAATTGTAATAGAAGTGGGGAGGGGGGGGGGTTGGTTGGAAAGAGTTTTACAGGTTGGTAAAATCCAGATTTTGCTGAAGATGTTTTGAGGGAGGGGTGGTGAGCCTTTGTGCTGGATGAGGGGGGAATAACAAGCTTTGCATTGTATAAAGGCTGCTTTTATCTCCACCAGTAAATTTGCTGCTGACTTTTAATGTGATGTAGAAAAAATCCTGTTTCTCTTAGGACTCTCATTCTCCCCTAAAGCCCTCATGCCTCCTATACAGAAGAAAAGTTGATTTCCCCCCCCCCCCCCCCCCCCCCCACACTTTACAAAAACACAATTGTGCTCTTGTTTATTTACCGTAAACCGAAAAAACATCTCTCACTGGTTAAACAAATCATTTGCGAGAAGAACTGATAAACAGTTTTACCATTAGAATAACAAACATTAACATCAGACACTCATCAAACAGACAAACATTAAAGCAGATGCACCGTCACAACTATAAAAAGACATCAGTCAATGGTTACAACTCCAGAAACTGAACGTAAAAGTTCATCAACAGAACAAGTATATAAAAAGCCATCCACAGTCACAGTGAATTTATAAAACACTTTATCCACTGTCCTCCCAGAGCACATTCAAATCCCGCTAGCAAAGGACCAGGACTGACACTGTTTCCTGAACAAGGTGATTTTTTTCTCATCTGTAGGGATGGAGGTCCCTGGAAAGAGATTCAGGTGTGCATTAGAGCCATAACAGAAAGAGCCCTTGGTTATGGCTTGAGAGTTTGGCCAGGGTAGGCAATCCACCTAAGTGGATGAACACAAAATCCCACGGGATCAAAACACAAGCAAGGAAGTGGGAAGTGAACCAATGACTCCAGGAAGCTGTGACTGTGGTTGGATATGATGAACAAACTTTAATGTAGACTCGACAC
Organism: Microcaecilia unicolor; assembly: GCF_901765095.1. NCBI lineage: Eukaryota > Metazoa > Chordata > Amphibia > Gymnophiona > Siphonopidae > Microcaecilia > Microcaecilia unicolor. Next base: position 101,894,295 of record NC_044043.1, on the reverse strand, counting down.
AGGACTGTGTTTCGGCCACAGGCCTGCCTCAGGAGTCTAAAAAACATATTAAAAAGACATAAATTAAACAGGAAATATAATACATATGAACCATGTTAAAATATATGTCAATAGTACAAATTATAATCACATGAGCCATGTTTCACCATATCATATGTTGGCTCCCTATCAAGGACTGCATTACTTTCAAAATTTGCACTCTGGTCCACAAGGTTATCTACGATGAGGCCCCAGGATATATGATTGATTTAATAGATCTCCCAGCCAGAAACAGAATCAGTTCATCACGTACTTATCTAAACCTGTTCAAAAAGGCATACCCCGCCGACCCAACATAAATGCCTGCACTCTGCAACACAACATAACCAAAGCTTGTAATGGACACTACCTAATCTTTCCTCTCCTTGATCCCCATTGTAACTGAAACACATGTTCCTTATTCAACTACATTACCACCTGTATTTGTTTCTTTGCCGGACTTGGCGAACGCCTCTACAGTACTATGTAAGCCACATTGAGCCTGCAAATAGGTGGGAAAATGTGGGATACAAATGTAACAAATAAATAAATAAATAAACCTTCAATATCCAAGCTGCGTTGGACTCAGATACAAGTCAACCTACGCATCCAATTTTTCTTACTTAAGTACGCAAATGTGGAATGCATTACCAAAGATCGTTAAAATAACGCCCACCCATCAAGACTTCAAACGAACTTTAAAGACATACCTGTTTCGCAAGGCCTACCCTATTGATTCTACTTAATTACCTCAACCCTACAATGGATCTATATATACATTGCAATGAATATTTTATTTCTAATCTCCTTGTCCCTTATTGAATCCATTTACCTTACCTGACCCTTTTTATTATTGTACTAGCCGTTAAGCCCGTTACAACGGGCGAGATTTCCAGCTACCCTCCTCGCTGCCGCTCCCTCCCCCCTCCGTGCCGGGCCCCCTGCACTGACCTGACAGTGCCACTCACCTCCGTGTGAAAGCGCTTCATGCAATTAACTCTAACGAATGGGAACTGAACCTTTTTAATTAGAGATAGATCATCCAAAGAATAATTATGCTACTGATCGCCATAAATATACCGCAGCAAGAAAAACATGAGTACAGGCATTAAAAAACCAACAGTGCAAAATAAAAGGGCAACGTAATTAAAACATCATATATCCTTCGATTCATGTGTGGGTAAATAAAAACACCAATACGGTCGCGATGTATGTGGCAAAATTCTGCTGATGTGATATGTTGAGTTATGTCGCAAAATTCTGCTGATGTGATATGATGAGTTATCTGTAAACTACAGGTGGTGAATCATGTAAGGGACGGACCTACAAATGAAGTGAAAAATCAAAACTAGACAAATTAACACCTTTGATGGTCTTGATATGGCTAAATAATCTCAATATAAGCTGGTCTGGAATGAAAATGAAAAGTCTGTGAGTATGGGTTCTAGATAACTATACAGGGGAGCTATGCATGCAAGTAATGCGGAGGGATTAACGAAAAACTGCAAATAAAGATTTAAAGACCCTGGGGACATTATGCGGTGTGTGGACTGTCTGAGATTAAATGGATTAAGCAGACATCATGGTGTGCATCCCGACTGATATATATATATATATATATATATATATATATATATATATATATATATACTAGCCGTTGAGCCCGTAAAAATGGGCTGATATTGGGTTTTCCTCCCCCCTCCCTCTCCCCTCCCCGCGAGGTCGCCACCGCTACCGTACCCCCCCCCACCCCCGGAGTTGCCGCCATCCCTCCACCCGGCCCGTGCCCTCTCTTCGTTATTCAACTTACAGCAGCGCCAAAACAGCAGCAAGCAGCAGCTCCCGTTGGCCTTCCTTCACTGCCTGTGCCTCGCCCTCGTGTGACGTCACGTCGGCGAGGGCGGGGCACAGGCAGGGAAGGAAGGCCGATGGGAGCTGAAGCTGAGCTGCTTGCTGCTGTTTCGGCGCTGCTTTAAGTTGAATAACGAAGAGAGGGCCCGGGCCGGGTGAAGAGGGGGTGGTGGCGACTCCGGGGGGGGGCGGTAGCGGCTACCTTGGGGGGGGGAGCGGTAGCGACGTCAGCGGTTCCCTCCCTCCCCTTCAGCGCAGTTTCCCTCTCTGTCCCGCCCCCTTCCCCCGTCATCACGTCTTGATGCGGGGGCGGGACAGAGAGGGAAGTCTCTACTGCGCATTTGCAGGTGAGTCGGTCACTTGCCATTTATAGGTTTGATATATATATATATATATATATATAAGAAAGGGGTATACCACCCTGATCGGCTCCTCGTTACTTGTGTAAAGACTTATCTCAAAAGGAGCTTTACCTGAAAACAAGATGGATACAGAAAAGCAATGTCAAAGGATAGATCCACGTTACTGCAACCAGCCAGACATCGTTTGCATGCTCAGGTATTCCTATCGTGCGAGAGACATATAGAAAACTATTAGATGCCATTGGCATATTTTGAATGGTCTTGAGTGTTTTAAAGAGAAGAAACCCGTGTGGCATACTCGAGGGATAAGAATCTCAAAGAACATCTGGTACCTTCTCTATTGCCAGAATTTGAAGACCATCAGATCCAACCAAGGCCACCCCCCCGCTGTGGAAAGTGAAGTGTATGCAGTCACTCGATGGACGTATCTATTTTTTCACTTCCAAAGTCCTCAAAAAAATACCATTTGAACCACACCTCGGATTGTAACACTTCATGTGTTATCTGTCTCATTCAGTGCCTGTGTCCCATGTTATACATAGGGAAGAACATAAGAGCAATCAAGACTAGAGTAATAGAACATTGGTCCACTTCCCACTTCCTTGCCAGTCAGCCCCGTTAAATGTCTGGAGGGGCGCAGTTGACACGGGGGGGGGGGGGGGGGACTCGTGTCGCCAGAAACACCAAGGGGAATATGGAAACTTCTGCCGGTCTGTAGCGCACTGCCCATCCTTTACCCATATCTTGTCCTCACCAATCTCTCAACCACCCCCCCCCCCCCCAGTCCTAATGGAGGAATTTGCAAGAGATTTCCATGGGTGAGCAAACCTTCATTTGAAAATCTCTCCCCCCCCCCCCCCCCCCCCCCCCCCCCACCCCCCCATGGAGCAGTACTGATGGGAGAGGTGAGGACAGGGTCAGTGAAACACATGTGGCAATTTCATTGACATTTCCAAAGTTGCTTGACCCTGTACACGCCCCACCTGAAGCATATATGGGGTAAAGAGTCTTGCAAGCACCAGCATTTTAAAAGGGAATTTTTACAGGGAGCTTTGCTTTAGTGGGTACAAAACACCCCTAGATCCACTGGCACTGTAGGGAGGGAAAACTGACCTACCCAAAAAGCACTTAAAAGTCCATATACGGGACCAGTATGTTTTACTCACCTAAGTCTTGTGAACCCCCTGATATGCAAAAGTATTGAAGTGGCAGCTATGGCACTGAGCAGTGTAGAACGAGTAGAAGTGAATCAATATTTTACGCTTTCAAAAAGTACAAAGACCAGGGGACACTCGTGGAAATTACATGGAAATACTCTTAAAACAAATAGCAGGAACCTTTTATTTTTCACTCAGAAAGCTCTGTAACTCATTGCAGCAGTTAGTGTATCTGGGTTTGAAAAAAGGGTTGGACAGTTCCTGGAGGAAAAGTCCATAGTCTGCTATTGAGACAGACATGGGAAGCAACTGCTTGCCCTGGGATTTGTAGTGTGGAGTGTTGCCACGATTTGGGTTTCTGCCAGGTACTTGCGACCTGACTTGGTCACAGTTTGGAAAACAGTATACTGGGCAAGATGGGACCATTGGTCTGACCCAGTAAGGCTACTCTTATGTTCTAACCACATAAATGGGGGGAGGGTCATTGGAACCCACTTGAACTGATAAATGTGGGTCTACAAATCATTACACCACCTTTCAAATAACATGAAAAAATGTACAAGAAAATGAAAATCATATATATACTAGTAAAAGAAGCCCGTTTCAGAGCAAATGAAACGGGCGCTAGCAAGGTTTTCGTCGCCAACACCCCCCTCCATCCCTGGGCAATCCCTTCGTTGTTCTGGCATTGCTCCGCCCCCAACGTCATGACGTTTGACGCGAGGGCAGGGCCCGGAGCGATTTCCCCCCCCCCCCCCGCCTCCCTGCCTCCCTCCCTGCCAACCCCTTTGTTGTTCTGCCATTGCTCCACCCTCGAGGGCGGGGCCTGGAACAATTTCCCACCCACCCACCCCACCCCCGCCTCCCTCCCTGCCAACCCCTTCGTTGTTCTGCCATTGCTCCGCCCTTGAGGGCGGGGCCCGGAGCAATTTTGGTGGCTTCACCACCACGAATCTTAGAACCTTTTTGAAGGAAGTCAGAGCTTGGCTTCACTGACGTCAGTGTCCTCAGAACGTTGAGGGTGAATTTTATTATAGTAGATATTTACTTATTTGGATGTAAACCACACCTTTCCCAGTAGTAGGTAAAGGTGAGTTACGTTCAGGTATTTCCCTGTCCCCGGAGGGTTTTTGATCTAAGGGGGCAAGTCTCTCACTCAGCCCCTCCAGGTAGATCCCAATGCCGCACACGGAGCACCAATTCTGTGCCAGGATGCCATGATAGAATACCAGCATAATTCGGCATTTTGTACCCAAAGTTCAGCGTGATGATTACACCATGTTCAGTGGTCCATGCTAGATGCATTGCCGATCGTATTCTATAAACTGGAGACATGTCCATGACCCTCCCATGTTCTGCCCACACAGACACCCCCTTGCAGTTCCACGCTTGCACCAGTAAGAGATGCTGTTCTGTGCCCTTTTGGTTTATGCATGAGGCAGTGGAGGGTTAAGTGACTCATCCAACAGCACAAGGAGCTGCAATGGGATTTGAACCAGACGTCCCCGGTTATCAGCTGATTAGTGTCTGACTTGCACATTCACACGGAGCTGACAAAATTCCCCCTAAAGTGATATTCTGAAAATACCCACCTAACTTATATAGCAATTATTGGAAGGGAGATTTGGGGGAGGGGGGCTCATACTTAGGTATTACGAAACCGATAGCAGAGTGTAAGTTAGAGTGCAGGAGTGGCCTAATGGTTCCTGCAGCATCCTGGGTTCGATTCCCACTGCAGCTCCTCCTCCTTGTGACCCTGAGCAGGTCACTTAACCCTCCATTGCCTCAGGTACAAAAACCTGAGCCCCCTAGGGACAGAGAGAGTACCTGCTTATAACTGGATTGTAAGCCACATTGAATCTGAATTCTGTTTGGGATACAAATGTCATAATAAAATAAACAAGTCTGCAGCTCTTAAGCACTCAGGCCCTGATGCTCCGAACTCCAGCGCTGTACAGAAAAATAACTTCCTAATGCTTGACACTAATAGTATGCAAATGATATGCGCAATGTTAGATTCGAGCACTAGGAAGTAAAGCGACAGGATTGTGCCAGGGACACATAAGCAAAGCTCTTGTGCTCGTGCCCAGTCCGAAGGGGGGGACAAGAGCTTCTGAAGCGGTGGGCCACGGTCTGTTGCTCCAGTCTGATCAGTGGCAACGAGGAGAGAGGCCAGTCGGCTCCTTAGCAACAGGCACTTACTACTACTACTATTTAGCATTTCTATAGCGCTACAAGGCGTACGCAGCACTGCACAAACATAGAAGAAAGACAGTCCCTGCTCAAAGAGCTTACAATCTAATAGACAAAAAAATAAAGTAAGCAAATCAAATCACTTCTTACATATCGCTCACGTTTTACTCTGCGAGTACAGAAATACTTGTTTTCTAGCTCCAGGACCACTCTTCCCCCCCCCTGTACATCTGTTTTGCCTGGTACGCCGGGAGCACATAAGCCAAGCAGGGAGGGAGGTCCAGGTTGAACCGGCGGTGAGCGGGCCCTTTCATGGAAGGCTTTTTTTGCTCGGCTGCTTATGGCATCTCACGCTTGCTAGGTTCCTAATGCCAGCTCCGAGCTGGCGTAAGGTTCCTGGCAGCAAGAGCATTCTTGTTCAGGACACTCTTCTTTCAGCATCGTGTAAAGAAATGATGGTGATTTGGGGCCTTGTCCCTATCCACTCCAGCTGCATTTCTAAAAGCAGCAAACTCAGGTTCTGTGCAGGAGGGAAGGGGCGAGGAAGGGAGAAAGGGTCTTATCTCGCTGCACCTCACACCTGGAATAGACTTCCCGAGCTTGTACGTCCCTGTCCTTGGCCGTTTTCAAATCCAGGCTAAAAGCCCACCTCTTTAACGCTGCTTTTGACTCCTAACCACTACTCACTTGCCCTGTACCCTTTTATCCCCACCTCTTTAATCCCCTTACCTCTTAGTTGTTCTGTCTGTCCTATTTAGATTGTGAGCTGTTTGAGCAGGGACTGTCTTTTCATGTATGGTGTACAGTGCTGCGTATGCCTTGTAGCGCTATAGAAGTGATAAGTAGTAGTAGTAGGGTCATGCAAAAATTAATGAGCGAGAGGCAGAAATGCAAGAGGACTTGCCAGGATCTGGCACGCGCTTTAATGAATGCAGCTTCATGTCTAATCCTTTGGCGAAGCCTTGAAGACAGCGCCAAGAGGCCTGAAGCACAGCCGAGGACCACTTCCAGCACCGAGCTTCACCCATTTCACCTAATCCTCTTCATTAATTTACCTCTAGGGCTCAGGGGCTCCATGAGCTACCCGGAGGACACTGTTTCCAAATGGTAGTCCTTTCTCTGGCCCTCCCTTCATCACGTTTCTTTTCCCTTTAATTACCAGCTTCTCCTGATTACTCTTCAAACCCTAAGAATGCAGTCTTCCTGTTTTGGGCCCTTAATTTACACATTCACTCATGCTCCAGTGATTTTAAAAAGTTTCACTTCATTTGCCCTCTGGCTCTCTTCCCCTCCCCCATCACCTGGGCTAATGCCAGACAAGCTGAAATGTCAAAATACATCAGGATGGCAATATTCAAAAGTGCTCATACAGGAGGGTGGGACAAACCACAAAACAAATCTGGCCACTTGGACAGAAATGTTTGTAGGTTCAAGAGAGAGGTGTGGGTCATCCACAAGACAGGAAAACAACCAATTTACTGATCACATCAAACCTGACATGGCTCTGTTTCAGCCTATGGCAGCATCAGAATTAAAAAAATACAAAACTTTTGAAAAAAGAAAAAATATTTCCAACCAAACGACAATAAACACATCACCTGCAAATAGATGAAAATGATATAAACATAATCATATCTTCAAATTATAAAATCAAAACATTTTATTGAGCAATCCAATAGGCAGATAAATCTCACATCACAAACCCTGCTGCAAAGACAGATATATAATGTTGAAATAATTTTGGAATAAAATCATAATCTTTGAAAGATCAATAACTTCCCCTTTCAAACTAACTTATTAAAACTGCTGATAACTTTCATTTTTCGGTGGTATATATCTGAGTCACTAATCTCTCTTGACAGCCGAATGCTAAGTATGAAACGAGCCACAGGCATAACTTGTAACAGAAAATTCCGGCAGTCCGAGAAACTTTGAAATGATGTCAAGAGATAGATGAAGCCAAATCTGCCTGGGTAGAAATCCCAATAGACCATTCAATCTCAAGGTGATTTAACAAATTCAGATAACACTTAGGAGAAAGTTGCATCAAGTACACACAGGGCTGCCAGGGGTGGGGGTTGGGGGGGGGGAGAAAGATTCATCTGGGCCCAGTGTTGGCAAGGCTTCTGGTGGCAGACAGGCAGAAGGTTCTGCTCCCTCTGTCTGTCTCTCAGGACCTCTGTTATCGCATTAACATAGCTCTGCGGCCACAGGTTCCTTCTTCCTGCCTTCTCCTGTGTGAAGTACTTCCTGCTTCCACATAGGCAGGAGGGCCTGTGGCAGCAGAGCTGCGTTAACGCAGTAACAAGGGTCCCAGCACACAGGAGCAGGAGAAAGCATACGGACGATGCAGTAAATGACGGGAGAGGTGGCCCCTGACTACACACATGTGGGCAGGTGGATTTATCCACTGCTTATTTCTAGGATAAGCAGCATAAAATGTACTGTTTTGGGATCTTGCCAGGTACATGTGATCTGGATTAGCCACTGTTGGAAAAAGGATGCTGGGCTTGATGGACCTTCGGTCTGTCCCAGTATGGCAATGCTTATGTACTTATGTAGTTATCTGGATGGAGAAATGAAGAGTTGGAATTCTATATAAATCACTAGACAGCCAAAATTATCCATCCAAAATGGAGTGAGATTTAGGAAATGCCGGGGCAGCAACATTCACATCTTCTAACTTATGTCTAAGAGTGGCTAAGCTTAAATAAATTAAGGGGTAAAAATGGACAAAATCCAGCCCTAGATGTTACCAGTGGCTATGATTCCTCTCAGGTCACACCCCAGGCGCAGAAGTCTCAAAGCAGTGACTGTGTGACAGAGCAGCTCACCTGCCAGCAGAGTCACCGGGAGGGCGAGACACTTCTTGATCTAACCATCTGTTGCTCTGACCCCTTATCTCTTCTGTTCATCATCCACCGTCATCCCCACCTTCCCTCCCCCCTAGACACAGAGCACCTGAGCATACAGGGAAATATAGATTTTAGACATTTATTAGTTGTCATTTCCAAATCCAAGCTCAAAATGAATTACATACTAAGCTGCGTAGGCGCCTACGTGCACCCAACGCGAGTCAAATTGGAGTTACCGCCTGGTTACAGCATGTGACCCTTGTGGTAATTTCAATTTTGGCGTACGTCCGCTACACATGTCTGAAAAATATTTTTTATTTTCTGGCGCGCGTAGACCATTACCGCCTGGTTACCGTGTGAGCCCTTACCGCTAGGTCAACGGCTTGTGGTAAGGTCTCAGACCCAAAATGGACACACGGCAATTTTCATTTTGCTGCACATCCATTTTTGGCAAAAATTTTTAAAAAGGCATTTTTTGTAGGTGAGCTAAAAAATAATTCTGTGGGTGCCCAAAACACGCGTCTGCGCTACCACAGGCCATTTTTCAGCGCACCTTAGTAAAAGGACCCCATAGTTAAATAGGATGGAGGGTTAAACGCTGCGTGCATCTGGTAGCGCTATACAAATGCTAATAATAATAATAATAAACAGCAGAAAGGAAAATCTGACGTGTTAGAATAATCTTCCCATGTAAAATTCTTAGTGAATCATTTTTAGTTGGGAAGGTTTCCCATTTCCCAGTTATCTTTAAAAAGAAGGGTTTATTCTCAGAGACACGAGGAAATCTGAAATCTCCTTCTCTTTGGTCGTTCACAGGAAATAGGTTGGATGAAGGATCAGATGTTGAATCGGAGCCAGACCTACCCCTAAAGCGTAAACAGCGCCGCAGTCGGACCACCTTCACAGCTGAGCAGCTGGAGGAACTGGAAAAGGCATTTGAGAGGACACATTACCCAGACATCTACACTCGGGAGGAGCTGGCCCAAAGAACCAAGCTCACAGAGGCCCGTGTCCAGGTAAGGAACAGGATCAGCCAAATGAAGATGCAAATAACCACAGCGGGAAGGCGGGAGGAGGACTGGAAGAAGCTTTTTCTGTGCTAAATCTGGAGCATGCCACTGACTTTGAAAGTAGACGCGAGTTAGCAGGCAAAGCTGTGGACACACACCAAATTAATAGCTCTGATGGGAGCTGCTCATAGGGTCTTATGTCCGACTGATAATGGCTGGGTCAAGGATGTATAAAACAGGCAGAGGGATCAGACCTGTGAACAGATCTGTGGGTATAATAGAGTCCCTGGAGGCTAGACGACTGTGTGAACTGAAGACCTCACCGCTGACCGGTGAGTCTGCTGCTCTTAAGATTTGAGGCTGGGCTCTGGGGACCCACACTGGCGCTGAAAGGGTAGGGAGATAATGACAGAGGGCTCTCAGCACAGAAAGTGATCATGAGGTTTCTCTGTACACATTTTACATGCTTAAATATTCAGCAGGATGATTAATGCGTGAAATAGTCACTTTATAAACATGGTACCACCGCACCTCAAATATTGTGTGCAATTCTGCTCACCGCATTTCAAAAAAGGTATAGTGGAATTAGAAAAGGTATAGAGAAGGGTGACGAAAGGCAAAAGCAGCTGGGGCTCTTCAGCTCGGAGAAGAGACGGTTGAGAGGTCTATAAAATATGGAACAGGGAGATGTGAATCAATGTTTACCCTTTCCAAAAATACTAGGGCTAGGGGAGTATTGTATGCAATGAAGCTACTAAGTGGTAAATTTAAAACAAACTGGAGAAAATATTTCTTCAATTTATGTTTAATTAAACTGTGGAATTTGTTGCCAGAGAATGTGGTAAAAGCAATTAGCTTAGCAGGGTTTAAGATGGACTTGGGAAAATCCACTGCTTATTTCTAGGATAAGTTGCATAACATCTGTTTTACTGTTTTAGGATCTTGCCAGGTATTTGTGACCTAAATTGGCCATTGTTGGAAACATGATACTACTACTACTACTATTTATCATTTCTATAGCGCTACAAGGCAGCGTTGTACACCACACACAAAAAGACAGTCCCTGCTCAAAGAGCTTACAATCTAGATACTGGGCTTGATGGACCTTTGGTCTGAACCAGTGTAGCAACGCTTCTGCTCTTATCCCTTCAAAAGTGAAAACGGCAGCCTAACTTTCAAAACATCACTTATCCGAACAGTTATTCCTGTTGCTTCTGAGTTCACACTTGAATATGATAAGACTGATATCCACACAGGTTTAACCAATCAGGAGAGACTCCTGCCCTCTTAAACCATGCCTAGTGAGCTGGAGAGAACATTCAGTACTGCTTAACTATCCCCTCGGACCACAACATTGTCTGGGCAATACCAGGAGTGAAATTGGGGCAGAGTTCAGGGCAGGCTTAGCAGTGATATTCAGTCTGGGTGAGTAACCTGATGAAGTTTGGATGGCAAAAGGACTGAGGTACCCGAACACTGCTCTGAATATTGGCCAGTGCTCAGGTGATGTTTGGCTAGTCACAATGACCTGAATATCGAATGCTGTTGCCTGGATCTGACCTGGCATTGAACATCTGGCCTTAACTGAGTCCGTGGCTGTCAGCGGCTTACAAATCACTAACTGCTATGGGCTGAATATGCCCGGATAAGTTCTGTGCATTATTCATTTATCTGAGTAACTTTTCACAAAACCCACCCTATTCTGGCTGCATTGATGGTAATTTGTCATCTATATCTTTTCTCTGGTGGGTGTGGAAAATTAGTTTGCATGTCCCACCCAAAGACCCCATTGATTTCCACTGTTAAAAAAATCAGTAGATCATAATTCCTCCTAAGTGACAAAAAAAAAAAACAGGAAAGTAAATTGTGAGTCAATCTTTGTGTAGAAAAGTGTGGGAAGGAAAGTGGGTTTTGGTGAAGCCACGGATTAAAGGATTGGAGGGGTCACAGGGTCTGCCAGCTACAATCAGGAGCTGAATCCACATTCTCCCAACACACTGAATCCCTTAAATCCAGGGCACCCACACAGCTGGAATATTTCTACGGGAACCAGCTCTCTGGGAGATGCTTCAGGCTGAGGCCAGAGAAAGAAAGTGTCATCTGAATCCCTGTTTCCCTGGCACCAGCTGCTCTCTCAGGCACATTCCTGACTCATTTCTCATTCTGACATGCTGGCAGGCTCCAGTTCTTCCCACCACTTTTAAGCCTGCCGCTCCGCTCCATGTAAAATGTTTTGGCAGTCAAAGAGATCCTCAGCGGACTCTCAGATCTGGTGGCAAAAACAACAAATGGCATTATCAGTCTTCCACCGCTGTCCCTTCTCTCCTGCCATATTCCTGGCTTTCACCGCTGTCTCTTCTCTCCTGCCGCATTTCCTGGACTTTCACTACTGTCTCTTCTCAGATTTCCACCACCGTCTCTTCTCTCCTGCCGCATTCCCAGACTTCCACCGCTGTCTCTCCTCTCCTGCCGCATTCTCGGACTTTCACCGCTGTCTCTCCTCTCCTGCCGCATTCTCAGACTTCCACCACTGTGGAGGAGTAGCCTAGTGGTTAGTGCAGTGGACTTTGATCCTGGTGAACTGGGTTCAATCCCCACTGCAGCTCCTTGTGACTCTGGGCAAGTCACTTAACCCTCCATTGCCCCAGGTACAAATAAGTACCTGTATATACTATGTAAACTGCTATGAATGTAGTTGCAAAAACCACAGAAAGGCGGTATATCGAGTCCTATTTCCCTTTCCCTATTTGAGATTCTACATGGAAAGTTCCCTTTCTCTCCTGGTGCATTTCCGGTACTTCCACCACTGTCTCTTCTCTCCTGTCTTTAAGGAGGGTACAAAACATTTAATCCTGGCTGGGAAGAAAACAGAAATCCCAATTCCAGAAGTAAAAATGATCCATCTTTGTTAATTGCTGAGTGAAGTCTATTCTTATCTTCTTGTCTATGTTCCTTACTGTCTCCTCTAATGCTTTTTCTATGCTAAAACACTTCGATCTCTTCTATTTGGCAATATTTACAAATACTGTATTTACAAGTCTAGATCCACAGTAAATGCATATGTGACCTGCTCCGAGACCACTGAAGATAACAACTCCCTCTGGACTTTGCAGAATTTAGTGTGACAGATGCTCTTCTATGAAAGAGTCCATACTGTTTCTGAGAACCCAGAATGGTAAAGAGAGTTCTGGAAGAACTACCATCATGGAAGCCCAGACCAGATGTATTCCACGCATTAACAAAGTGGAAAGAAGAGCAGATGACAGACAGCATGGTTAAAAGGTGAAGTGAAAGAGGCTATTAGAGTCAAAAGAGCATCCTTCAAAGAATTGGAAAAGGATCCGAATGAAGAAAACAAGACGCAATATAAGAACTGCCAAGTTAAATGCAAAGCATTGATAAAGAAGGCTAAAAAAGAATATGAAGACAAACTTGTCAAGGAGCCAAAACTCATAGTAACACCTTTTTCAGGTAAATCAGAAGCAGAAAGCTTGTAAAGGAATCCATGGGACTGTTAGATCATGAAGGAGCAAAAGGGGCATTCAGGAAGGATAAGGCCATAGTGGAGACATTAAATGAATTCTTTAGTCTTTACAGAAGAAGATGTAAGAGATCTACCTGTACAAGAAATGGGTTTCAAGGGTGACAGTGCAGAGGAACTTAAATCTCAGTGAAATTGAAAGATGTATTGAGCCAAATCAACAAGTTAAAGAGTGATAAATCACCTGGACCGGATGGTATACACCCCAGGGTATTGAAAGAACTCAAACATGAAACTGCTGATCTGCTGTTAGTGATCTCTAACCTGTCTTCAAAATCATCTGTAGTACCTGAAAACTGGAGGGTGGCTAATGTAACACTGATTTTTAAAAAGGGTTCCAGGAATGATCCAGGAAATTACAGACTGGTAAGCCTGACTTCAGTGTCACAGAAAATAGTGGAAACTATTATAAAGAATAAAATTATGGAACACAGACAAACATGGTTTAATGGGACACAGTCAGAGTCAAGGGACGTGCTTCACTAATTTGCTTCATTTCTTTGAAGGCCTCAATAAACATGTGGATATAGGTGAGCCGGTTGATATGGAGGGGCATAATCGAACGCCCACCTCCAGGGGCGCCTATCTCTGAGGACGGATATGCGAAGGGGCGGGACAGACCGTATTTTCGAAAAAGATGGGCATCCATCTTTTGTTTCGATAATATGGTTTGTGTCAGGCAAATGCATCGCATTTGGGATTTGAGCTGGGCGGTATCGGTTTTCAGCGATAATGGAAACCGAAGGCGCCCAGCTCAAAAACGAACAAATCCAAGGCATTTGGTCATGGGAACGGCCAGGATTCGTAGTGCACTGGTTCCCCTCACATGCCAGGACACCAACCGGGCACACTAGGGGGCACTTGTAAACATTTTTTAAAAATTAAAATACCTCCCAAGTCCATAGCTCCCTTACCTTGGGTGCTGAGCCCCCCAAATGCTCCCCAAAACCCACTGCTCACAAATCTACACCATTACCATAGCACTTATGGCTGAAGGGGGACACCTAGATGTGGGTACAGTGGGTTTTGGGGGCGGTTTGGAGCGCTTCCATTTAGCAGCACAAGTGTAACAGGTGGGGGGGGGGGGCCTGGGTCCACCTGCCTGAAGTCCACTGCACCCACTAACAACTGCTCCAGGGACCTGCATACTGCTGTGATGGAGATGGGTATGACATTTGAGGCTGGCATACAGGCTGGAAAAAAAAGTTTTGCCAGTTCTTTTTTTTTGGTGGGAGGGGGTTAGTGACCACTGGGGGAGTCAGGGGAGGTCATCCCCGATTCCCTCCAGTGGTCATCTGGGCAGTTGGGGCACTTTTTGGGGACTTGTTCGTGACAAAAAAAGGGTCCAAAAAAAGTGACCCAAATTCTCGCTTCTGGCGCCCTTCTTTTTTACATTATCGGCCGAGTGCGTCCATCTCTCCTTGGCCGATAAACATGCCCCAGTCCCGCCTTCACCACGCCTCCGACATGCCCCCGTCAACTTTGTCTGTTCCCGCAACAGACTGCAGTTGGAGGCACCCAAAATCGGCTTTCGATTATACCAATTTGGGCGCCCACGGGAGAAAGACGCCCATCTCCCGATTTGGGTCGAAATATGGGCGTCTTTCTCTTTCGAAAATAAGCTGGATAGTGTATCTAGATTTTCAAAACGCTTTTGACAAAGTTCCTCATAAGAGACTCCTGAGAAAATTAAAAAGTCATGGGATAGGAGACAATGTCCTTCTGTGGATTAGGAACTGGTTATTGGACAGAAAACAGAGGGTAGAGTTAAATGGTCATTTCTCTCAATGGAAGAGGGTGAAGAGTGGAGTGCCACAGGGATCTGTACTGGGACCAGTGCTATTTAACATATTTATAAATGATTTGGAAATCAGTACGACAAATGAGGTAATTAGCTTTGCAGAAGACACAAAACTATTCAAAGTTGTCAAAACACATGTGGACTGCAGAAAGATCTTAGGAAATTGGAAGACTGGGCATCCAAATGGAAGATGAAACTTAATGTAGAAAAATGCAAAGTGATGCACATTGGGAAGAATAATCCGAGTCATAGTTACCTGATGCTAGGGTCCACCTTAGGAGTCAGCACTCAAGAAAAAGATCTATGTGTGCAGCGGTGTCAGCCAAAAAGCAAACAGGATGCTAGGAATTATTAGGAAAGGGATGGTAAATAATACCGAGAATACTATAATGCCTCTGTAGGGCTCACCTTGAGTATTGCTTTTAATTTTGGTTGCCGTATCTCAATATAGTGGAATTAGAAAAGGTTCAAAGAAGAGCGACCAAAATGATAAAGGGGATGGAACTCCTCTCAGATGAGGAAAGACTAAAGAGGTTAGGGCTTGGAAAAGAGATGGCTGAGGAGAGATATGATTTTGGTCTATAAAATCCTAAGTGTTGTAGAACGGGTAAAGTGAATCAATTTTTCACTCTTTCAAAACTCCAAAGACCAGGTGACATTCAATGAAATTATATGGAAATATTTTTAAAACAAAGAGAAGGAGGAAATAGTTTTTCACTCAAAGAGTAGTTAAGCTTTGGAAGTCGTTGCCGGAGGATGTGGTAACAGTGGTTATTGTATCCGGGTTATTGTATCTGGGAAAAGTCCATAGTGTGCTATTGAGATAGATGTAAGGAAGCCACTGCTTGCCCTGGGATTGATAGCATGGAATGTTGCTACTAATTGGGTTTCTGCCAGGTACTCGTAACCTGGTTTGACTACTGTTGGAAACAAGATACTGGTCTAGATGGACCATTGGTCTGACCCAGTATGGCTACTCTTATGTTCTTATGAAGCAGAAACTCATCCCTTAGGTAGGGTGCAGTAGGTGGAATTCTCCAAGCTGGATTGAAGAATTGTATTAACTCTGTGCTACTTTGTACCATACCATGTAAGCCGCACTGAACCTGCTATCAAGCGGGAAAGAGCAGGGTATAAATGCTACAAATAAATAAATAAATTCACTCTTCAGCTCCTCTGGGGATCTTAAAGGTGCTCAGGGATCTCATAACTTGTGTTTAGCAAGGGCTTAGGAGTGGTGAAATGCCCAGAACTCCTCCATGGAACTATCTAACAGGAGGTCCTAAAACTTTAATGAGTGTCTGGTCTAATCGTACAGGAGTGGCTCATAAAAATAAAGGATACTGGATGATGTTGGGTGATTTTCTAAATAGCAGCGCACAGAACACAGCTCCTAATGCCTTCTTCATGAATTCCTCTCTAGAAATGGCAGCTGATGGAGCAGAGGCTGAAACATGGGCTTCAAGCCCTGCTTCTGCCATTTACACTTCTTATGATTTGAGCAAAATACGTAACTCTGCATTGCCTCAGGTACAAATTTAAGGCCTGATTTATACATATATATAAAGCCGGGATCCTAAATTATCCAGTTAAATGGCTTTTTCTTCTGAGTATAAATTTAGACACTCAGCCCTAGAAAATTTTCAAAGAGGTCAATTCAGAAGCAAACTCTCAAAGTCAGGAGCATAAGTCCTTTCAATATCTGGCCCTTAGATTGTAAAGCAAACCCTCTGGGATAGAAGTTAACTGACCTCAAACCACCACTGAAAAGGCCCAACCTAAATAAAAATCAAATCAACCCACAGAGCTGACCTTTGGGACCTGAGAGACTTTGATGTCTGCAACCCTTGTCTTTCACTGAACACAAGCCTGGTTTCAGTTCCAAGTGAAATGAGCTGGGAAAAGGAAATTCAGAGTCCAAGAAACCAACATCTCACAGAACTTGACAACCTCTCATGTAGAGTTTGCACCTCTATTCTCTATGGGAGCGATATTCAACTAAGTCTAAGTTGATCAATTTTTGATATACTGCCTTCTATTGAAGCACAAATCAAGGCAGTTTACATATATAACTATTCTGGTACTTGCACTGTCCCAGATGGGCACACAATCTAAGTATATTGTACGTGGGGCAATGGAGGGCTAAGTGACTTTCCCAGGGTTACATGGAGCTGCAGAGACAATTGAACCTGGTTCCTCAGGATCTTAACCCACTGCCGACGGTTAGGCAGCAGTGGGAATCGAACCTGGTTCCCCAGGTCCGCATTCCACTGCACTAACCATTAGGCCACTCCTCCAGCTGATGTTGGTAGTCACCATCAGCTGAATTAAATCCAGATATCCCATCACAAGCCCTAAATATCCGGGGGCAGCTGATATCGAACAGTGGTACTCGAGAGCTGCCCGGTTAACTTAGGACAGCTTTTATTCTGTCCTAACTCTGCAATCTGCGGTGCTCTTGGTTCTTGGTTCCCTCTCCACCAGCCCTGTCTCACTCCCTCTGGGGGCATTTTCTCGGGAACCTTTGGGATCTGATGTATAGGAGAGTTTGTGGTCTTGTGTTTCTGTTCACTTTCTTCTCTTCTTCCAGTCAATAATTGGCATTCTTTTCCAATTTTATCCGATTTGATTGTGTAAACCGCCTAGAATTTTGACTGAGCAGCATATCAGATTTTAATAAATCTGGAAACTTAAATAGTTACCCAGGTACCAACACTGAACATTCTCGGCTCCTATATAGCAGCCCTATCTGCTTAAGTATTGCCAAAATCTGCTCTAGGACTGACCAGAGCAATTTAACGGGGCAACAGACTCTCCTGCCCAATTTAATAATTTTAACCCCTATATTTCCAAATCATACTAAGGGGCTTATTTTCAAAGCTCTTAGACACATCAACTACTATAGTCTCATGAGGCACAAATGGCTTAGAACTGTGGCAAACCGAGCAAGTCAGCCAGGGACAGAAAAGCCCTCACAGAAGGGAAATGGTCATATTCCCTGTGATATAAAGGCTATTTTTTGCCATGCTACAGGCTGCACATTGGCATGAAACTGCTGACTGACGGGAGGAAGCGGCGCATGCGATGCGAATATTCCTCTCTGACAGAAATGAATGGCCCATCAGTCCACCACTTATGCTTGCAAACCGTATACGAGCACAATTCAGGTCCTAGATTTTCCTGGATCCGCTAGGTTCTATCTAGCATAAGTGGCTGCTCAGGATCCCCGCGATGGACAGTCATTGCAGCAGCTTGCCCTTGTTTCAGGGGTTCAGATTTAGATTTGACAGGATGCGTGAGCTATGCAGGAGGAAGTTTCAGTGGTTTTCCATTTCATTCGCTTTTCCTTTCATTTTCTTGCTTTTTTTCAGGGGGGGGGGGGGTAGGGGGTATTTCTGTTCCATTTCAGCACGTGCTAAAGTGAGGTTGGATGGAATGAGATGAAAGCACATGCACTAAATGAAACAGTGCGTGCAATTCGATCTTTACGCATAGTAATAATTTTAGCATGTACTTAAAGATTTGGGCCGATATATTCAGACCAGGGCAATCAGAAATATTTGAGGCGCTGACCACGGTGAGCAGAATATGATTTGGATATGCTACACCAGGCCAAACCCAAAGCACCGATATGGAAAATTCAAGTCTTGGCCTGGGTACCGATCGATATTCCTTAACTTTATCTGGACACTTCCCCAGTTAGAGGTCTGAAAATGTCCACTAACTGGGTGAATTCCAGGCTCTGTCCCCAGAACATCGGGTCAAATATCAATCTGGGTAAGAGGCCATTTTCAGACCTGTATGACAGTATCTGCTTTTACAGAGATATCTATAAATCTTACTCCCTCTGTAAACATGGTTCACCCTGCCAGAACCCGCACATGTTTCTGTGGCTCTAGTGTCGGTGGGTTTGAGGCAGAGTCGTAATTTATAACATATGTGCATTCACTTTTTCACACCTTCGCAAACGTCCACCACTTCACTCTGGCCATGACTTAAACATGATTTGGGCTTGGAGGTTATAAAGAGACATGAGTCCTGTGTGTTTCTATGAAATAAGACCAAACAGACACCTTTGCACCCTCTCAATCTTGCAGATTTTTACTCTCTAAGGAGGTAATCCGATAAGTGGGTGCTTCTTCTGATGCCGCACAGCGAGAGCCTGATCTATAGCGCAGCGGACAGCCAGATACCGTTACAGAATAGTGGCGCAATCCAGCACTGTGCTCTTTAAATTTAGGTGATCACAGTTTGCGCCAGTGATCTAGGTGTAACTGCGAACCCCTAAATAACCTAGTTATAGAAGGCTCCTTAAATGAATTAGCACATGATAAAACGGAACTCAATTCACATCCCCGTTCCATTCTGACACTGGTATTTCTTAAGAATATTTCATTGCTGTGCACAAACTTCAAAAAATACCCCTATACTTACACACGAACATTTATTCCTGCTCCTGAGCAGTAAATGCCCTTCGCTTCAATCTAGCCATAATTTCTGCCAGTTTAATCCAGTGAGAAGCACTTATAGGCCTTTGTTTTAAAAAGGTGCCTTCACGCAGAGGCAACCTGATAAAATTACCCCATAGGGACTTCCAGGGCCAAACCTTGTGCAGAGTATAAAAGAAAACACATCTGAGGCTGACACCTGCTGGTGACTCTGCAGAACTACTTCTAAATATCAGATCCATCTGCTCTGCCCAATCCTGTTACATTGCACCTACAGGAGGATGCTAGAGCCAATTAGCACCAGACTAATGCTGGAGTTATGCTGTGCAGAATGTTCAGAAGGCACTAGCGCGGGAAAGAACCCACATGCCAAGGATTAGCACTAACCATATTTAAATGTAGGCAAACAGATGTAAAAGAGGTCATTAGGAATTCCCTCCCAAAGATCAGAGAGGAACAGGACACAAAAAACCCTGCCCTAATGCTGGAAAGGTACCGCCAGCTCCAAGGTGGCATTGGGGCAGTAAAGTGACCTGCAACCAAAACCGACAGCAGACTCGACGGGGAGGAAAGGTGGGCTCAAAGACCCAGGATGGCCTTTAGCTTCCGTAACTTTCAGATTGTGGTCACATTTGATGGTTTAACCACAAAATTCATTTTGTCTTTAACCTGCCCTTTGTCCGAGGGAAGTAGCTGCTTGTTGCGAATCGCCTACACCACCTAGATCCTGCTGGAGTTGGATCGAGGTGTGATGAACCCTGATCCATGAGTGTTCCTTGAATAAGAGAGCGATTTTTCCCCTATGGACAGGAGGACACAGGGCTGACCTGCAGCTGTCCCACACACAATGGCATTGGGATTGCCTAAGCATACACTCAAGAGCGACTTATCACAAAACTCTTATGTGACCACGCCAGGCCCGTTCCTCCTCCTCCTTACACAGCGTGCATATAATTAAAATATATTACATAAGAACAGCCATACTGGGTCAGACCAATGGTCCCATCTAGCCCAGTATCTGTGGTACTGAACGGGCGCAGTCTGGTCTGGCGCCAGGGTTCTGAGCACTGGCCCACTAAAATTATTTTCAGTGCTTATCTCAGGCTTTCTTGAATTTTGTTTCTGTTTTTGCCTCCAACTGTTCAAAGGTCACAGAGCCTGGCAAATTGGACCCTTCTTCAGTATTAAAATTAGTCTTGTGCCAGATAGAGAAAGAAACCCCTTTGTACTAATGGATGTGCCATTTTCTTCCCCTTCCATCTACCTGCAGGTGTGGTTTAGTAACCGGAGGGCGAGATGGCGTAAGCAAGCAGGAGCCAATCAGCTAGCAGCTTTCAATCACCTGTTGCCCGGAGGGTTCCCACCCACTGGCATGCCAGCCTTACCACCGTACCAACTGCCAGACTCAACGTACTCAGCTGCCACAATCTCACAAGGTAACTTAGGGGTTTGAATATGCATGAGAGAGATTTTCATATAATATAGCCATGCAAATTTAGCTCATGCATATTCATTGTGGATATCGTGAAAAGCTAAACAAACAACGGGACAAACTGCTGCTATAGGAGAGCAAGGAAATGCACACAACATATTTATTAAAACAAGGTTGTGGGGATCATGTCACTCCTTTATCCTTATAATTACACTGGTCGCCCATTAAATATAGGATCAAATTTAAGATATTAGATGGCTCTCCCACTACCAGGCTTCCTCACGCCTTCTTCGTCCCCTAAATGATCATAGATTAGTCTCTGGTCCCTGTCATGCCAGTCTACTAAAAATCATGCTGCTTCCTTCCTAGCTCTTCCCTTTAGGACAACCTGCCCTTATCTTTACGTTCAGAACTTTCTTATAAGAAATTCAGAACAGCCTTAAAAACACATGTTTTGGTGTCACTTTTGGAGGGTCGTCAGCACTCTTCCCTCTAAGCTAAGCAGGTGTCCTCCAGCTTCATTGCCGCCAGTAGGGGGTGCTGCTTCATTATTGTGTTTTCAATTGCTAAACAAGTGTATTCCATTAGTAAATCTGCTGTTTAGCCATCCTAATTGCTGCTAACGTTTTATCCTTATTCTACTGCTAAATTCATGTGTTGTATCTTTTAACTTTTGTAATTCATGGAAGCCACATTGTGTCTGCATTTGTGGGGAAAATGTGGGGTAGAAATGAACCGTAAATAATAATAATAACAATAATAATAAACACAAAAGTCCTGCCCAGCTTGCCTGTCCCTCACTATTGAAAATGTGATAGTGAAACAGCACCCACAACTGGCAGGTCTGTAGATGGAAGACTCCTGCAGGGAACAATGGGCCTTAACTCTAGATGGCCTGCTCCAACTTACCAGAATTGTTTTTTGATTTTGACTGGTTCATTTTGGGGAAGATCTGAGATTTCTGGTTTAGCACGTGTTTCTCTTTGGTTTGATTGCTGTGGGTTTCTTTTCCTATGTTTGTTTGTTTTTAAATTTAATTCCTGTCCTTACCTTGTTGTTTTAAGAATGTATGGGTTATTAATATTCCTCCAAACTCTGTCCAATTCTTCTTGGAAAGGCTCTTATAATGCAAAGCTTTTCTAACTGGATAATATTAATTGGTGCTTCACTCCAAAAAGTGCTCTGCAACTATGACTCCCAGACCACGTACATAGATAAAGAAAAAAAACCAATCATTTCTGCCTCACTGATTGTCTGATACCTCTCTGACTCCTTTACTTCCCTTTTGTCAATTGCTGGCTGCACATTCATGGCCTATGGATTCTTCAATACCTTGTACAGCTTTCAGTCTTCGAGTACAGTGACTGCAAATCATACGAGGATCTCCCCATGGTAAAATATGTCCTTTCCACTGGATTTCCATTAAAGGACTTGTTTTACATTGACTGTCCTGTTACAATGTCCACTATAGGCAGTAAAGACCCAGGAATCTATACCTGGCCTTGGGGTTTATGAAGAATCAGGGCTGCAGCTGTTTCAGACACCACTTTCTAGCCTCAGGAACATCTGAGATTTGGAGCAAGTCTGAGGCAATGAACACTTTTACCATATTTCCAAAAGTCTAAGACAGATACCAAAATAAGAAACTTCCCTGAAACAGAAGGGTGGCAAAACTGTTCTGAAACAGAGAAATGCTCCATCATTCCATTGTCTTCATAGCAGCTTGTTATATTAAAAGTGACATTCAAAATCATTTGAATCCTATTTCCAGGACTATTTTCAACTGCTATTTCCTTCACAGATGGAGGGAGCACTCTGCACAGACCCCAGCCTCTCCCGCCATCATCAATGCACCAGGGGGGGCTCACAGCAGCCGAAACCAGTTCTGCCTATGGAGCCCGACATGGCTTCTCTAGCTATTCCGATACCTTCATGAACCCTGGGGGTCCCGGCAACCACATGAACCCTGTCAGCAATGGACTCTCCCCACAGGTAAAATTTCACAGCCATTGGAGAAACCCGACATCCCGGGCTCCAAATTTTTCTAGTTTGTTATGGCAGGAAAATGGCTGAAATTTCTTTATGGTGTGGCCTATTATTATTTCACTTAGGAAGTTTGGAATGTCTCATGTTACTTTGGGATCCTATTGAGGATTGGGAATCAGGAACTTTTCAGCTTGAATCATAAACCAGGCAATGCCTTGCTGTGGTTCCTCACCATGAATGAAGGAGAAGTAGAGAGTTTGGCGAACAGAGAAGTTGGGAGCTTGGAGATGATAGAGGTCTATAAAATACCGAGTGGAGTGGAACGGGTAGATGTTTACTCTCTCCAAAAATACTAGGAATAGGGGGCAGGCAGTGAAGCTACTAAGTAGTAAATTTGAAACAAAATTGGAGAAAACATTTCTTCACTCAGTGTGTAATTAAACTGAAATTTGTTGCCAGAGAAAGTGGTAAAAGCAGTTAGCTTAGCAGGGTTTAAAAAAGGTTTCCTAAAAGAAAAGTCTACAAACTATTATTAAGACAGACTTGGGAAAGTCCACTGCTTATTTCTAGGATTAGCAGCATAAAATCTGTTTTACTCTTTTGGGATCTTGCCAGGTACTTGTGACCTGGATTAGCCACTGTTGCAAATAGGATACTGGGCTTGATGGACTTTTGGTCTGTCCCAGTAAGCAATGCTTATGTTTTTATGCCCTTGTGATTTCAGAAAATGAAGAATGATTGGAAAAAGCCAAAAGAAGGGGAGATGAATGGAGGATTTGGAAGCAGTTAGATGTAATTTGGAGGAAGGGGAGATGGCAAACAGCCCAGCGTAGACAGCAAAATGTAAGAATCATTGTCTGTAGGCAGCCAAATTTGTACATTTGCCAGAGGGTGGAGGTAAGAACATGGAAGTATAGTGAAGGGTCAACTGGGCAGAAGGGGTGAATGAAATGGTTTCATGTCTGCAAGATCTAGAAAGGTAATGACAGTCTCGAGACAGAAGCTGCCTTTGATGGCTCAGAGAGCGGAGTTCATGGGGAGGAATGTTGGGAGAGATGAGGAGAGGAGAGGTAACGAGGGGTCATAAAGGTCAGTAAGAGAAGTTTGAACTGTATACGGAAGCAGACAGGAAGCCAGTGAAGAGACTTGAGAAGTGGGCTAGTGTGGGCATAGCGATTCTGGCGGAAAATAAGTTGAGCTGCAGAATTCTGGACAGATTGGAGAGGAGAAAGATGATTGAGTGGAAGACCAGTGAGAAGTAAATTGCAATAGTCCAAGCGAGAAGTAACAAGGGTGTGAGAATAAGGGTTTTGGTGGCGTATTCAGAAAGGAAGGGGCAAATTTTGAAGATAAAGAAGCAGGCGAATGTCCTTTAGACAGCCCTTGTTGGGCGAAACATGCATGTCAGGCAAATGATCCCCTGGGTCCGACAAGTGCAAAAAGTCTAAATAGAAAAGATAAGTGGTGATAATATATACTTTTCTAAATATGAGTGAGGACTCTATATATGAATAAAAAAAGAACCGGTGAAGAGTCTGATGTTGTATAAATCGCTTCAATTTAAAAGTGATAGCAATTGACATCACTGAGGTTCTTGGGTAACATATGGATATGATCCTGAAATATGTATAACTCCAAGATAATAGTTTTGTATGCTTTGAGTCAACTGTTTGTAAATTGAACTTCAATATAACGTAGTATTTTAGGAAACTGAACTTGGACTGGATAGGATAGGTGGAAGTTCTAATTGGCTGAAGATAAAGAAGCGACAGGTTTTGGTGATTTGTTGAATATGAGCAGAGAAGGAGAGAAAAGTGTCGAAGATGACTCCAAGGTTACGAGCCGAGGAGACAGGGAGGATATGAGAGCCATTAACAGAGATAGAGAATGGGGGAAGAGGGAAGGAGGGTTTAGGGGGAAAAAACATAGACTTTTCCTCCAGGAACTTGTCCAAACCTTTTTTAAAACCCAGATATGCTAACCACTGTTACCCGCCTCCTCCTGCAAAGAGTTCCAGAGCTTAACTATTCTTTCAGTGAAAAAATATTTCCTCCTATCTGTTTTAAAAGTATTTTCATGTAACTTCCTTAAGTGTCCCCTAGTCTTTGTACTTTTTGAAAGAGTAAAAAATCGATTTACTTCTACTCATTCTACACCACTCAGGATTTTGTAAATCTCAATCATATCCCCCTCATCCAAGCTGAAGAGCCCTAACCTCTTTAGCCTTTCCTCATATGAGAGGAGTTCCATCCCCTTTATCATTTTGGTCTCTCTTCTTTGAACCTTTTCTAATTCCACTATATCTTTTTTGAAATACGGCGACCAGAAATGAACGCAATACTCAAAGTGAGGTCACATCATTGAGCGATACAGAGACATTATAGTATTCTCAGTCTTATTTACCATCCCTTTCCTAATGATTCCTAGCGTCCTGTTTGCTTTTATGGTCGCTGCCGCACGTGGAGCAGAAGATTTCAGTGTATTGTCTATGTTGACACCTAGATCTTTTTCTTGGGTGCTGACTCCCAAGGTGAAGTACAGCATCAGGTAACTATAATTCGGATTATTCTTCCCAATGTGCATCACTTTGCATTTGTCTACATTAAATTTCATCATAGCTGCCCTTTCAAAAATTAAATGCTGCTACAGTATATTTCCTTTGTGTTCAAAACTCAAACGCAGTTTAATTTTTATAGTTTTTTTGTGTTTAGAAACAAGAAAACAGCTTAGTTTTTAAAAGTCCTTGCTGTTGATGGAAGATTTCACTTACTCCAATATTCATTGGGTAAATGTCTCATCAAGAAATGCCAGGGTGGTAACATTTCTAGAGAAAATAATCAGCTGTTTCGTGAAACAGCTAAACATAGAACTTTACTTTTACTTTACTATGATTTAATCGCCCAAGGAGAATACCAGAATAAAATATAACAATTGCAATAACAGAATTAAAATCAATACATAACAAAATTGCACAATGGAGCACTTCACTTCTTAGATACTGTGATGGTTTTAAATGATAGGCTGCAGATTTATAGTAACTAGATAGCAATTTGATGTTTGAGCTCTTTCTGAATTCTGTGGTGAAAACTATCTGGTCCAGTGCTTTGCTTTAGTTGTCCTTTTTTATTGGACATAAGTTAATACATTTCTTGATTAGCTTTCGAAGGTTGCCCTTCTTCGTCAGATCGGAAATAAGCAAATGTGCTAGCTGACAGTGTATATAAGTGAAAACATTCAAGCATTACTATGACAGTCTGACAGGGTGGGAGGATGGGGGTGGGTCGGAGGTATGCATGGGGACATCAAAGCATATCATTGATATTTTAACAGGATGGGTGTGGATACGTGAGGGGTGGGGTGATCAACAGAGACATACAGCTTTATGGTTTATAATGGACTAGGAACCCCAGATCCTTGTTAAGTCCTTTCTGTTGGGTGTTAAAATATTCAATCATTCTGACTTTTCACTTATATACACTGTCAGCTAGCACATTTGCTTATTTCCGATCTGAGGAAGAAGGGCAACCTTCAAAAGCTAATCAAGAAATGTATTAAGTTATGTCCAATAAAAAAGGTATCATCTTATTTTCTTTTCCATGTTTTATTTTGTTTGATTTCTATTGATAACCTTAAGAGTGGACTAACACGGCTACCACACTCCTCTACTTTAGTTGTCCAAAATCATCACCATCAAAAAAAAAATTTGTGTGGTTATGACCCCAAGATCCTCCTTAGTAAAGACTGAAGCAAAGAATAATAGGTGTCGATAGTCAAAGCAATTTAACTGGCCAGATATGGAGCCTGGCCAGTTACATCACCTGTTCAGGGCTAACCAGCTATTTTCAGTGCACGAAACTGGGTAGTGCAGAACTGAAAAACAACGGATATTTAGGGGGTGTTCTGGGGGGCAGAGTCAACATTTGGCCAGTTAAGTGTTGATACTCAGCACTTAACCAGTCAGGTTAACCACATACTGTAAATAAGACTGAATAAAAGTCAGTCCTGTTTTCATGTGGGAACCCGTAGCCAGATAAGTGCTCTGGAAACCCGGAAATTCAATGCCAGGGCTGGAAATGGCCTGGCATTGAATTTTGGGGTTTAACACCAGTGGCAGTTAAGCAAAGCGCTGATTACCACAGGCTGAATATCAGGACCTTCCTTTTTAACGCTATTACCTTATCCTCCGTGAGCACTTTTTTTTGGTCATCTTACTATTACTACTACTTGACATTTCTAGAGCGCTACTAGGGTTACGCAGCGCTGTACAGTTTTACAAAGAAGGACAGACCCTGCTCAAAGGAGCTTACAATCTAAAGGACGAAATGTCAAGTTGGTGCAGTCTAGATTTCTTGAATAGAGGTAGAGTGGTTAGGTGCCAAAGGCGACATTGCTGTCTAAATGACTCCCTGGTGGGATTTTTGCTTTGAATGTACTTGAAAAAGTTGTGGGGATTTTTGGAAAAGGAATAGAGAGCAAAACTGAGACAGAGAACAAACACAGAGGATCTATCTCTATATAGCTAGAGGATGGAATCAAGTACATGGTATTTCCATCCAAAGCAAAATATAAACGACCTTCAAGCTTCAAAAAAGCCTAGAGAGGAGTAACCCTAGAGACAACAAGGGGGTAACCCGCACAGGGCAACAGTTACAACCCTAGAGAAATGTAAAATGATGAGAAGTAGATCCTTGTTTCTGGATCTGTTGGACACATAGGAGCCATTGGGGGTGCTAAGCCCAATGTAAATAACCCCTCCCTGGACACATACAAGGAATTTTCTCAATATTGAGGGTGCTCAAGCACCCACAGAGTCGGCTCCAGTGGTTGGACAGAGGACGCTGGGCTTGATGGACCTCACTCTGACTACTTTGGCCTTTTTTATGTTCTTCGATGTACCAAGGAACATTCTTAGATTAAATACAGGAATGTAAATGTGGTTAAAAAAAATAATTTCTTGGTCTAAATGTGAAAACCAAATGAGGACAGAGTTTGCTGTGGGGCAGACTGAGCTGGTGTTTGTGTCCTTACCGGCTCTTTGAGACTCTGTTAGTATCAGAAGAAAACCTCTTGAGCGTGATTTGCTGTTGATGCTGCTCCATTCCAGCACTGCTGGATGACTGGTAGACAGAGCAGAAGCCGAGCTTGCAAGAAATCAACTCTGCCTTGTGACACGGTTTCTTTTCCTGCCTTTTTTTCTAAGACGCTGTGCTTATAATAAGCATTTAAAATGAGACTTGCTGTGTTAGGAAGGGAGATTGTGGGGGTGGGGGGCACTAAATATCAGAGAATTAGAAAAAGACTGATGCAAATCAATGGTAAAGAGAAAATTACGTGTAATTACCCACCAATACTGGCAGCTCTGCCCACCCTCCCCTCCCCCAAACCAACAAGATCTCATTAACAAGCAGAAAATAAGATTGAAATGGTGACTAAAAGGTCTGAAAAATGAATTTGAATGCTGCATTTGTCCACAATTACTCCTTCGTTCACACATATTTTATTGCCATTTTTTTATTATTCTTAATCTTTCCATCCCTCAGAGCAGATTGGAAACATCCTGGCATTACAGAGTCTCCTGATAGCTTTCCTGGGTCCCTGAGAGGGAACCCTTCCCCCTGCAGGGATAACAGGTCACTTTTAGGATTACCTCTAGCAATAATCCTTCTGATTTTCTAATGCGGAGGGGTGTAGGCAGCAGAGGCTCGGGATTTCCCTGTCCCAAAGAGCTTACAATGTAATTCTGTACTTAATGGGAGATGAATTGTCTTACAGGGAGTGGCAGTGGCTGAAGCAGGATTTGAACCCTAA
The DNA here is from genome assembly GCF_901765095.1 of Microcaecilia unicolor. NCBI lineage: Eukaryota > Metazoa > Chordata > Amphibia > Gymnophiona > Siphonopidae > Microcaecilia > Microcaecilia unicolor. The sequence continues at coordinate 101,865,833 of NC_044043.1, read as the reverse complement.
GCTTCTCTGGTTCTCAACCTATTGCTCTACCCACCGGCCCCCTCACTCTATAACTTAACGCCTAAATGTGTGGACTGAAACATACAGAATACTAACACTTAGGCAGGTACTTGCTAGATACACACTCAGCTCTATTCTATAAATTATGCCCGCAACCCGCTTAGCGCATAAAAGCAAGGGGGGGCATTCGCAAGGAGGAGCTTGGGTAGCGCAATCTGCTCATTTCTTACAGAATGTTGCAAGTCACGCTCTGTATTTAGGGAGGTGCATTTACATCAGCTATTGACCTGCCTAAATGAAAGCCCATTGACGTCGATTTATGGCCCAGAATCTTGGCGGCCAGACGCAGAGGTGTCCAGTTATGGAATTATGCTCTAGGCCTACCTCAGAATATTCTAGAAGATTATTCTTTCCTCTAGTTTATAAATCATCTTCCCTGCCTCATCTCCTTTCCTTTCAAAATCTCTTCATCTGGGAAACTCTCTCTTGTCCCTCTGCAATCTCATTTTCTATTTCCTATCTGCAGAGAAGATTGTCGTCGTTCTTACATTTTGATAGGGACGAATACTGGTTACAGTATTACGTCTGGAGAAAAGTGCAGTCTTCGTAGCTTCTCGTGACTGTTTTTTGGACCGATAGAAAAGCTATCACAGTACCACATAGGTCCCTTTTTCTGATAATGTTTATGGCCAGTTCGAGGAGATTTGCAAATGTAAGCGCTTTGAAAGTAATTCCTCCACATCTCTACAAACAAAGTCAGTCTCATGTTCTTAATGAAATAAAGCAGCGTCACCTCCAGCTCATTAGGTACGTTTGATCCACATAGATGTATTCTGATATCAGCCCGGCACTTCACTCTTTGCCGTTTTGCCACTTTTTCAACAACAGAAGCTTGAAAGGAGCAGATGTGAATTCCATCTGAGACCTCCTTTTTATGCATGTGTGAGATATAATTGATGACTCCTTTGACAGGGGAATCCAGCTTCACCCACTCCTTCCTCTGAACTGGCTTTACTAAGATCCTTCTGGCATTTTCTGTTGCAGGCTATCAGATACAAGCATTTTGCTGTAAACTTTTAACCTACATGGCCCGATAATCGTCTTTTCTTTTTCCCACTGTACTTTTATGAAACAAAGCCATCTGCTCCTGTCAATCAGCCGCTTGGAAGGGGAGGAGGGATACTGTAGCCCTGAGCTGGTTCCAGAGGAGTCCCACAAGGAGGCCGTGGTCTTACTGCCATGTCTGTGCCCCTGGTTTTGTCCCTCTTACCTGGAAGCTTTCCGCCTTCTGTTCTTGCGCTTGGATCCCTTTAATGCATTTTGTACCTTCACTCCAAGTTGGGTTCAGTGGAAATAATGAGAATCGTCAGTTGGCTTTGTCCTCTTATAACTGATATGCACAATTAATGGGGGCCTACAAGAAAGAAAACAAAAAAAGTCAAAAACAAGGTGGAAAAATGAATCATTCAAATGGACAATTGCGGATTGTGAAGAATTGCAAGAAGACCTTAGGAAACTGGAAGACTGGGCATCCAAATGGCAGATGAAATTTAATGTGGACAAATGCAAAGTGATGCACATTGAGAACAATAATCCATATCGTAGTTATCTGATGCTAGGGTTGCACTTTAGAAGTTGGCACTCAAGAAAAAGACCTAGGTGTCATTGTAGACAATAAGCTGAAATATTCTGCTCAGTGTGTGGCAACAGCCAAAATTTGCTTTTTTGGAATTTTTTGCTAGGAATTATTAGGAGAGGGATGCAAAAAAGATATAGCAGAATTAGAAAAGGTTCAAAGAAGAGCGACCAAAACGATAAAGGGGATGGAACTCCTCCCATCTGAGGAAAGGCTAAAGAAGTTAGGGCTCCAGCCTGGAAAAGAGACGGCTGAGGAGGGATATGATTGAGGTCTACAAAATCCTGCGTGGAGTGGAATGGGTGGAGGTGAAACAGTTTTTCTCACATTCAAAAAGTACAAAGACCAGGGGGCACTCAATGAAATTGCATGGAAATACTTTAAAAATAAAATAGGAGGAAATATTATTTCACTCAAAGAATAGTTAAGCTGTGGAACTCATTGCTGGAGGATGTGGTAATGGCGGTTAGTGCATCTGTGTTTAAAAAAATTTGGACAAGTTCCTGGAGGAAAAGTCCATAGTTTGCTAATGAGATAGACATGGAGAAACCACTGCTTGCCCTGGGACTGGTAGCATGGAATGCTGCTAATAATTGGGTTTCTGCCAATTGTAACCAGGATTGGCCATTTCTGAAAGTAGGATACTGGGCTGGATGGACCCAGTATGGCTGTTCTTATGCCTACTGATCTTTGGCTCCAATAGCTTAGTGGGTTAGAATTTGTACTAAAACGCTTGGGTGAAAGAGTTGAATTGAATGTGCTCCAGGGGCGTAGGGGTGGGGGAGGGAGTCCAGAGCACAAACTGAGGGGCACATTTTGGCCCACCTCCTTGCCAGTCCCCCCACCCCCACCGCACCACCAGCTGAAGCGTTTCTCCTGTGCTGCTCTCCTTATATTGCTTGCCTTGCTTCCCCTCATGTTGCACGTGCTCAGTTTTAATGAACATGCATGAAGTGTCGCTCATACTCAGTTTCACTAAAACCAAGCACGTACAAGATGAAAGGGAAGCAGGGCAGGCAATGTAAGCAGAGCAGTGCTAGAGAAACGCTTCAGCTGGTGGGGGGTTGGGGATCCCGCCAGCCAAACCAGGGGCCCTGGATCCATTTTGGGTGCCCCCCCCTATCTATGCCACTGATGTGCTCAGTGAGAGAAATGGGCAGTATATTATCTCTGTAGCTTTGTCAGTAGAAGTTTATGTATCTGGATTTTGCTCACAACTTTTTCAAGATGAGTTACATTCAGGTACACTGAGTATTGCGAGATTACAAGGTCCTTCCTTCTTGGAATTAATCGTGAAAGAAATGAGCAAAAGGAGATTAAGAGAACAGCTTTAATTCATGTGACAGCAGGCAGAGACCCAGAGTCTCCGTATCACTGAAATAAGTCATAGCAAAATCAGCTTCATATAGCGTCATTCCCTTCACACAACAAAACGGTTCACTAAGCCAGAATAACACGGCATAAAAAATAAAACAACATACAATCACAAATTAAAAGAAAAAAGCCACAGATTCAAACACAGCACCCCAAAAACACTGACCCCCTGTTCCACTGAAGGTACAATCCAGAAACATGGAAATACCTAATGTCACTGAACATAACTCGCCTTGAGCTACAAATGAACAAGGCGAGATCCAAATCTACTACTACTACTACTACTTAACATTTCTAGAGCGCTACTAGGGTTACGCAGCGCTGTACAAATTAACAATTAAGGACGGTCCCTGCTCGGAAGAGCTTACAATCTAAAGGACGAAATGTCAAGTTGGGGTAGATAAGTTTTCCTGAGAAGAGGTGAAGTGGTTAGGTGCCGAAGGCGATATTGAAGAGGTGGGCTTTGAGCATTGATTTGAAGATGGGTAGGGAGGGGGCACGGCGTATGGGCTCAGGGAGTTTGTTCCAGGCGTGGGGTGAGGCGAGACAGAAGGGGCGGAGCCTGGAGTTGGAGGTGGTGGAGAAGGGTACTGAAAGGAGGGATTTGTCTTGAGAGCGAAGGTTACGGGTAGGGACGTAAGGGGAGATGAGGGTAGAGAGGTACGGAGGGGCTGCAGATCGAGTGCATTTGTAGGTGAGTAAGAGAAGCTTGAACTGTATGCGGTATCCGATTGGGAGCCAGTGAAGTGACTTGAGGAGAGGGGTGACATGAGTGTATCGGTTAAGGCGGAAGATAAGACGTGCGGCAGAGTTCTGGATGGACTGAAGGGGAGATAGGTGGCTACGTGGGAGGCCGGTCGAAAGAAATAACTTTAAAAAAATTAATGCAGCTCTTCTCCCACCTTGAAAAACTACCTTTTCTCCATGTCCTAGGAGTATGAGGCATTTTATGGGCCCTGATCTCCATAAAGCCCCCCCCCCCCCCCCCCCCACCCCCCCCCCCCCCCCCGAGTGAAGCAGGAGCTATGCAAAGACAACAAAGCATAAATTTTGGAAAGAAAACGGTTTGACTACAAAACGCTACTAGACACACACAGCACTGTACACATTATATGCAGCTACTTTCTCTGTCCCCAGAGGGCTCACAATCTAAGTTTTTTGTACCTGGGGCAATGGAGGGTTAAGTGACTTGTCCAAGGTCACAAGGAGCTGCAGTGGGAATTGAACCCACAAAACCCAGCAGGAAGACATGAGTTTTGGAAACTACACTGGCTCATTGCTCCTGTGCTGCCTGGTGAAGCTGGTACAGAACTGCCTTCTCCTCATGGTCTCTCCTAGATGATGTGAACTGAGCTGTCACCCCTTGGGATCTTAAGCTGGTGCCTCTCCTTTGATCTATGTCCTGAGGCCCTGCTTGGCAGCAAAGAAACAGAGAGACAAAACTCAACCTAAGTGATTCCTGACAACTGTCTTCCAGAGATAAGGGAATCTCTTGTGGGGGGGGGGGGGGGAGGGTTAAATACTTCATAAGAACTGGAGTCGTTTTAAGCTACAGGAATGAGGCAGTGCTTGGTGCAATGATACTGCCTGAGCAGGCTTAGGGAGCTCATTTTCCCCTTTGTTCCTTTGCCCCGGAATAGTAGCTCACTTCAGGCCTTACAAGATCTGTGCTGCTTTTCAGAATAGGTTATTTGCATAGCCGCAGGACACCACTGAGAAATTTCCAGTGTTTTCTCTAGAGAAGTAAGCCTGCAGAAGACAGAACCATGGGGGACAGATGTTCGAAAGACCCAACCTTCTCCCACCCACCTGTATCCATGCAGCACTGGCATGTGGAACAAAAGAGTTTAAAAGTTTTCCAGTGTGATATACCACAGATCAGTATATTGTCTGAGCAGCGTACAAGATACATTAAAATACAGTACAATAAATGCACCTGAATAAACTATTAGAAACACACATTACAAAAAGAGTACAATAAATTATAAAGCAATGTTAATGTAGTACTCTTTTATTCTAACTCCCATCCCAATGCATTCTGGGTTTTGGAATGCTAATCCCAGCTGCCCTGCCCTCATCTATCCGTCTGCCCATTTGAGATAGTTCCACTTATGGGAAATTTATAAGCTCATTTACTCCATGCAACCCAATACCAGCTCTCCACCCCCATCTTGACTCATCAACCTTTTACCCATCTCTGGGTAATTAAACTCTGGAATTCATTACCAGAGAATGTGGTAAAAGCAGTTAGCTTAGCAGGGTTTTAAAAAGCATAAACAGCATAAAATCTATTTTACTGTTCTGGGATCTTGCCAAGATAGTTGTAACCTGGATTGGCCACTGTTGGAAACAGGATAATGGACTTGATGGACCTTCGGTCTGTCCCAGTATGACAATTGTTCTTATGCACACAGATGCAGGAAGTTCAGCACTTCTGGCTCAGCTCTGGTGGGTGGTGGGGGGGGGAGTAGCAGTGGGATACAGTGGACTCTTTGGGGAAGGGGCAAAGGATAGAGATTTTGGACACCTGGGGGGGGGAGAGAAAGAAAGAAATGCTTTACACCTCTGTGGAGGGAGGGACAGATGCTGGACTATGGGCAGTGGAGGGTGAGATGGCTGATGGTTGCCTCAGGTGGGCCCTGCATTACTCCTGTCTCTCCTCTCCTCTAGTTTATACATACTTAGGGGTTCTGTTCTTAGTACTTTTGCTTCAAACCCTGCCCCATTTTGGTAATCTTCCTCTGGCTCACCTTTCACTAGAATGGCCTGCAAAATTGAACGCACTGTTTTAGGTAAGATCTCACCAAATACCTGGGTAGAATTCACCATCATCACCTCTTTTCTACTGGTTTGTATACAGCCATCACTGATTGAGAAACTCTGAAACAATTTTATTCTGCCTTCAATACATACCATCCTACAATCAGATTCAAAATTGACTACTCCCCAGAAAAAGTCAATTTTTTGGACAACACGGTCTCAATCAGTGATGGCTGTATACAAACATCTATATACAAGAAACCCACAGACAGATGCAGCTACTTCCACAACTCCAGCTTCCATCCTTCACATACAAAAAGATCCATCATTTACAGCCAAGCCACAAGATACCACCGTATCTGCTCTGACCCAGGGGACAGAGACAGACACCTTAAAAGCCTGACTGCATCCTTCAAACAGAAAGGCTACAACCCCAAAATAATCTCCAAGAATATTGCCTCCTCCCTCAAAACACCCAGGGAGAATCTGCTACAGTACAAGGAGAAACAATCCACAGACAGAATCCCCCTTGTAGTGACATACAATCCAGAGCTGGAAAAACTGAGGAAAATCATAAGAGATCTACAACCTATACTCCAGGAGGATGAATTACTGAAAGAGATATTCCCATCCCCACCAGTACTGGCCTTCCGACAGCCACCCAACTTAAAACACAAACTAATCAGAAGTAAACTCCCAACACAGACTGAAAAGGAACAGAAGGGCACACTTCCCTGTAATTTATCCAGTTGCAAACTATGCCAAAATATTTCACAGGACCCCAAAGTCATCCACAAAGGAAAGATATTCAACATAAAGGGATCTTTCACTTGCTCATCTTCCAATGTGGTATATATCATTCAGTGTAAAAAATGTAACGAAGGATGCTATATTGGAGAAACAGGCCAGATGCTTAAGACAAGATTCAATTTACATAGACATCACATGAACAATACAGCCAGTAGGGCCCTCACCCCGGTGGGACAGCACTTCACAGAACCAGGACACTGTACCAGTGATTTCACAGTGAGAATACTGAAAGGTAACTTTAAAACCATACAAGAACGTAAGACCTTTGAAGTCAGAATGATTGAATATTTTAACACCCAACAGAAAGGACTTAACAAGGATCTGGGGTTCCTAGTCCATTATAAACCATAAAGCTGTATGTCTCTGTTGATCACCCTCCCCTCACCTATCCACACCCACCCTGTTAGAATATCAATGATATGCTTTGATGTCCCCATGCATACCTCCGACCCACCCCCATCCTCCCACCCTGTCAGACTGTCATAGGAATGCTTGAATGTTTTCACTTATATACACTGTCAGCTAGCACATTTGCTTATTTCTCATCTGATGAAGAAGGGCAACCTTCGAAAGCTAATCAAGAAATGTATTAAGTTATGTCCAATAAAAAAGGGATCATCTTATTTTCTTTTCCATGTTTTATTTTGTTTGATTTCTATGGGCAGCATAGAAATCTCTAATAAACTTGGAAACACAAGTGTTGTCATATTGGGACAGACTGAAGATCCATCAAGCCCAGCATCCTGTTTCCAACAGTGGCCAATCCAGGTCACAAGTACCTGGCAAGATCCAAAAAAGTACAAAACATTTTATGCTGCTTATCCCAGAAATAAGCAGTGGATTTTCCCTAAGTCCATCTTAATAACGGCTTACTTTTCTTTTAGGAAATTATCCTAAAAAACCTGGCTGATTTCTTCCGCATTACATTTTCACACCTCGGCCTTACACATGAAGGGTGTAATTTCTAAAGTGCACATGTACATGGGAACTCTTTTGCCAGGGTCTCCTGGTCCATCTGGCAATTCTTCTCTGTCCATGTTCATCATTTAGCTCTCCTCTGTAACCCTGGCCCTATCTTCCCACCACGTTGAGCATCTTCCCTCTCTGTATTTATTCTTGCCCTGTCCAGCAGCATTCCTCTGTGTCCCTATCCCCCTCCCCAAGTCCAGCATCACGTTTCCATGTTCCTATCCCTCCTCACGTTCAGCTTCTCCCCTTATTCCTTCTTCCTCTCCCCCTCCTCTAGGACCAGCATCTCCCATCTTTCTCTCATTCTCCCCTCCCCCCCTTTTATCCAGCATCTGCCCTCTTTCTCTTCTCTTTCCATCCAGACTCTGCACTCTCTGCCTCCAGTCCTCATCTCTTCCATCCAGCATGTCCCCTCCCTGTTCCCCCCCCCCCCAAAAAAACAGCATCCACCTCCTTTCTGTTCCCCCCTCCCACCCTGACACCCCTATTGTTGCTGCCGTTGCTTCTCTAGATGAGCATCAGCGGTGGCAAAACAAGCTACAGACCACGGGGCCAGACTGCCCATTGGCACAGCTGCTGGTTTCACCCTCTTGGACGTCACTTCCTGTTCCAGGGCAGAGCTGGCAGCCTGCATGAATGCCGAGTCTGGCCCTGCGGTGAGTAGCTTCAGCAGCGGCTTGGGTGATGATGGGAGGGAGGTGGGGAAGTCCTGATTTTCTCCCAAATTAATCAAATCAAATTGATTCACCCAAAACACATTGGCAAATCGATTCACCCAAAACACATTGGCAAATCGATTTGAATTGCAAATCGGACAGCACTAACCAGCCCACTGCCAGGCACATCTGGATCTTTCTCCTGAGTTGCCTTCCCTCATGTGAACGTGAATATTTCCTCAGCCATGATTCTAATTTTCTTCTGTTTTGCTAATGAACTTGGAGGGTCTCATTACCACAACCCTGGTGAGATGGGTTGCGAAATGGCTCAGGTTTGCCTGAGGTGAAAGGTCGCCCAGGAGCAAGTGTTTCCGGTTAGTTCCAGATACCATGCTGACAGGTGTGAGCTGTTTGATTCATTCACAGCCTCCAAATGGTCGTCTCCCCCCCCCCCCCCCCCCACCCCCCCCACCCCCCCCCCCCCCCCCCCCCCCCCCCCCCCCCCCCCCCCCCCCCCCCCCCCCCCCCCCCCCCCCCCCCCCCCCCCCCCCCCCCCCCCCCCCCCCCCCCCCCCCCCCCCCCCCCCCCCCCCCCCCCCCCCCCCCCCCCCCCCCCCCCCCCCCCCACCAAGCAGCCCAAGAAAAGGAGAACAAAATCATTTTAAACATACAGGATCAGAAGTGTTTCTGCACCAGTCGAAGAGAAAATCTTTCCAGTAGCTATTGCAGAAGAAACATCTCCTTCCTTCATGATTTTGGAGGTTAACAGCTCCAGTTCCCAGCTGTAGAATTCGATTTTATTCAAGGAACTGCACTGGAGCAGTGTCACACCATGAATGACAGAACCACAGAGTATCAGCAGTCTGGTAAAACGTTTTCATGCTAGATTCTCCCTACCACAAGACAAGACATGAATGAATTCTTGGATTCTTAGTACCCGATCGTAGTCAAGAGAAGGAACCTGCTTGTTATCGAAGCCCACTGCTACTCAGTGCAAGGAGTGCCGGAAGAATGAAAGTGAAGTCCACAGTTTTCAAATCCACTAACCCCAATAAAATGTCCTGTTAAAATCTCCCACCCCTACATAATGCAACTCAACTCCAAGAAGGGGAGGAGGTAGACTGGAAGAGGAAAGGGATATGGGGGTGGGGGTTCATTTTCAAAGGCCTACACTTAATTATGCCACATGCAATGCTGCCCCCTCCCCCCTCCATCCACTGTCCAGCTACCAGCTATGCACACAGATTATGGAGTCTCTCTGTTAACCCTGTGTAATCCAGCAGGTTGCTCCTATATTATTGTACCCCACATTCTCAGGGGATTTACTAAACTGTATCACCACTCAGCAAGTCCCGTGGTGGCTCCTGAAATGGGCATTGCAATGGCCTGCACTGCTGACCATGAAAAGTTCATAAAGGTTTCAAATTCATTAAGCTTATGAGTAAAAACTTTCAGAGCGGTTTACAATCATTTAAAATGAAAGGGACAGAAAGAAACACTGTATAACACATAAAAGCAGGCGGTTCCATCGTCAAAGTCCATCTTCCAGGAAACATAAGAACATAAGCATCACCATAACTGGGACAGACTGAAGGTCCATCAAGTCCAGCATCCTGTTTCCAATAGTGGCCAATCCAGGTCACAAGTACCTTGCAAGATCCCAGAACAGTAAAACACATTTTATGCTGTTTATCCAAGAAACAAGCAGTAGATTTTCCCAAATCCATCTTAATAATGGATTATGGTCTTTTAGGAAGCAATCTAAACCTTTTTTTAAACCCCGCTAAGCTAACTGCTTTTACCACATTCTCTGGCAACAGATTCTAGAGTTTAATTACTGATTGAGTGAAGAAATATTTTCTCCAATTTACTGCTTGGTAGCTTCATTGCATGCTCCCTAGTCCTAGTATTATTGGAAAGAGTAAACAAGCAATTCGTATCTACCCCTTCCATTCCACTCATTATTTTATAGACCTCAATCATATCTTCCACTCCACCATCTCGTCTTCAAGCTGAACAGCCCTAGTCACTTTAGCCTCTCCTTGTAAGGATGTCTTCCCATCCCCTTTATCATTTTCGACACCCTTCTCTGTACTTTTTCTAGTTTTGCTACATCTTTTTTTAAGATGCAGTGACCAAAACTGCACACAATATTCAAGGTGAGTTGCACCATGGAGTACATAAGTACGTAAGTAATGCCACACTGGGAAAAGACCAAGGGTCCATCGAGCCCAGCATCCTGTCCACGACAGCGGCCAATCCAGGCCAAGGGCACCTGGCAAGCTTCCCAAACGTACAGACATTCTATACATGTTATTCCTGGAATTGTGGATTTTTCCCAAGTCCACAAAGATACAAAGACATTATAATATTCTCAGTTTTGTTCTCCATAACTTCTGTAATAATTCCTAACATTCTATTTGCTTTCTTATCCACCACTGCACATTGAACAGAGGGTTTCAATATATCAACGATGACAGCTAGATCCCTTTCTTGGTCAGTGACTCCTAACATGGAACCTTGCATGACGTAGCTATAATTCGGGTTCCTCTTTCCCACATGCTATTTTGCACTTGCTCACATTAAACATAATCTGCCATTTGGATGCCCAGTCTCATAAAGTCCTCTTGTAAGTTTTCACAAATCTCTTGCAATTTAACAACTTTGACTAACTTTGTGACATCAGCAAATTTAATTACCTCACTAGTTATTCCCATCTTTAGATCATTTATAACTGTTAAAAAGCAGTGTTTCCAGCGCTGACCCCTGGGGAACCTTACTATCTACCCTTCTCCATTGAAAATACTGACCATTTAATCCTGCTCTCTATTTTCTATCTTTTAACCAGTTTTTAATCCACAATAGCACATTACTTCCTATCCCATGACTCTCCAATTTCCTCTAGAGTCTTTCATGAGGTACGTTGCCAAATTTCCAGATACACAATATTGACTGACTCATATTTATCCACATGTTTGTTCACCCCTTCAAAGAAATGTAGTAGACTGGTAAGGGAAGATTTCCCTTCACTAAATCCATGTTGGCTTCATTTCATTAATCCTTGCCTTTGTGTACGTTCTATGATTTTGTTCTTTATAATAGTCTCTACCATTTTGCCTGGCACAGAAGTCAGGCTCACCGGTCTATAATTTCCTGGATCACCTCTGGAACCCTTTTTTAAAAAATTGGCATTATATCGACCACCCTCTAATCTTGCAGTACCATGCTTGATTTTAAAGATAAATTATGTATCACTAATAACTCTACAAGTTCACTTTTCAATTCTCTCAGTACTCTGGGATGTATACCATCCGGTCCAGGAGATTTGCTACTCTTCAATTTGTCAAATTGTGCCATTACATCTTCCAGGATTAGAGATTTGTTCCAGTTTCTCTGACTGATCAGCATTGGTATCTCTCTCCCACATCATTCTCCATGAAGACCAAAGCAAAAAATTCATTTAATCTCTCCACTATGGCTTTATCTTCCCTGAGTGCCCCTTTTGCCCCTTGATCACTAGCAGTCCAACTGATTCTGTCACTGACTTCTTGCTTCTAATATACATAAAAATGTTTTTACTATATGTTTTTGCCTCCAATGCAATCTTCTTTTCCAAGTCTCTCTTTGCCTTCCATATCAGCGCTTTGCATTTGACTTGCCTGCACACGAGGGGTGAGGGGGGAGGCACAGGTCAGCTGGCATCATTCTGAATGACATTCTGTTCCATTAAACTATGCCTAGTCAGCATTTGAAACATTTTCCTTTTCTCTGAGCACCTGATTTAGGTGTGTGTTCCATAGTACTGTTGAGGGCTCTTCAGAAATTAATATGGCTGCTCTGTTACAAGTAGTTATTGACCTTTTCTAGAAGTGGTCACCTCTGTATTTATCTTGGTGAGGGTGTCTGGGTGTAGTTAAGATGGAACTTGCACCCAAACTGAACTAAAGTATGAGTCTGACACCTCCCCCTTATCCAGATTCCCTTTAACAAACAAAATGTAAACTTTCTAAGTTTCTGTCTTTGAATTATGTAGCCCAATGGGATTTGTGGACCCCTTCAAAGGTTGCAAAACCGACTGCTACTGGCTCCAGTAGGCGCTGGTCTTGTGGTTTTGCTGTGGATATTTTGTCTCATAGGTTAGACGCTTGTGTGAATTTGGGTTCCAGTGTGGGAGCGGATTACTAGGTGTTTAGAAATTTGATCTGACTTGATTTATTAAATGGTTATTGGAGATGAGCTGCTTTGTCTCGTCTAAGAAGTAAAGAGAGGGCTAGATTGTTTGACGTACTTATGGCTATAGCAATACAGACCATATTGTCCGAGTGGAAGGATAATATTGCCTTGTCCATGAATGATTAGTGAAATGTTGTAGCTCAGTAGAAAGTAAGAGGAGGCTGCTGTGAGTAAAAGACAAAGGTTCTCAATGTTTAAAAGAGTTTGGACTCCTTTACATGTATATTGTCCAAATGCTAGAATAATGAATTCTCAGCTTATTTATAATATGGCACAATATAATGTGTTTATATAATGCCGGGTTAACATAGGTAACATAACATAGTAAATGACGGCAGATAAAGACCTGTACAGTCCATCCAGTCTGCCCAACAAGATAAACTAATTTTACATGGTATGTGATACTTTATATGTATACCCGAGTTTGATTTGTCCTTGCCTTTCTCAGGGCACAGACCGTAGAAGTCTGCCCAGCACTGCACTTGTACTAAAAGTTCTGAAGATTCTGGAATCCTAAAGAGTACAAGATTCCAGAATCCCAATTAGTAGCAACATTCCATGTAGAACCCCAAAGACTAACATGGTAACATAGTAAATAACGGCAGATAAAGACCTGTACAATCCATCCAGTCTGCCCAACAAGATAAACTCTCATTTTGCATGGTATCTGATACTTTCTATGTATACCTGAGTTTGATTTGTCTTTGCCTTTCTCAGGGCACAGACCGTAGAAGTCTGCCCATTGTTGTGGGGGTGGGTTGTATTATTATGTTTTCTTTGTTAATAAAGAAATGGTAAAGCATTTTTTTTAAACTGTGCAGGAGCCCCTGCCTGGATGTAAACCTGTTGAGAGATTTCAATTACTTGGGGCATGCCGGTTCTCTTGGACTCCCAGTTCCAGGGGCCCCGTCTACCCCTAGTAATTGAACTGCAAGATTGTTTCCGTATACCCGAAGATAAGAGTGCATAGCTTATGGGGAATATGGCCACAGGGAAGGAGCAACCTTCCATCGCTATGCATGAAATTGAGTTCTTTTGTGCAATATTTGCACTGCTGATAACACAGTTTCAACACACTTTGTTTCATTACTGCAGCTTGGTGAATTGGCTGCAGGGTTTTCCAATTTAGCCTTTTGGAACAATATATTCAGCAGCAGCCAAAATTTGTACAGGAAGCTTTACACAAATTTTGGGGTGGATATAGGGAGAGGGCAGGGGATTTATTGTTACTATTTATTGCTTGATTAAGATACTGAATGAAGTGTAACCCACCTTGAACTGTATTGATCAGCTGTGTCGCTCAAATATGTGAAAGAATTAAACAAATATAATCCACACCAACGACACTCTGAAATCTAACTGGATAGGTTTTTGGTGGTTATATTTAACCAGATTTTGGCAAGGCGGGTTTACCAGGTGTTCAGTGTTTTTAACATGCCAGTCACTCCATCGGCTACTCAGCATCAGTGTCCGGATAAATATCCAAGACTCAGTGCTGACCGGCAGCGCTGTCCAGTTAGTGGCGATATTCAATCTGTTCTGACCAGGTAATGCTAAGGCAGCTTTTTTCTCTGTCCTAACTTTATCCAATTAACAGACTGAATATCATCGTTAACCGGATCATCCCTGGCTCTGCCCAAGCTCCATCCATGGTCCACCCCAGCACTGTCCATTTAGCGCTGAGCTGGGCAGAGGGAATACTCGGTGGCCCTGTCCAATTTGCCAGTGTTTATCCAGTTCACAGCATCTGTTAACTTTTCGAATATCGGATGGTTCTTACTTTTCTTCCTACTATCTCAGTCCTTCCTCACAACAAGTTCTTTTATAAGAAATCTCATAAAATTAGTACTTCCGATTTTAGGTTTTAACCAAGTAACACTGATAAAACATACCTAATGGAAAAAAAAACCCACTTCCCAAGAAACGCAGCACATCTCCTCGGACCCTCTCACTCCCCCCTCTCCTGCCTGGGTCCTCTCCTCTGCTGTTCTGCATTTTCCCCCAGATTCTATTTAGCACGACTTCAGTTGAGTGCGCAAATCAAGTCATAGTCTGGATTTCCATGCACAACCTAATTAGTTAACAAGCCAATCAGCGCAGATAATTGCCACTTAATTAGCAACTGACACGAACTGGCATTAATTCAAATTTACGCAAAAAACTAAGTGTATTCTATAACGTGATGCGCGTAGACTAAGTCGCAAAGTTGAAAAGGAGGCGTGGCCACAACTAAATTTAGTGGCGTGGACAGGCACTGGGCTTATTCTGTAATCCATGTGGAAATTTAGGCTTATTCTATAAAGTATTCCTAAATTTAGGAGCAGTTTTATATTTTATTTATTTTTGTTACATTTGTACCCTGCGCTTTCCCACTCATGGCAGGCTCAATGCGGCTTACATGGGGCAATGGAGGGTTAAGTGACTTGCCCAGAGTCACAAGGAGCTGCCTGTGCCTGAAGTGGGAATTGAACTCAGTTCCTCAGGACCAAAGTCCACCACCCTAAGCACTAGGCCACCCCTCCACTGTTGCTACTATTTGAGATTCTACATGGAATGTTGCTATTCCACTAGAAGTCGGCCCTTGCAGATCACCAATGTGGCCGCGCAGGCTTCTGCTTCTGTGCAGGACGTCAGACTCAGAGAAACAGAAGCCTGCGCAACCTTCTACATGGAATGGAATGTTGCTAATGGAATAGCAACATTCCATGTAGAATGTCCAATAGTAGCAACATTCCATGTAGAATCTCCAATAGTATCTATTTTATTTTTGTTACATTTGTACCCTGCGCTTTCCCACTCATGGCAGGTTCAATGCGGCTTACATGGGGCAATGGAGGGTTAAGTGACTTGCCCAGAGTCACAAGGAGCTGCCTGTGCCGGGAATCGAACTCAGTTCCTCAGTTCCCCAGGACCAAAGTCCACCACCCTAACCACTAGGCCACTCCTTATAGAATACACCTAGGCGTATTTTTTCAGTGCAGATTTTTTCAGGCAGCATCGAGTCCTTTCTGTGCTGACAACTGCTCATCTGCACAAATGTATATATTTCTTTCAACCACAAAAAACACCCAGCAATAGCATCAGTGCCAGGAAGACATCGATCACCAGATTTTGTACATCCAGAGAAGCCCTAGTTAGCTGGAAAACAAACCCCTATATTCCCAGAGAAAAATTGAAGCCGTGCTCTTGAAGAATGGAAGTCTTGAATTATTGTGGTAAAATCAGTTCTACCAGTGGTGTAGCTTATAGTAGCGTGAAATGTAGGATCACAAACTAAGGGAACAAATCAATACTTTGGAACAGCAGAGCCTCTGACCTCCTTTTCGTCATCGTTTGCATCAGAACCGCTTAATTAATCAAAGACGAATTACTGTTTAGCTGGATTTTATTAGAAGAATCGCTTTTTCCAACATGAATTTGTGAGAGGGGGGCAGTAGGAGAAGGTCTCAGGGGGTGACACTCCTCTGCCTCTTATTTTTCCAGAAGTTGTCTTTGTAAGGTCACCTACTGCTAACGTTTCTTTCCCCCATCCAAGGCAGTGAAGTGGGCGATTTCAGTGTGCTGAATATTTCATTTGCGCACCAGGAGATTACACTGTGCTTGTCAGAAAAGAAATGTCATTCTCCCAGCCAATGAGGCTCATTTTCAAAGCACTTAGCCTCCCAAAGTTCCATAGAAACCTATGGAACTTAGCCTCCCAAAGTGCTTTGAAAATATGCCTCAATGTCTCCTCGTTCTGCTGCTCAAACATGTATTAAAAATGAAGGTCCTCCACCTGTAACTCCAGAGCTCTTTCAAACACCAGAACAAAGAAACCCAAGCAAATGAAGAGCTTTGATTAGGAAGACATATCGCACTTTGCTGGGGGGTTTTTTTTCAAGAAATCCGCGAGTCAATATTATGCCAGCAGTGGTCAGGGATATTTACAAACACTGGTTTAGACCTGGGTATTCACTGCTCGGTCACATTTGAGCACTGGCTGTAACCGATCAGAGCAGAACCTGGACTATATTCACTGATCTACCCACATAGCTAACCAGGCCAAGAAAGGAATGATAGTTAGGTGAGCTGCTTGCCCAGATAGCGATGCAGGTACTGCATAATTCCCAGTTCCACCCAGTCTCTGCCCTCAGACCACCCCAGAATCGTCCACACACATCCAGAATTGTCTTATAATATTTGCTGTTATACTACCATCATACTTTATCATTATCATTCTTCTGTAATACTAAATGTCTACTTTCTTTTATATTTCCACTATTCATGATGTATTGTAAGCCACATTGAGCCTGCAAAGAGGTGGGAAAATGTGGGATACAAATGCAATAAATACATAAATAACCTCTCCTGGCCCACTCAGCACAATTTAACCAGTCAAATTGTTTGAATATTGGGGCCATGATCGTTCACGCTGTGCTTGTAAAATTTAAAGAATCCACAGACAGGTTTTTCTACATTTGTTCAAGCATTTATGGAATTTGTAGCTCACCTCAGATTCACGTTCTGAGAACGAAGGTGATATTTGACGAGGACAAACCTGAAAGATGCTTCTTTGCCCAGTTTTGCTACTAGCACAGAGACATGTAATGGAAATCATTCTAGCTGAACTAGGACTAACTGAGATAGCAAGAGGCTCCTGCAGATTATTAGGCAAACTCTGATATCAAAGTGACTGGTCCACCCTCCTTTCTTTTAGAGTGACCTTGAGATCAGCTGTATTGGAAGGAGTCCCCTAGTGGTAGAAGTTGGAAATGAAAGAATGATGTTAGACCCACTCAATGGGCAGACTGGCCTTTTGCTCATTACAGTGTATGAAAATCAGTGATGGTGAGGGGGAACCATCCCAGCGACTGACATTTACCACCCCGAGAATGAAACTGTAAGCCAAAGAGTGAAATTTTGCAGACAGTGCATCCTGGGTATAAATCTAGAAAGATGTAAGTGCACCAGTTCTTTACAAACTAAAAAAAGCAGCATAAAATAATATTTACTATTCTTTGGAGCCTCTGAAAAAATACGGACAGAACGGAGGAAATGTGGGTACATTCTCTGACTGAAAATTGCTCTCCACTTAGCCACTGAGAAGTGGGAGGGTGGCTTTGCCTCTTGGCTTAAGACTTTCCCTCTAGGGTCAGTGATCCAGATTAGTGAATTGGTACTGAGGCTCTCATGAGTGAGAGAAGGGCTCAAAAAGAGTGTGAGTGAGACACACCTCTAACAGCTCAGACTTGGCAGGCTCTGAAGATGGATAAACACCTGTCCTCACTTCAGTTCAATAATTCCCTAACCCCCACATTACACATGATTACAGCCTCTGAAACTATCAGTAGACTGGCAGCACATAACAAGTCTTAACACAACACACAAGTCAAGTAACCTTGAAGAATGGGACAAGGAGGCAGGTGGCAAAGAGTTTGAAAGGAGGAGAGTTGAGAGGTAGATTTAAAGTTGCTTCCAACAGAAACGATTTGTTCATCTCAGCCAATTAGAATCTAGAGAGAAAGAAAGAAAGAGACAGTTCATCTGCTGTGGACAGAGTTGTAGAGGAAAACCTTCATTTGGTTTGGAGATGGTTTGCCGATTTATGGTTGAGATTGAAAACAGCAGTTGTGCTTTGCTTGAGTCGTTCAGTACTTCTCCAGTTTTTCTGGACTGGGGTAATGGTCAGAAGAATGAGTTTATTTATTTATTTATTTATTTATTTATTTATTGCATTTGTATCCCACATTTTCCCACCTATTTGCGGGCTCAGTGTGGCTTACAATAAGACATGAATAATAGAAATACATTTGATTCGACTAAGTTATGGATTACATTGAACAGAGTTTGTGCGAGACATTCGAATGTCAATAGGAGTATAACAACAGTTGGGCCGAAATTCGGATGGATTCTCAGCTGGGGTTGGTCCAGGGGGTCTTTTCTGATTTTGGAGATGCTTCACCAGCTATTACCTTATATAGCAAAGGCCCAGAGACATAAAATTGTTATCTGGACTACTGTAACACTATTTTGGGGGAGTTGATAGAGATACAGTTGGTTCAGAATATTGTGGAGGGATTGTAAGGAGTTACGTTGCTGAGGACAGGGAGAGGACTTGCTCCATAAGGTCCTTCAGAAAAGGTGGTACCTCAAATCCCATTCCCCCCTTTCCCCTTGGGAGATGCCTTCTCTTGAGTTTGTGAACTGACTTCGGTACATTTAAGACAAGAGGGAAAACATTTATGGTTAAATGTGGGTGGGAGGATCGTATTGGACTAGGCTGAGATGTTAACTATGTCTTGTCAATTATTTTTAAATATATTGCGAACCACAGGAAGTAAATTGTATATAAATTGTAGAGAGACACAGAGGAAGCAAGAAAGAGAAAGAAAGAAAGAGGAGAGAGAAAAATCAAGAGACAAAGAAAGGAAAAGAGATAGAAATAGAGAGCGAGACAAAGTGAGAGAGAAATTGAGAGACAAAAAGTGAGAGCAAGAAAGAGAAAGTGAGACCTAGAGAGAGAGAGAGAGAAACAGAGAGAAAAATAGAGAGAGACAGAGGGAGAGAAAGAAAACAAGGAGACACAGAGCGAGAGAAAAAGAGAGAGAGAGAGAGAAAACAAAAACAGAGAACGAAGAGAGAGAGAGAGAAAAAACAAAGATAGAAAATGAAGAAAACAGAGAAAGAGAGAGAGCGATCAGGAAGAGAGAGAGAGAGAGAGAGTATCTTGGTGCTCAGCTGGCTGAGAGCTGCATCTGCTCCTTGAGTGCAGCCTCCAGCTGAGAGTCATTTCAGTATTTATTTACTTGTAATTATTGTTAGAAGGTGCAAATATTAACACTGTCAAGAATGATTTGCCCTGACATTTCTCACCTGCCCTCTCCCCTGATGCTTTCCTTGCAATGAATATGGCAGCGGGCTCTGCGGCTGACACCACCCCCCCCCCCCCCTTCAAAAGCAGCTTTTCCCAACTCATTAAACTGGTTGGAAATTTAATTTTTTGTACACGAAAGGCTCATGCTGCCCACCCTGGTCTGCTGAAGCATTTGCACCGTCAACAAACCACATTTACTGCTGGGCTGCACTTTCAATTGCAAGCATTAACCTGGGCTTTGAACACTGCATTTAAAAGCTGGGAGAAGACAGGCCCTGTCTGCTGGCCCTGCAGTAAGAATCCCCTCCAGTAGGGTCCCCAGAGGTCTCCCAAGTCCTGCAGAGATGTTGAAGTGAACAGTTTCACCTCATCCTCCGATTCCCCTGGAGACAGACTTTTTGTACTGGGCTGAAATGTGATCCTGTTGGAGCAACCAAAGCCATTTCCTTGGATTTAAAATCTCTGGTTTAAAAATTGCACACCACTGATCAGCTCCGATAGCGGCAGGTCTTATATAGCGCGTATATGTTTAGCCTGAGTCTGCTTAGTTACATTCCCACAAGATCCACAAGCAAACTAGTTAACGAGCTGTTAATCAATCAATGTTAATTAGCACTAGATCTGCCTACGCACTATAACTGTGTGTCCAAAGTGTCTCGTGTGCAACCTAAAAGAGGGTGTGGCCATGGGAGGGTTCTGGGCAGGGCATTCTATACATTTCAGCGCAGTGTTATGCAGGGTTTTGCACCCAAGTTACGTACCAGAATTTACACCAGGCTTCAGCAGGTGGAAGTCTTGCACCCAGGGTTGTGCATGGAGGCTCAGTCCGCAGCACTAAGTGCAGATTTTTCCACAACACCAAGCTTTCAGCGCCATTTACTGAATCTGGCTTTAGGGTCAATCATGACACAAACTCCTCCCCCCCCCCCCCCCCCCCCCAATATTCAGCCCGTGCCACTCAGCATTTTTAAAACTGCCGCAGGTTTTTCATGCCCAGGTATTCAGTACTGGCTGAACCAAGGTCCCGGTGCACCAGCATTTATCCATGTACTGGAAATATTCAAACCGGTACCCGGATAATTACCTGCATAAAGTGAGGTCAGCCATATCCGGTTACTGAATTGAATAATGCCAATAACTGAGCAACTGACCAATCGACAACCCTACTCCTTCCACTTTCTCGTAAACGCTGGACACATAAATGACACCATTTTATCACATTACACCTAAAGTCCGGAAAAGCCCCTGACCCTCCTGTGGCCACACCCCCTTTTCAATTGTGTGCCATAAAGTTTAGGTGTATGTTATAGACTAATGAGTACCAATTAACATCAATTATGGATTGCTAATGGCTCATTAACTAATTAGTTTGCACGGATCTGGGATCTACAGCCACATTTGAGTGACCTATACAGAATCCAGGGGATAGTAAGACCTTGAAGAACTGCCTTTTGTCACCTTCGGTTGATTAAAAAAGTAAAACTTATTTCAGAATATCTGATTGGTCTGCTCTAACAAGCAATCTCATGATGTTACACCTGGACTACTGCAGTCTCTAAGTTCTGGGGTTGCCCATCAGAAGCCAGAGGTGACTGAAGCTTGCCCAGAACATGGTGGTCCTGGGGCTAGATGGACTTTCCCCAAAGGACCATATTTCACCATATTCTGAGCAGTTACGTCAGTTCTCCGTTTCCAGTCAGTCATTCTCAATTCAAGGTTTTATGTTTCATTTGTAAGTGCTTCATGGTCTGAGCCCTGATTATGTCACTGGTAACATCAGAGCTCAGTCCCTTACACGGGGATGATCAAAAGCAAACGCCGACGCTAGAGGCTGTTAGCGCCATACTAGCGCCGGCGTTTGCTACCGCCCAATGGTCAGAGTCCCAGAGTGCGTGAAACAATGCGCTCGAGGGCTCTGAACGCAACTAGCATGCAAATGCATGCAAAACAGGGCTAAATATATTCATCCCCAATGATCAGCGACCAGCGCACCAAAGGTTGGGTCGCTGGCTACGGCAAACCCTACACCAGCTCCGAGCTGGCGTTAGGGTTTGCAGATCATCGGGGAAGAGTGGTGAGCCCTGTCCAGCATGCATTTCTATGCTAGCAGGCCCCCATTCCACCAACAAAGCAAACTTGGCCCCCCCCCCCCAGTGGGTGACCAACCCCCCCCCCCCCCCCAGCGACAGGGGGGCTGGAGGTCTGCTGGGCCTCCGGTCCCCCGACGATCCCTCCCAGGTTCATGGAAGGCTGGAGATCCGGTCGGTCTCCAGCCCCCCCCTAACCCCCCAGCAAAGGGTCCCTGGTGTTCCAGTGATCAATCCGCCCCCTCCCTCCCTACCCCCACCCCCCTACCTTGTGGGTTGTAGGAGGGAGGTAGCCTGCCTCCCTCCTCTTCCTTCGATGCCGCAAAATGGTGGCACCGAGCCCTGCCCAGTGTATTCTGGGATGCACTGGGCGGGGCTACACACCATATAAGGGAGGGGGCGGATTGATTACTGGACCATCAGGGAACCTTTGCTGGGAGGGGGGGTTAGGAGCAGGAGAGAGAAAACTTAGGCGCCAGGCCCCCCCTTGCATTGCCTGCCTACCTAGCAGCTGCTGGGCCCTCAGGCCGCACATGCTCAGTTTTGAGACTGAGCATGTGCGACCTGAGGAAAGCAGCCGCAGGGGCAGGCAAGGATGGGCAGAGGAAGGAGCCGTGCTGCCTGCAACTGGCGGAGCCAGCCAAGGTACTTCGAACGGGCAAGCGGGAGGGAGGGATAGGGGCAGCAGTGGTGGTGACAATTTGGGGGGGGGGACAGCAGCGGCGATGATGATTCTGCCCCGGGCCAGGCGGCAGCAGCGGCGGCCCTGACCCTTGGATCTGTTTCCTAAAGGAGATCAGACCATATAAAAGAGCAACTTCCTTTCTGGAGGGCATTAAAATCCTGGCTCTTTCTTCAGGCTTGGTCCCTCTGCCAAGTGCCCACTTTAGCTGGAAAGAGCTGGGGTTCTGGGCCTGGCTGGGGCTTCTAATTCAGTAGCAGAATTTTTTATATCTTTATTTTAATCATCCTGTACAATAGCTGCCTCCCAGGGTTGTGCTCTTTGGATGGAAGAACTGGCTTGTTGCTTTATTATTATATTCTGTTATGGGGGGTTTTTTAATGTTGTTGTTAATTTGTTTATGCAGGTTAAGTATTTTCATTTGTATGATTATTCTTGCTGTATTATTCATGTTTATTGTCATTGCTTTTACATTGTCCTCCCTTGGTCACATTCATGAAAGGGCAAGTAATTAAATATTTTTCATGAATTATTGATGCAATTTAATATGCAAAGGCCCAATTAAAGTGAAGGCTTTAAAACATCTTTATTTACTGATTGATCCATATGTTGACAAAGCGATTTTCCATCGCTTCTAGGTACTTTTTTGTTTAATGTCCCACCGTCTTCTATTGGTTATTCAAGTCAAAGGGTCCTCGGTGATAGTACAGAAGTAATGCCACACTGGGAAAAGACCAAGGGTCCATCGAGCCCAGCTTCCTGTCCACGACAGCGGCCAATCCAGGCCAAGGGCACCTGGCCAGCTTCCCAAACGTACAAACATTCTATACAATCAAGCCATTGTGACATCACTAATGAGGTTGGCTCTTATTGGTGGAATGAGCCACTATGACATCACAATAGGTTAAATCACTGCTCTATGTAATAAAAGTGAGCCAAGTAGAGGACATAAGTACATAAGTAATGCCACACTGGGAAAAGACCAAGGGTCCATCGAGCCCAGCATCCTGTCCACGACAGCGGCCAATCCAGGCCAAGGGCACCTGGCGAGCTTCCCAACGTACAAACATTCTATACATGTTATTACCGGAATTGTGGTGTGTCAGGTCTTATCCCCACTTCTAGCAATTAGGACCTGCCTGGCTACACTGCCACTACAGAAACCCCCCTGTAGTCAAAGAAAACTGTGACAGGAAGCCTGGAACATTCTCTGAACTGAAGACGACAAGGGGAAGAGGAAGGGGAAGTGCTCTTGTCCTGTTTGACTTTAATGGATTCATTTTACAAAGTGGTTTTTTTTTTGTTACATTTGTACCCCGCGCTTTCCCACTCATGGCAGGCTCAATGCGGCTTACATGGGGCAATGGAGGGTTAAGTGACTTGCCCAGAGTCACAAGGAGCTGCCTGTGCCTGAAGTGGGAATCAAACTCAGTTCCCCAGGACCAAAGTCCACCACCCTAACCACTAGGCTACTCCTCCCATGCAACAGAGTGGACACCCGGGAGGGAATGGAAAGCATGAAAAAGGATCTGAGGAAGCTAGAAGAATGGTCTAAGGTTTGGCAATTAAAATTCAATGTGAAGAAATGCAAAGTGATGCACTTAGGGAGTAGAAACCCAAGAGAGACTTATGTGTTAGGCGGTGAGAGTCTGATAGGTACTGAGGGGGAGAGTGATCTTGGTGTGATAGTATCTGAGGATCTGAAGGCGACGAAACAGTGTGACAAGGCGGTGGCCGTAGCGAGAAGGTTGCTAGGCTGTATAGAGAGAGGTGTGATCAGCAGAAGAAAGGAAGTGTTGATGCCCCTGTACAAGTCGTTGGTGAGGCCCCACCTGGAGTATTGTGTTCAGTTTTGGAGGCCGTACCTTGCGAAGGATGTTAAAAAAATCAAAGCGGTACAAAGAAATGCTTCGAGGATGGTATGGGAGTTGTGTTCCAAGACGTATGAAGAGTGACTTGCTGACCTGAACATGTAAACCCTGGAGGAAAGGAGGAACAGGGGTGATATGATACAGACGGTCAAATATTTGAAAGGTATTAATCCGCCAAACAAATCTTTTCCAGAGATGGGAAGGCGGTAGAACGAGAGGACATGAATGAGATTGAAGGGGGGCAGACTCAGGAAAGATGTCAGGAAGTATTTTTTCACGGAGAGGGTGGTGGATGCTTGGAATGCCCTCCCGCGGGAGGTGGTGGAGATGAAATGGTAACGGAATTCAACATGCGTGGGATATGCATAAAGGAATCCTGTGCAGAAGGAATGGATCCTCAGAAGCTTAGCCAAAATTGGGTGGCGGAGCAGGTGTGGGAAGAGGGGTTGGTGGTTGGGAGGCAAGGATAGTGGAGGGCAGACTTATACGGTCTGTGCCAGAGCCGGTGATGAGAGGCGGGACTGGTGGTTGGGAGGCAGGAAGTACTGCTGGGCAGACTTGTACGGTCTGTGCCCTGAATAAGGCAGGTACAAATCAAGGTAAGGTATACACATATGAGTTTGTCTTGTTGGGCAGACTGGATGGATCATGCAGGTCTTTTTCTGCCGTCATCTACTATGTTACACCATATGAAGATTTTTGTTTTCAGATTATTTGTTTTCAAACTATTTTTTTGTTTTTAGATTGTTTTTTTGGAAGTATTTTTTGAAGTGTTGCCTGTTGGACTTATACACAGGCTACTGTTGTAGCTTTTTTCCCCCAATACAGGGAGTTTTCTACTCTTTATAATTTTTGATTTGTCTCTTCTTTGCCAAGTCTTGCCTTGTCTCCATCCTTGCCAAGCCTTGTCTTGTCTCTTGCCTTCCCGAGTCCTGCCTTGTCTCCATCCTTGCCATGTCCTGCCTTGCCTTGTCTCTTGCCTTCCCGAGTCCTGCCTTGTCTCCATCCTTGCCATGTCCTGCCTTGCCTTGTCTCTTGCCTTCCCGAGTCCTGCTTTGTCTCCAGCCTTGCCCTGTCTCCAGTCTTAGTGTGCCTTGCCTGTTTCTAGCCCGGTCTCTAGTCCTAGCCGTGACTTGTCTGGGTCCAGTTCTTGCCTTGTTTTGCCTTGTCTGGATCTCATTCTAGCCTTGTCGTCTTGCCTTGCCTGGATCCTATTCTTGCCCTATTCTGCCTTGCTCTGTCTGGACCCAGTCAAGTTCCAGCCGAGCTTACCTTGTTTCCAGTCCAGTCTTGCCAAGCCTTGTTTTTTGTTTCTGCCTTGCTTGCCTTGTCTTCTGCCAAGCCTTGCCTACTCCGCCTGTTTCCAGGCTGAGTTCTGCCTTGCCTAGTACTCTGCCTAGTGCTGTGCCCAGCCCAAGTGACTCACCTGCCATAGTCAGTCCAGGGCTACGACTCAAGGGCTCAATTCCCCTTGAACTGTGATGTTAACGCTGTTGACCGGGGTCATCCACCACAGGGCCCCCATACCAAGGGAAGGTACTGCCATATAAGTGTATGATAAATGAAGAGAGAGGGAGGGTGTAGTACGCTTTAAAAATTAAATTAAACGGGAGCGAGAGAGAGTGGAAAAGAGAAGGTTAATGAGCATCAAGCGATGTCCGCAGTGTTTAGCTTTAACGTGTTGTGAGATGTGACAGCTTGTTTGCCTGGCTGTTAATCGGCCTTTCCTGTTGGTCCTTGTCGTTGCCCAGTCCCTGTCACAGTCAATCTGTCTCCTGACGTCCTTCAATTAACAAGCAACAGTCTCTTTCCACACCCCTCCCTGCACCAACTCTACCCCCTTCAGAAACACAGCCCCTCAATTCACAGTATGAGTGTGAGGGAGAGACCTCGCTCAGTGTCACAATTCCACCAGTCAATCAGGCATCTGACACCCCTTCAGGTGACAAATGGCTTCTGTCATTTGCTTTCTGTCCTTCATTAAGCAAGGCTGGGGGGGGGGGGTAGGGAAGAGATTGTGAGCCACAAGGAAAGAGAAAGAGCTGATCTCACATGCTTAGTGAGGCCAGATACATTAATTACAAATGGCCATTTGCAGCATGAAAATGTCTTAATTAAATTTATGCAGTTATCTTTAAATACGCATATCGTTAAAAAAAATCACCATTTTCTGAGTCTTTGCTCTTGACTCTAATCCCTTTCTCATGATGTGTCTCTGCATTTGTAATGAATCCTGTGCCCTAAAGGTTTACTGTGTACAAACACATGTGTATCATGTTTGTTACTTCATTATATTATGCCGTCATGCATATAACAAGACATGCAGTACATTGTATGAATATCAACATCAAACGTCATGGCAGTTACAAATACGTGAATTATTGTTGAATGTTCATAAATTTTAAATGTTGTTGTTCGATTGAATCTATATATGAGTAACACCTCAGGAATCAAGTTAAGGGCAGATTTGAGATGAGGAGGAGGAAGTTTCCAGAGTGAGGGTCCTGTCCCAAGCCACCGTCTTAACAGGGGGCAGTGCTGCCTGGATTGGCTACGTGCTGGTGCGGTTTGCATATGGGGGAGGGGTAGCCAGAGTAAGGACTGCCCTAAGTCAAAGCTCTTTGCCCTGATTGGGCTGGATATTTTCAAACAATGTTTGGCGTGGAAAGCTCACATGATAAGTGGCCAACTCTACGGTAGAGAAGTGAAGAAGCGCAGCAATTATAGCCACGCCCCAGGGGGCTTGGGTCATTCCTTTGCTCCTCAGAGGCAGCGTTCCCTCCCTCCTCCCATCCTTCCCTCTATCCCGTTGGGTTGTTGTCATGGTTCTGCCGCCGCTTTTATGGTTTTTTTCTTACTGTTATTTTTATGCAGTTTGTTGCTTTTTGATGATAATTATCGCAGCTGTTGGGAATCCGAGCTAACTTGGATATTTGTGGAATAACAAATAGCCCTCCTGGTGGTAAATTAAGATATTATGTGGGTCATATGACCCAGCTTAGTTGCAAGGAGGTCCTTGCTGGTTTCCTGAAGCCTTAGCTGGAATGGTGAGGCTGTGGCGAAAGGTCAAGCTGTTTAGCTGTCATGGCGGTGGCGATGTGTGATTTGTTCAAATTATTTATGCTCACAAAGTTGTTTTGTATCTGAGCTCAGGTGATGATAATTATGTTTAATCTACGTTTTTTTAACGAGAAACGAAGCTGTGGCCTGTTTCTACACCTCGTCTCAGTTCTGGTCATTGCTTGATATTGTTAATTAATTTCTAACAGGTTTTGCGATAGACAAAGCTACAGAGGTGGGGCTGAAAGGATAAAGTGGGTGGGGGGATAGGCTGAATATAAGGGGGTTGCTTAGAGGCTTTGGCATGCCAAGAAAGGGCAGTTGCAGCTCCCCACGTTAATGTCCTTTCCAGCCTTCCAGTATCCAGTCTGTAGTACCTACTATTCCAATTCTTGTGATAGTAACATAATCTCACCACAGCTCCTCGTGAGTACTGGAGCGCTAAACAACGTCTCTTAAACTGCGGCGTAAAATGCCTGCAAAGCAGAGAGTTAGAGTCCCCGAGTCACCAAATGAACCAACCCCTATTCTCATCTCCAAAATGCTGGTTTCCCATCAGTCCTAAAATGTTTTGTAGTCATATGCAGGGCTTTTTTCTTTTGAGGGGGTACTTGGGGGTACTGAGTACCGGCACCTTTTCCATCGTCTCCTAAAATTGACCCATGGACCCCAAGCTTTAATGAAAGATCACAGGCTCTACACACCAATTCTGCCTTGTCATAGATTCTGTGACTGGTCGTAGGGGGTCTGGCTATTGTGGGATGGGTCCCTCAGTGATCACCCCACCCCTGAAGGGTGGCCTTGTATTTGAGTACCGGCACCTTTTTTGCTAGAAAAAATGCACTGGTTATATGTATTAATCACACTAAAAAGAATTTATGATCCAAGTATTGGTAGAAATGTGGAAAGTGTCCTTTCAAATGAGAATTATTTAGATGAAACTCTGAAAGGGATAACAAAACAATGCACATAGAAGGAAAAGGAATATTTATCTCACATGCATTTTAAACACCTATAGTTAAAAAATCCAGATTATGAGATAGCAGCCCTGCTAAAGGATCTGCCCGTATTCTATCTACTGAATTTCCAAATGGGATAGAGTAGACATGCAATCTGAATCTGCAGTCCCCTCCCCCTTCCCCTACTACCCCCTCATGACAGGTGGTTTTTTACTGAAGTGTTACACAACTAAACTGTGCATAGGATCAACACTGAGGCCACTCAGTGAACACCAGGGGGCGCTAATGCCAACGCTGTTCACATCTCCTGGGTATCAGCAGAGAGCTCTGCAGGTCACAGAGGGGGAAATTCTAGAGACCTCAGAAACAGATGCGGGAAAAGTTCGGCACTAGGCGCTATTCTGTAAAGAGTACGCAGCACCGATTCTCACCCCCCCCCCCCCCCCCCCCACTCTGGGCGCCAGTCTTACATCTGCTGAAACCGGGTGAAAATCCCAAGGCCGAGTTGGGTACTCTAAATATCCTCACAGACCCCCCCCCCCCCCCGTATTATCATTATTACAGTCACCTGCAAAATACCAAAAGTTCAGTGCGAGTAACAACAGACAAAAGCTGAACATCAGGAATTACAATATTTTAAAACAAATTATACAATTTTTTTAATACACCATTACCACAAATTAGTAAAATTTCTTAAAAGAAATGTCTTAAGAACTTTCCTAAACTGAAGATAACCATAAATTTGAAAAGAAGGGAGAGAATTCCACAGCTGTGCAGCTTGATAGGAAAAAAGTAGAGTGGAAAAACCCTCTTGGCCTTTACATGGTGAAATGAGGGAAATTTTAGTAAAAATTGATCTCTCGTAGATCTAGAAATAAAATCATTTAGAAAAACAAGACTAACACCTAAATAAGCAGGAGTCGATCCATATAAAGCTTGATAGGTGAAAGCTGATGCCTTAAACTGAAATCTTGCCTCCAATGGTAACCAATGCAGACGGAATAACAAAGGAGTAATATGAACATATTTATCTGCTGCAAAATGTACCCTTGTCGCTGTTTTCTGTACACGTTGTAATTTAGACTTCAGCAACTTTGTGCAACCAATATAAGTGGAGTTACAATAGTCCAGTTTTTGAAAGTATCAAAACCTGAACTAGCAATCTAAAAACAAACAAATCAAAACATTTCCAAATAATTCTTACTTTCTCTAATAACAGAAGAGAGTCTCTGACCACCTCATGAACCGGAGTTCCTAAAGATAACTGACTATCCACCTCAATTCCCAGAATTCTAGAAGAGACATCTAGTTTCATCTGAAAATTATGAACTTGCAACATTATATCACTCAAAAGTAACGGTGGACCTACCCATGAAAACTTTGTTTCCTCTTTATTAAGCTTCAATTTATATGCAGAAACCCATGAATTGACTAAATCTAAACAACTAAAGCAAAAAGCGGATGTGGAAACACAACTTCATACAGAAAAGATTAGAAAACTAGTGATCCACAAATATCTATGCAAAAATGGCAAGAGACATATGCAAAGGCTATTCAATAGCTATACATTAAAGGAAGGAAAAAGCCTCAGCTCCAAACTCAACAAGTTTATAGAGCTAAATGTGATCCCAAAAGATCTACTCTTCATCATCAACTAAAAAAAAACCTTCCAGTAATGTCCAGGGGCTAGAGAGAGATGCTGGACAGGAGAAAGAGAGAGAGATGCTGTACCGCAGGAACCCAGAGGAGGAAGCCAATGATTAGAGGGCACTTTGGGTTTGACGGCAAGTGGCCCCCACTCTTGGGCGGTCCTGACGTTTTGCTCAGTGGTAGCTACTTCCCTGAACACAATTTAAACATGGTTGAAAATTCTTCTACATTTCGGTGATCAAAGTTTGCCTACCTATTAAGAGGCTCA
This sequence comes from Microcaecilia unicolor, assembly GCF_901765095.1. Lineage (NCBI taxonomy): Eukaryota > Metazoa > Chordata > Amphibia > Gymnophiona > Siphonopidae > Microcaecilia > Microcaecilia unicolor. Next base: position 101,835,966 of record NC_044043.1, on the reverse strand, counting down.
ACTTGATTGACAATTGTCCCCAAAGTCCATGCGAGATTATCTGTGTATTCCAGCATAGGATCACATCTCAGGGGATGGTACTCACATATTTTTTCACACTCCACAGACACACTGAAGACACTTTCAGTTTTTTGAAAGCCCAGCAGGCCTCTTCTACTATTTTTGCCAGCTCGGTCAAAACCAGTGCTGAGACCCTGACCGAACTCAGATTGTCTTTCCAGTTCAAATGAGCAAAGGTCTTTATTTGAAGCATGTTTAAGAGCAGTTGGGTGAGTGAGAGTGGCTGTTGAGTCAGGATTTTAATTTTCAAGGTCAGATCATGCTCAAATCTCATGAGGCAGATTGAGGTTTATTTATTTATTGCATTTGTATCCTACATTTTCCCACCCATTTGCAGGCTCAATGTGGCTTACATTGTTCAGTCATGGCGATCGCCATTTCCGGAGGTTTACTGTAGCAAAGTCAAATTCTTTTAAACAAATGATTTTGAAAGCCTTGCAAAGCTTAAGATAGCGAGCACAAGCTCACAAGAGGTAAAAAAAATCTTCCCGTCCACTACCTAAGACAAGCCTTATTCAAGTTTTCAGTTCAAGTCAACTTTACACTGTACTTATTAAACAGAGCTCATTCCCGGCTGACCTCCCCATCCTATTGATAGGACCCTGAAGGCACAGGGTTTTCTCAACCAACATATATCCCTCACTGCAGCTAAAACCAGACCTTAACTGATTATAGTTTCTGATTGATCAGAGGGAGGGAGAGGAGAGCAGATAGTAAGCCAGCTATCAGTGCACTGAGCAGCTTTGCCCCAGGCAGGGATATGTCATTGGAGAAGGCTTTGTAGTACAGATCTCTTTCACTTTTACTGACCTCCTATTCCTACCACAAACAGAAAGGAGGGGGGCTGCTGAGGGCTGAAAGGATTGCAGGAAATCTTGTTTGGAAGTGATAAGTTCTCACTTGGACTCTATTACCAATGTCCGCAGGGGGTTGTGATAGTGAGTGAGCAGAGAGGGGCTTAGTGGAGAATTGAAGACAGAGGGAGACAGGGAAAAGATGGAGAAAAAAAGATTATGGTAAAAAGAGAAAGATGTGGGTGCAGCGCTTTGAATGGACAGGAAAGCCTGGAAATAGCTTGTAGATTTTCTGACCTGGATCGGAGTGGGTGTTCACTCACTACGTGTTACCTGTAGCTACGGGATTATGAAGCAGCCCACAAAACTAGTCTCTCATTTCTGTATTTTATCTGGATTTACTTCTTTTCTTGTTGTCTCTTATATTCTTCATGGGATGGGCAATTTTCAAAGGCTTCTCCATGCAGAAAATCAGTCTTTGAAAACTGCCCCATTTCTCCCCCACATAAGGGCAGGACTAGGGCAGGGAAGAGCTTTGCACCTCACTAGATTTCCAAATATGTTTAAATCTGTTTATTATTATAAGAGCATGTCTTATACACATCCACATGAACAGGTAACCTGAAAAACTTACAACATCAACTGTGCGTTGCTTACATTATATATTTTCCATTATCCCCCAAGCGTCCCTCCCCCTCCCATACCCAACTGCCGCCCCATTCTGTACAGTGAACATTAATGAATATCTGTATAGCACCCCACAAACTTTCCGCTGCTCAGGTCAGACAGCACAGTAGATTTCCAAATATATATATATGCATTAAGTTTCAACTGGAAAAGAGCCAGCTGGGGTCGATTGAAAATATCTCTGCCAAAGGGCTTGTGGAAATAAGGGTGAACAATCAAGTTGTAGGTGGTACATCTTCTTTTCATGGAGTTCCCGTCTTTGGATATTTTGGTATTGTAAACTGCAGTGACCTGTGTGAGCAAGAGGGTAGGACAAATTTTAACCTAAAATTTGAACACTAAGGGGCTGACAGGCAGCCCGTATAAGTGCTGCGATCGGCACTAACCCCAGATATTTATTTATTTGTTACAATTGTATCCCACATTTTCCCATCCTTTGCAGGCTCAATGTGGCTCACATATAACCGTTAACGGTGTTAGCCAATTACGGTTTGAACAAATACATAGTATGAATGAATACAAAGTGATAATTGTGTTATAATAAGGTGTATGTATGGTAGGAAACAGTTGGGGGGAACTTAGAGAGGGAAAGGGGGAAGAAGAGTCAGGTAATGTCCATTGCAGTCTTTGGTTATGTTGTGTCGCAAGTGACCGCTATTTTTATGTTGGGTCAGTGGGGTATGCTCTTCTGAACAGGTCTGTCTTTAATGCTTTCCGAAAATTTAGGTGGTCGAGTGTAGTTTTTATTGCTTTTGGCAATGAGTTCCATACTTGTGCGCTTAGGTAGGAAAAGCTGGTTGCATAGGTGGATTTGTATTTGAGTCCTTTGCTGCTTGGGCAGTGGAGGTTTAGGTATGAGCGTGCAGATTTTGTGGTGTTTCTGGTTGGCAGGTCAATGAGGTCTGTCATGTATCCCGGTGCCTCGCCGTAAATAATTTTGTGAACAGTCGTGCAGATTTTGAAAGTGATGCATTCTTTGATTGGTAGCCAGTGCAATTTTTCTCTGAGTGGTTTGGCGCTGTCAAAACGTGTTTTTCCAAATATAAGCCTGGCTGCTGTATTTTGGGTGGTCTGAAGTTTCTTTATGATTTGATCCTTACATCCCACATAGATTCCATTACAGTAATCTACGTAGCTTAATACCATGGACTTTACCAGGTTACGAAATATTTCCCTCGGGAAGAATGGTTTTATCCGTTTGAGTTTCCACATTGAGAAAAACATTTTCTTTATGGTGGACTTCACTTGGGTCTCTAGTGATAGGTTACGGTCAATTGTTACTCCGAGAATTTTCAGGCTGTCTGAGACAGGGAGGGTGTATCCTGGGGTGTTAATGTTTGAGGGTTTGTATGTATTGTATTGGGATGAGATAATGAGACAGTGTGTTTTTTCTGTATTGAGTTTTAGCTGGAATGCATTTGCCCATGAATTTGCCCATGAACTCATGATATTCAACGACGGGCAATTTACGGTAACTGGCATTGAATATCCAGGTTTATTTTGGCCGCTAAAAGGTTAATGGATTATGCCAATATCCAGCGCTAACTGGTTGAATTTTTAGCAGTCAAAGATAGGCTGCTATTTGTGGCCTATTTTGACTGCTCAACAGAGCCGGTTGTGCAGCATATCCGCTAACCGAGATATTCAGCAGGAGATAACTGGTTATCACAGTTAGGTGCTTAAACGACCTGGAGCCATTCCTGGCTGGTGAAACAGTTTTGAGTATCAGAGAGGTAACTTTTTCCTTGGGTTAACTTAGAGACTCTTAAGCTTCAGTAAGTATTAATGCAGGTTAAAAACGCCTACTGCAGAGCGCGCTGAGTCATTCCACAGTAGTTATGGCATGTACATGTACTTTCTACGTGCTACAGAATAATGGGTTAGCACACGCTGACTCATTAGTGGGTGGTTAGCATGTGACCATTACCGCCTAGGAAATAGGTGTAGTTAGCTCACGTGTTAAATGGAAAAATTAGCGCATGGCTATATGGCCTCAGCGAATGGGAAACCAACGCAACTAGGAACAGCGCAGGTCACATTTTAGCACAGCTTAGTAAAAGGACCCCTTAGAGTTATCTTTCACAAAGTTGAAGAGTTATCCTCTCTTCATCAGGTCATTAATCCATCTCTTCATCAAAGAATAGCTCTCCAGAACTTGTCAAAGATATCTTGTTAATCTATTAAAGGAAAGGGAAATGGGACTGGATATAACGCTTTTCTGAGGTTTTTGCAACTACATTCAAAGCAGTTTACATATATTCAGGTACTTATTTTGTACCAGGGGCAATGGAGGGTTAAGTGACTTGCCCAGAGTCACAAGGAGCTACAGTGGGAATTGAACTCAGTTCCACAGGATCAAAGTCCACTGCACTAACCACTAGGCTACTAGAGTCATCTGCAGTTTGGCTGTCGATGTTTTATTTCCACATATCCAAGTGGACTAACATGGCAACTGCTCAGTCTTCCAAGGGAAATTTTCCCTTTCCAGGGCTGATGTTAAACCTGCAGGTAGGAAGCACCTGTAGATTGTTTGATGCCCCCACAAAGTACATCTCAGATCTTTTGCAAACACAAATGATAAGCTCATTTTTATCACATGAAGCAGATACGCATGTAATTTAGCCTATTTCCTGCAATACAAGGAACATAAGTGGCATTATGGAAAGACACCTGCTCGGAGACTCACACAAATGTCCTGATCAGTTTCACACCTCTCTGACCATGTTTTATAATGCACATGCATAAGACACAACCCTGCCTGTCTCTTCCCCAGGTGCACCCATGCTAAGCGGTTAGCTTAGCAGAGTTTTAAAAGGGGTTAGACGGTTTCCTAAAGAACAAATCCATAAACCACTACTAAATGGACTTGGGAAAAATCCACAATTCCAGGAATAACATGTATAGAATGTGTGTACATTTGGGAAGCTCGCCAGGTGCCCTTGGCCTGGATTGGCCGCTGTCGTGGACAGGATGCTGGGCTCGATGGACCCTTGGTCTTTTCCCATTGTGGCATTACTTATGTACTTATGTACTAGTAAAAGCAGGCACAAAGAGGCTGATAGCATCCTATTAACCACAAACCCCCCCAGGTAACTTTATAAATGCTGCTTTACCTGCAGGAATGCCTGAGAGATCTAAACTTACTACAGAATCACTTGTCTCAGGGGCCAGATATTTCGATCATACCCATGCATACCTCCTACCCATCCCCACCCTGTTAGACTGTCAATGAAATGCTTGGATGTTTTACTTATATATACTAAACAAAAAAACAGCACCACGGGCCTTTAAAAATGGAACACAGTTCTTTAATGAATGAGCCTTGACAAAAAGTCCCGACACGGGCCGTGTTTTGGTGACTAGCACCTGCGTCAGGGGTCTACATAGAATACAAAACACAGAAATAATATATTTAAAAAAAATTTTTAACATATAATGAATAAAACCAAAGATTAATATTTAGACTCATCAAGCATACATATATAAGCCTATATAAACACCTAAAGCATTACTTATATATACTGTCATCTACCACATTTGCTTATTTCCAATCTGACAAAGAAGGCCAACCTTCAAAAGCTAATCAAGAAATGTATTAAGTTATGTCCAATAAAAAAGGTATGATCTTATTTTCTTTTCCATGTTTTATTTTGTTTGGTTTCTATTACCTTTAAAAGTGGACTAACACGGCTACCACACCTCTCGATCATATCACTTAAAATCAATATTGTTCCTTAAGAGAATTTTTCAGTTGAATTTTGGTGCTCATGAAGGCATCTGGACCAAGACAAGGAGATGTTTAGTCCTGCTATGGATGGACTATCTTTCTAGGAAAGAGAAGGAAGTTCCATCTCCACGTCCGTAAAGGAGGAGATGTCACCTCTCTCCACGCCCGTAAAAAGGGAGATTTCATCTCCACGCCCGTTCATTTCTACACCCATAAGAGAAAGAGAATCAAAAATACTGGAGATAATATGGACTGGCAAGGATTGGTCTCGGAAGAAACAAGCCTCTCTGTTAGGCCTGATCCCACACTGGAGCCTAACTGCTGGACCACCAACAGGTGTATCCCAGCTTCTGATACTAGCTGATGAGGATAACCAGGAGGTGGAAGGATGACTCCGGACCATCATTGTCTCTTTGGCTAGGCTAGTTAGAGAAATCCAGCTGTATGAGAAACTTACTGTATACAATATTATAGGGATCTGTACAGATATGACCACCTGTAAATCCTAATCGTAATAGCACAAAGCGTACTCTCCTGTGACTAGGTGATAAATAGTGGATCTTGGAGTTTCAACCTATAACAGCCCTATATTGACACACTAATACACTGTAGCACTACTCACATAAAGGTTGACGCTTACTGATTGGCTTACATATCCTGTAAGAGGGGGGGGAACCTCGATTTTATATTCAATTATATGGGACTAGATACAAGAGTATTTATGAGTGGCAACGTATTAATGTCTAAATTGTTATCTACTGACCAGGCTCTTAGGTTAAATTTATGTTCTATGTTTCCTTTCTGGATATTCCTTTATTGTATTACTAGCCGTTAAGCCCGTAACAACGGGCTAGTTTTTTGTTTTCCTATGGCCTCCCCCCTCCCCCCCCCCCTATCCACCAACCCTGCTCCCTCCCCTGCCCTCCCCCCAGCATCTGTTTCCCTCAGTTCTGCCCCCTCCTTCCCTCCCTGCTCCCTCCTCCTCCGATTTCCACGCCCATGTCCAAGTCCTCCTCCCTATTGGGCTGTACTGCTGGTGGAAACGGGGCTTGGACTTCTACACTCTCAGCGTTCCAACTCTACTGCGCATTTGCAGGTGAATCGGTCACTTGCCGTTTATATGTTTGATATCCAAAAAGTGAATAAAGAGCTGAAGTTTTTTTTTTTTTTAAATAGAGCGCGATAAGGAGGTTCCATCTCCAGGACCCATTCAGTTCTTGCTACTGCTAAGACTACCAACTGGGATAATAGGTCTGCGATCTGGAGGTCTGTCTGCTGAGTTCTTCACATGATTCATCAAAGAGCAAACCATGAGAATGGCATTTGGTTCCTGCCAGCTTAGGCTACATTTGGCCAACAGGCCTTAAGCCCAATTTTGCATAGGTTGTCCAGGTTGGGAAAGGAATGTTCAAGTCAGGTCATGTGCATTTTCCCTGAATATTCCACAAACGGCCTTGCTACTAGGCAGACCAGGCGTCCACCTAGAGCAACAGCACATGCGGGGGTGGCAGGCATGCAACAATCTATCTCCCCCCTTTTCCCTTTCTCCTGTTGCCCCCTCCCCTCTTTCTGACCTCAAGGAACAACCGGATTCAGCATTGGCATGAGGTCTTTAACCACAGGCTTGTATTTGAGCTGTGCTGTATTCCTCATTCCCCCCTTCCTGCCCCCAACAGGAAGCCTTTAGTCATAGGGGAAGCAGGACACAGCTGTGCTTGAGTGCTGTGGTTAAAGACTGTGCTGGTGGTACTGAATCTGCTTGTTCGTTCAAACCCAAAAGAGACAGTGCTATCAGCAGTGCAGGCCTGGCAGGAGGTAGGAAAGAGGGGGAAGCTGGGGGAGAGAGAAGGGGAGACGCTGGCCACGTGAGGTAGCAAGAGGGGAAGGTAAGCTATGGGGGGGGGGGTTGGATAAATGCTGGACAATGGAGGAGGTTGGAAGGGAAGCGGTGATGCTGGACTGAGGGTTGGAGGACAAGAAAAGATGCTGGACTATGGGGGGGGTTGTAGAGTAAGGGGAGATGCTGGATTATGGAGGGATTGTCAGGCTGGACTATGGGAGAGTTGTAAGGTAAGGGAAAATGCTTTAATATGTGGGGATTGGAGGGCAAGGGTAAATGCTGGACTATGGACTATGGGGGGAATTGGAGGGCAACAGGAAATGCTGGTCTGGGGGGGGGATTGGAGGGCAACAGGAGATGCTGGACTATGGGAGGGATGGATTATGCGAGTCTTTATCTGCCGTCATTTACTGAGTTATTGTTTATAGCCAAAGCGTGTTTCTTAATTCAAACAGTTTTGGGGGTTTTGCTTAGTAAGCTTCCAGCTTGGACCGTTGAACTCTGTGGTCCCAGTTCATAGAGGAGGCCTGTATGATCACTGTAACAATTCAGCCCCCCTGAGTTCCCAGAGCAGACACATTTGTAATTCACTAGAGCCTTGAAACCCTTAGAAGTTATTCAGGACACATGTAGAATGAACATCAAAGGTTTCATAAAACTCCAGCTCCAATCATAACTAGAAGCTGAGATGAAATTAATTTGCATAATGTAAAAAAGACAGGGGAGAGAAGTCTGTTTGGAATAGGAGTGATTTATTTAGAAGATCTCTGCTCTGTTCTATTATAATCTTCCCCCAGCTCACGACTGCTCCATTTCATTAGACTGTCACTTTCACTGCTTCCCCCACGTAGCCAGGAAACAAAAATCCTTCAAGTTTAAAGCGGCCATGGATGAGATCGGGCAATCCTAATCGCACTGCGCTTTCCAAAGCCGTGTTGGTTTATCATAAAGGATACACATTTCCTCTGCTGCAGGCACCACGGCCACAGGCCCTGAGGGCCAGTTCAGAAATGGAAGGAATTAATTAGAGTTTTGTCCCCTGCTTTTAAAGTGATGAAACATCCCCAGGGGAAGAGAGTGTTAGTTGCAGAAGAGGTGGGGGCAGGAGGGAGAGCCTACACTTTTGCTTACAACCCGTTATGTATTATCTTTAGGTCGACACACTGAACCTTTCGCTGACATACCAGCTCCTGGAAGGCGGAAACGAGGCTGAGGGCTTATAGCACTGGCCCTGTTATTGACTCAGCCTTCACAGTGAGCTTGTGTTGGACCCTGTGACTGATTTGGAGCAGAACCACAGAGGAAGGAGATGGCAGCAAGGAGGGGGGAAGAGATGGAGAATACAAGGGAAAGGAGGGGAAGGGAGGGCTGTCACTCCGACTGATTGGCAGGCAAGAGATTTCCCTTCCGATAAAGCCTTACAGATGTAGAGTTGGGATTGATTTTTTGTTACTAATGGTAATGTACCAAGAAGTACGAAATTAAAGAAAGGCAAGGTCAAAGAGGGGGAAAGCAGCGGTAAAAGGCCTGACTTACATTCTGTAAGGGGATTACTGCATCCTTCCCAAACTTCCGAAAGTTCAAGCAGTTACTGAAATGACTTTAACCTGTTTTTAAAGAGGGCCTGCTAGACTGCAACTCCAGGCACTTTGGGTCTAACCAGTTGACCTTTTGTGGAGGGTGAGAGAAGATGCAAGGAATGACATTTTGATCCATTTTCTGCCTTGACATATCACGGTTGTGCTGTTGTGCCTTAGATGCAAATCTGTTGGCCTGATTTACCTAAATCCTTAACTGAATACAAAATTCCAGTTTTGTTCATGAGGAGGCCCAGGGCAAGTGCTCACTTTTAACATATCAGCAGCTGGACACATCATATCATGTCCAGCACCCTCCAAACTATCTTTAACACACCAGAGTGATTCATTTATTGATCCTGCAGATTCAACAAAAGTTACACATAAAATATGAGCAGACAAAGGAAAAAAAACAAAAAAAAACGAAACCCTACCCCAAAATCCCCAAACAATCAAGACTCGGGAAATGCCATTCAAAACAGGTAAAAGCTAAATTTCTGCTGAAACACAATATTGAGACCGTGGAAGGGAGCCTGGCTAACTCCTGCAGTTGGTGGTAAACTCGGAAATTCAATGCTGGGGCTGTGTCCGGCGACCGGCACTGAATTTCTGCTAAAAACATAGCCAGTTAAGCAGATATTCATCGACTGACCAGCTAAGCTATAGCAGCAAAAGATAGACCTGATATTTACACGGGTCTATCTGGCCACTAAACTTAGCCAGTCAGGCTACGTCACATGACATAGCCGGTGACTGGGCAGCCACTAAGAGGTAATATTCAGCCAAAATAGCCGTCTATCTTGTGCTGAATGTTAACGCTTAGCCAGCTGTAGGCTATTTAACCAGCCAAGAGCCATTCCTGGTGGTTATATAGTTTTAAATAGCCAGAATATAATTATCTTCAAGTTGAACCACCGATGGCAGAATATTCCATAGGCAAAGGCTTGGCAACTCAGAAAGCATGACCATGAATCATGCTAAGGTGTGACACATGAACTGGGAAAGGAGTAGTCACCCTCAATTAGACAGACGTGGCCACCATTGACTTCAGATAAAAAAAGAGCGTCATCATGGTTCACACAGAGCAACAATACCAACACCTTGAGCTTTATCCACTATACAATCGGTAACCAATGTAATGACTTCAAATACGGTGTAATGTGATGAAAAAGGTGAGAATAATCCGGAAGGTCAGGTGTAATTCTGTCTCGCTGCACCCTACGCCTGGAATAAACTTCCTGAGCCCCTACGTCTTGCCCCATCCTTGGCCACCTTTAAATCTAGACTGAAAACCCACCTCTTTAACATTGCTTTTGACTCGTAACCACTTGTAACCACTCGCCTCCACCTACCCTCCTCTCTTCCTTCCCGTTCACATTAATTGATTTGATTTGCTTACTTTATTTATTTTTTGTCTATTAGATTGTAAGCTCTTTGAGCAGGGACTGTCTTTCTTCTATGTTTGTACAGCGCTGCGTATGCCTTGTAGCGCTATAGAAATGCTAAATAGTAGTAGTAGTAGTAGTAGTAGTAGGAGAACACCTAAGTACAACTTAGGTGAGTTTAGCCTTACTTAATGTGTTCATAGAGTGAATATCAGCACTTAACTAGCCAAGTGCTAACTTTGCCCCTGGATCACCCCTAAGCTGTCTTGAATTTAGATGCTGTTTTCGACTCCACCACTTCACCGGGAGGCCATTCCATGAAGAAGTATTTCCTCGAGTTACTTCTGAACATCTGAACCTCCTTTAATGCACAGTCACTTTGATAAACTCCAAAGCAATCTTAACATCCACCTTCTGTTATTCCCAGGGGGGTTACCTTTGCCGCTATCCTCCTCAGGTGTATCTATAGAGGAATTCTCATTCAGGGCTATTTACATATATACAGTTCCACAGTTCCACATGGACTGGGCTTCCTCCCACCCAGGGACCTCCTACTACTCCAGCCCTCTAGCAGGGACCTCCCTCCCCCCAAAATCAACCACTCTAGTGATACCCATTCCACAGGGTAGCAAAAATGCTGCAGAAGGTTTTAAATGCACAGTAACTCAAGAGAAAGAGTCACAACAGGTTATCATCAAGATCAAAGTGAATCATTCTTCAGTTATCTGAACCAAACATCCAAAGGGCCTCCGATTCATCGGCCTTCACGTCCACAAAATAGCTAATACCAATGTAACAGTACTTAATTATTCCAAAAGCATTCACAAAGTCCCACTGTGCACAGGATAACCACATCGGAAAAGAGACAGACAAGTTGTGACACTCAAAGATTTCCCAGGTATTTTACGAGAGGTTCACGGAACTCGTATAACGACTCCAGGTGTATCTGCCGACACATACAGCAGGAACAACACATGCAGAAAAGAGTGCCTTTCCCCTTACTACATATGCAATCAAGAGCAGCCAAATTCAACACTATCATTTTAGTTTTTTAAGGATTGGGGAATGGACACAACAGCCCCCTCACTCGCTTGCTCACATTTATTATGATTCAAAGGAGCTGCAAATGCTAGATTGAAAAAATTTTGAAATACAAATGTATTCCCACACCATGTGGAACTCCTCTACCTGAGCCCCTACGTCTTGCCCCATCCTTAACCATCTTTAAATCTATATTGAAAGCCCACCTCTTTAACATTGCTTTTGACTTGTAACCACTTGTAACCTCTCGCTTCTACCTACCCTCCTCTCCTCTTTCCTCTACACATTAATTGATTTACTTGCTTTATTTTTTGTCTATTAGATTGTAAGCTCTTTGAGCAGGGACTGTCTTTCTTCTATGTTTGTGCAGCGCTGCGTACGCTTTGTAGCGCTATATAAAGGCTAAATAGTAGTAGTAGTAGTACCTACAGGACTTGCCAGTTGGGGATGCTGTTTTCCTATTGCATTTTCAATGGTGACAGACAGGCAAGCTCTGCAGGACTCCAAGGAACCTGTCTGTGCCTAGCAATTGAAGCACTGCCCCCCTCCCCCCACCATTGGCAGCTTAGAGGGACAGGGGCTGAAACATATAAACAGCTACACTGTGTACCCAATTACACAGGTAAATTCTGCTTAACTCTTCATTTAATCACTGATTAATCTCCGTTTCTAACTTCAAAGTTGAATGGCCCAACAAAAGATTTCTGAGTCACGGGGAGGGGGGCGGGGGGGAAATCACAGTAGCAGTAATTCTTCAATGATTTAACATGGATGAGAAATATGGGCCAGTAGGAAGAATTAGCCACCAAAGCCCACACGAGCATTAATTTCATATAACAGCTTTCACTAGCGTGGCGAGGCAGCTTAGCTACAGCAGTACGGAGCAGTGAACACGGACAAATGCAGACAGATGCAGGAACTTACATTAAGAAACTTATGGAAGGGCCAGCCCAGAGTCAGAGAGAGATAAGAGAAGATCTTAAAAATTAAGGAGAATAAGGACAAACACAAGAATGTCAGAGCTTTGGAAGGACAAGGACAGGTGACAGGTACAGGAGAGAACAGCAAGGCAATGCTGAACCCTCAGTGACCACATCCAGAACACGGATAGCCTGCGAGTCCAAAAACTACTGGAGAAAGAAACACGTGTAAACACAAACAAGAACCACGATAAAAGCAAAAGATGCAATCAAAAATCAACATTCAGTGCTGTACAGAATGTTTCCTTATTAGAAATAAATATCCCGTACTGAGCTAATGGTTATCACGCCTCATTGAGTTCACATGCGTACTATTAGGGATGGAGGTTTTCCAGCCAAGTGCCCAAGAAAAAAGCTAAAGGTTAAAAACCTTTCTAGACCAAGCGAAGAGAAGGGAGGGGGAGGTTGGGCTTTCTGCTTGTGCCATTCTAGTGAAAGTGTCTCTCACAATATTTCACCAGGCTGCTGGCAGAGGAGAAACACCATTTTACCATCTGCCGAGCTCAAACTTTTTCAATTTACCACTTTAACTGACGTCAATAGGGTTAAGCTAAATATCAAGATATGAAAGAACTACTTTCTGGTTAGCTCTGGCCTTCTTGAACTCGCCAGCCGATTCCAACAAGCCCAAAGTAGAGGCACTCTTGAGTTCCTTCAGCTGACATGTCAGACTCTCCGAAATGTAACCTGGATTGGCCACTGTTGAAACAGGATGCTGGGCTTGATGGACTTTTGGTCTGTCCCAGTGTGACAATACTTACGTACTTATGCTCTTACTGTTACTATGGTAAGTCTACTTGTGGCCTCCAGGCTTCTGAAACTCTGTTTTACTCTGGACTTCTCCAAGGCAATTTACCGCTTGCTGCTCCATCTAATGCTAAACCAAGGATCCCAAGTGGCTGAAGATCCTCTGTGACTCAACACTCTGTTATGAGCTGTTTTGTTTTATTTCACTTTTGTTCTCTCCCCATTTCCCTTTGTCTCTTTTAATTATAATTCTAAATTCATTGAAATATTCTTTATGTTTTGTGTAAATTGCATTGTTACTTTAGTCTATTCTGTACATCAAGTTCAATAAAATAAACACCTGACCTTGTCATGCTAAAATCCCAAGAGTACTACTACTAAACATTTCTAACAGTTTTTCTCTGGTACTGAAATTGCAACGATTGCTCTGTTATTTTTAGAGGGGAAAATCCAATGAAAAACTTGAATGAACCCCACAGAGCAGTGTCCTGGGTCCCACCGTCTTTGCACTTGTATTTTCCCCACATTCTCACTGTCCTAGCCTGGCAAGGAATGTGAAGAGACTTGACCGTTTGATTCTGGAGCAAAGTCGACACTCCAGGAGAAACAAAATCGGTGCAGCCGTGTGGCAGCTAAGATTCAGTGGCAAGTCCTGCATGTGAGGAACAATATGAGATGAGGGGGTGAGATACAGTTATCCATCAGTTAGCAGAGGGACCCAGGAATGATTGCAAGTAATTATTTCAAAGTGGGGACGAAGTGGTGCCAGTATCAGAGGAGTGCCAGGATGTACAGGGCAGGGAAAGGAGGGACGTACAAATGCCAGAGTCTAGGGGCATTTGCAAGCGTGTTCATTTAAACATCAGCACCACTGCAGAGGGTCAATTCATAACTAGGTTAATTGGACAAAAAAGACGTCACCTAGGTACCTGCACGAGTCTTTATAAAATACTAGCACAAAATCTGACAAAGTTCTGCTTATATCGAATGTATGGACATCACACCTATGTGACAGCAGCTCTGAATGTTAGTGACCATGCATAAATTACACCATAGTAACATAGTAGATGATGACAGAGAAAGACCTGTACGGTCCATCCAGTCTGCCCAACAACATAAACTCATATGTGCTACTTTATGTGTATACCTGACCTTGATTTGTATCTGTCATTTTCAGGGCACAGACCGTTGAAGTCTGACCAGCACTAGCCCCACCTCCCAACCACTAGGCCCGCCTCCCACCACCGGCTCTGCCACCCAATCTCTGCTAAGCTTCTGAGGATCCCTTCCTTCTGAACAGGATTCCTTTATGTTTATCCCACGCATTTTTAAATTCCGTTACCGTTTTCATCTCCACCACCTCCCGCGGGAGGGCATTCCAAGTATCCACCACTCTCTCCGGGAAAAAATACACCACTGCTTGTGCTGTGCCCAATGTCTGCCCATAACGAGCCTGCTCATCCTTGTGCTTCATCAGTGTGTCATCAGGTCCAGTGTTGTCCCACTGTCTGGCAGCTATATCCATGAAATGTTATTTACTATTTCTTTACAAAGTTAGGAATGACAGTGTCGCTGGAAGAAAGTTACCGTCCTTTTCCTGGCCTGAGTTCCTATGTCATTTCATGTGCTTGTAGACTGATACCAGAGGGGGATTTCCCCCAAATGATTCATTCTCCATTCTGTTCCTTCACAGGTAATGAGCATCCTGAGTAACCCCAGCGGAGTACCGAGTCAGAGCCAAGCAGATTTCTCCATCTCGCCTCTGCACAGCGGATTGGACACAAGCAACTCCATCTCTGCCAGCTGCAGCCAGAGAAGTGATTCCATCAAATCTGTGGACAGCCTCCCATCCTCACAGTCCTACTGTCCACCCACCTACAGCACCCCGGGCTACAGCATGGACCCAGTGGCCAGCTATCAGTATGGCCAGTATGGACAAAGTGAGTACCAGTCCTGTAAAAGAAAGGTTCAGCTGTGGAGGAGAATCTTCCCAAAATGTTTTTGTGGCTCTGTACAAGAAACAGGGCGCCAAACAAGCACAAATGCACTAGATGGTTGCAGGGCTGCCGAGAGGGGGGGGGCAAGGAGGACAAAATTCCCCAGGCCCGGGCCTCCAAGGGGGGGCCCGGAGCCGAGGTCAGGCCGCCGGCACTGCAGTCCCCGGTCTCAACTGCCTGCCTCCTCGGCTCCGGGCCCCCTGCATTCAAAGCGGCAGTCGCAGACCGCCTCTCTTTTGGCCTTCCCTCCCTGTGTCCCGCCCTCACGGAAACCGGAAGTTACATCAGACGAGGGCGGGACACAGGAAGGGAAGGCCAGAAGAGACACGATCTGTGAATGAAGGGGGCCAGGAGCCGTGGAGGCAGGCAGGTGAGACCGCGGACTGCAGCGACGGGGGGGGGGCGGCAGGGGGGCGGCAGGGGGGCGGCGGGGGGGGGGGCGGCCTTGCCCCGGGCCCGGCCTAGTCTCTTGGCGGCCCTGGATGGTTGTAAAATGGCCGCCCAGTTTTCGATGCCTCTAACTGTGTCTCTTCACATCTAGAAGGCTGATTGATGATGGTTCCAAAGTATTATTTCCCTCTAGATACCTAGGTGTCATTTTCAAAAGAAGACAATTGTATAAGGGTTGGGGGCCATCTGGCGCGTATTGTATGAAGGAAGTCAGGTCCTGTTTTCCTTTAGATAACAGTGGTATAACAGGTCAAATAGAAGCAGAGAGTTAGGTGCGACCACTTGCAGATGCCATGGAGCCAATGTCAAGATTGGTAAAATACATTGTGTATTCTGTCGCTTACATGCATCCGGCTATGATGCCACCATTTTCTGGAATAGAGCATAGGTGGAATACCGAACTTTTTGCCTTTATGTGTACAGAGATGCACGCGTGTGCTGGGCTTCTAGTCGTCTACATGTGTTCTCGGTGCCTAGATGTTGGCAACCTCTTTTTATTTTTATTTTATTTATTACATTTGTATGCCACATTTTCCCACCTATTTGCAGGCTCAATGTGGCTTACATAGTACTGGAAAGGCGATCGCCAACTCCGGTATGAACAAATACAAAGTGATGTGTGGTAGAATAAGGTTCATGTGGAACCAACACATTAGGGAATCATAGTGAGGAAGAGTTATTATATGTCCATTACAAGCTTTGGTTTCATTGTGTTGCAGGGTTCAGGCATTTAAGTTGGGTCAGTAGGGTATGTGAAGTGGAGGAGTGGCCTAGTGGTTAGGGTGGTGGACTTGGGTCCTGGGGAACTGAGGAACTGAGTTTGATTCCCACTTCAGGCACAGGCAGCTCCTTGTGACTCTGGGCAAGTCACTTAACCCTCCATTGCCCCATGTAAGCCGCATTGAGCCTGCCATGAGTGGGAAAGCGCGGGGTACAAAAGTAACAAAAATAAAATAAATAAAATGCCTTTTTGAACAGGTTAGTTTTTAATGATTTCCAGAAGTTTAGGTGATCATAAGTTGTTTTCACGGTTTTTGGTAATGCGTTCGTGTGCTTATGTAGGAAAAGCTGGATGCATAAGTTGATTTGTATTTGAGCCCTTTGCAGCTTGGGTAGTGGAGATTTAGATATGTTCGAGTTGATCCTGTTGTGTTTCTGGTTGGTAGGTCTATGAGGTCTGTCATGTATCCCCGGGCTTCGCCGTAGATAATTTTATGAACCAGGGTGCAGATTTTGAAAGCAATACATTCTTTGATTGGGAGCCAGTGCAGTTTTTCACTGAGGGGTTTGGCGCTTTCGAATCACGTTTTTCCAAATATAAGCCTGGCTGCCATGTTTTGAGCGGTCTTGAGTTTCTTAATGATTTGTTCTTTGCATCCCGCATAAATTCCATTGCAGTAGTCTACATGGCTTAGTACCATTGATTGTATCAAGTTGCGAAATGTTTCCCTCGGGAAGAGTGGTTTCACTCGTTTGAGTTTCCACATTGAGTGGAACATTTTCTTTGTTGTGGATTTCACTTGGCTCTCTAGTGTAAGGTTACGGTCGATTGTAATGCTGAGGATTTTCAGGTTGTCTGAGATAGGGAGGGTGTAATCTGGGGTGTTTATATTTGTGGGGTTGTTCGCATTGTATTGGGATGAGAGGATAAGACAGTGTGTTTTTTCTGTATAGAGTTCTAGTTGAAATGCATTTGCCCATGAGTCCACAATGTTCAAGCTGAGCTTGATTTCGTTGGTGATTTCTGTCAGATCATGTTTGTAAGGAATGTATATTCATGCAAGCAGCCGAGCAAGATAAAATAGCACATACACATTTGGAAATGAATTAAGGGGGGGGGGCTGTTTTCCTCCAAGCACCCACAGGAAAACCTCGTTTCGCCAACTCGGGAGCAACTGCCAGACAAGTCCTTCTGCCAGGGTAAATGTTAAGTGGCTTTGAAAATTTCCCTGAAAGGTTCTTAAGCTTTTTTTGGTTCCTGCACCCCTTTAACTGATCAATGAAACCCTCACACCCCCTTCCTAATCCATGTATTCACCAGGGACTACATATGTCACTGTTAGGACTGGCCTAATAGTTACTACAGTGGGTTGCGGACCTGGGCAACTGAGTTCAATTCCCACTGCTGCCTACCGGTTGGCAGTGGGTTGAGCTTGTAAGGAACCGGGTTCAATTCCCTCTGCAAGTCACTTAGCCCTCCATTGCCCCACTACTTAGGTTGTGAGACCATCATGGACAGAGCAAAGTACCTGTAGAATTGTATATAAAACCACCTCAACTTGTGCTCAAAAGAGGTGGTATATGAAATTAATAATTAAAAAACAAAATCACTAAAATTACAGTAGTTATCTTGTTGGGCAGACTGGATGGACATTCAGGTCTTAATCTGCCATCATTTACTATGTTACACTACCAAAGCTATAATGCTACATAAATTGTACATAAATGTTGTTAATAAAATGACTGCTTGCAAGTGATTCGTATTCCATTTCAAGACCCTTCTTTGCACTCTGCTTGACTCTTCCGGGCGCAGGATAAGAATCCCTGCACTAGAAGTACTAAAGGAGTTTTTGAAAATTGGCCCTAAAATGGAAATTGCCACATCAAGACTTTGAAACATTTATCAAGTACAAAGTTCCCTCAGACTTTTCCACCTCCTGTTTGAGTGGATATCATGCAAATATCATGAAATTCAGACAATAGGCTGGTTTCCTAAACTGACAATATTGTTATTATGGGTCACAGCACGCATTAATTACTGCCGACCCCATCATTTTCCTTGCCAGTTCACTAAAAAAAACACACTGTAAGCCAAGAGAATTGTAGTTCAGTTTATCAGCCCCTCTCTGACACGAATACGCCCCTAGGATCACCTCTTCCAAATGCAGCACAGGACACTTTTGCACCTTTAGCCATGTCAAGGGCCAACCATTTCCAGACACCCAATCTAGAGTTCCCCATCTACATAGCTTTGAAAATTCTCCTCCCCATGTCTAAGGGAAAAAAGCTAAGTGCAAAGTGTCAAGAGTCGACTCCTTAAAATAAGGTCAGGGATAGCTCAGCACGATGACAGAACAGCCAAGGGCTTGTTTTCCTCCTCCTTGCTGGAGCGCTTTCTTTATAATTGTTCAGTCGAAACTCATGAGGGACTTCAGCAAAGCACCCACTGGTGTTAAATCAATAAGTAGACGTTGTGAGAGAATTGACCCACACAGGGTTAAAGAGACATCCTGTTCTTCCTCCTGCTTTCTAGTTTGCCCTTGGCTTGTCTTCGGTGACCCCTCCTTCCATATGCTGGAGTACTTACCCCGTCACAGAGCCCTAATTTCTTTAGCTTCTATGGTTAAATTAGAACCGGCTGGGATTGTGGACTGGATCAATAGCAGCCTTCCCCTAATTTTTGTAGGGGACCTGGTGCCATTACCCCTGACCTCCGTGTTACTTCTGCATAAGGCTGGGCACATGTGCTATTGATAAAATTCTAACCAAATTCCAATACTGTGTTATTTCCAACAAAGATGCCCTTGGGGGTAGAGTTAGTCACACCCCCATGTGCAAACCAAAAGCAAAGAAAAAAGAAGAAATGCTGAAAGAAATAAGGAAAAAAAACGAAGGTGGAAACAATTCTAGAGGGAGAGACAGAAAAAAATGGCTGGGAGTCATTCTTGAGTAGCTGAAAACCAAGTTTTGGAAAACATCTGAAGAACTAGTCAGACATGTGAAGAGTTAGACCAATAAATCAATTTCACACCTCCAGGGACTAAGGGTGATCACACTCTGTTATTAAAGGAGAAGGAAAGGAAAGAGAATGGGAAGGAAGTATGCAGAATGCAAATAAATAATTGAACTGTGACAAAGGAAGGAAAAGTGAAGAATAAAAATGTGAGAATGAAGACTTTGCCACCCGCATCTTCTTTCATCCCTTTTTTCTTCAGGTGTCTTTGCCTCATTCTGCAGAAGATTCAGGGGGGAAGCTATCAGCAAGGGCTCCCGTTAAGACATGTGATTTTTCTGTTAACCCCAGTTCTTAGTAACTAGGTCTCACTGCATAAAATGGGACCTGTGCTAAAATAGCCCAAGTTAGTGGTAAAATAACCCATCTTAACAGTAGCCCATGTTGATAACTTCCTCCCTTAGTGTGAAGACTTTATCTCATTTCACCAATAAGAGACAACCTCATCAATAGCTTGATTGTCCTAAACTTTGGTAACTTCCCCCTAGTGTGAAGAGTTTCAGTCTCTTGTAACCAGAGCTGGTATTGTGATGTCATAATGCCTCATTCCACCAATAAGAACCAACCTCATCAATGATGTCACAATGGCTCCATTGCCCTATACTTAGCTCAGCTCTGATATAGTGATGTCATAATGTCTCTATCCACCAATAAAAGCCAACCTCATCAGTGATGTCATAATGGCTTGATTGTCCTATACTTGGCTCACTTTCATTACATATAGTAGTGATTTTGATTTCTAGACACATTTCTTTTTTCTTTAATTAAGGGAAGAAGTTCTCAACATGGTCTACCGTTAAGATGTGTTTTGTTACTGTTAACCCCAGGTCTCGCTGTATAAAATGGGAGCTGTGCTAAAATAGCACCAGTTAGTGGTAAAATAACCCATCTTAATGCCAGCCCGCATCGTTAACTACACCCCTCAGACTTCCAGCAGTCCTAAAAGTCTTGTTCTGGAGTTATAATGCCCCGGAATTCACTCTCTAACAGAGCTGTCTTCCTGCTTTTTATTCCAGTGTGGGACGATTCACATTCTGGCTTATGCCTCATTCCCAGAACCTTTAGACAGTTCAGGCAGCCGCAACTGGGAATTTCAGTCTTTCTGGGATTAGTAGAAAACAGCCAATGTGAAAAAAAAACTTGTGCAGTCAACATTATACAGGGCCACCAGGTTAAAAGTGGGTTTTTACTGGCTTCATCTTACCCATTCATAAGTCAACATCTCTAGTCTACACTGTTCAATTTATGCAATAAAAGTGCTACGTTCGCAGCTTTAGCCAGGTTAGATAAGGGACAGGTCACAGCGTTCCTGCAATGTGGTTTTTAAATTCAGTAACGCTACCAAGCTTAAAGTTGTGCAGGCAAATCCATTCTCCAAACACGTGGCCTAAATCCAGTGGCACTTTTAGCCAGATAGGTACTTAATGCAATGGTGAATGGCTTTGGGAATCCCCTTCCCCCATTCTGCTTTGTCACCCAATACTGCTGTCTAATTACTCCAGCCCCCGTCTATCACAGTCTTACACACTCATTCCCATTTCCACACTGAAACTTTCTCTTGCTCTAATATACACACGTGTAGGCCCTGTGTGAGTGCATCTGCTCCTGGACTATTCACAGGGAATGTCACATTAATGTCCTCCTTAGGCTTTCTAGAGACCGAAGCTCTGCTAATGACACCACTGATGGCACACAGAAGCGTGAAAAGAATTCTAATAGATATGACAAGTTTAATAAGAGCTCCTCTCTGGAAGGGTCCCCCTTTGGGGCAGGCGCCTGACAAGACATTGATGGCTGAAATTTGTTTACTCATTGGCACCGATTGTATATCTCTTTCCAGTTCTTTATTAATCTAATTTGGGGAATTAACAAGTGAAAGAGTGTTCTGGCTATTTCCTAATGAGAACTGTCACTCCCACACCCTCTCTTCTCAGTTGTGATTGTGGAATGGGCTACAGTATTTCCTCTTGGTCTGAAGTCGAATGCTAGTACCGATTTCTTCTGGAAAAGAAGCAGAACCAGTTTACCAAGAGCCCTGCGATGGGTAAAGTTATTTCTGGTTCCTGTTCCAGCAGCTTTGACCCTGGTTCCAGTTTTTATCTGCAGCCTGTTCTGTCTTGCTGATGCCATCAGGGTCTATTGATGGCTGTGGGTGTATCAAAGGGAGTTGCCCCTTTGGGAGCTCTTGGGAATGACAGGGAGTATCAGAACTGTGATTTCTTTTATCTTTGTCATTTTTAGGGTTTGGGTTTTTTTTACTTTTATTTTTGTATTAGAAATATACACAACCAAGCAAAAGAGAGTACTTCTACAGAAATGCTGAATTACTAACAGAAAATTATTTTATTGGATTTTGAGTTAAAGAAGGATAGTATTATTGAAATGCAAAATGTATTATATTGTGGTAAAGAAAGGGGATGTTTACAATCAAAGTAGTTTATATATTATATTCAGGTACTTATTTTGTACTTGGGGTATTGGAGGGTTGAGTAAGTTGCTCAGAATCACAAGGAGCTGCAGTGGGAATTGAACCCAGTTCCCCTGGTTTTCAGGCCACTTCACTAGCCAGATAAAATGTATTATTATGTGGTAAAGAATGATAACTCTGGAACAATATGTCCCTCCTGCCCAGTCAATTTATAAGCCGTCTCTGGATACCGAAAAACACTTGATCAAGGAAATACTGTAGAATGAGAGAAACACCATAAAAAAAGAATTCCGTTTCATAAAGAAGAAAAACACCTAATGGCATTTCCAAGACATCTAAAGACATAGTGGAGGAGTGGCCTAGTGGTTAGGGTGGTGGACTTTGGTCCTGAGGAACTGAGTTCGATTCCCACTTCAGGCACAGGCAGCTCCTTGTGACTCTGGGCAAATCACTTAACCCTCCATTGCCCCATGTAAGCCGCATTGAGCCTGCCATGAGTGGGAAAGCGTGGGGTACAAATGTAACAAAAATAAAATAGATACTATTGGAGATTCTACATGGAATGTTGCTACTATTGGAGATTCTACATGGAATGTTGCTATTCCACTAGCAACATTCCATGTAGAAGGCTGCGCAGGCTTCTGTTTCTGTGAGGCTGGACGTCAGACTCACAGAAGCAGAAGCCTGTGCGGCCACATTGGTGATCTGCAAGGGCCGACTTCTACATGGAATGTTGCTAGTGGAATAGCAACATTCCATGTAGAATCTCAAATAGTAGCAACAGTGGAGGAGTGGCCTAGTGGTTAGGGTGGTGGACTTTGGTCCTGGGGAACTGAGGAACTGAGTTTGATTCCCACTTCAGGCACAGGCAGCTCCTTGTGACTCTGGGCAAGTCACTTAACCCTCCATTGCCCCATGTAAGCCGCATTGAGCCTGCCATGAGTGGGAAAGCGCAGGGTACAAATGTAACAAAAATAAAAATAAATAAATAGAAAGACTGGAAGCTGTTCAGAGGAAGATGACAAAAATGGTAATGGGGTTTGTGACAAATGAAGCATGAGAAGAGACGAGGAAAGGAGGGATAGGGGAGATATGATACAGACATTTAAAATGGATTAATATACCAAAGTCTTGCTCTCTTAGCACAGAGTCCCATTGTATGCAATGAGACCCTGTGCTAAAATTGTCACGTGCAACACACAACTCGCAAGATGGGAGTAGCAGAAAAGTCTTTATTAAGGCACCAAAGTAAGACTTGACACGAGTCCATGTTTTGGCAAACTGGATGCCTACTTCAGGGGTCACAAGACTTGTCTATGAGGTCACTGGCAGCAACCCCGAAGCTTTGCTTCTCCATGGACATTCAGATCTCAGCCACACAGCTGCCAGTGACCTCATAGACAAGTCTTGTGACCCCTGAAGCAGGCAGCCAGTCTGCCGAAAGACAGACCAGTGTCGAGTCTTACTTTGTCTTCTGATACTCCCATCTTGAGGGTCGTGTGTCACCCTCTACTTCTTGTTGCATTTTGCTTCTTCAAAGAGGTTCCTTCCTGATTTCCTCGTGGACTCTCAAACGGTCATGGCTAATCTGTCCAGTATGATTTATTTTATTTTATTCAACTTTATCTTCTATTTTGATTTACTTTTACTAAGTGTATTGTTTTGCGATTTTGCTTAATTATATGTTTGATTTTATGAATGCTGTTTTGTATTCCGCCCTTGGTTTAAGGCAGAATATAAATAAACAACAAAATTAGTCGTATGTTAAACTGCCTTAGATCGATATATATGTTTTAAGGTTGCCATGTGTGCACATGTACCTAATAAAAAAGATTGAAACAAACTGCCTTAGAGCGTAGCCATAACCACTGTTGGCCTAATTCTATATACAGTGCTAAAAATTGTGTGTAGAAAGTTAAGCGTGCGACCAATTTCCACACAAAATTTAACAATTAGCATTTATGCACACATTTTTAGGCACCAGGAGCCACTCGTAAATTTTACACTTGGTTCCAAAAAGGAGGCATGGCATGGGAGGGTCATGGGCAGATGGGAGGCATTACAACAACCACCACAAATACATAATATATGAATGGATTATTCTAAGAACTCCAGCTTTCTAATAGAGTATTTTGTCATTTCCGTGCTCTCTTTCCTCTTTTAAGGTGCAGTTGACTACTTGGCCAAGAATGTTAGTCTGTCTACGCAGCGAAGGATGAAGCTGGGAGAACATTCAGCGGTGCTGGGTCTCCTCCCAGTGGAAACAGGCCAAGCCTACTGAAGAGACCACCCAGAACCATTCCAGAAACAGCATCACGACAATTTGCCAGCATCTGGAGGACCATCTTAATTGAACCCAGAATTCCAGTCCTTTCCTGTGCTGACCTGAGCTGTGGATAAAGAAGAGACACAGTGTGTCTGAAACGAGACAATGAGAAGACAGGACATTCACACGTGAACAGCAAATGTTAACCAACCATCCATTCCAAGTTGCTGACGCAGGACATGTCGACGGTTTTGTGATATATTTTTTTGTTTGTTAATGGTAAAACACTGTATAGGAAAGAAACAGTATGTTGATAATTAAGATATTATATAATGGACCACAAATACTTTGGACCAAAAGCAAAGCATTACACATGGTGAACTTTCCGTGAAATCCTGATACGAGATCAGAGCGGGCACATAGTGGACAGAAAGTGTTGTTCAGTAGGAGAATGGAGGAGTTTGAATTCCTGGTAACAGAAGGACTTTAAAGTAGGATGAGGTGGGTTATCTGAGGAAAGGGGTGAAAGGTCATCTAATCAGACTGCATGCTTTAAGAGGTGTGAAGATTAGTAGCCAAAAACACATCAAGACATCAGGAAGAAATACGGATTATGGGATTCTCACACCCTGCTAATACGAGGAAGCCCTAATAATGTCACAGGGTGAGTAGGGAATGTTCCAGATCAGAGTTTAAAAGTGCACCAGCAGATCAGGAAGAGGGAGAGAGCTTGGAGGGAAGGGGGATTGAAATTACTTTTGTTTAAACAGTGAAAACTCATGGTATGTGATACAAGATAAGGAAAGTGTCTCTGAACAAGTTTTTTTTTTTTTTTAAGGAAAAAGAAAGAAACAGACACATTAGCATCTAAAGTTGATTTTTCTGGAAGAGAAGGATTAACACTTCAAAAAAAAAGATAAGAAATCTGAGACCCAGAAGATCCAAGAGGCCACTGCTGTGGGATGATTCTTACCTTTTTTTTGACAGGTGTCTATCATAACCACACAAGACGCAAACGCAAGAGGCAGGACCAGAACATACAAGTGAACACACCAAGTGAAGACACCAGTCAGTCACTCTGGGGATCTTTAACTAAGGTGTGCTAAAAGCTGAGATGCGCATAGGAATTTAATGAGCGTCTAAGCGTTTTCGCACACCTTAGTAAAAGACTCCCTTTATTACATACAGTAAATCCTCTAAAAAGTATCAACATGGCCATGTTTCAGCTGCCGCCTACTTCAAGGGTCTAAAATTCACAGGTACAAATCAGTTTCGTAACAGGTTCAAAACATCTTCTACTTAATATCCATCATTACGCAATAAATAAAATTATACACTAGAATAATAGAAAAGCTCTTAGATCAAAAAAAAAGTCAGTAATTAGTACTTCATCAATAAGGGCCCCTTTTACTAAACTAGCTATGGCCGTAGTACGCCTTTACGTAGGTTTTTCCCATGCACTACGGTTATATTTACCGCAATCATACAAATGCCTTTTTTTCTCTGTTTTGAATTAATCGCCATTAGCGAGTAGCCATTTTTTAAATTGCTGCATGAGCCTCTTTCTGCCACCCATTCTGTAGAGGTAGTAAGGGCTCCTGCGTTTTCCACGCGCTAACCAGTTAGCATGCGGTAATGTAGATTAGCACAGGAATGTCCACTCTCCGCCCTTGAAAGAATTGCAACATTTTTGTAGCATGTTTGGTTACTGAGAACAGATTTTCAAGTTACCGCAAGATGCCGAGAGCACATCCCATGGCTGTTTGCCGCGTTAGGCTTAACTCAGCTGAATAAAACGGCCCCTTAAATGACCAAGTAAAATTGCTAATTTAACTCCAGAGAATAGATATGACTCATTTATAGTGGTAAGTTTATTTGGGATTTTGAAAACATAAAACAATTGATCTATTTTTTATGAAGTTTGTCATCCTTATGTCTATTTTTGGCATCAGCATATCAACTCCTCTATAAGGATGTCCAATATTACACTTGGTGGCCATTTTACTAAGGTGCGATAGGTTTAACATAGGCCTACAGGACGCTAAAAGAGCACTACTGTAGGTCGTGCCCAGGCATCCTGAGGTAGTTTCCTACTCAGCACGCACTAATCCCACGCTGGAAAATATTTTTTAATTTTCCAATGCAGGAGGTGTGCGCCCATGAGCAAAGAGTAGGCGGGTCTGCTCTAATCCGGTGGCACATTACCACGTTACCCAACAGGGGCGGACTGACCATTCAGGCAACCAGGAAGTGCCCGAGGACCCAGAGGCTCGGACCGGATGCCCGCCGCACACTACAGCCCTCCCCAGTCCTACCTTTAAAGGCACACCGCTGGTGATCTAGTGGCCTCTGCGGGGGGGGGGGGGGGAACATGTTCTTTCCTGCCCGTGGTGCTGCCGGTACTCCCCCTGCCCAACACTGCCGTACTTTAAAAATGGCGGCAGAGACTCCCTGTGGAAGTCTCGCAAGACTGTCGAGACTCGTGAGACTACTGCGGGAAGTCATGGCCGCCATTTTGAAAACACGGCAGTGCCGGAAGGCAGGGTAATAGTGGCAGCTCAGCAGGCAGGAAAGACCAAGACCACCAGGGCCATTCAGGTAGGACTGGGGCATGGGGCCCAAACCACTCTCAGTCTGCCCCTGTTATCCGATTAGTGCAGGAGTAGTCAGGAGCCCCTTACCACCGTCTAAGTAGGTGATGGTAAGGGCTCCAGTGATAATGAGGAAATGAACACCTGAAAATTAGAAAACAAGTAGAGCACGGTGGCTGTTTCACCACTGCGCTATAAGTGGTCTCAGTGCACGGAAAACCCAAGCGCTGACGCCAGCATCGACCACTTTTTTGCGTGGCTTGGTAAAAAAGACCCCTTGGTGAATTTATATATGTACTGAATTCAAAGTCAGTTATTATATGGTATATAAAGTGACATTTTTAAGGGCTTTTCTCTGGAGTTAAATTATCAATGTTAATTAATTGGCCATGTATTTATTAATTACTATTTATTGACTTTTAATCCAATAGGTTTTTTTTAATATATTCTAGCATATAATTTTATTTATTTTGTAATGATGGATATTAAGTGGAAGATACTTTCATGAAATGTTTGGAACCTGTTCATTGGTACTTTTTCCCGTCCCTGTTAATTTTATAGATGGTTATGTGTGAATTTTAGACCCCTAAAGCAGGTAACAGCCGAAAGGTGGCCATGTGGGTTGCCTTTGCTCCATGTGTTCCCTTGTATGGCCTATAGCTTTTAAGGATCTCTCATTTATAGTTACAGATTCTTCATCTTCAAGCGCCTTCTTTCTACAAGAAGCAACTCCCAACTTGACCCATCTAGTCCGTCGTCTCATACATTAATAGCACCACAGTTCCTTCTGCTAAAAATTGATTCTCTTATTTCCCAGCGACTCTTTCTTCAGATGACTTCCCACTCTCTTCCAGTAAGGGTTTTACATGTAAACAAATGTATTTGACAAGCGAATCTAGTTGTCACTTCATTAAGGGACCCAGGAAATAAAATTCATACTTAGGGGCTCATTTTGAAAGCACTTAGACATACAAAGTAGCATAGTAACTTATGGTACATTGTGTGTCGAAAAAACATTTACCAAGCACATGCAAAAAAGCTGCTTCATGAGTCAAGTAAAAAGACTTTGCATTCTTATGGCAAAAACAATATTAGAAACAATGTGGTTATGCTATTCTCATGCATGGAAACTCCAAAACTTTAGCTGTACAGCAAAAGCAAGCTATTTACTAGGGATCCGCTAAATATTGTGAGCACGTTAAACTGAGCATGTTCAGTCCTTGTCCTGCAGCTCCAAGGAGTACAGAAGTTAGGCTGCTACATGGCTACTGCTTTTCGGAACGGAAGGAAAAATTGGAGAGCTAGTACATGTCAAGTGAAGAGGTTAGAGGGGAGTGGAAAGTTCCAGGAGAGCAGAAAACTGACTCGACTCCTTCTGACAACCATCTATCTTCTCTGTCAGTAGAAATGATCAAAGACTGGTATGAGAGCATGCAAGTTGAAGAGTCGAGGAGGAATCTGGCCACTCTGACTCAAACGGGCCCCAGCATCTCTATCCTACACACTAAAACAACTGCACCACACAGTCTGATACGACCTCAAAGTTCACAGATAGCAGCTGTTCATTCACACTTTTTTAAAAAATGGTCATCTGAAAAAAGCTTGTGAGACACAGACTGTTTTTCTGAATGCTTATGTGGGGTCCCACTGGATACAGCCACTTGCTCTTGAGGACAGCCCTTTGCATTGGAGACCCTCTGCTTTTATGTTATGCCAAGGAGTTCAGCTGAGTCTCTCCTTCACCCCATCCCCAACAAACACACACCTTTGTACACAAAAAGCTGTCACTGCAAACATTCAAATTAAAGAGAGGGAAGAGGAAAGTGCAGTCTGCTGGACAAACCCAGCAGCCAATTCTTCTGATCACTTTTTCGCAACTAAGGTTTCTCTGTGCTTTTCTCATGTATTAAAGAGGACATGAGATTCACAGAGAGAATCTTTAATTACAAAAAAAGTGAAGAGAGAGCAGAAGAATTAGCAGCTGAGTCTGTCTGTCAAGCTGTCTGTTCCTACTCTTCTTCTGCATGTCCTCTACCTCCTTGGCAGCCATGTTTTTGTCCTGGTTTCCCTCTTCTGGAACTCTGCTCTCCTTTATCCACCCCTCCTAAGTTACGGCAGGATCTCCCATGTGCCATATTTCCTTGGAAGCCAGGAGGAGTTTACTGAATGTTCAGTTTAGCATGGTCTCGCTCTTTGGCTTCCCCTCTCTCATTAAGTCAACACCAGTCTGAAGGGAGTAGTGGCCATTTATCGAGCTCTTGCTAAACAGCACAGAAGGTGAACTTACCACATTATTTAGCATCAGCTTGTTAAGCCCTCATTTCTTTGACATGCCTTCATTTGCACTCTAATCCTAATATCTTCTAGGACCATTTTAACGCAGATGGCAAGACCTTCCTGTATATCTCAGCGTTAGCTTGTACAAGAAAACCTTAATCTTAATTTTTTGAGGCGATATTATTATGCATAACTCTTTCTACTTATTGATTCCTAGCATTATAAATCTATATAATCAAACATTATTGGAGAGGCTCTTAACAAAACCCCACGCAAGCAAAGAAAATGAAAATAAATAAACAGATCGAATGTGAAAGTGGATAAAGACCTTCTAATCTAATCCAACCAATTTCCCTCCCTCAATCACCGTCTCTCTCTTTATTTTCTTGAATAATGATGTTATTCTTTTTGATTCTCCTCCACTGGGTGGCTGCTCTATGTATCCATCCACTATCCTTTCTATGAGGATATATTTCCTTATCTTACTCTTTACTTTACCACCTCTTGCTCTAGAACTTCCTTTCCACTGGGAAATATTTACTTCCAGGGTATTATCATACATTTGAGCTATTTGAATGTGTTTATCGTATTTCTCCTCTCCATGGTATGCGTGTGTAGATACAAGTCTCATGCAGCACTGTTTCAGTAACTCTTTTCTAAATTGTCTCTCTCTGTTCTTATTTCCTTTGTAATAATGGGTCCAGTTCTAAAGGTCACATCTCCAAGATTTTCCAAGATGATGCTGAAGTCAGATGATTTCTCTAGAGAGAGCAAAATGTCTCTCTTTAATGCCCCTTCATACTTATGAATCTGGTATTGGGTTATTAAATGTGCCGTAGCCATCAAAGCCAGAGACCTCCATATTAGATCTTCCACAAAACAACTTTCTGTAATTTCTGCAGGGCTCATTACATTACAATGACTTTTCTTCATTTGAACGAATGGGTGCATTTATAGTTCCTTTTCTCTCTTTGCATTAGTA
The DNA here is from genome assembly GCF_901765095.1 of Microcaecilia unicolor. Lineage (NCBI taxonomy): Eukaryota > Metazoa > Chordata > Amphibia > Gymnophiona > Siphonopidae > Microcaecilia > Microcaecilia unicolor. The sequence continues at coordinate 101,806,404 of NC_044043.1, read as the reverse complement.
TGTAAACTGCTTTGCTATAGAAAGTTTGGCATAAAACATTGAAAATGATTGCTAGTAAGACCTTTCCATAAGTCTCATTTCTCTGCTTGGAGAACAGTGGCATTACAGTGGAGAGACGGAGGGCCAATATCTCCAGCTCTGGCAGTCAATATACTGAGTAGATTCCATCATGGTGTTGAACTAGATATTGGCAAGTCAGTTGGGATTACTGTTGTCCCATACTGCTGACCAATATCGCTAAAGTCTGTAGCACTGAAGATTCTCCTCACCTTGTGTTTACCTTCCCTGGATCAGGTTAATATGTGTTCATTTGCAAGCTGTCTTCATAAAAATTAATATGATGTATCATTCTAAGATATACTTGGGTGAAATCCTGCTTCACCTCATTGTCACAGACATTCACATGCAAGGTTTTCCTTGCATTCCTGTTGTCAAGATGAAATATCATGACGACTGCTTTTATGGGGTTTTTATCCCCAACCTCAAATTTCTCTAGCTCTGATTGCAACCTTGAGTTCATCATACATTAGGGATGTGGTATTATTTTAAATTAAATAGGAAATGTCAGCATATCCTATTTCATTTCATTCTTGAAATTCTCTGGCAACAAATTCCAGAGCTTAATTGTACGTTGAGTGAAGAAATATTTTTTTCTAATTTGATCTAAATGTATTGCTTATTAATTTCATTGCGTGCCCCCTAGTCCTTGTATTTTTGGAAAGAGTAAACAAGCAATTTATGTCTACCAGTTCCATTCCACTCATTATCTTATAGGCCTCTGTCATAGTGGATTTGTTCCATCCCCTCTATCATTCTGGTCGCCTTCTCTGTACCTCTTTTAAGATACAATAATCTGAATTGCGCACACTTATCAAGGTGCAGTCACACCATGGAATGATACAAAGGCATAACATTCTCATTTCCTTTCCTAATAATACCTAACTTTCTATTTGCTTTCTTAGCCACCACTGCACATTGAGCAGAGGGTTTCAACATATCATCAACGATGACATCTAGATCCTTTTCCTGAGCGTCAGGAAAAGTATGAGTGAAAAGGAGAGTGTACCCTATATATCTGACCTAACAACCAGCATTATAACTGTACAATAACATACATTCTAATATGGATTTTAAAGTGCTATTGAAGGTGGGGTGCAAAATCTTAACTTTAGATCCTAATAGGAGTGACTTAGGAAGTGCTCTCCTTCCCAGAAGATCCAGGAAACCACACAGGTCAAGAATGTTGAAAACAAGAGTTAGGATGGTGGCATTTTAAAAGGGAGTTCAAAGGTGAAAAGTGGGAAAAACATTTTGAGTTAATTCTCAGCTATAGTCCACTACAATGAAATTTCTTCCCAGGTTGCAACTGGATCTATATTGGAAATTCTAGAAACCAATCTGGCAGATAGAGATCCTTGTAAAATGATAAATGTGTAGGGATTACTTGACAATAATCCTGTCGAGGTGCTACTTAGGACAGTCAGAAGGAAGTGTGGGACTGTTGAAACTGCCTGGCTACTGGCCACATCTACACAGGCCTTAGGCCTTCATATTTAATTTCTTCACCAGAATATCCACAGTGATTATTTGTGTAAATAAGAGAATAAGAACGTGTTTGTGTAATAACTACTCCTTCACCCCTCTCTGAGCTTGGAAATACAAGATTTCTTGTACCTTAGTCAAAAACTTTTGATCATAGGATGTCTGTTTTTTAGAAAGTCTTTGTTTTTGTTTTTTTGTTAAAATACAAGTGCCGTGCTGGTTAAAAGTGCAAAACCTAGCAATTGAATGCCAGTGTTTCAATACAGTCTAGACTTTTCTGCTTCTCTACGGAAATCCAAAGGCAATCAATGGTACAGGTGCACAAACCATTTCTACTAGAAAACAAAAAGCCAACTTCAAAGAACCCAATAAGAACAATAATAATTTGAGCAGGAAGAGAATTTTTAAGAAACAGCTCGTAACGGCTTCAAATGAGATACAGGAGCAGGAAAAAGTGTGCCTGGGAGCTCCCTGAAGCAACCAACAAAAAACGAATACCAGGCAGGACTCTGCACTTCAAACTGACCACAGCAAGGACACTCTGCAGTTTAGCTGGTGTTGACCGACATTGTCCACCCTGGACTGAAATCAGATGTTAAATCTACTACTTATTTTTCTGAAGGCTTCATACCAAGAACATTTTGAACCGGCCCAATGGCGTAGACTACAGCTCAACAGAGACGCTCTTTGAGTCAAAGACTTGTGTATTTGATGCTTCTAACCCATTCCTAACTCCTCCATTTATCCATCTTGGGATACTCAAGACAGCACTATTGCAACATTCCCTAGACCTAGTCTTTGCAGGTACATTGCTTTTGTGTTTCACTCATAGCCATTTCACTCCGCTTGCCTGGTTGAGTGCATGTTTGTGTGAGTGCGTGCATGGATGGGCATTATTTATTCGGCTATTTGGACTATTAGAGTAGAAGGGGAAGCTACCTGCTGCTTGTAATTGTTCTCTGTAACTTGGGCAGAAATGTTATACATTAAAAACGTGGAATTAAAACAGCCATTGTGAAGTGATTTATGTTTCTGCTTAAAGCCACAGGGAGAGGTGGGTCCGGAAACAAGACTCAAAATATAACAACCAAAGGGCAGAATGTGCAGGGGGCACTGAAAGAAAAGAGCCCCACAGTCCATGCTAAAGGAGGGCAGGGAGGGGGCTCCATCAGTTCTTGTACAGCTGAGTACCCCCAAAATCCCAAATGTGGTAGAATTGCCAAGAATGTCCAGCTACCTCTGGTGGAAGATTTTAATGCACTACAAGATTTCTTGTTGCAAACCAATCCGTTCGGCTGATTCTGCAGGTGACAAGCACATACACATGTTAAGCAGCTGCCTGAAAACTTCCCTCCCTCAAGAAAAGTCCATTAGCTGTTCCTTAATGCATGCATTTTTAGAAAGATGTCCTTCTGGAGTCCAGTTTTGTAGGCTTGGGGGGGGGGGGGGGTTGGAAATATATGAATGTAGATTGCTTTTTCAAGTCAGTGAGTGTAACTTTCACCCACACAAAGCTCATGGCTGAGTGATTATGCAGATCACTTCAGAAGAATCTACACAAGGAGATTGAGACATTTACCTCTGTGGATGGGCTTCCACGTAAACATGGTGATTTCAGAAAGCCTCTGTTTTTACATGCAGATGCTCCAGGACAGAGAGATTTCAAGGAGGCACCGTTTGGGCATGTAATGGCAGGCTACAAAAATGTGCTTGGACTTTCCACACGTACATTGCACAGTTTCTGCACTGGCTTTTGCACCTGCTCCATGGCACATACATGTACCACCTACCTAAACGCTGGGACTAGGGGTATGATCTAGTGAATTGGGGCAATTCTGCTTCTCTCTGTAGTGTCTAACAGTTATTTCACACAGATCCTCAACAGTTCATCTAGCACCCGCCACATATGCATGTATGTACTGAAAAATGCACACGTGTGTTCCATAATCAGCACATACTTGTATACATAGCAGCCTCTTTCGGCACATGTACGTTTAAATGTGCATTCCTGCATGTCCTTTTACAGATTTTGGAACATACATGGTTATGTAGCGTGTTGTGCCATTGGCATGGGTAAATGCCTCTATCTCCTTGTGTAGATGCTTCTGGTGTGACCTGCGTAGTCACTCCGTGTTCAGGAAAGACTTTGGTAAAATACCGGGAAATCTGAACAATCCAATCTGGATGCCCCATTTCCCTCAGAAAGCTTCATGCGCAGCAAGTTTCAAAGTGAAAACACAAGCAAATTTCCACTTTGAATATTCACGGTAAGCTCCATGAAGTAAAAGTGAACTAAAAACACTCTCCAAGAATTTTAAATGACATATAACCCTCTTGATAACATAGAAGGGCATAATCGAACGGGGGCGCCCATCTCTAAGGGCGCCCCGGGGAAGGAGCAACCCATATAATCGAAACAAGATGGGCGTCCATCTTTCGTTTTGATAATATGGTCGGGCCCGCTCAAATCTCAACATTTAGGTCGACCTTAGAGATGGTCGACCTAAATGTTGAGATCGTTGACCTTAGAGATGGGCGACCTCAGTTTTCGCCAATAATGGAAATCGAGGACGGCCATCTCGAAAACAACCAAATCCAAGCTATTTGCCCAACCAAGTAACAACTAAAGCGACGACATCAGCCCCATGGACACCTGAATGTGGAGTTCCCCAAGGATCCCCCCTTTCACAAACCCTCTTTAACCTAATGATGATACCTCTAGCCAAGCTGCTAGACAATCAAAACCTCAATCCATACATATATGCAGATGATGTCACGATCTACATCCCGTTCAAACGCGATCTAAAGGAAATTACCAACGAGATCAACCAAAGCTTCCAAATCATGCACTCCTGGGCGGATGCATTTCAGCTAAAGCTCAACACAGAAAAAACACAATGCCTTATACTTACCTCACAATATAACACAAATAACTTCCCCACCATAATCACCCCAAACTTTTCCCTCCCCGTCTCTAACACTCAGAAAATTCTTGGAGTTACCATAGATCGACATCACACACTTGAAAACCACGTGAAGAATACAACTAAGAAAATGTTCCATTCCATGTGGAAAAAGAGTAAAACCTTTCTTCCCAAGGGCCATTTTTCGAAACCTGGTACAATCGATGGTACTAAGTCACCTGGACTACTGCAATGCACTTTATGCTGGATGTAAATAACAGATTATCAAGAAACTTCAAACTGCCCAAAACACCGCAGCAAGACTTATATTTGGAAAAACAAAATATGAAAGTGCAAAACCCCTAAGAGAGAAATTACACTGGCTCCCTCTTAAAGAATGTATCACGTTCAAGATTTGCACGATAGTTCATAAAATCATTTACTGAGACGCCCCGTCATACATGCTTGACCTAGTGGACCTCCCACCCAGAAATGCCAAAAGATCTGCCCGTACTTTTCTTCATCTACACTTCCCCAGTTGCAAAGGATTAAAATACGAACTAACACATGCGTCCAGCTTTTCTTACATGAGCTCGCAGTTGTGGAATACACTACCAAAATACTTAAAAACAATTAATGAAATAACTAACTTTCGCAAACGTTGAAAACCTCTCTCCTCACTAAAGCTTACCACGAGAATCCATAACTAACCACAACGTACCACCATGACTCCCTGATTATGACTGTCTCCTTTCTATAACTGTTTGATTATATCGACATGTTAACCTTGTTATTCTTGACATCTTTGTAACACCAATTGTATTTCTGTACCCTGAAATGGCAATGCCATTACATGTATTTGTAAGCCACATTGAGCCTGCAAATAGGTGGGAAAATGTGGGATACAAGTACAATAAATAAATAAACCATCAGTTCAGGGTGGATTACAGAACAAAGTATTTCAAAAATTCTCCATATAATGGAGAATGTGGTTAAGGGAGTTAGCTTAGCAGAGTTTAAGAAAGGTTTGGACGGCTTCCTGAAGGAAAAGGCCATAGAATGTTATTAAATGGATGTAGGGAAAAATCCACTATTCCCGGGACAAGCAGTACAAAATGCTTTGCTCCGTGGATTTTATCAGGTGATTATGACCTGGATGGGCCACTGTCGGAGACAGGGTGCTGGGCTAGATGGACCTTTGGTCTGACCCAGTGTGGCGATGCTTATTTCTTATCTAAGATGCAAAATTTAAAATACATCTGTCCTACCTAGATATCAATTTACTTTAATAACAACCTCATTACATAGTCAAATATTTTGTTAAAAGCCACGTTTTCAAATGACGACAAAACATCACATAATTTGTCCTCAAATCTCCTGCAAGAGAGTTCCATAACATATAACTTCCCAGAACTCACCTGCGGACTGTTCTGTAAATGTCTTTTACAGGTCAGTGCTCACGTGTGTGGAGTATGGGCAGAACGTAGACAGGACTCACACTTTTAAGTGCATAACTTACATAAGAACTAAGAATATAAGAGTAACCATACTGGGTCAGACCAATGGTCCATTTATTTATTTATTTGTTGCATTTGTATCCCACATTTTCCCACCTATTTGCAGGCTCAATCTGGCTTACATAGTACCGTCAAAGACGTTTGCCCAGTCGGTGGATAACAAATACAAAGTTGTATAGTGATCGTATGAGGTATAAGTAGATGAGTAAGAAAGTAGGAAGAGTTAGAAAGTAAGGTGATTGATTTGAAGAAAGCTGCACGTAAGGTCAGAGAGATGGTTAAATATTATCTCAGCTAGGGTAGGAGTGGATAAACATGTCCCGCTGCAGTATGTGCAGCCCGAGTCAATCCTTGTGTGTGTGAGACTAACAAGTTAGTTACTTCTTCCATTAAAGGCTTGGTTGAAGAGCCAAGCTTTCACCTGCTTCCTGAAGTAGAGATAGTCTTGTGTTATGCAAAGCCTTTCAGGCAATGCATTCCAGAGTGTGGGGGCTACTCTGGAGAAGGCTCGCTTGGGGGTAATCACATCATATAATGTCTTTTGGAGAGGGTGTAGTTAGTGAAAGTCCTTGGGAGGACCTTAGTGTCCTTGGCGGTGTATGGAGGATCATCCTATTCTTCAGATACTCGGGGCCATTTCCTTTCAGGGCCTTGAAGATCAGACCTAGAGCTTTAAATTTAGCCCTATATTGTACTGGTAGCCAATGAAGTTTTACTTATTTGTACCTGGGGCAATGGAGGGTTAAGTGACTTGCCCAGAGTCTCAAGGAGCTGCAGTGGAAATTGAACCCAGTTCCCCATTTTACATTTCACCCCTTGAAATACATCTTCTTGCGGTTTAAGCAAAACATCTTTATCGATGTCTGCCATATTTACAATTACATAATCATATTCCATTTTAACCTTAAAAACTTTTGAAATGCTCAAACACAACTTAACCTAACTAGGTCTTGATGTCAGAGACTGTTGTTGAATTCCAAAACTATAATTAAAAAAAAAAAAAAAAGACCAGAAATAAACTGCATAACAGCGCTAATAAGAGCAATTCAAATTGCAGGATTCAGAATGGTTAATGCTACGGACACTTTCCAGACTCTGCTGCTGCTGACACAGTTCTGTCAGTCACTTAGGAATCCTTTAACTGAGTTGTGTTAAGCAGGAATGCAGGCCTAACCTGGCTTAAAATGGCACACACTAAGCACACAGAGGGGGTGTCAGGGGGTGGGAAGCAAGCCTTACTGCATTTACCAGTCAGTGCAGCTAAAGTTCTATGTGCTAACTGATTGGCGCAGGAATAGTGCGTGAATCCTTACCACCTACAAAATGAGTGGCGGTAAATATACATGCGCTATGGCCGTGTGCTAATGGCAACATCAGTGCATGAACTAAACCCAAAAAATAAGGGAAGGAACCCTAAAAATCAGTTCAAATATACACAAATATATAGCAAGACTTCTCTTGTATAGTCTGACTTACTAGGAGGAAAAAGCCTCAAGAAGCTCACGAGAGCAGGACTGTGTCACGATTGTATTTTAGACAGCGTACACATCATATTAAACCTTGGGCAGAATCTTCAACGTAGCGTTGCTGTGAAACTACAAAGCAGCCTTCCAAGATTACTTAGCTTAAACGAGTCTTCCTTGCACTCCTCTTCTCAAAATAAAGAACCGCGACCTACGGTGGCCAACGTTTCCTTGCCTGCTTCAGGGTCAAATGGTCAAAAATGCTATAAAGAGAGAAATAGGAAGTGAACACCAAAGGAATTAAACATAATGTCCAAGCAAGCTTCCAGTCCTATAACTTCCAACATACGTTGAGAGAGCCTCATCCGTCTCTTCACAAAAGGAAGACAGCTATTGAAAAAAATGCCGACCCTTTAAAGGGTTGACGTCAAGACGCATAGAAAAGCAGCAACCAATCACCTGGCAGTCTTAAAGGCAACGAAACGTTGGCCACCGTAGGTCGCGGTGCTTTATTTTGAGAAGAGGAGTGCAAGGAAGACTTAGCATGCGGGAAGAACCTGCGCAAGGGTGCACACTAAGTTTAGCTTAGTAAAAGGACCCTTTAGCGCTCTGCTGGCTGATCAGGAGAGGAGAGGAGAGGAGGGGGTGAGAGTGAAGCAGGCAGAGCAGAGTAGAGCTGAGCAAAAAGGACTCCGTTCTCTAAATCAGCACCTCCCCTCCTATCATTTCCTGGGGGAAGTAGTATGAAGTACTGATAGAAAAACCCATTCCACCGGGGAACATTGGTTTACTACTGACAAAGATTATCAAGGATATAAAATGCAAAAAATGAACAGATAAATGAGGGAATCCAGAGAAGTCTTAGCCTGACATTCTATCTAATCCTGTGCACAAACCTCCTATCAGTCCTTCCCATAGCAACAAATCTTTATTAACACAGCTGAGCTGCCTCTAACTCAGCTCTACCTTTCCTTGAAAAGTAATCAAACCTATGAACAACTCCTAGAAACCGGTTTCTCTCATTTGATTCATATTTCCATGCCATGATCTAATCTGGCGAGTAGAGATGGCAGATAGCAGACGGGAGATCCAGAGCGGCTATTGGAGGTGTGTAATACAATCATGCAGACATGAAAATACAGTAACATAGTGAGAGGTATTCAGAGGCTCTTTGCTGTCTAGATAAGACCAGGCACTGGAAGCTATGCAATAAAATTCAGGCTCAAAAACGTTTTAGCATCTGAGTTGGTAAAACTTTCAAGTGCACAGTGCAATGCCACTTGGAAGACAAGTTTCAAAGCCATTCACTTAGGTTGAAGGTGATTCACGGACCCAAACTGGCCACAAGTCTGCACCAAGGTACCGACTTTTCATTTCTTAGATCTGGCAATTTTAAAAGTCATTTCCTTAGATAAAATCACACATTATGTGCAAAACTGGACTTTTATAAATTTGATGACCTGCGCTCATATGCATGCAAATTTATCCACAGTTTCAAAGGGTGTTTCCTGGGCAGAGCAGGGGAGGGTTTCTCACATTAATGCCTTTGAATTATAACTCAGAAAATTTATCAGCAGAAGCTGGAAGGTAAAAATGTCTGCATGTACTTTTACCGGGATAATTATGCATAAGCTTTCAGTAAAAATCCACCAGAGCTCACAAACCTTACCCTAGTGGCAGCAGTTACTAACAGGCTCATTTTCAAAAGAGGACGCCCATCTTTCGACACAAATCGGAAGATGGGCATCCTTCTCCAAGGGTCACCCAAATCAGTATAATCAAAAGCCGATTTTGGGTATCCCCAACTGCTTTCCATCGCGGGGACAACCAAAGTTCATAGGGGTGTGTTGGAGGCGTAGCGAAGGCGGGACTTGGGCGTGCCTAACATATGGACATCCTCGACTCATAATGGAAAAAAAAGGGCGTCCCTGATGAGCACTTGGACAACTTTATCTGGTCCTGTTTTTCTTACGACCAAGGCACAAAAAGGTGCCCGAACTGACCAGATGACCACCGGAGAGAATCGGGGATGACCTCCCCTTACTCCCCCAGTGGTCACTAACCCCCTCCCACCACTCTAAAAGTAAATCTTTAAAAATATTTTGTGCCAGCCTCAAATGTCATACTCCGGTCCATCACAGCAGTATACAGGTCCCTGGAGCAGTTTTAGTGGGTGCAGTGCACTTCAGGCAGGCAGACCCAGGCCCACCCTCCCTACCTGTTGTGATGGTAAATGTGAGCCCTCCAAAACCCACCACAAACCCACTGTACCCACATCTAGGTGCCCCCCTTCATCCATAAGGGCTATGGTAGTGGTGTACAGTTATGGAGAATGGGTTTTGGGGGGGGGGGGTTGGTGGGCTCAGCACACAAGGTAAGGGAGCTATGTACCTGGGAGCAATTTATGAAGTCCACTGCAGTGCTCCATAGGGTGCCCGGCTGGTGTCCTGGCATGTCAGGGGGACCAGTGCACTATGAATGCTGGCTCCTCCCACGACTAAAGGGCTTGCATTTGGTCGTTTCTGAGATGGGCATCCTCGGTTTCCATTATCGCCGAAAATCAGAAACGACCAAGTCTAGGGAGAACCATCTCTAAGGACGACATAAAGTTCAAGATTTGGGCATCCCAGACCATATTATCGAAACAAAAGATGGACGTCCATCTTGTTTTGATAATATGGGTTTCCCCGCCCCTCCAGCGGGATGTTTTGCGATGATGTCCTCAGCAAAACTTGGGCGTCCCTTTCGATTATGCCCCTCTACATGACCCCCACAGTGCACAGATTGCCAGGAGCTTGGTTTGGTTGGTGAATCAACATTTAATTTTTTTCACTTCATTTAATAAATTTATAGCACTTTTAGGTAGGTGCCAACATGTACATAGTAACATGGAAACAGAGAAAATCATGGCAGATAAAGACCATATGGCCCATCCAGTCTGCCCATCCATGCCATCTACTCTCCCTATCACTCTGTTAGAGATCCTATGTACTTGTCCCAAGCGCTGTTGAATTCAGACAGTGTCCTTATCGCCACCTCCACTGGGAGGCCATTACACAAATTCACCACCCTTCTGTAAAAACGTATTTCCTTAGATTACTCCCGAGTCTGTCCCCTTTCACCTTCATCCTATGCCCCCTCATTCCAGAGCTTCTTTTCAATCAAAAGAAACTCACCTCCTGCGCATTTATGCCAAGTAGGCATTTAAATATCTCTATCTCCTGCCTTTCTTCCAAAGTATACATATTGAGATCTTTAAGTCTGTTCCCATATGCTTTATGACGAGGACCACTGACCGTTTTAATAGCTGCCCTCTGGACCGATTTGTACACAATTCTCTAAAAGAGGCCTCACCACAGACATACAAGGGAATCATCACCTTCTTTTTCCTACTGGCTCTTCCTTCTCCTATGCATCCAAACATCCTTTTGGCTTTTAACATCGACTTTTCTACCCATTTTACCACCTTCAGATCACATAAGATCACACTCAAGTCCTGTTCCTCTTTTGTATACAGAAGTACTTCACCACACAAACTCAAACAAAAAATAAATAAATTGCATTTTCAACTCCATGTGCGTTATCTTCCTTACAAATAGTAAACACATAAACCAGGGTTAACTGTGGCTATGAAATCAGACTGAGGATGGTAAAAGGGAACGTTTCTCTTCCAAAAGAGCTGGAAGCATAAACACAGACGCCCAAATAACTCACTCGCTTCCCTACAAAAAAGCAAAACAACAGGAGGTCACTCCAAACCTTCCTTTATTTCCAGTTTATCATCAAAAAGTGGAGGGAAAAAAAGACCTCAGTTTGCTAAATAAAGCCCATAAAACATGGACATCATAGGTCAAAAAAAACTCCAGCAATATTGAAATTGGATGATTGAAAGGGCCTGGAGTGAAACTGAAACTTGTCAGCAAAAACAGGAACGGTTTTAATATAACTATTGCCATTCTCAAAAATTGTAAGCCCTTAGATATATCTTCATAAGGCCATATCTACTGACGATGTCCTTCCACATCAGTGTTACAAGTGTTCAGAAAATTCAGCTGAAAATACCCAACAGGGAATCCCCTGTTTTGCCAGTAGCCACATCAGGGGTTGTAAACTGTCCCAAATGGACTCAGCAAGACGCCAAAACTTAAAAACTCTACATCATAGCCAGTTCCTCGCATGAATTCCTGAAACCAATCCCAGCATTCTTCTAAATGAAAGCATGAATTTTTTTCTTTCTGGATCCGGATTGGTTCACAGGAATTCGTGGGAGAAGCTGGTTATGACTTGGAGATTTTACATTTTGGCGTCTTGCTGAGCCCATCACCATACAGAAAGATGCAGTGGAATGTTTACAACCCCTAATGCAGCTCTTGGCTCTGTCCAGTTAGAGTCAGGGCAGTTTGGGGATAGAGTAAGGGCACAGCCCCCACATACGTAACTGGACAGATAGGAGCACATGAAAAGCAGTCCTATCTTTGCACCGAGTTTCAGCCGGTGCCCACTAAAGGCCTGGATATTCAATGCCCAGCATAAAATACCCGGGTCTAATTGAGCCTGCAGCCATCAGCGGCTTTAAAACTGCTGACCACTGCAGGTTGAATATCAATCCCTGTATCTTATAAAGTAAGTGGAGGAGTAGCCTAGTGGTTAGCACACTGGTCTTGAAGTCCAGTCACAGCCGCTTCAAATCCCACTGCTGCTCCTTGTGATCTTGGGTACAAAATTAAATTGTGAGCCCTCCAGGGGCAGGGAAATACCCAGAGTACCTGAATGTAACTCACCTTGAGCTACTACTGAAAAGGTGTGAGCAAGATCCAGATAAAATAAATAAACCTGTAGGCACTTGCATTTTTCTCACTTTTCTCACTTGCTTTCTGCATCTTATCAGTAAAATTCTTTGTGGGGTTTGGAACAAATAACTGGAGTGTAAGATCTTTAGAGTGCGATCCCTTAGCTTCACAGCTAAGAACCAAATTCCAGGCTACCCCTAATAAAAGAGGGGTTACCCAGGATTCCCCTCACAGCACATGTTTCTTCGGACTCTTAGGTCTGGTCAAGGACTAGCTGAAGAGCCTCCGTGTCTCTTACCTCTTCATTCTGCCGGACTCTCTTTTATCTAAGACGCCCATTTTTCCTACTCTATGAATTCACCAAGGGTCTTCCGGCAAAAAGTAAAGAAATATTTTTGCCAGATAGGTTCAATGCCACTGCTAGAAAGACTGAACAGTCCAGGCCGATACAGAGCATCTGGGCTTCTCCATTCTGATCGCTCCCTTCGAGATCCTTAAACCTGAACACAGGCTAACACCATTCCGTGTTTCAAGAGGGGAAAAATTCAGGAAAGCAAATTGGTTACGGGATTTACATAATATATTCCACATCTGCTTATTTTTCTCTACACGCCGTCTAATTATTGCTGATAACAGATATGGAAATATTTCAACAAAAAGAAGAGGCAGCGGTGAGAGAAGTCACAAGAAAAATGCAAGAAAGCCTGAGAAAGCGTTTCCCATTCGTTGAGCCGTACACAAAGCTTTCATGAATGTAAGTGGATTTGTAACACGCATGAAGCCTCGTATAAGCACTGAGACATGGAGATGATTTTACTAGCTAATAGACTATCACGCAGGATACAATTTAAATTAAAAAATGCAATTTTCACCTTGAAATGAACAAATGATTACAATTTCTATACAAATTAAGGCATTCAGACTGCCTTTCAGTACTGCCATCGGTCCATGAAATATGACATAATTACCATGAAATACATTTTCAAATATTTTGATTTTTGTCCGATGCTTTAAAAAAAAGACACAGCCAAAGCTCGTATGCCTGTGCGTGCATTATCCTACCTTCTGGAGAAAAATATATTAAAACAAAGAGACAAACCATCAAGAGATTGAACCTGCTCTCCATCACTTTACCAGATAAAATCATCTTTAAAAAGACAAAAAGAAGGGAGAAACTGCAAAACATTTGGCTCCAAAGCCTTGAGAATTATCCCTATTAGTAAGCTGATCACACCTGCTGGTCCTCTGTTAAAAAGTTTGAAGGGGGTGTTTTTCTTGTATTTCTTAATTATTTTATAGTCAAGGAAATCAAGCCAACTTCAGAAGTTGAAAACAAACTTTGAGAATGCCACAAACTAAAGAAGTGACACTGAAGCAGTTCTTCTCCTGTGACTTGGGCAAATACAAGGGGAATAAGGATAAAATCTTCTATGAGGTGATCCAAGCTTCAAGTGCACAGGGAATGGGGGCAGGTGTCCTGCGAGGTGAACCAAGCTTCAAGTGCATGGGGAATGGCGGCAGGGCACTTGTGAGGTGACCCACGCTTCAGGGGCGAGAGGATGGGGGCAGATATCCTGCTGTGTGACCTAACCTTGATGGCAATGAGAATTACTTTCCTGTGATGTGACCCAGGTACAATGAGGCAAAAGGGACTATATTTCCTAAAGTCTGACCCAACCATCGACAGCGGGAGGAATGGGATGAAGCAATGAAATCACTTTCTGGTTTCAGTCTGCAGCTTATTACTTTCCCATCTTTCAACAATTGTTTCCCTTGTCTGTTCTGTGTGAAGTGCAGTTGGTTCCACAGCCCTGTCTTTAAATCCTTAAATATTACATCAGAGGTGAAGGGAGATACTTGTCCTTCATCCCCAGAACCAGACCTGAAATCAAAGATGGACTGGGGGGGGGGGGCACAGTACCCACAGATACCTTCCTGTGCTTCCCTCAGCTTCTGCTGCATAGTAAAAGTTCTGTGGGTCAGTGCATGATCGGGTGGTAACAGGAGTGTGGGGTCAGTTCATAGTGATGGATAGGGGGTGGGAGGCAGATGGGGCAGGTGTCCATGGTACAAACATGCAGGGAGCCCGTTCAGAGTCAGATTAAGGGCTTAGCAGTATTTACATCAGTGATACAGCAAGAGTTGCTAAACACCAGTGGGCCAAAAACCCTTTGGGATCCTCAACTGTAAGGGTGAAGCAGCTGTGATTACCTGGGATGTTCCCTTCCCACTGCTAAAAAAGACATTGCCGTAAAGGAGAAATGTACAAGAGCAGGGAAGGGATTTTGAATTCAGTTCAAGTCTTTCCCAGTTGTAGCTCAAGGTGAGTTTTATATTCAGGTACTGTGGATATTCCCTGACCCTGGAAAGTTCACCATCTAAGAGGTCCTTTTACTAAGCAGTAACGCGTGCTTACCGTGCAGGAACACGCAGTAGCGTGGGACGTGCTCAGGCGATCCGTGGTAGTTTTGCCATCTGTACATGCTTCCCACATGCTAAAAATATACTTTGTATTCTGTAGCGGTGAGCATGTTTGGGGGGTGGAGAGTAGGCCGTTAACACAGCTACATTGCTCCAACTGATTAGCGCATGGTTAGTGCGTGAGACATTTTCGCCTACACAATAGACGTCGGTAAGAGCTGGCACGCTAATGGGAAATTAGTGTTTAACCATTAATACAGAAAATGAAAAAAATCATCCATTTTACAGCCACACTAAAAGTGACTTCATTGCAAAGGGAAACTCACATGCTGGTCATCGTGAAGGCCAGGGGCGTAGCCAAACCTCACGGTGGGAAGGGCCAGAGCCCAAGGTTGGGGTCACATTTTGAGTGCTGCCCCGATGCCCCCCACTGCCACACCTCACCTTGCCTCTTCATCCCACCACCGCCTCACCTTGCCTCCTCGCCCCCCCCCCCCCCCACTGCCTCACCTCACCCCCTCACAAACAAATACCTTTTCTGGCAGGGGTCCCCAACCCCTGCCAGCCGAAGCCTTCTTCAGCGTGGTCTCCGGCGCAGCCGCGTTCGCTGACTACCCCCTGCTCTTCTTGCTCCCCCTGTGCTCACTGACGCTGAGCATCAGCGTGCACAAGAAGAGCAAGAAGAAAGAAGAGCAGGGGGGCAGGGAGCAAACGCGGCTGCGCCAGAGACCACTCTAAAGAAGGCTTCGGCTGGCGGGGGTTGGGGACCCCCACCAGCCAAACCAGGGGCCTGGATGAAATTTGTGGGGGCCCAGGCCCCCATGGCCCCCCATAGCTACGCCCCTGGTGCAGACTACCTTTTAGTGCAGCTTAGTAAAAGGGCCCCTAAGATTACCCCTGAGACTATGGAGGGTTAAATGAGAAGGAGCCACAGTAGGATTTGAACTGGGCTCCTCTCATTCGCTATGGAATTCGGTAGGGAACGGCTCTAACGATGACTTTTGTGCATCTGGCCCTTAGTCTGCTGTTACAACCACTAGGCTACTCTTTGGCTCTGACCCAGGTGACTATTCTGTACTAAGTGTGGAGAAAGATGATCCTCAAATACCAGCAAATGCAAATAGCAACCACGAAAATGTGGCAAAAAGATACAGAATTATTATTGCATCTTGATGTTTCCTGCGCATACTGCAGTTTCTGAACTCCAGAAGGAGCCGTTGTTTTGGAAGAATTGCAAGTACTGAGATAACTATTAGCAGTGAATTTGGGAGACTGAGATCATAGTGCAGACATTCTGGCTTAAGAGTATGGTTATGCAGAAAATTAACCCATTTGCAGTCGTTACCCCAAAGAAACCCCACATTCCAGTTAAGGACTCAGAGAATCTGCCCTGGAATCAAGCTACCCTTGGAGGTTACAGAAAAGAAAAGGAGATTATTTGTGCTATGTTTTGTTTGATTGTAAATGGTATTTGTTGAAATTGTATTTCTCCAAGAAGTGATTGGTGGATTGTAAGTATTTTTTAATTTATTTTTTGATTGAATTTCACATAAAGAAATATTTAAAACAGAAAGCAGAACTCGTATCAAGTTAAGAAACAGGAAAAAGGGTACCCATTTTAAATCTACAAATCAACGAAAAGAATATAATAATAAATTGGACTTATATCCTGCTAGTATCTTACAGTTCAAAGCGGATTACATAAACAAAGAGACCAGAATAGTCTTCTGGGAATAAAAGATAGTTAAACAATGAGAACCCTTAAAAAGAAATGTGGGTGGTTAGGGATATAATGTAAGGAAATAAAGAAATACAGAGTTGACACACTGAATAACTCACCAATCACCCTGGCGTTAACTTAAATGGCTCTTCTTAAAATCTCACCTGCTCTAACTTCCCCATCACTCTGCTTCCCCGGGTGTCCCTTGAACAAACCCCTTCAAATGTAATGGACCAAAGAAAACATATTCCTTGCCCAAAATGTTCTAGGAAATTTAGGGGGAAAAAAACTCACCCAAAGCCAAAACCCTGGGTCTAACTTATAGAAATTTTCTTCAAATTTCTTGTGTTGCAAGGGACGTCTAGGAAA
The DNA here is from genome assembly GCF_901765095.1 of Microcaecilia unicolor. NCBI lineage: Eukaryota > Metazoa > Chordata > Amphibia > Gymnophiona > Siphonopidae > Microcaecilia > Microcaecilia unicolor. The sequence goes on along the minus strand of NC_044043.1, from coordinate 101,789,679 downwards.
AGCCAGACAACCCCCCTCCCCTCCTTTCCCCCACTGCTTTTACCATTTGTTCCAGCAATGAGTTCCAGAGCTTAACTATACATTGAGTGAAAAAATATTTCCTCTTGTTTGTTTTAAAAGTAATACCATGTAACTTCCTTGAGTGTCCCCTGCTCTTTGTATTTTTTGAAAGAGTAAATAATCGATTACACCACTCAGGATTTTATAGACCTCTATCATAACCCCCCTCAGCCGTCTCTTCTCCAAGCTGAAGAGCCCTAAACCTGTTAAGTCTTTCCGTATATGATGGTCATTCCATCCCCTTAATCATTTTGGTTTCCTTTTTTTTTTTTTTTTTGAGATGTGGTGACCAGACCTGCACACAATACTCCAAATGTGGTCTCACCATCGGGCGATACAGAAGCATCATGATATTCTTTGTTTTATTTTCTGTTCCTTTCCTAATAATTCCCTACATCCTACTTGCTTTTTTGGCCACCACACTGAGAACATTTGAATGCATTGCCCACAATGACACCTGAATCCTTTTCCTGGGTGGTGACGCCTAATGTGGAACCTGCATCAGGTAGCTATAATTTGGTTGTTCTTCTTCCCAATATGTATCACTTTGCATTTGTCCACCTTAAACTTCATCTGCCATTTGGATACCCCCAGTCTTCCAGCCTCTCAGGGTCCACATGCGACGTAACAATTTCAAAACTTTGAACAGTTTTCTCTCACCTGCAAATATGATCACCTCAGATCATTTATAAATATGTTAAATAGCACCAGTCCCAGTTCAGATCTCTGGGGCACTCCATTATTCACCTTGTCCGTTAAAAGAATTGGCCATTTAACACTACTCTGTTTTCTATTCATTAACCAGTTCCTAATCCAAAACACAACATTGCCCTTTTTAATTTTCTCAGGAGTTTCTCATGAGGGACTTTGTCAAAAGCTTTTTGAAAAGTTGGATGCACTATATCAACCAGCTCACCTTTATCCACATGTTTATTCATGTGTAACATTACATAAGAACGCAAGAATAGCCATACTAGGTCAGACCGATGGTCCATCCAGCCCACTATCCTGCTTCCAACTGTGACCAATCCAGGTCACAAGTACCTGGCAGAAACCCAAAGAGTAGCAACACTCCATGCAGAATCCCAAAGAGTGGCAACACTCCATGCAGAATCCCAAAGAGTAGCAACACTCCATGCGGAATCCCAAAGAGTGGCAACACTCCATGCGGAATCCCAAAGAGTGGCAACACTCCATGCCGAATCCCAAAGAGTGGCAACATTCCATGCGGAATCTCAAAGAGTAGCAACACTCCATGCGGAATCCCAAAGAGTGGCAACATTCCATGCAGAATCCCAAAGAGTGGCAACACTCCATGCGGAATCCCAAAGAGTGGCAACATTCCATGCAGAATCCCAAAGAGTGGCAACATTCCATGCGGAATCCCAAAGAGTGGCAACACTCCATGCGGAATCCCAAAGAGTGGCAACACTCCATGCTACCAATCCCAGGGCAAGGAATTGCTTCCCTCAAGTCCATCTCATTGGGAGAAATTCAACAAATTGGCTGTATGAATTCATCCCTGCTATTTCAAAGTTTGTTTTTTTGTATGTGTGTCTATTCCTATGCAGCCTTTTTCTGTTTTGTTTCCAGTTTTTTGTTTTTTTTTTTCAAAGAAACCCTGGAGCTCCTAGGTTGTCCTTTTGGTGAAATTTTGTTTCCTACACCTGCTTATAAATTCAGATCTTCTAGCATCAGAACCTGTCAGAGACGTAGGGAAGTCAATGGAAGGGAATGGAAGTGAAAGAAGGGCTTATGCTTGAGGGATGTTCCTGGTGGCAGCAGTGAACTCCCCCAAAGTAATTTAAGCTCCTAATTGTCTTTGTTCATCTCCCGCCTCATCTCGTAGGGAGAGCCCCTATCTTTCCTGCCACACCTGAACCAGTATTCGAAACTGCGAGGAATCAGCCTGCCTATAACCCAGGAGTTTTTCAACAGGAGTTTCTGGGACCAGAACCGGAAAAGTTGCTGACTGGCACTGTGTGGTGGGTGCTGACTGGCACTGTGTGGTGGGTAACCACTGCACCCCAGAAGGAGAGGGAAATTGTTTGTTTGAAACCGTGCATACCATCCAGGCTACAGCCCTGTATCAGCTAAGGGACTGGCAGAGGGGAAATTCATTTAATTTGACCAGCAAACCATGTGCAGGTTGCAGAGCTTTAATGCCCGACTGCTGTGAGCTGTCATCAAGCTGGCTGCTAGTTTTCCATGAAGGTACTAATCATTGAACTTTTAACTCTCCATGAGTTTAGGGGAGAGGTAGATTGGTGGCACATTGGGAATTAAGTGAGAGAGAGGATTGCCTCTGGAGGGTGTTTGTTTTTGAACTGTCTGATGGTTCTGGCTGGAATGTGAGATAGCCCTCTAGTGGTGGTTATAGAGTTGCCCTCTAGTGGTGGTTATAGAGATTTATTAAGAGCTGGAAACTGAACCCAGGCAGGGAGAGAACCATTAGAAGCAGCGGAAACAGCAGCAGCAGCCCTTGGGAGCAGGATCAAAGCATAGAAACTTTTGGGAACAGCTCAGGGCAGGAGAAAAGGGCCTGAAGAGGTACTATCGGTGCCTAGAGCCAATAAAAGCAGAGACAGCCCTCTAGTGGGGAACCCTGGAACTGGCGGTTGCAGAGCCCTGTTAAGGGCTGGTAATCCTGAACCCCCAGAGGCTCCTGTTGAAATGTGGACTAGTGAGGGACAAGGCTTCCAGGGTACGATCAGCACTAGGGGCCCAGCAAGGATGAAGACTCCCAGGTGTGGCTAGCCCTAGGAGCCCAGCAGAGGAGGACAGTTGCCGGACCCCAGAGTCCAAGGAAAGCATCCAGGAAGGCTTAGCCAGTGCTTTTTTTGCAGGAAAATAGGTACCAGTACTCATTATGGGTGGGGTCACTGTTGATGGCTCTGTCCCTATGGTAGCCACACCCCTTATACCATGCATATACCATGCATGGAGCATATAAACAGATATCATTGTAAATACTATACCAGTATAGGAGAGAAAAATAACTTGTGATTTTTTTTTTATTATAAATAATTTCTGTAAATTGTTACAGCTCCAGTATACCCAGTGCAAAATAAGACAGAAGATGTAAATTCTCAAATTGGACATATTCCAAACACTAAAATGAAAAAAAATGATTTTTCTACCTTTGTTGTCTGGTGACTTTGTTTTTCTGATCATGTTGGTCCCAGTCTCTGATTCTGCTGCTCTCTATCTGTTCCCTTAACTCCACTTCCAGGGCTTCCTTTCCATTTATTTCTTTACTTTCCTCCTTTCTTCTTCATTTCTTGCCCTACATCCATAAGTAAAAGCTGTGTCGTCCTCTGTGGAATTGACTGGAGGAGGTATAACGTGGATCCAGCTTTTGCCTATTTTCTCCATCCATGTGCAGTTTTTCTCCTCTTTTCCCTTTCCCTCATCTCTGTCAGTTTGCATCTCCTTCCTATTCTTCCCACCCCTCCATCCATATGCATCTCCTTCCTCTCTAATCCCTCTCATCCATCCATGTCCAGCATTTTTCCTCTCTCCCTCCATCTATGTCCAGCATTTTTCCTCTCTCCTCCCCTCCATCCATGTTCATCTCACTTCCTCTCTCTTCCCTCCCCTCCATTCTTGTCCAGCATTTCAACTCTCTCCCCTCCCCTCCATCCATGTCCAAAATTTCTCATCTCCCCTAAATCCATGTGCATCTCTTCCTCTGTCTTCCCTCCATCCATGTCCAGCATTTCTCCTCTCCCCCTCCCATCCATCCATGTTCATCTACTTCCTCTGTCTTCCCTCTCCTCTATCCAAGTCCAGCATTTCTCCTCTCTTCCTTCCCCTCCATCCGTGTGCACATCCTTCCTCTGTCTTTCCTTCCCTTCAACATTTCTCCTCTCTTCCCTGACCTCCACTCCATCCATGTCCAGCATTTCTCCTGCCCTCCCCTCCATCCATCCATCCATGTCCAGCAACTCTCCTCTCTCCCCTGCCCTCCCCTCCCATCCATGTCCACCACACAGTGCCAGTCAGCAACTTTTCCGGTTCTGGTCCCAGAAACTCCTGTTGAAAAACTCCTGGGTTATAGGCAGGCTGATTCCTCGCAGTTTCGAATACTGGTTCAGGTGTGGCAGGAAAGATAGGGGCTCTCCCTATGAGATGAGGCAGGAGATGAACAAAGACAATTAGGAGCTTAAATTACTTTGGGGGAGTTCACTGCTGCCACCAGGAACATCCCTCAAGCATAAGCCCTTCCTTCACTTCCATTCCCTTCCCTGCATGCTGGACAGGGCTCACCATTCCTCCCCAATGATCTGCAAACCCTAACGCCAGCTCGGAGCTGGTGTAGGGTTTGTCGCAGCCAGCGACCCAATCTTTGGCACGTTGATCACTGATCATTGGGGATGAATGCATTAAGCACTGATTAGCATGCATTTGCAAGCTACTTGCACTAAGAGCCCTGTTTAGCATGCATTTGCATGCTACTTGCACTAAGAGCCCTCGAGCGCGTTGTTTCACGCACTCGAGGGCTGTGATCATGGGGCGGTAGCAAATGCCAGTGCTAGTATGGCGCTAACAGCCTCTAGCACTGGTGTTTGCTTTTGATCATCTGCCTGCAAGCGAGTAAGGCACCAACACAGACCTGCCTTCGGGAGGCTCCAGCCAGGTCAGACATCGAATCCAGGAGCACCTAGTAACAGGGCATTAGACATACTTTCAAACAGATGTAGCAAACTGGTGGAAGAGTTCCCTTGGCTGAATCCATGTTGACTCCATGCCGTTACAAAATAGTCACCTCTTTGAGGGTTTAACAAATTCCCCAAAACACGAAGACCCAGGAAAGACCACCAGGTGTAAAGGAGAAACCGAAGATAAAGAGATAGTTAATTCATTATCCACTTCGAGGGCTTGGAACCACTGACAGACTCCGATGAAAGCACACAAGAAAAGGCATTAGACATCTCCTCCTTGACTCCTTCCTATAATTTCCTCTCACTAATAGTGTTGGAAACGGGAGGGATCATACTTCTAGTTGTAGCTGGGGGCAGAAACAGTGAACGAGGGTCTGTACTCCGAGAGGAAGCTTCAGGACTAGATACGCCATGGTCCTACACTGAGAGGCTGGACTAAAGCTAAATATCCACACTAGACACATATCAAATGTCTTTAGATGCCAAGTGTCATTTTCAGCTCCAATGCTCTCCACTTTTCGGGATTACTGGGGACTCTCCAACCTTAAATCCGTCTTGTTTCCTACAATGTCTGTAACGTGTCTAAGGTACAAAACTCGACATAAGCAAGGAATTCCTAAGATTAAGGGAAGGTAGTTGGAAGTTTTCCAGGGCAGAAGCTCTGTTCACATCATGCTCCTCCAATTCAAGTTACATAATATTCTAGTAGTTTCTTTACAGTTCAGGTTTTTACAGACTTGTACTCAGTCTGTGTTGAGGTGCCAGTTCTCAGATTTATTTCATTTGTTTTGTTTGGGAAAAGGCAGCTTTTTCCTTCCCTGCATAATTCTGTGATCCGAGTTGGGTCTACATCTAACCCTCTCCCCTCCCCCCCCCCCCCACGTGACCCACAGCAACTGGACCATCCAAGAACATCAGAAGCAGAAACTTCAAAGTGAAACAATAACTATAATCTGTGAGTTGAAACTTATATCTTTACTTATTTATTTGTAATTTTGGCCCATGGGGCCATTTTCCAAACATCAAAGTCCAGAGATACTTTTAGCCATGGACGCTGCAGCTATTCTCAAAGGAAAATACACACCTACTTACCCTCTGAAAGTTGACTAGGGAAAGAAATAATCACAGGGAGTGGCATCAGATTTTTTTATGCCATCAATTAATTTTGAAAATGCAAGACTAGGCCTGTTCTGGTCTCCTTTCACCTATCCCTATTGCAAGCCTGGCATTGCTCCTTGTACGTAGTTAAGCCCAGGTCCAGGCAGCCATTTCTCCAGGTAAATAGTTTTTTAAAAAAAGGTGCCGTCCCCAGACAGACACCCCTGCACTTTTGCTGCAATCGCCCTGGAGGAATTTGCACTTTGAAATGCCCTTATGACTTCATTTCTCCATTCCTCTCGCCTGTAATTTGAATTGACAGTAGTCTGTGTTAGCTAAGTTTTCCCTGACTTGCTCATCTTGAAAATGTGGCTGTTGGTACTTTAAGACTGGCCGCAGCTGCTGTGTTCAGAGTCAACTCTCTGAAAGGATATGAAATTAAGTTAGGTGAGGCTTTGGCAGCAGAGCCCAGATGTGCCTGGAATGAGCTTCTTTAGCTATTCATGAGCAAATAAAAGGATTCATTACCACGCAAAGTGTTACTAATGATATATACCTGGTGCCGAATGCCTCCGAAAATCTAATGTGACACACTAGAAGGAAAATGAATTCCTTTATTCAGGAGCCGGTGCTCAATGGAAGGTTTCCCCTCCCCATTCTGTGTTCACTAAAGCCAACATTTACAATTCTTCTGCCATTATGTCCTACCAGGCCCTCTGCGCCTTCTGTCATGACCTTCACATTAGCTGAAAATTGGAAATTCGCCAGCCTAGCAGAGGCCAGGAGGGGCGTAAATTAGCTTTGCTTTTTTTTTTTTTCCCCAGAGCTCTCTCTTGCCACATGCAGAGAGGCTTTTCTAGCAAAACACTGGGGCAAGAGTGTCTTGCTGTCCAGCCAGCAGCAAAATGATTAAATGCAGCCATGGGCTCACTACCAGTATGGCCAATCTGAACCAGTTCGATGATGCAGTGCGTGGCAAAGCAGCCACTGTTACTAATGTACTTGGAATCGAGCAGCAATAGTTAGAATAAATGTCAGACTTTCGTTGGCACAAGTGTGTAGCCTGGAAGGCTGTGTGGACCGCTCTGATGGGAATGTACTGGGCAGCGCTTTCTAATGGCAAGCATTTCTCTTTTTTGTGTACTGGATATTTATGCATCTCAAGGACACCAAAATAAACCCACGCCAGCATCAGACCTGTTTGTGGCAAAAGGTTCGCGTGCCATTAGGAAATAATTTTGCAGTTTGGCAAGCAGAAGGACTGATGTTTCTCTTGAACGGTCTACTATTACGTTATGTATCATCATTTTCCTCTGTTTTCCGAACAAGGTACCAAAGATTTTTTTTCACCCCACATGGACAGTATTTGCACGATGCCAGATACAACTCAAACCACCTCGCTGGACAGACTGCATGGACCATACAAGTCTCTTACCGGCCAACATTTGCTACGTCATAACGTAACGTCCTTGAGCTAATACTGAAATGACATGGACTAAATCCAAGAAGAAAATGTTTTTGACTACATTGCTCATCTTCTCCTGGTGACCAACAGTGGACCGTGTAGGTGGCTGTGCCCTAGAAAAACAGGACTATCCAGCTCAGAAGAGCACCCAGAGAGGGATGCTGCTGAACCTCTTTGCCTGGCCCACTGGTGGAAACTGGGAAATCAGCTGAGAGAGAATGGTTCCGGTCTATACCTAGTCCAGGGGGAACGCCCCATTTTATTTGCTGCTAGGAAAGAATTTCAGATCTGCTTTTCCCATTGTGTGGGGAGCATTCCTGATCTGCCACTGAGCAGGAGGCAGGAAGCCCCTTTTATTTTACAGGCTAATGAAAAATGGGAGGGAAGAACTCCACCTGCTACACAAAATGAACAGGCAAATTGGTTTTGCAAAATATTTCTACCAGTCAAGTGGCCTCAATAGGGATCAGTCCAACAGCCTCTTAATTGCCTTTATTACTCCAGAAAACCAACAAGACCAGCCGCTCGCTCCCCGGCTTTGTCTCTCCCTCATTTTCTGCCCACTGTCTCTCCTCACCCCCTTACACTTGTCAGGCTACTTTTCATCCTCTTCATTAGCTCTCTTCCCACTGTTCAGCAATCCATGTTTGTTTTAGTCGGAAAGCTTTCTAATTTAATCACAGCTATAGACACAGATTCAAAGCTTGTTTGCCAGCATGTTGGCCTCACTAATTCACAGCACGTCACAGCCCTCGTTCTGCTTTGTCCGTCATCGTAGTTTCATTTTTTTCCCTATCCATATGCCAGGTGTGGGTATTACATTATATTATATACACATGCATGGAACCTGTTTCTATTTAAGGACTAGCTTAGGACCTGCAGGCCAGTGGGAGAGTATTAGGTAACCTAGAGAAACCTTTAGTCTTGTACCTCCTTTAATTAACTTTCAAGTCCCTAGCATGCTCCTTCATTTCAAATCTTTGATATTTAACTCAACAATGATAAGCCTGATAATACACTGCCCAGAAAATGCCTGTAAAAAAGCAGAATGAGCATCATTCTTTTCTACATATATATGCATAAGGAGAGAACTTCTCAAACATCATTTACCCAGGTAAATGGGTTATTTGAAAATTGCAGACAATCAAGAGCTGCAGCAGAAAACCCCAACAGCAAAAAGCAGCCAACAGTCAGCTAGAAGGTGCAGCTTGTTTATTTAAATACTAACTATAAAAGTTGGTGGTTGCTGATTTTTTTTTTGAAGGTTTTAAACAGGCGGGAAAATGGCAATTTAAATCAGCAATTTCGTGTTTTGAATTCTTAAACTGGCTATACCACATTTTGAATGATTCACACATTCTGCAACAGGTATCTGCCATAGATGTTGAGGTTCTATCTTCCCTTACCTTTTTTTTTTTTAATTTCAATTTATACAACTAAAGAAAGATGCAATCACCACACAATTAGAATAAGCAGGAATTTAAACAAAATAAAGACAATAAATTAGCCTATAAAACCATCCAAGTAGGAAGAGGAGAAGAATAAAAGGAAAACAGAAAAAAGAAGCGACAAATAGTGATTATCCTTAACATTCATCAATACTTGTCTCACTCCATTAGCCTAACACAACAGATGATACTTTCAAGTCCAGGAAGACCCTCAATTGTTCTGGAAGAAAAATAATATATGTCTGTTTCCAGAGTATTGAATATGACATTTACATGGACATCTTAGATGAAAGGAGGCACCAAGATCTCTTATTTCCTGCCTCATTGCAAAAAGACCTTATACTTCTCCTGTGTAACTTTAGAAACATCTGGAACAATCCAGATTCTTCAACCGGTAAACAACATTTAAGAATATCTAAAATGTAAACACAAAACTCCAATTAAGTCCTGTTCAAATATAAATGGAACCAGAAGGGTTGCCCTAGTAGAATCTTCTAACAGTGGCAATTTTCCAGCTCCAGATTAAAAAAAAAAAACAACAACAAATGTTGACGTACCCCCTTTTGCAAAAAACAACCAAGGAAAAACAACAGAATAAAAAGGGGAATGACCAGAGAAGTACCAAACAAGGGATATTTATTAAAAATCATATTAAAACACACACACACTCAATAGAGATCTATAAAATGGCAATGGCGAAAAAATCTTGTTGGCGATGAGCACCGCTGAGGTCACTATAAAATGTGTTAATGAAAGTGAAACCGAAAGTGAAAAACGTTTTTCTGAAGAATGTTTATGTGAAATTTTCGTATTGAAGAATTCTACTATCTGAGTCTAGTTGGGTACCTGAGAATTATATACTTTGCATAACTGCGTTACCTTATATAAATGTGTTTGAAATAAGCCACTAATTGAGTTTCTTCCAAAGTAGACAAATTGGCAGCAGTTCTGTAAACTGGTGCTTCCTTTTTGGTATCCCAATACACTAATTCTATAAGAGCATCAGGGCACCTTGACATCATTACAGAAGACTAGCACAAACCTACATTGGTGTGCTAAAAGGAAGGTATGCCCACTTGTGTCAAGTCAATGGCAGGCACTAGAGAGAGCACCCAGATCCATCAATCCTTGCACAGTTGCATGCATTGGTCAGCAACACTCCCATGTCCCACATGTAGATCTCCTTTTCAGTTACACGCATGAATATAGAACAGCACTTTGGGCCAGTGTACGCAGAAGTGGGGCCTATTCAGCATTTAAATGCTGACACACCATATTGCTTTCATTGAGATGTTGAAGTTTGTCCCCATACGCTTTATGACCAAGAGGGGCATAATCGAACAGGGCGCCCAAGTTTTCCTGAGGACGTCCTCACAGGACGGCCCAGCGAAGGGGTGGGGAAACCCGTATTATCGAAACAAGATGGGCGTCCATCTTTCATTTCGATAATACGGTTGGGGACACCCAAATCTCAACATTTAGGTCGACCTTAGAGATGGTCGTCCCCGGTTTTTAGCGATAGTGGAAACCGAGGACGCCCCTCTCAGAAATGACCAAATCCAAGCCCTTTGGTTGTGGGAGGAGCCAGCATCTGTAGTGCACTGGTCCCGCTCACATGCCAGGACACCAACCGGGCACTGCAGTGGACTTCAGAAATTGCTCCCAGGTGCATAGCTCCCTTACCTTGTGTGCTGAGCCTCCCAAAACCCACTACCCACAAATGTACAACACTACCATAGCCCTAAGGGGTGAAGGGGAGCACCTACATGTGGGTATAGTGGGTCCGCCTGCCTGAAGTGCACTTCACCCACTAAAATTGCTCCAGGGACCTGCATACTGCTGTCAGGGAGCTGGGTATGACATTTGAGCCTGGCAAAAAATATTTTTAAAGTTTTTGTTTTAGGGTGGGAGGGGGTTAGTGACCACTGGGGGAGTAAGGGGAGGTCATCCCCGATTTCCTCTGGTGGTCATCTGGTCAGTTTGGGCATATTTTTGAGGCTTGGTTGCAAGAAAAAATGGACCAAGTAAAGTCATCCAAGTGCTCATCAGGAAAGCCCTTCTTTTTTCCATTATTGGCCGAGGACACCCATGTGTTAAGCACGCCCCAGTCCCGCCTTCGCTATGCTTCCAACATGCCCCTGGGAACTTTGGTCATCCCTGCAACGGAAAGCAGTTGAGGACACCCAAAATCGGCTTTCGATTATGCCCATTTGGGTGACCCTGGGAGAAGGACGCCCATCTCCCGATTTGTGTCGAAAGATGGGCGCCCTTCTCTTTTGAAAATAAGCCTGCAAGACAACTGACCATTTTAGTAGCTCTCAATTGATACCATCCTGGTTATATCTTTTTAAAAGGTGAGGTCTCCAGAATTGTACACAATCTAAATGGGGTCTCACCAGAGACTAATAAAGAGGCATTATCACCTCCTTTTTTCTTGCTGCTCATTCCTCTCCACGTACACTTGAGCGTCCTTCTGGCTTTTCTTTTCTACCCGTTTGATCACCTTGAGATCATCAAATACGATCACCTCCAAGTTCCCTTTCTTCTTTCATACACAGAAGTACTTCACTCCCTATACTGTACTGCTTCTTCAGGTATTTGCAGTCCAAATGCATGACCCTTAATTTTTTAGCATTAAATCTTAGCTGCGAAATTCTAGACCATTCTTCGTGCTTTGCTAGATCACCTCCTCATGTTATCAACACCATCAGAGGTGTCTATCCTCTTGCAGATTTGGTATCATCTGCAAGAGGTAAACCTTACCAGACAGCTCTTCCACAAAATCGCTTACAAAACTGTCTTTTTGTTTCCAGCTCGATATCTGCAAGATCTACTCATTGTTAGCGGTTGATACAAACTAGCTTCTTTTCTGTGTATTTTTCTTCTCTGTCCTCTGGTATTGCAGTAGCCTCCTTGCTGAACTCGACACTTCATTATATTCACTCCAACCCCTTCCAACCTCTGTTACATTAGTTTATTTATCGCCTTTACGAAGGTGTATATTCCTTCTGTATTCTACTACGTTCATGAATTTTTCTTGATTTTGTTTTGATTCCTACTAATATCAAGATGGTTACAACTTTTAAAATAGTAGCATGTAAAGATTTAAACAAACGAAATAGATAGCAGAAAATCTCTTGAACCACTGCAGATTCAATTCAAGTCTCATGTCCCATAGTTGAACAAAGAGCCACATCTTGAGTTTCTTCATTAATATATGAGGTAATTTTGTTCATCTCTTAGCTCCTTGGGGAATTTCATAGGCTGGTGTAGCATAAGTAAAGAAAGTATCTCTTGTGGAAGAAAAATGAATTTTATTTAACGAAGGCAAGCCTAGCACTGAGAACTCCACAGTGGTCTACAAGGCACAGGCCGGTTGCATCAGCTCACCGGCAACCAGGTTAAACCCCTGTAAAGCATTAAACAGAGAATTTTAAAGGGAACATGCTTTCCACAAAGAACCAATAAAGACTGAGGAATGAGATATCCTCATTGTCAATTTGCCCTTGTGTTTTACTACTGCCCAATCTGATTGGAGTAACTTTGCTCGTCTTCTTGCCTGCTTGATTCCTGCTCTGCTTCAGGTCATCCTCATATGGTCAGGATTTGATTTTCGTACTTATCTTCCGAATGCTGTCTATTCTGTGTGCTTGTTACATCCCAATTCCTAATCTCACAGTTTCTTTCCAAGACTCTTGATTGATTTTTGTTTAGCTTTTGCACATAGTTCACTCTTTGTAAGGCACATTGGGTGCAGCACTTTAGGAAAAAAGCAAATGAAATTTGAGCAGGTCTGGATGAGACTGCCAAGAGCCAGCTGGAGAAAAAAACTGGCAGGAACAAACCAGGGACATTTTCACTTAAATATTTTAAAAATCCTTCATGCTGCAAATTAATTTGAGAGTGGCAGGAGCATTTAATGTGGAACCGGGAGCTTGGAGAGAGTGAACAACCAAAAACATGTTTTTATTTATGTTAGCATATGTGAAATCCTCAGTATTGAAATCTACTGTTGAGTTGGCAACAATGAATTCACTGCACAAGTTGCTACTGGCCATCATTATACATTACTAGATGACCACACAGCTAGACATTATCAATATATTTTCTTTTCCATATCGATTTGAAGGCCCTTCTCATCCCACTTACGCAACAGGACTACGAACAAAACAGCTGAAAAGCTAGCATTGATCAATCATGTATTGCTTATCAATAAATGAACATCACTTCCTATTTGTTGCTTGGTTCACAGATTCACTGAATTAGTTTAATATACTATTTATTTGAAAATCCGAATCAATCAACTTACATTAATGAATTGGCATTGGACATTTTCAAAATTTTTGAGGGGTCCACAGTAGATGGATTCCATGTGGATTCCAGTGAATCTGCATCAAATCTGGTCAAATCTGAAAACACCCATCTTGAACCAGGTTAAAATTTCCCTGGAGTTTTGCCTCAAATGTTTTACAGATTTCTGCTTCTAGGCAGGCACATTTAATATTAATACTAAATCAGCTCTTCTTTCTTGCTCTAGCAATATTCTCTTGTGGAGGAGTAGCCTAGTGGTTAGTGCAGTGGACTTTGATCCTGGGGAACTGAGTTCGCGTGCCACTGCAGCTCCTTGTGACTCTGGGCAAGTCACTTAACCCTCCATTGCCCCTGGTACAAAATAAGTACCGGAATATATGTAAACCGCTTTGAAAGTAGTTGCAAAAACCTCAGAAAGGTGGTATATTAAGTCCCATTTCCCTTTCCCCCTTTCCCTTCTGACATCACAATATCAGAAGTGAGCCAAGTATCGGGCAATCAAGCCATTGTGACATCACTGATGAGGTTGGCTCTTATTGGTGGAATGAGTGGAGGAGTAGCCTAGTGGTTAGTGCAGTGGACTTTGATCCTGGGGAACTGAGTTCCATTCCCACTGCAGCTCCCTGTGACTCTGGTCAAGTCACTTAACCCTCCATTGCCCCTGGTACAAAATAAGTACCTGAATATATGTAAACCGCTTTGAATGTAGTTGCAAAAACCTCAGAAAGGCAGTATATCAAGTCCCATTTCCCTTTCCCCTCATTTGGATTTTCAGTCTCTACTTGACTATGGGAGCCTTAATTAACTGCAAATCTGGGTTTTCCCTCATATTATAATCCATCTAAACCCCACTCAGCCATTGTAACAATGCTCCTTAACAAGCAGGAGTAACCTAATGTTTAGAGCACTGAGCCAAGATCCAGGGAAGTCTGGGTTCAAATCCTACTGCCACTCCTTGCAATCTTGGGCAAGTCATTTAACCCTAAGAGGACAACAAAATGCCTAAAGCACCTGAAAGTAATTTGCCTTGAGCTACTGAATAGCTAAAAAGGGGCCACAGACTGCACCTTGAGTCTGGCCACCAGGCGTCACTGTTGTATAATGACATACTTTGTCCCTGCATGGTTCTGCATACCTTAGCATCTTCCTCAATCTCAGGTGAAAACAGGTTTATGAATCGCATCCAGAGCTGCTGAAAATGAGCTCCATCTTGGCTTTTTAAACATGGGGTAGCCAGTTTTTAGATTTCTTATTTGCAAACTCATGGGAATTTGGTACTTGTGGGCTTGTGAGCCAATTTTCAAAGGAAAATATCCCAGCATAGGGAAGGGGGAGGGGGACAGGAACTTCTCCTCCTCCCCTCCCCACTACTGTTTTGTGAAGCACCCAAGAGGCAGGAAAATGTAGCACTTTTTACAAGTTACTGCCATTTTCAGTGGTACATGAGAAGTGTTCTTGCTGCTGTAGTGCAAATTTAATTAGCCCATGTGTGTGAATAAGAGCATAAAGCCTGCTCTAAACCAGGAGTCCTGCGAGAGGATCAGGCCTCAGGCCTTCACAGCTTCCTGCTAATTCTTCTCCACACTTCCTTAACAGTAAAACCTAAAGATAACAATTTTTGTTGCTATATAACATTAATGAGCAGAACTGTACAGTAAAACCCTAGGCTACTTGAAAACTGAAGCCTTTTCACAACCCAGCAATTAAGCGACATGACAAAAGAAAGCTGTTCTGTAAGGGAAAAAATCAAATGTGAACACTGGAGGACCGTATAGAAGTTCAGCTTTGATCCCTCCAGAGTTTCACAGCTGTTATGTGCTGCCTTCTCTTATTCTGCTGATTAGGCCACAATTAACGAAGGTTTTTCAGCCATCAGCCTTCATTAATGTTGTCATGATTCACTTATCTAGCACCGATGTCGCTGAGAGCTAGACCTGGATTGGATCCAAGACCCCTAGCCCTGTCGCACTCCCAGGTAGCTCTATGTTGGCACAGTTTAATTTGCTTTTGTTTTAGTTTTCAGGAATGGATTAAACGACTTCATCGGAGCTGTAGACTTGTGCCGCTCTTTGCTCTTCTAGCTGTCGATAAAAGAACTCAGTAATTAGTACTTTACAGCTGAGGCTTCTGCAAAATATTCCTTGAATCAAGTTCTTAAATAAAATGCCATTTGTTTCCCACAGTAGGTTTTCTGGACAGAGTCAAGGACTGTCTCCTTCCAAGTGTCCACATTCAAACAGTTTTGCTCTTTTCAATGATAAATTTCCCCAGAGGAATCCAGAGAAGACTGTTTTTACCCCTACCAATCGCCACCTGAAAACGATTGGGGCAGTCTTAGAATTACCTAAATTAGAATTATTCAAGTTTTTGTGACTTTCTAGCACGGTCTCCCCTTTTTACCTCTCTTTTTCTCCTTAGTTCCACTCTGCCCTGATATACCACGAAATCAGTTCTACCCAACTTCTTGTTCACATTGCCGAGGGAACTCTTCCAATAGAGACGTATCAGACAACCGAGAGGAGATTACTAAGGGAAGGGACTGCGGGGTTCCTTAGCAAAATACATGAAAGTCAACATCTGAAATCATAAGCTGCATCTAGTTCTCTAGGAGTCGTTCAATAGGGTAATGAGTTACATGGAGGAGGGGAAGTGCGGACACATCTAGCCATAGAGTAACATACAGGCCAAAGGTCTTACCTAGGAAAACAGCCATTTCCCACAATCTTCAGCTACACCAGTGGCTCCCAAACCTTACTACTACTACTACTTAACATTTCTAGAGCACTACTAGGGTTACGCAGCACTGTACAGTTTAACAAAAAAGGACAGTCCCTGCTCAAAGGAGCTTACAATCTAAAGGACGAAATGTCAAGTTGGGGCAGTCTAGAATTCTTGAATAGAGGTATAGTGGTTAGGTGCCGAAGGTGACATTGAAGAGGTGGGCTTTGAGTAAGGATTTGAAGATGGGCAGGGAGGGGGCCTGGCGTATGGGCTCAGGGAGTTTATTCCAAGCATGGGGTGAGGCGAGGCAGAAAGGACGGAGCCTGGAGTTGGCAGTGGTGGAGAAGGGTACTGAAAGGAGGGATTTGTCTTGAGAGTGGAGGTTATGGGTAGGAACGTAAGAGGAGATGAGGGTAGAGAGATAAGGAGGGGCTGCAGATCGAGTGCATTTGTAGGTTAGTAGGAGAAGCTTGAACTGTATGCGGTACTTGATCGGAAGCCAGTGAAGTGATTTGAGGAGAGGGGTGATATGAGTATATTGGTCCAGGCAGAAGATAAGACGTGCAGCAGAGTTCTGAACGGACTGAAGGGTGGATAGATGGCAAAGTAGGAGGCCAGTGAGGAATAGGTTGCACTAGTCAAGGCGAGAGGTAATGAGAGAGTGGATGAGAGTTCGGGTGGTGTGCTCAGAGAGGAGGCACCCCAGCCAGTCAGGTTTTCAAGATATCCACAATGAATATTCACTACCTCCACTGCACGCAAATTGCTCTCGTGCATATTCATTGTGGATATCCTGAAAACTTGACTTTCTGAGGTGCCTCCAGGACCAGGTTTGGGAACCACTGAACTACACAGTTATTTATTTATTTATTTATGTATTAGGAATTTCCAATAATGCTCATCTAAGCAAACCTTCTTTCAATGTATAGATAAGGATCCCAGCTAATGTTTGTGAGAAACTTTTCATAGCTTAATACATTAACCTCATAGCTGCTAACAGCAGAAAAAGACCAAGTGGCCCATCCAGTCTGCCCAGTTAGTTGTCTAGACTGCTAAGGAAATATCCCAGCTGTCCACCATATATCCTCTTCTAGGATGGTGTTGTCTTCCTTCCTCAATTAGGTAGATGAGTTTAGCAAGGAAAATACAAACAAGGAATGACAACAATCTGCTATTCATTCTAGAAAGAGTTTGGAAGAAAGATGGGATAGACGAGAAATGGTAGAGATATTCAAATACCACCATGGTATAAATCCACAGGAGGCGAGTCTCCTTCAGTTGAAAGATAGGGCATAGGATGAAGGCTCAGAAATAACCTGAAGAAAAACTTCACGGAAAGGGTGGTGAATTCATGGAATGGCCTCCCGGAGGAAGTGGTGAAGATGAAAACTGTATCTGGATTCAAGAGAGCTTGGGACAAGTACATAGGATGTCTAAGGGACAGGAGAGGCTAATATATGGCATGGATGGGCAGATAGGACAGGCCATATGAACTTTATCTGCCTTCAGTTTTCTGTTTTTGTTTCCAAACTGCAGAGTCTGATCTTGCTGTCTCTTATTTCCTTGTAAATTCAGCCTAGGATAAGATA
Organism: Microcaecilia unicolor; assembly: GCF_901765095.1. NCBI lineage: Eukaryota > Metazoa > Chordata > Amphibia > Gymnophiona > Siphonopidae > Microcaecilia > Microcaecilia unicolor. The sequence continues at coordinate 101,772,323 of NC_044043.1, read as the reverse complement.
ACTTGTCGAGTGAATTTTACAAGCAGAGCCTTTATGACGATGCTGGTTTCTGCCCTTTTATGTATTTATTTATTTAGATTCTGCTCACATCTTTTTCAGTAGTAGCTCAAGGTGAGTTACATTCAGGTACTCTGCATATTTCTCTGTCCCTGGAGGGCTCACAATCTAAGTTTGTACCTGAGGCAACGGAGGGTTAAGTGACTTGCCCAAGATCACAAGGAGCTGCAGTGGGATTTGAACTGGCCACCTCTGGATTGCAAGATGGGTGCTCTAACCACTAGGCCACTCCTCCACCCCAAAGAATCTTGTTACTCTTTGGGGTTCTACATGGAATGTTACTACACTTTTGAAATTCTGCATGGAATCTTGTTATTCTTTAGAATTCTAGAATCTTTATTTATTTAGATTTTGCTCACACATTCTTCAGTAGTAGCTCAAGGTGAGTTACATTCAGGTACTCTGCATATTTCTCTGTCCCTGGAGGGCTCACAATCTAAGTTTGTACCTGAGGCAACGGAGGGTTAAGTGACTTGCCCAAGATCACAAGGAGCTGCAGTGGGATTTGAACTGGCCACCTCTGGATTGCAAGATGGGTGCTCTAGTGGTTGCAAGATGGGTGCTCTAACCACTAGGCCACTCCTCCACCCCAAAGAATCTTGTTACTCTTTGGGGTTCTACATGGAATGTTACTACACTTTTGAAATTCTGCATGGAATCTTGTTATTCTTTAGAATTCTAGAATCTTTATTTATTTAGATTTTGCTCACACATTCTTCAGTAGTAGCTCAAGGTGAGTTACATTCAGGTACTCTGCATATTTCTCTGTCCCTGGAGGGCTCACAATCTAAGTTTGTACCTGAGGCAACGGAGGGTTTAGTGACTTGCCCAAGATCACAAGGAGCAGCAGCAGGATTTGAACTGGGCACCTCCAGATGTCATGACCGGTGCTCTAACCACTAGGCCACTCCACTCCTTTTCCAACTTATTACTGGAAAATTACATGCATAGCATTCTACCACCAACGATGATAAGATAAAGAGGAAACAGAAATCAAAGTAAAGACATTGATTACAGTACATGAGCAAGACTCACATCTACATCTATGTATATGTGTATCCTATGCTACAGAACTTCCATATCTAAATTCACCAGCAACACAATGTGAATAACTAGGCCTTAAGGAAGTGACCTTTAAGGAAGGGTGGGAACAATACTGTCAGAATGGACAGGATTTCAAAGCTGGCCCTGAAAACAGAGGAAAAGAACATGTTCAAAGAGTATCAAAAGAACTCCCGGAGGAATGGAAAAGAGCCAAGAGACTTCTTTTTCCAACAGAATGGGAGACCAACAGAAACACACTCATTATGCCCTCAGAAGTACCAGCCTGATTGGTCAGGAATATAATCAGGTGATTCACTGCTTCCCCAAGTTCCTTGCTGGCTCAGCAGGGATTTCTGGACCTTTCTACCTTCATCATACCTGGACCTTGTTATCTTGGACCTCAAAACCTGGGCTGAAAGTTGGATTTGTTATCTGAGTCAGTTTTGGACTTGGTTACAGTGGATCTTCACCTGCACTGGGATCAGCCTCTTTCTGATCGAGAGCTGCTGGTTTGGTTGCTATGATCCTCTCCTAAGATTTCAGGTTTTGCAGAGGGGAACTAGTCTCTTCATCGAACCAGGTACTTCAGGCTATTTCTATTACAGTGGGTGGCTTCTCACCTGAATATTCCTGATAGTTGATCCCAATCCACATCTGGCAAACTGAAGCCACTTACTAGAAGGACCAGCACTTTATATAAGTATTGCCATACAGGGACAGACCGAAGGTCCATCAAGCCCAGCATCCTGTTTCCAACAGTGGCCAATCCTTCTGTTTCCCTTCATATCTGAATCTACCTCTGCATTATTCCTACAGTAATTTGGTTTCTCTCTGCTCTTCTATTGTACTTGAAACTTTAAGCTCTGCTCCTCCCTCTTTTGCTTCTTCTGAATAGATTATATCTTGGGTGGTCACATCCCAATTCTGGTTTCCATTACACCAAGACTTTGTAATTATAAACCACATCCAAGTCTGCCTCGGCCTCTGCTACTGTGGCCTGCAGGTATGTGAATTTGTTAACAAGAACTCAAGCATAAGCGCATATGACTCTCCAAAATGATGCTCTGCCATCCATTCTAATTCCTTTTGTTCATTTCTTATTTTTACATTGACCTTTTTTTGCAGCTTTTCCTCGTCTGCATTTGATAAATGTGTATGTCTTTTCAGTCAAGATTGAGGAAGCCACGGTAATGGGGATTCTGTAGGTTGACTGTCTGTCAGGAGTTGAAAGGGAAAAGTTGGGGTTCATTATTAAAATTGATTTTGTTGACATTTGAAATAAAATGTTTTATTGTTCTAGGAGATTTCTACCACGTTGGTGTTGGCATTGACCTGAGGGCTGCTAGTTTTCTTATCACCCTTGAAGAAGGCGGCCTAGGTCAGCTTGTTGAAGTCCCTAGGCATGACTATATCCCTCATATTTGACTCTTGTGAAGATCTAGAAGTTGAGAGAAATCAAAGTTTAGGAATAGGGAGGGACCTTTTATAACATGATGCCAACCTGTGACAGGTATACACATAAGTTACACCAATTTTCATGAGAAAATTATGCACATACTTTCCTTTTGAAAATTATCTCAGGCTACATGTGCACATTTATATCCTGCTCATTAGCATGCACAAATCTTCTAGTTTATTTTGCAAATGTAGCCCTCGGGCCTGTGGCTTTCAAGGAGAATTGACTTCTGTCCGGTGAGACCACAGGCACAGACTGCAGGGATGGCAGCATTGATACACTGAGGTCAACTACTGTTGTATTTAGGGGGTTCAGCTAGGACTTGGATCAATCTCCACTCACTTCCATTTTCAAAATCTCAAAAGTCCAGTCCAGTGTTTGTTCTGAGCCACGAAAAGGTTTACTGAGAATCAATAAAAGAGAAAACATGCAAAGTATAGAGATAGTAGAACAAAGTTCTCCTCTGTCTCACTGTACCCTGAGGTATGGAAAGCCCTTCTTTTCCTTGTGTTTGCGCTCAAAATGAGGATAGCCAACATTCTCCGATTCTTCCTTTTTACCTCATCTTCTTGAATGCAGGTCAAAAGCACTGGTCACAGCGGTCTTGGATCCTACTCATATATCAGGATACTGGATGCAGATGTTGAACCCTGACTTCTGTTTCAGCTCCTGAAGTTGTCCATGTCTTTCTTCCATTCACTTCTACGATCACTTTCTCTAGGATATCTAAGTGGTTCAGTGCTGTGAGCTGCAGAGGTCTCATGTGCCAGCCAAAGACCAGAAACTGCCTTTGGGTTTGGTATCCCCAACACTCAAGTTTTGCCTCCAATCGAGGTCTCCTCCTACCTTTATTTCACTGGCAAGGCAGTCCTCCCAAATTCTAGAAAGATTAAGGGACCCTTTTACTAAGCTGTGGTAAAAGGGGCCCGGCGCTAGTGGTGACGGCCATTTTGGCGCACTGAGGCCCTTTTTACCGTACCTGAAAAAATGAAATGGCCATGTGGCAAGTTTGCACTTACCATGTGGCCATTTCGAGGGGAGAGGTTACCGCCACCCATTGAGGTGGCAGTGAGGGCTCCCACTCTAACCCAGCAGAAACCAGACAGAGCACAATGCTGCCAAATTACTGCCGGGTAACCCCCTCCAGTAATATTTTTCTAGAATTTCCAGTAGCACTGGAACGCTGCATGCTGGGGGCAGAACTACTGCCGGAAGCCGTGTTAGGCTTGCGGTAGTTCCGATTTGCCGCATGGCAACCCTTTTGTAAAAGGGTCCCTAAGTTCCTCAAAGAGGTGAGAGTATAGTAGAACCACAAGCCACCTATACCATCCACACATGGTAGAGCCTTAAACATGGATATATATATCAAGACCATTAAGGTTCTACTATGTTTGGATGGTAGAACCAGCTTCGATATATTTATTAGTTTAATCCCTATTATATGGCCAATATAGTATAAGTAGCAGGAGTAACTCAAATGAGCAGTAATTCACAATACACAGTGCTAAAAATATTTCCAAATAAACTCTTGCAATGAAGTAGGCTTCCACCAACTAACTTAACTTAAGACCTCAGCAGCGACTCGTTTCACAAGAGCTAACGGTACTCTTGACTCGCCTGCTTCGTCATCGAACAATAGTGACTTAACAGGATACTGGGCATGATGGACCTTTGGTCTGTCCAAGTGTGGCAGTACTTATGTACCAACATTTTCCACTTCTTATTTAACTATTTTCAAAAACCTTTTTTTAGTATATAAAACCAATAAAGCTGAATAGGGCTTATAGTGTACTTAGCTTAAAATGTTTTATCAATTGCTGCACCACTCGCTGACATGCGGCATGTTTCTCAGTCTTGCTACATCAGGGTTCAGTCCACTAGAATGATCAAAAAATCAAGAAAAAAAATTTTTAACAAAGGAGAAAACCTTTTAGTCGGTGAGCGGTCCAGCACTCGTTGTGGTGCATGACCAGAGTGTCTAGGAGTGAGGACAAGAATTGGAATTTGGTGAGTCTCCTCATTGTCCATTTAGTTGTCTCTGGCTTTGATGGGAAAAAGAAATGCTAAATTTAAACATGTATCCCACAGTGTTACTCCCACTTTAGGGCAAGCAGGTTCTTCTCTAGAAGAACGGTCAATTAGCTCAGCTGAGAGGACTCCTCCACCCCCATCCCAGGACCTCTTAGCATTTGCATCAAGTCTTAAGGAATCATTGTACCTACAAAGGGAGTAATAGGTTTGCTCCTTCCAAAAAAATGCATATCTACTCTTCAAAGCCTTAACCAGAATTTGAAGAAACCTTCCACGGTAGACTTTGACCCTAAGGATTTTTCATTGCATGACATTTGGATAGTGGTGACTAGAACTGAGTCTATGTTAACTACTGATAAAGTGACAACTTGTTTCTAAATTTGAGAACTCTGATGCACAAATTGCCTTTGTGGAGAAGAGGGTTCAAGATATAGAAATGCAAGTTCTCTCACTCCAATCAACAAGTACATCAGCAATCAAAGACAGTCGTTCAGTCCATAATAAGACTGGAGGATCTGGAAATGAAGCAAGATCAAGGAACCTTCAGTTTCTTAATTTTCCTATTACATGTTTGAATTCTCCATAAATACTTTAATTACTTTAAGGATGTCCAATCCACAGGAAATAACTATTTCTAATCTTTATTATTTGCCTAAGAAAATTCATTTGACAAGTAAGACTCAGGATGCATTTGATGTCCTAGATGCTCCCAGATATTTAGATTTAACTTCCTTCCTGGAAAGTTCCTCTGATGATATTCTCTTCTTCTCTCCTTGATGTTGACTACAATGAACTCATAAGTTTCAGGTTCTATAGAGAAGTACTTGTTTTATTTCTAGGTTTTGCAAGTTATTCGCTTATCTTTTCTGTTTGAATTGATTCAATTACAAAATGAAATAAGAATTAAAAACACACACCAAAAATCAACAACCCCAACCTCACCACCCTAACCCACCCCCAAATCTCAAGTTGATTATTAGCTACATCATAATCAGCCTATATAAGCTGAACAATCATGCTGAGCTTCCTTTACACCACAAAGTCCCTAAAATAGTCTCGAAACGCCAAGATTTCAACTGCGTCCTAAAAACAGAATATCCGATACGCTTCATATTGTTTTTTGTTGCACAAATCAGGATGCCTGAATTGTCACATGTCTAAACATCAAAAGCAAAAGTAATAATAAATTTAAGGTTTCACCTGAATGAAGATTTCTCTTTGGGACATTAACAAATCAGATATTTTGGACCAATGTGATGAAGCACCTTTAAAAAAATGCATAATGCTTTAAACCTGATTCTGATGTCCAGTGGCAAGCAGTGTAACGAGAACAACAAAGGGGTCACTCTAATCCCAAATCTTGCTATACACAATCATTTTTGCCACTAAATTCTGTACATTTTATGAATATTTTTGAAGACCCAGATTTATCATATTTCAATAACCTAGATGACCTACACATACAGCGGACTGAACCACCACTAGAAACTCTTGTGCTCTTAAGCTCAACTATAACCGATGAACCATTTTAACCTAATCCATGTTGTTTTAATGCCGTCTTCCATTTGGGAGTCCAAGGTCCATATGAGAAGACTGTACAATAACGAGAAACCCCTCAGGCAGAATTGTATCCCCAATCCATAGCATCTCAGTTTTCTTCAACTGCCTCTCAACCAGTTATTTATAAATGGCATACACCCATCCAAACTCTTCTGAAAATTATCCACTGAATCTACGTAGAGCACAAAGAACTGATCATCATATGCACACAGGTATGGATTATGACCATATGACGTAAACATCCATGCTGACTAAATTATACATTTAAAGTGATTAGATTCCCCATCCACTAATTATCTCTCACTGGGAACCATCCTTCTACCTATAACTATAAATGTTCTATCACTCAGAAACATTTTGTTTATTTAATTTATTTACTAGGATTTATACACCACCTTTTTGAAAAATTTGCCCAAGGAGGTATACGGCAAAGACCAGGGGAAACTCGATGAAATTACATGGAAATACTTTTAAAACTAATAAGAGGAAATATTTTTTCATTCAAAGAATAGTTAAGCTCTGGAACTTGTTGCCAGAGGATGTGGTAACATCAGTTAGCGTATCTGGGTTTTAAAAAGGTTTGGACAAGTTGCTGGAGGAAAAGTCTATAGTCTGCTATTGAGATGGATATGGGGGAAGCCACTTCTTGCTCCAGAATTGGTAGCATGGAATGTTACTACTATCTGGGTTTCTGCCAGATACTTGTGATCTGGATTGGCCACTGTTGGAAGCAGGATACTGGCCTAGATGGACCATTGGTCTGACCCAGTATGCCTATCCAGATATAGACAACAAACAATTAAGGAGTAAAAATATTCAAAATTTACTTTATTTATTTATTAAGATTTATTTACCACCTTTTTGAAGGAATTCACTCAAGGCGGTGTACAGTAAGAATAGGTCAAACATGAGCAGTAGGCAATTACAGCAGTAAAAATATTCGAACAACAATACAAAGTATGGCATGGTATACTACTTGCAATGACAACACAATATGTACTAAAACATTATAACTGGTAGTGAGGGGTAAGGCAAAGTTGTAATGTATAGATGAGTAAGAAAGTAGGAAGAATTAGAAAGTAAGGTGATTGATTTGAAGAAAGTTGCACGTGAGGTCGGAGAGATGGTTAAATATTATCTCAGCTAGGGTAAGAGTGGAAAAACATGTCCCGCTGCAGTATGTGCAGCCCGAGTCAATCCTTGAGTGTGTGAGTGACACTAAAATAACTGTATACCATAGATATAGCTGAAGCATTTGATATATGTTTTGTTTTTATTCCTTTTAAGATTATGAAAACTGCTTTGATCAATAAAGTAAACTTTCCATGCATAGGAGCATGTTCAGAATACAGACGTGAAAACCTACTGGAGACACATGGAGATTCCAAAATGACATTTCTACATACGCTTTCACTCCCCTGACCTGTGACTCTGCAGGTCAGGGGAGTGTTCTTGGGGAGGTGGGGGGGTGCATATTACACGGCTACTTTGGTAGATGTACTTTACACAGAATTTATTTATTTGTAGCATTTGTATCCCACCAATTTGCAGGCTCAATGTGGCTTGCATTTGCCGTAATGGCGGTTGCCTTGCAGACCATCGCCATTTCCGGATAACAGAGTTACAAATAGTATTGCGTTAAGGTGCGTACATACTTGGTACTAAACATGTAACATAACATAATTAGAATGGATCAAGTTGTATATGTACATCATGTGCATAATTTAAAAAGGGTGATCACCCCTGCTCTTTCTGTACAAACGCTAAAATCACTTCCATGTTTCACACCTGCTACTTCTGCGCTTGAGCTGTTAAACACGTACACAAAAGCATCTCAACATCTGTATCTAAACATACACAACAGTGGATGCCTGCCCAATATTTTCAGCCTCCCTAAAGATGGCAATTTCCAACCAAGTCATTTTACCTTGGTAAATTATTTTGAAAATTGTATGCAAATTCCCCTGGATTGGTCTGATGGGACCAGTCACTAGACACAGAGTGCACCAAAATTCAATCAGTCTGACTCATCTCGGCTGCAGACATGTGAATTAAATGCTGAAATGTTGGAGGAAAAAAAAGCACAAAAACATGACCACACAGGGTTCAAGAGTCTTGAGGAAAAGTCGATACATCCTAGCAGGTTGCAAGAGGGCTGAAGTATTTTCCCAGGCTTGAGAAGGCCTTGCAGCTGCCTTTCCCCCACCCCAGGAAGGAGGAGAAAAGCTGAAGAGCTGCCAAAGTCTTAACATTTGTAATGAAAACGAGAGGTTGAGAGGTTAGGGAAGGACTTTCTGGGGCTGGACTAGAAAGATGAGACTTTACTCCAGTGCAGCTGCTCACCACACTGAAACAAAGACAAAAAGTAATCAACCACAATTAGAAGAAGCTGGTCAGTGGGACCTGCTAAGCCCGCAGTCACAGGTGCATTTCCAGCATTTCATAACAAAGAGCACATTAGTAATGTCAGGCAGTGCCGGGCATGCAGCCAGGGCACAAATAATCCGGTTCAGGTTTTCCCAAAAAGACTCAGATCTACATGAAATCCAGAGCTCACTGCACGGTTGTGGTCACTTCCATTCCAGCTCAGCAGCATCTTGATCACCTTTATGCTCTGTCCTTGGCTTCTTCTGTCACCCTGGTGTCCTGGCAGATGAACCTTCATTCACAACTGTGCAGTGATTTTCTCCTTTTCCATACACCCCTCCCACACCCACTTCTTACCCAGTCTGGTCATTTCGGTGGCAGTCGTGACAGCCAGATGTTCTAAGACCTTCACGTTCCCCGCAGCAGGGCTGACCTTGCAATCTTCACATTTCCCATGACAGCAGGCTCCTCACACTTCCAGAAGGTCAGCAGGTGGACAGCAGGCCCCCTTTTTGCAACCTTTGTACAAATCCTTATGAGGAATGCAAAATGATTCCCCTCCCAAAATGTAGGCTTTTTGTACCAGGTGGACTAATTTGCCTATTGCATTTAAAACCACCTGAAGTATTGAGGACACTGTCCAGTAAGAATTCAAAATGATTTTAATTCTGTCTATATTTTCAAAGTAGACATGAAATATGTGACTAGAGAAGGTGGAACTGATTTACTGATGTTGCATTTGGAATGTGGTCAGAGCTTCCTATGTTTTAGTGAGTGGAGTAAAATAACCCAAATTAACGGTAGCCCACGTTGATAATTTCCCCCCTAAATGATGTGTGAATGCTATTACAATTTTATTTTCATTCCTGCAGGTCCAATATTCAAAAGATTTGTCTGATTAACTTCAGGAGTTAATTGGACAATATCTTTGGTTTTTAGATTCCCCCTCCCCCACCCAGTGTTTACATTTTGTTGACCAGACCAAAGAGAGGGTGAACATGGTTTAGCATCAGTGCTGTCCTGCTAAACCTATCCAGACAACTTTAGTCTTACCAGAGGGTTGTCCTAAAGCTAATCAAATAACTTGATCAGAAACATTCAGCAATTACCTTTGCCACTCATTGCATCACTAGATTTCAGCCCCTCCATCCGTCCATCAGATGGTCAATGTATATTTATCCATCTACATTCAGAACCGTGCTGAGGGGTCTGTTATAGCTAGGAGAGGAAGGGTTTTCTCCTCAGATCTACCTCCCATACTCATGGTGAACCAGTCTCTGGGTATCCAACTGGCTGTATTTCTCTGTTTATTACCCTCCTCTCACCTACCAACACCCATTCTGTTAGAATATCAATGAAATGCTTTGATGTCCCCATGCATACCCCCACCCTCCCACTCTGTCAGACTGTCAAAGTAATGCTTTGATGTTTCTCTCATATATACTATCTGCTACCTCATTTGCTTATTTCCGATCTGAGGAAGAAGGGCGACCTTCGAAAGCTAATCAAGAAATGTATTAAGTTATGTGCAATAAAAAAGGTATCATCTTATTTTCTTTTCCATGTTTTATTTTGTTTGATTTCTATTGATAACCTTAAGAGTGGACTAACACGGCTACATAACATTTTTACTTAACATATTTATAAATGATCTAGAGATGGGAATAACTAGTGAGGCAATTATATTTGCTAAGGACACAAAGTTATTCAAAGTTGCTAAATCGCAAGAGGACCTTACGAGACTGGGCATCCAAATGGCAAATGACGTTTAATGTGAACAAATGCAAAGTGATGCACGTGGGAAAGAGGAACCCGAACTACAGCTATGCAATCCTAGGTTCCACATTAGGAGTCACTGACCAGCAAAGGGATCAAGGTGTCATCGTTGATAATACGTTGAAACCCTCTGCTTAGTGTGCAGCAGTGGCTAAGAAAGCAATGAGAACATTAAGTATTATTAGGAAAGGAATAGAAAACAAAAATAAGGACATTATGCCTTTGTATCGCTCCATGGTGCGACCATACCTCTAATATTGTATTCAAATTCTTGTCACCACGTCTCAAAAAAGATATAGTGAAATTAGAAAAGGTGCAGAGAAGGGCAACGAAAATGATAAAGGGGATGGGACGACTTCCCTATGAGGAAAGGCTAAAGCGGCTAGGGTCTTCAGCTTGGAGAAAAAAATGGCTGAGGGGAGATATGTTAGAGGTCTATAAAATAATGAGTGGAGTGGAACGGGTAGATGTGAATTGCTTGTTTACTCTTTCCAAAAATACTAGGACTAGGGGGCACACAATGAAGCTACAAAGTAGTAAATTTAAAATGAATCAGAGAAAATATTTCTTCTCTCAACATGTAATTCAACTCTGGAATTCATTGCCAGAGAATGTAGTAAAAGCAGTTAGCTTAGAGGGGTTTCAAAAAAGCTTTGGATGGTTTCTTAAAGGAAAAGTCCATAGACCATTATTAAGATGAACTTGGGGAAAATCCACTGCTTATTTCTAGAATAAGCAACATAAAATGTATTGGGATCTTGCCAGGTACTTGTGACCTGGATTCAGGGGCGTAGCCACGGGTGGGCCTGGGTGGGCCCAGGCCCACCCACTTTTGCCACAGGCCCGGCCCGCCCGCGACAGCCCCCTGCACTGACCTGAAGCGCGTTCTCCCTCCAATCCAGCACTGGCGATCATAGCCAGCCTTCTACCACATCCAGCAGGAAGTTGCAGAGTAGGCAGGGGGCGCCTGAGAAGAAGCTCCGACACACGCTGGACGTGGTAGAAGGCTGGCTATGATCGCCGGTGCTGGATTGGAGGGAGAATGCGCTTCAGGTCAGTGCAGGGGGCTGTCGCGGGCGGGGCGGTCACGGGTGGACACAAAATGTGGTGGTGGCGGCGGGCGGGCAGGGGGTGGACGGTGGAGAGGAAAGAGGTCTGTGCCCACCCAGTCCACCTCCAGGCCCACCCAAAAATTAATCGCTGGCTACGCTACTGCTTGGATTGGCCACTGTTGGAAACAGGAAGCTGGGCTTGATGGTCCAGTCTGTCCCAGTATGGTAATACTTTATATATATATATATATATATATATATATATATATATATATATATATATATATATATATACTATGTTACTTAAATATCAAAGCATATATTAAATTGAATAACGAAAAAGTCTCAGGATAGAGCTTATACTTCTCTAAGCTCTTCTCTTACTGAATTGTTTTGCTCACATCAACCCAGTCCTATGGTGAAGAGGTGTTGTAAACTTTCAAACGACAACAAAACCAGGGGACACAAGATGAAGCTAGAATATGGTAGATTTAAAACAAACAGGAGAAAGTTTTTCTTTACTCAGCGTGTAGTTAGAGTCTGGAACTCGTTGCCGGACAATGTAGTGACAGCAGCTGGCCTTACGGAATTTAAAGGGGGTTTGGACAGATTCCTGAAGGAAAAGTCCATTGAACATTATTAATTTTTTTTTTTTTTTTGGGGGGGGGGGGTTGCCGGGTTCTTGAAGCCTGGATTGGCCGCTGTCGGAGACAGGATGCTGGCCTTGATGGACCCTTGGTCTTTTCCCAGGATGGCGGTACTCATGTACTTATGTAAAGTGAAAACCAGATGAACTTCATTATACAAGGTGCTTTGAGGAGCAGAAAGGGAGGGGAGGATGTTTGAGAGCTCTTGTCCTGTCTTTAAGGAGAGTCCAGATAGAGAAACTGCAACCAGTTCCACAACTGAGTCAGGTAAAGGGATTAGAACCCAGAGCTGTGCGAGTACATGCTGGAAACCTGAGTAACAAGAGGTGGGACCCAAGCCCTGCATTCTGCTTGCCTAGTCTAGAAAGGTGGAGGAGCACATGATAAGGAGTGAGGAGGATTAAGACCTAGAGAGAACAGCAGGGACTTTTCGAAGCACTGAGGGACTACACCACCTGCGACGAACGAAAGAACTACGAGAAGCTGGAGACCAGACTCTATCCCATGCCCTAAAAACTGACTACACCTAAGAGTATCTACAAAGAGGAGATTTGGTCTACTAGAAGTCCTGAGAATGAAAAGGCACTTACCAAAGAGTAGAAAGGGTTCAAAACCCATCCACCAATGCATGAACATAGGAGATGCAGGATGATAGAGGAGAGAGCACCCCCCACAGAGGAGATCAAGGACTGTAAACACATCTGATATTTTATTATCACTTTATGGACTATGGGGCAATTGAATCAGAGAAAACAACCCCATTAAATCATTTATACAAGAAAACAATCATCGGGTCTTGGGAGTGAACAGCAGTGCCTCAGGTTTGGGTTCCAAAAAGGGATGCGCCTTCAGTCAACTAAAAGCCTCTCTACAAAGATGAGTTTTGAGGCTAATTTGAAACTTTTTAGAGATATAACTGCACGGATGGTGTAAATGTACACAGTTCCCACAAATGTGCATATGCACTGTCAGAGCACCTCCCCCAGGTCAGCTCTGCATTGATGACCAGGTTCGAGGAGTAAGTTTAGTGTTTTCTAAAATAACTTTGTTTATTTTAATTACACCTTCATTATTGAATATTATCTATTGGTCTGATCTCATTATGTTATGCTTTATCTACTTCTAATCCCACATGATATTCTTATGCACCTTATTTGTAACAATACTCTGAAATTCTAATTCGATTAATGTGATTATTGTTTAACATATCGTAAGCCACATTGAGCCTGCAAATAGGTGGGAAAATGTGGGATACAAATGCAGCAAATAAATAAATAAAATACAGCCCCTCCTCCACTCTAGAAGACTGATCAGACCCTTTGAGAAAAGTAAAGTCTTTGGAAAAAGAAGTAGTACTTTTATGTTTCTTCATTTTGCTCCTAAACAAAGCACAGGACAGAGAATCCTTTTCTTTCCAAGCGCAACAGGAACATAATTCTCAAACTTAAAGATATTCAACTTTTCACCACAGGCCTTTCCATTTCCCAAACTGCCTTATGAATGATCAGCACCTTTCTGGGGTTTCTTCACCTCCAATTACTTAGTACCTTGAATACACTGGCTTAAAATCATCAGGGTTTTAATCCCCTCCCCCAACACACTTGCTGGGCATTAACCAAAACATCCAGAAAACATACAATCCTAGTAGCCTTTCCTTAATATCTGGGATCAAAGACCCACCAGAATACAACAACTCCTCCTAATATTTAAAGCCCACCTGTGATTCTTCTCTGGTCAGTGTGCAGGTTCTCAAGTTTCCCGTTCCTGGGGAAAAGGCTGTCCATGGCTCATTTCTGCTACAAACTCTGTCCAGAAAGCCTTACCCCAGCTCTCTAGCTCCCTCTGTCTCTCGTCTCTGTCAGGACACCCTGCTGAGTTGCAGCTCTTCTTCCTACAGCCTTATGGGAACTGTAGTTTCCCTTGGAAGGCATCTTTCCTCAGCGACTGTATAGTTTTAAAGGGAACTGGGCTTTCTAGCACTTCCCTTTTCTTATGGTGGGGGATTTCCAACATTTTCTTCACTTCTCTCTGGATTTTGGGTGTCACCCACCAGCTGTTCACCACATTTCACACGTAGATGCCAGATACGATTCTGTAAATACACACATATCTTACAGAGCTTCCTGTAAAATTTCATATTGAATTTAAAATTTTACTGTTAGTTTTTAAAATATTAAATGGTAATATCTCACCAGTTTGGAAATAGTGAACTGTCATGTTATGTTTTCATTCAAGTCTGAATAAATTTAAAAGTACGTAGTCTACCTTGTGCTTAGTAGGTTAAGTGAACGATAACATTTATGTTGTGAGTAGTAAAGCCCAGCTCAAAACAGAGGGTAGGAATGAGCAGGAGTGCAAACTTGGAGAAGAATTTACTAAGAATGTGGGCTAAAGGGGAAGCTGGAATGGGGGTTGGGGGGGCTTTGTGCAAATAAGACAGCCTACATTGAGAATAACAATAGAAACCTTTGGAAATGAAAGGATGTCTTGAGACACTACGGAGGGTAGTCTAAAGAGAAGAATACTTTTGTTTGTTTTCTTTATTTTGAAAGTTATTGAAGTCTATCTGCTTGGCTTTGTATTTATACCACATGTGAAGAGTCTCATGCCAGGTTAGTCTTTGCACTATGGCTGATTCCAGGACTTGCCCTCTTGTAACACATGCCAACATCCAAAAGAAGATTTGCTTTCTTAATTTTCAAGTATAAGTGAATGCAATGACTCTCATATGAGAAAGGCTAAAGAGATTAGGGCTCTTCAGCTTGGAGAAGAGATGGCTGAGGGGAGATATGATAGAAGCAGGGGTGTGCTGGTAAATTTTTAAGAACAGGCTCTTTCTCGGGACGTAGCCAGCTCTGCAGTTGGAAGGGCTAGGGGTGGCCGGGTGGGGGGGGGGGGAGCAACACTTGCCTCTCTCTCCTCCCTCCCTTCATGTGGGCAGGCTAGGCATACCTTTGCTGGCAGCCAATAAATGGACTGCCACCACTCCCAAGGTCTTGCTCTGAGCAAGCAGCATGCTGAAACTTCTCACACATGCTGGAGAAGTCCCAGCCTGCTGCTCAGAGCTGGAAGCAGGGAGCAGCAGCAGTCTATTTACTTGGCTGGCAGGGCTCAGCATCCCCACCAGCAAAGTAAAAGGGGCCCAAGCCCACATTTTGGAAGCCAGTTGTTAAAGTAGCCATGGAGGGCCCTACTTTAACAACCGGCTCCCAAAAGTCTTAAAAACTTAACAACCGGCTCTTGCGAGCCTGTGAGAGCCTGCTCCAGCACACCACTGGATAGAGGTCTATAAAATAATGAGTGGAGTGGAACAGGTAGACAAGAATCAATTGTTTACTCTTTCAACAAGTGCAAGGACTAGGGGACGCTCTACGAAGTTACACAGTAGCACATTTAATACAAATAGGAGAACATATTTTTTCACTCAATGTATAGTTTGCATGTGGATCTCAGGATCACAGAACATGCAATGGAGAGGGTGAAATTACACAGCACAAATAGTCCAGAAAGAAGCACAAAGTGCTCTGAAGAATGGAGCAAGTACACTTTATCGATGACCCAACAGGGGCCGTGTTTCGGCGCATACTAACGCCAGAGCAGTCAGGCACCATTTAGTATTTCTGTGGTTGCTCAAAATACAGTAACTCATCACCTTAAGAATCTGCTCTAAAGACAGAAATAATTTCTGTGGCGCTGCAGGACGCCAGGAAACGCACCAAAAATCCTGGACACTCTCAGGATCAAGCCCAAATTTGGGTGACCTTTTCAAAATCCCGGGGAATAAACCAGGAAAACGTGGATGAAGTGCTCTGCTTTATCCGATAGTGGCCTTGTAAGACGACCACATGGGTGTTGAGTTTTCTGAGGGGGCTAATTGATAGGGATTTTTGTATTAGCACATTTTCCTGGGTTTTTGTTTATTCTATTTAGATTTCTACCAGTGAAATTAGGGATTTGTTGTTTTTTTATGAGCAAACCATTATCCTGTGTTTTTATGGCCATGCTGTCTTGCCATTCTAGGAAAGACTCACAAGCAATGAGTACAGTCTTCAAATATTCACAACAGACTTATCGCTCTTCTATGGAGCTTCTTTCTGCATCCTCTCAATTTCTTTCTGCTAATTGTTCATTCAGTCTGAAGGCAAATCTACCAATTCAAGTCAATACCCAATTGTAACATAGTAAACGACGGCAGAAAAAGACCTGCATGGTCCATCCAGTCTGCCCAACAAGATAAACTCATATGTGCTACTTTTTGTGTATACCTGACCTTGATTTGTACCTGTCCTTTTCAGGGCACAGACCGTGTAAGTCTGCCCAGCACTGTCCCCGCCTCCCGCCACCGGCTCTGCCACCCAATCTCGGTTAAGCTCCTTAGGATCCATTCCTTCTGAACAGGATTCCTTTATGTTTATCCCACACGTGTTTGAATTCTGTTACCGTTTTCATTTCCACTACCTCCCGCGGGAGGAAATGAAAACGGTAACAGAATTCAAACATGCGTGGGATAAACATAAAGGAATTGTGTGAATGAACGAGAAATCTACCCCACTTAGTTTAATCATGTCCGCTTCACTCCATAACTGTAAAACGCTATTGCAATCTCAAAAAAACCTGTAAATTGCATGCCACTTTGAACCAAAACAGTGGGATACAAGAATACGTTTATTTTATGTATTTATTTGTTACATTTGTACCCCACATTTTCTCACCTCGATGTGGATTACATAATACCGTAAAGGCGTTCGCCAGTTGGTTGATAACAAATACAAGGTTGTATTGTGGTCAGATGAGGTAGGTGTGCGTCAGTCACCGTGAAGGTAGAAGGGAATCAGGATTGTATATTAGTCAGTACGATCATTGGTTGTGCTGTGTCGCTGGATGTGGGGATTTACGTTGGATCAGTGGGGTATCAAAATCACTTTTGATAGGTGGTTAGGGGCCCAGATCATTATCAGTCGGCCCCTGCTCTACCCGCATACAGGGAGTTAATGTTCTCCGATCTCTTACCCTCACCACTTTCTTGGAAAAAGAAACCAGAGAAAAGTGCTGTCTGCCAGTTTACTTCATTTGTTGAGTTTCAAGCAGGTTTGTGATGTTAAGGAGCAGATTGGAAAGAAACCCAGCTGTCTCCATCCATCCTGTTATCACCGCAGGATTACATGGGTGGAGGGGGAGGAGAGCTTTGGGAACACATTCCTCAGAGCCTTATGTCAGCTTGGCATCCTTTCTCTTTGCCATTTCTTTCATTTATATTCCTTTTTTTTTATTGTGAGTTGACCTCTTCCTTGCCCAGATTCATATGCCTCTGAAATCAAATTCCTTAAGAAAAAAAAAAAAGGTCAAAGCAGAGAAGTCTCTGGTCACATTCAGCAGTAAAAATACAGAAAGAAGTGATTTACTAACGGGGCCTTGTTGAGACATGACTGAGGAGGATTCCTGAGGGTTTCTGTAAGGGAGATGATGCACCTGCAACTCTCGAGGATCCACCATATGCTGCAAAGAGCAATAAGCATTTGTGTAGAAAAATGAGTTCGTTTCAGGTTGTAATCACTTACGGTATAGTAAAACGAGTGAGTTTCAGACTGTAATCACCTACTGTACAGAAATTGGAGTGGGTTTCAGGCTGTAATCATGCACTGTCCAGTAAAATTAGTGAATTTCAGACTCATGTAATCATCTACTGTACAGAAATAGGGATGTTTCAGGCTATAATCACCTACTGTACAGTAAAATCAATGAGTTTCCCATTGTTGATAAATCACTCTAGTAACTAAACCTTCTCTTTATCAGGGATAAGCTCAAACTGCAGCAGTCCAACAGGAAACTGACATCTTCCTGGCTCTCCTATTACCTCTTCTGCTCAAGTCGGATGAGAGTTTGGAATTCATTTTAAAGCAGGCTGCACACATAAACAGCAATTTCAGAAAGCCATAGTCTACACACCTAGAGATGGCCGGGACACCATTTTTGAGTGGGGCATAGTATAGGTGTGGTTTAGGCAGATTTTAAAACTATGGATCAATATTAAATGCCATAGTTGGTATTTGTTTTAATCACCAGCTACGGTTTGCCATTGTTTCTCTGTAATCCATTACTTTCACACATTTGAAGGATTTTACCTTCTATGAGTCTCCTGAGGCAGGCATTTTTCGTCGAAACACGGACTGTATCAGGTCCTATCAATAAAGCTTTATTATTTATTTATTACATTTGTACCCCGCGCTTTCCCATTATTGGAGTAATAAAAGATATAAGAATGAAGAAATGCATGGATGAGGGGAGTAGGAGAGGCATAGGAGCCGACTCTGTGGGTGCTGAGGATGCTTGAGCACCCCCAATATTGAGAAACTTCCTTGTGAGTGTTCAGGGAGGAGTTATTTCCACTGGGATTAGCACCCCCAATAATTTAAAAAAGTTGGCTCCTATGAGGAGAAGTATGAGCAAGGGTAAGTGAGCAATTGGAGGGGTAGATGAGGTGGAGGGGGATGGGCAAGAGTGAAGGGAGTAGGAGAGGTGTGAGTAAGAGTAGTTTGACCCCCCCCCCCCCCTCCCTTGTACTCTACAGGGCTATGGAAGTCATGTACTTTTTAGAAGGGCATTATAACCGGGTAAATATCTATTGCCTACTCATTTAAACTTTGAATGGCTTGTATTTTTGGTAATTCTGAAATGCCCTTTTAGTGTTGCAATCAGGCAACAGTTGTTCTGAAAGATGTTCCACCCACGGAGGTTCTGCCTTGTTTTTCTTTACAATGTGTTTTCTTGTGACTATAATTTCTGAGAAAAGTCACTCTTCTGTATAGGGGGGGATTCTTGCCTGGTGGATTCAGGACACACATTTCACATCTGGATGGACCTCTTGTTAAGAAAGTCTTTGCTGCTTCATCCTCCAGAGGTCACTATCATGGCATCCACAGAAATCCAAACCTGACCAGTGGGGGAGTGGCCTAGTGGTTAGGGTGGTGGACTCTGGTCCTGGGGAACTGAGTTCAATTCCCACTTCAGGCACAGGCAGCTCCTTGTGACTCTGGGCAAGTCACTTAATCCTCCATTGCCCCATGTAAGCCGCATTGAGCCTGCCATGAGTGGGAAAGCGCAGGGTACAAATGTAACAAAAATAAAATAGATACTATTGGAGATTCTACATGGAATGTTGCTTTGCTACTATTGGAGATTCTACATGGAATGTTGCTATTCCACTAGCAACATTCCATGTAGAAGGCTGCACAGGCTTCTGTTTCTGTGAGTCTGACGTCCTGCACGTACGTGCAGGACGTCAGACTCACAGAAGCAGAAGTCTGCGCGGCCACATTGGTGATCTGCAAGGGCCGACTTCTACATGGAATAGCAACATTCCATGTAGAATCTCAAATAGTAGCAACAGTTGTGGAGTGGCCTAGTGGTTAGGGTGGTGGACTTTGGTCCTGGGGAACCGAGGAACTGAGTTCGATTCCCGGCACAGGCAGCTCCTTGTGACTCTGGGCAAGTCACTTAATCCTCCATTGCCCCATGTAAGCCGCATTGAGCCTGCCATGAGTGGGAAAGCGCAGGATACAAATGTAACAAAAATAAAATAGATACTATTGGAGATTCTACATGGAATGTTGCTACTATTGGAGATTCTACATGGAATGTTGCTATTCCACTAGCAACATTCCATGTAGAAGGCTGCGCAGGCTTCTGTTTCTATGAGTCTGACGTCCTGCACGTACGTTGGTTCCCACCTCAGGCACAGGCAGCTCCTTGTGACTCTGGGCAAGTCACTTAACCCTCCATTGCCCCATATAAGCCACATTGAGCCTGCCATGAGTGGGAAAGCGCAGGGTACGAATGTAACAAAAAAAAAAAAAAAACTAGAACAGAAGAAAGGTGCATGTCAGGTCCAAATGCAGTGTAATGACCGATAGGACTTCACTTCATTTACATCGCAGCACAAGTCCCAAACATTTTTCAGCCTTGTAACTCTATCCAGTGCAACAGGCTGCATTTCTGCATGTTATGGCTTTTATTTTCATTGGAGGGGGGAGGGGGGAGCCTGAACTTCCGTTGATTAAATGTTTTGGATCGTAGTGATAGATTATGCAGAGAGAATCGATTGTTCAGGCTACGCTGCCCGCCTGGCATGGAAAAGCAGGCGCAGAAATGTCAGGTTTGTGATCTTAAATCAGCAGCCACAACGAAAACAAACCGAGAAGAGACGAACGCTAGAGCAGGATTAGCAAGTGACCAAAAGATAAATACAGTCAGGGAGTTGTAGGATTTCATGCAGTCATTTTTCTGTGGCCATATGGCCCTGCTTATCTCTGAAGAATGAAAAACCGTAGCAGAATAGATATTTCGTACATTCACAATAATTTTACTACACGCATGAAAAGATGATGGACTTTCAAACAGATGACGTTCTAGATTCAATAGTAACAGATGATAATGAACCAGAGATTTTACTTACTTACTAACAATTTATATACCCTCTTCTTGGAACAAGTCCATTCAAGATGGTTTACAAAGAAAAAGAAATTATAGCTCAGAAAAAGTATAAAAATATAAAGAGTCAACAATCAATAAGGCCCTTTTATAAAGGCGCAGAAGGGCTTACGTGCAGGTAGCGCATGCCCAGTCGGCACTACGGCCAGGGTAGCACGTGCACCCAGCAGTAATTTCAATTTTGGCCCACGCCGAATGCTACGGTACAAAATCATTTTCTATTTTACTGCAGGGGTGTTCCCGGTGGTAACCGGCAGCACCCACATTGGCATGTGCTGCATGGGTAGTGCGTAAACCCTTACCGCTAAGTCAGTGGGTGGCAGTAAGCAGTGGCATAGCTACTATGGGGCCACGGGGGCCGGGGCCCCCGTAAATTTGGCCCTGGACCCCCCTGCCAACGACCCTCTCAACCCCTCCTCCTTTGCCAACCCACCATCAACCCGCCGTCGCCGTCTGCTACCTTTGCTGGCGGGGGACCCCAATCCCCGCCAGCCGAAGTCTTCTTCCTTCGTTTTCTTTCTGAGTCTGACGTCCTGCACTTACAACATGCAGGACGTCAGACTCACAGAAACAGAACGAAGCCTTGTGATCTGCAGGGCTTTGTTCTGTTTCTGTGAGTCTGACGTCCTGCACGTTGTACGTGCAGGACGTCAGACTCAGAAACAGAACAAAGGAAGAAGAGGACCTCGGTTGGCGGGGGTTGGGGTCCCCTGCCAGCAAAGGTAGCAGACGGCGACGGTGGGTTGGCGGCGGGAGGGGAGGTTGAAAGAGTCATTGGCGGGGGGGGGTCAAAGTTGTTGGTGGTGGTGCTGGCGGCGGCAGGGGTGTTGGGAATGGCGGGGGGGTGTCGGCAATGGTGGGGGGGGTCGGCGGTGCCGGGGGGGTCTAAAATGTGCCCCCTCACCTCGGGCTCTGGACCCCCCTCCCGCTGAAGTCTGGCTACGCCCCTGGCGTTAAGGATTCAGGCCGTAAATAGGTGCGTTCTAGTTTTAATATTAGCACAGGCCCGTTTCCTGTCCCATTTAAAAAATCACCTTTTTCCTAGCCGCAGTAAAAAAAAATGGCCCAGTGCATGCCTAAAAGATGGAGCCACCTTTTACCATGGCTTTGTAAAAGAGCCACAAAATGCATAAAACTATCATAACACACTTGCATAAATCACAGCTGTTGACTCAACGGGATCACATAGGAATGCCCTTACGAAACAACTATACTATAATGTCCCATCTCCCAGGCCTGTTCCACAATTCAGCCACCAAAATCCTAGAGGTCTTTATTCTACACTTCTCTTTGCTATCTGACACAACTAACATATGTTTATAAGGACCATAATATCTACCTTGGAAAATATGTCAGCAGACATCCTTATAACTGCTTTGTTTTTTGGGTTTTTTTTTGTTCTGCAACACTTTGAATGTCATGACCAGGGCTTTTTTTTGAGGGGGTACTTGGGGGTACTGAGTACCAGCACCTTTTCCATTGTCTGCTAAAATTGACCCAAGGACCCCAAGTTTTAATGAAAGAGCTCAGGCTCTACACACCAATTCTGCCTTGTCATAGGTTCTTTGACTGGTTGCAGGAGGTCTGGCTGTTGTGGGGTAGGTCCCTTCGTGATCACCGCACCCCTGAAGAGTGGTGTAGAATTTGAGTACCGGCACCTTTTTTGCTAGAAAAAAATGCACTGGTCATGACCAATAGCTTAAAAAAAAAAAAAGCAGTGATCTCTTTCTGGGAGTCAGTGGAGCTTCCTTAAAAGAGGCCTCAAATTCTCTCACCTGTGCTCCGAGTCACTAATATTGTGATATTTTGCACAATCTGCTATTTCCTTATATATTAGCAGAAAGGAGCTCATGTAAGGCATTATAGTAACCCAGTGAACCTACCACAGCAACATTGAAAATAATGCAGGATAAAGAGCCTATGGCCTATCCAGTCTGCCTCAAGAGTCCCTTCCTTTCTGTTTGAGATCCTCTGTGCTTGCCCATGCTTTCTTGAATTTACGTAGTTTTCATCTTCCACCTCCACCAAGAAGCCATTCTGTGTATCCCCCATCTTACTCCTGAGTCTGTCCCCTTTCACCTTCGTCCTATGTCCCCTCCTGGACACTGGAGCGTTTAAACATCTCTATCATATCTTCCCTCTTCCACCTTTCTTCCAAACTATACCTATTGAGATCTTTAAGTCTGACCTTACCACCAGCCATTGACCTAGCGGTAAAGTCTCACGCAGTAACCGGGCAGTGATGCCCTACATGCATCAAATGCCACTTGGTGCATGTCCGAAAATAAAAATTATTTTTCGGATGCGCGTATTGGACATGCGCCAAAAATGAACTTACCGCAAGAGCCACTTGGTAGCCGGTTGGTAACTCCACTTTGGCACTCGGGCGCACATGGACACTTACGCGGCTTTGTAAAAGGGTCCCTGAGCTTTTTCAGAACTTTTCTCATGTTCACTTTTCATATTCAAACTAGATTGCTGGATAGAGTGGGATATAAATTCTATAAATTAATTTCTCTGTCTGACTGTTCATTCTTTGTGTTGATTTACACAATGATTTACAAGATACTACACGGAGAAGCCCCTACCTACATGAATAACCTTATCAACCTCCCAACCAGAAACAGTTTGACGTCTTTCCGTACTTACCTTGATTTACCTTAATTTACACCTCCCCAATTGCAAAGGTATTAAGTACAAATCCTTCTATGCAACCAATTTTTCCTTTCTGGGTAGCCAGCTTTGGAACGCTCTACCAAAACCAATCTGAACAATCAACGGCCTTTTGCCCTTCAGAAAAGCATTGAAGACCTATCTATTCAAGGAAGCCTACCCTAACGATTCAACTAACTAAAGCATGCCCACATGATTCTTAACAACGATTATTATATATTGACCGTGTTTCCCATTATCCTTATTGCTATCCCTAATCTTTTCCTCTTCATCTATTCCTCTCCATCTTCCTACGCCCTCCTCCTAACGCCCATTTCCTTCTACACCTCATTCCTCCTATGTTCAATTTACTTATCCGCTACCCTATTAATATTACATTTACTACAAATTGTATATTCTTCTTATGACTTGTAATTCTTCTTATTGTTACTATATAAGCCGCATTCCCTGCCATGTGTGGGAAAGAGCGGGGTACAAATGTAATAAATAAATAAATTCATGTTCATTTCACCAAACGTTTTGGTAACAGTAATAGCACAGATATAACAATCTCCTTCCCTAAGCCCTTCAGGAAATGAAATGATTCTTGAAATGCATTTGGCATTTAAGTTACGGATTATCATCATGTTTACGGTGATACAATGATACAAATTTAGAAATCCCAAACTGCCTAATTGAAATTCTGCCCCATTTTTGAGGGGAGGGAGGGATCATTTGAAGAATCAGTAGCTTTTACAGGAAGTGTCTTTGATGCTTCCACTTAGGTATCCAATGACTTTGACATTTTTGACCTGCAGGTCCCATCAGGTTTCAGCCAAGAGCTTTTATTGCAAGGAAAACCACACGAGCTTGTCAAAATTTCCATGTGTTTACACACTCAGAGAAAATTGTGCAAAGTCATCATATGATTCAGAAAAACGACTCAACTCAGAGATTTTGGCCAAATCTCTGAAAAGATTAAGGGTCCGTTTTAAAAAGCTGCGATCAAAGGGACCTTTTGCTGGTGGCCGCATTTGTTTTTCCTGTATGCTGAGGCCCCTTCTACCACAGAGGGTAAAAAGGCTGAAAAAAGAAATAGCCGGGCAGTAACTTTGCATTTGCCACGTGGCCATTTCAGGGGACAGAGCACTTACTAGGGCTCGCGTACTAACCCAGGTAACAATACGGAAATAGATTTCCATAGTGCCGGAAATGGTGCACTCTGGGGGTGCAGTTAGCATCGGGCTGCTGCAGGAGCCCGGTGGTAGTTTGGGATTGGCACACAGCAAGCCTATTGCTGCGTGCCAACCCTTTACTAAAAGGGCCCCTTAAGTTGCAACATCCAGAAAAGCTGTAGAAGGTTTGGCATCTTTCCCTAGCCCTTGCTGTTGGCCTTTCCTACTGATGCTGTTGTTGGAACTCCAGTTTCTTCAGTCTTCTAGTTTCAGATGGAAGCGATCAAGCTTGCTTTTCAGTGATTCTACTAGACCTCAACTTACGGCCATGTTCACGTCCTTACTCCCCCTATCAGTGGTCTTTCAAATAATGTCTTAAATCAGATGTACAATCAAATATAGGTCATTTTAGAAGGCTCGCATGGCATTTACATAAATAGATCGCATACATACGTCAATGATTATTTCAGAATGTTGCTGTTTAGATGTCCTGGGACGCCCAGATTTAAGGGGATGCTACACTTACATAAATTTGCAAATGGCTCCACACCCTTTATAGAACAGTGGCTAAGCACATAAATGGCACATAACTTAAGGAACCAGCAATTGCACCTGCTAAATGCCAGTGCCAAAGTTAGGTGCCGATCAGGTCTATTATGTAACAATGTATGTAAATTCTGGGAACACCCCACCCTGGAATGCCCCCAAAATGCCCTCAGCCATGCACTCTTGAATTTACGCACTGTAGAATTTCTGCACACATCATTATAGAGGTCTGACTGGGATCATTTGGTGACGTGGTGTGTCATTTACAAGTCTTTGTCCAGTTCCCCAGGATCAAGGTCTGCTGTGCTAACCACCAGGCTACTCCTTCACTAGCAACATTCCATGTAGAATCTCAAATAGTAGCAACATTCCACGTAGAATCTCAAATAGTAACGACAGAATCTCAAATAGTAGCAACATTCCACGTAGAATCTCAAATAAGGAAAGGGAAATGGGACTTGATATACTGCCTTTCTGTGGTTTTTGCAACTACATTCAAAATGGTTTAATACAGGTACTTATTTGTACCAGGGGTAATGGAGGGTTAAGTGACTTGCCCAGAGTCAGAAGGAGCTGCTGTGGGAATTGAACCCAGTTCCCCAGGATCAAAGTCCAGTGCACTAACCACTAGGCTACTCCTCCACTCCAAAAATATGCAGCCAGTGGCTTTCAAATGGCAAATGACTGTCAGATTCCACTTTTTTTGGCCATTATAACTTACGCCTGTGTTTACAAGGGCACACTATAGGCATGTTAGTGTTTTTAATGCACATTACACGCTAACACATGTCAAACGCACCTATAGGAATGTATTGGCAAATTAGCGTTTAATGCGCCTTAACTTTAAAGGCGCAATAAAAACACTAACGTGCCTTGGTAAACATACCCCTTAGCCAGTCAGCCGATGAATATTGGCTTAACCAGCTATGTTTTTAGTGGCAAAAAAATGGAAAGTCAATGCCAGTTGCAAGATACAGCCCAGACATTGAATTCCCAGGTTTGCCACCAGCTGCAGTAGTTAGCCGGGTTCCCTCTTGCGGTCTTAATATTGCCCCCCCCCCAAGTGTTTATTTCAGTAGGATTTAGCACAGTAGAGCCCTTGATTATTCGTATTCAAATTTAAATCACTATTTGAATAATGTATTCAGGGACAAATCGAATCAGATATGAATATTCAGTACATGCCTATATATATATATATATATATATATATATATATATATATATATATATATATACACAAACAGACACAGAAATACAAATATATACCAGACCTCACATATCCACATGCAGATGTGATCATTAAAATATTACAAGTCCTCAAAAAATCTTTGAAAACTCTTTTGTTTAGAGGAACTTATGTGGACCTCGGGAGACCAGAAGCCTGTGCATCCAAATTGCAGATGAAATTTAAGGTGGAGATGGGCAAAGTGATAAACATAGGGAAAATAACCCAAATTCTAGCTACATGATACCAGGATCCACATTAGGAGTCACCACCCAGGAACAGGATCTAGGTTTCGTCGTGAACAATGTGTTGAAATCTGCTCAGCCTGGCACAATGCCAGGAATTATTAGCGAAGAAGTAGAGAATCAGAGAAAACATATCATAAGGCCTTTTTATCACTCCATGGTGTGACCACGCCTTGAGTATTTTGTGCAATTCTAGTCACTGCAACGGAAATGATTAAGGGGATGAAGCGACTCTCCTATAAAGAAAGGCTAATGAGGTTAGGACTGGTCAGCTTGGACAAGGGATGGGTGAGGGGAGATTCACAGGGAGCAGAGCTAACAAAATGCTTTGGGGGGGGAGGGGGCGTCCACTGTACTTCATATTTGAAACATAAAATAGGAGACCGCAGTGGTGGTGTGGGGGGAGGTTAGTGCAACACACGCTGCACTGAGCTCTAGCAAATGCTACCAGGCTGCCCCCCTCCCCAAAACCCGTTCTTCAAACCTCCCCATGCAGCCAGGCAGCAGGTAAAGTGCTCAAGCACCTCATTTCCTGCTGCCATGGGTCAAAGTGTTTCATTGAAGGTAGCCTGTGCTTTTGACACATACCGAGGCCCCCTTTTACCGCAATTTAAAGAAATGGCTGTGCAGTAAATGAACCACTTGCCGCATGGCCATTTCGGGGGGGGGGGGAGGAGGGAAGCACTTACCACCACCCACTGAGGTGGTGATAAGAGCCCTTGCGCTATCTCGGCAGTAACCACCGGTGCTAAAAAATAGAAAATATTTTTGTAGCAGCGGAAATCACATGCACTGGGGGTGGGAACTGCCCCCAGGTTCCTGCAGTATCCCAGCGCTAATTCAGGCTTGGCGTATGGCAATTCCATTGCTTCGCAGCAACCCTTTAGCAAAAGGGCCCTTAAGAGCTGTGAGGGAGCGACACAACTGGGCTAAGCGTGTCGGGAAGGAGCTGAAGAAGGGGGCATGTGGAGAGCTCAGAGCGACAGGACTGGGACCTCTGATAGCACAATCCTTTAGCCTGCTACAGCTCAGAACAGAGTACAATCTCCACATTTTCAAGACAGCTCTTCCCCGAATCATAGAAAACCATTTCTTGCTTCCCCTGTTCTCTGCCCTGAAGTCTCTGCTTTTCCAGCAATCAATGGTAACATCCACATTTCTGTAAGAGTCTTGTCCCTGCTCAGTAATGCAGTGTGGAGACTTCTGTAACCTTAGTCTGGTATTAGCAGAAATATCTTATCTCTTGCAGCCACTATGTGAGATAGTCCAACATGACACGGAAAGGAGTAGACAACCCCACCCATCTGAACCTTGACAGACTGAAGGGAATATTAATGTTGTGCAGTTGAAGTAGCTTCCCTCACATTATATTTCTTAATCCGAGACAAACTTTCAGTTTGCTTTTCCCATCTTGTCAGAAGCATTTACCATGTGAAGGAACATTGGATTATATATAAATATCAACAAATTCATCTTTTGGGAATTCCCAGGAGTGCTATGAAGAAAAACTTCAAGCGAGTATCAGTTGGCAGCTTAACGTATTATCTTCACCTGTTCATCTTCTCACTCCAGACTCATCGCTGGTCAGAGTCATCCCCAGGGGGCACTAAAATTGCTGGGCACGGATCCATCTTCCTTCACCCTCCCTCTAACCAGTGCCCCAAAATTCCATCAAATGGCCACTTTGGAGTCAGAGCACAGAGTTTTGCTCTAATGAACCCTAAACTATGGATTATCATTCAATGAGTACCATGAAGAAAAAGAAAACACTGAAAAAGTCATTCCAGGACTTTTCTGCTTCACACGATATTGGGCACTTGTTCCATGTGACTGAAGGCAGAGACCTGTTACAAAAGGTTGTCATCATGCTGGCTTACAAGTGGGCCACTGAGCAATGTCCCATGGCAGCCACAGTGCCCCTCTTTTAAAAAGATGGTAAACTACTGCCTCACTCACCCACTCTGCTTACATGTAGTGCTGTAGTTATTAGCGTGGGCTCCCGTTGACTTATTTTACTGTTAACCCCTGTTATTACTAACTAGGTCTCACTGCATAAACTAGCCTGAGTTAGTGGTAAAATAACCCATCTTAACAGTGGCTCAGGTTCATAACTTCCTGCCTTAGTGTGAAGAGTTTATCTCATTTCACCAATAACAGACAACCTCATCAGTGATGTCACAATGGCTTGATTGTCCTAAACTTTGATAACTTCTCCCCTTTGTGTGAAGAGTTTCATTCTCTTTTAACCAGAACTGGTATTGTGATGTCATAATGCCTCATTCCACCAATAAGAGCCAACCTCATCAGTGATGTCACAATGGCTCCATTGCCCTATACTTAGCTCAGCTCTGATATAGTGATGTCATAATGTCTCTATCCACCAATAAAAGCCAACCTCATCAGTGATGTCACAATGGCTTGATTGTCCTATACTTGGCTCACTTTCATTACATATAGTAGTGATTTTGATTTCTAGACACATTTCTTTTTTCTTTAATTAAGGGAAGAAGTTCTCAACATGGTCTACCGTTAAGATGTGTTTTGTTACTGTTAACCCCAGGTCTCACTGTATAAAATGGGAGCTGTGCTAAAATAGCACCAGTAACCCATATTGATAACTTCCCCTAAATTCTAAAAGCACTTTCTGAAAGCTTTGGAATGACAATTACAGCATTGGGCTTCACAGCCTGTATAGGCTAATCTGTCAAAATATTCCTGATCTGAAAGGTTTGTGCTTTAAGAGCTGGGACCCAGCATTTGAAGTCCTAATGTTACTAAGAGAATAAGCAGTAAAACACACTTACATTATCCTAATCAGTATTCCGCATTTTTTATCTTTCTTGAACTTGGGTCTCAATCACAGACTCTTCACAGTCACAGGCATAGAGGGCATACTAGAGAAAAGTCCGTTCTGAAGGTTGTGCCCCTTTCTCTAACCAAATCTCTCTAGCACACAGCTGTCCCCCTGCCCCCACATCATGTTGAATGACAGATTGAAATAGTAGTTCAAATTTAGGAGTCTCTACAGATGTGCTTATCATTCCGCTCTTGTGTACAGGACTCACTGCATGGGATGCGCAAAAGATGCCCATTTGGAAACATTGTCCCCAAAAAAGGCACCTTGCAGTAAATCTAATTGTATAATTCCAGTGGAGCACAGATGGAAAAAGCAACATTTCAGGGACATTCCTGCCTTTTACTATCGACATTAAACTTTCACATTTGATGCTGCAAAATTTCTCAATCTAAAGTAAAAATCATTTCTAATGGGGAGTTTTAAAAATGGGCTGTGTTTGTTCCACTTAGATCAACCTTTACAGAAAAATCAGTAGGATAAGAAGATGCTCCAAGTGCTGGATGAGAGCGAATTGCAGAACAAGAGAAACAGCACCATCTGCTGACCAGTGCTGAGATTGCATGTGTGAAAGCTGTGTCAGAATTTTCATTCCAGCATTCTCATACCGAGGTTTCTAGAGGTATGAAAAGTTGAGTAGTGGATTATATGGAAACCTTTTTTATTTGTTGCATTTGTATCCCACATTTTCCCACCAATTTGCAGGCTCAATGTGGCTTACATTATGCCGTGATGCGAAGTGGTATTGCATTGAAGTTCCTGCATGGTAAAGTGAATTATAGAATAAGTTAGATAATCAACTATAGAAAGTTCATTCCGGCATGAGGAATAAAGTGGTGGTGCATATTGCGTGATTTTAGTAGTAGCAAAGAGGTTATCAGTCCGGAGTAAAGAGTTCGGTTTTGTCTGGTTCATGTAGAGTCTAATTGTCAAGTATTTAGGATGGATCATTATGGTATGCCTTCTTCAGCAAGTTGGTTTTCAGTAGTTTTCAGAAGATTGTTATGTCGTGCATTGTCTTTAACGCCTTTGGCAGGGCGTTCCATGGTTGCGCGCTTATGTAGGAGAAGCTGGATGCATATGTGGATTTATATTTAAGTCCTTTGCAGCTGGGATAGTGGTGATTCAGGAATGTACCGTGCTGATCTTTTTGTGTTCCTAGTTGGCAGGTCTATGAGGTCTGACATATAGATCGGGGCTTCACCGTGAACGA
This sequence comes from Microcaecilia unicolor, assembly GCF_901765095.1. Classification (NCBI taxonomy): domain Eukaryota; kingdom Metazoa; phylum Chordata; class Amphibia; order Gymnophiona; family Siphonopidae; genus Microcaecilia; species Microcaecilia unicolor. The sequence goes on along the minus strand of NC_044043.1, from coordinate 101,741,933 downwards.
TTTTGTGGACCAGGGTGCAAACTTTGAACGCAATTCGTTCTTTTAGTGGGAGCCAGTGTAGTTTTTCTCTTAGGGGTTTGGCGCTTTCGTATTTTGTTTTTCCAAATATGAGTCCGGCTGCTGTGTTTTGGGCAGTTTGGAGTTTTTTAATGATTTGTTCTTTGCATCCGGCGTAGATGGCATTACAGTAATCTAGGTGGCTTAGCACCATTGATTGACCCAGGCTGCGGAATATTTCCCTCGGGAAGAAAGGTTTTATTCTTTTGAGTTTCCACATTGAGTGAAACATTTTCTTTGCTGTATTTTTCGCATGGTTTTCGAGTGTGAGATTTCGGTCAATTGTAACTTTATGTCACAAGATGAAGCAAATTTAGGGCCCTGTTTACGAAACCGCGCTAGAGGCGCAGTAGTGTATTCAGTGCGAGCTAACCGTGTACATGGCCCATAATATTCCTATGGACGTCTACACAATTACCATGCACTAATTTTAGCACGTTCTAAAAACACTAGCACACCTTAGTAAACAGGGCCCTTAGTCTCTTTTACAGACCGAACAGCTATGCTACAATACACCTCTCAGTGTTAATGACAGTATGTCCTGCCTCGCTAAATAAATAATTTTTATGTACAATGACGACACCTGAGCTTTGGAAAATATTCAGCAAGTGTTGAAAAAAAGTTATTTCTACCAGCAGGTGTCTTTAACTCTGCTCACACACTGATTCACTCAAGTACATAATGCAACATTTATTTACTTCCCAAATCTCTTGAACCATATACATTTATTCTAGCCTCAGGAAGCTGCCATACAGCACCATTCATTTCTATGGCCACTGTTTAATCACTTCAAAACATCTTTCCCAAATGTCATAAATGTGGTTTCTTGTTCTAATCACGTTTCATCTTTGCCCCATGTTAGGCTGAACATCTGTTCCGAGAACAGTCGGTCGCAAACAAGACCTTAGAAATGACCAAAAATCAGGGAAGTTTATCTAGCATGGGGGACCTGTAGCTCCCAGATGATGGAGTTCTGCTGGACTGAGACCATGTTATTTCAAAGGAAGGTCCCACAGGGTATTCCCCCCCCCCCCCCCCCCCCACACACACACACACACTAGCCCAAATAGCCCAGTTTGTGAGCCAGAAGCTTTTTACACCTACTGTTTAAGGAGAGCAAAGGTATCATGGTGTGTTCCTATGTTGTGAAGGCTTCAATGAGTTCTAGGGACGACTCCCCCTACTGCCCCCAAAATGTATGTTTCACTGTCCTGCAATTATTCTCCCTCTAAACCTGCTGATGCCACGGCAGATGGATGTCATTGTATCAAATAAAGGTCCCCAACTTGTAGAGCAGTAGCCACGACTGGGGAGGTAAGACTGAGTTCAAGCATATCAACGACTAATAGTCAAGATTGGGAATATGAGCGAAGCTACCTCCAGACCTGATGAGGAGGACGAAGGACAAGGACTGAAAGGAGAGACTGAGATACCAACCTCTCTATTCTTGTACTTGTAACCTTCTGATTAACACCATTTCCTGCCCCCCCCCCCCCCGAAGATGTTACCTTGGGTCAGGTCTTGGCTTCAGTATCTCAAATAGAAACTTCTTAAGTCTAAATTGAACACCACAAGGAGACTTCTTGACCTTTTTCCTCCATCTTGGCTTCACATTTGGGGACTTGGACTTCTGCCTTTCATTGTTCAAATTTTCACATAAGCCTTTCATCAGGCACCTTTCCTGAGGCATGGAAACAGGCTTTGGTTAGCCCCTCCTGAAAAGCTCAAAAGTTGGACCTCAATAATACGATAAATTACTGGCCTGTTTCAAATTTGGATTTTTTTTATCCAAAGTTCTGGAAAAAAATTCCTTCATTTTTCCCAATTTGTAGAGCAATCTTTAGCTTTACACCCCAGTCAGTCAGGTTTTAGAACTGGCCACAGCACTGAAACCATGTTGACTGCGAGCCTGAGGTGAGATTCATGCTGCATTCAACCAGGGCAGGATATCGGTACTGGTATCTCTTGACCTCACTGCTGCTTTTGACCTAGTTGACCATAGGGTTCTCTCAACCATGTTATCTTCAGTTGGTCTATCTGGTACTGTTCTGAAGTGGTTTTATTTGTTTCTTCAAAATTAGTTTTAAAGTTTCCTTTCAGGAATCTATTTGCTCAAGATACGCCCTGTCCTGTGGAGTTTTTGAGGGATCAGTACTCTTGGCTCTTAGCCCTAGCTGCTTCAGCATTTCCTCATAGGTAAGTCGTCCCATCCCCTTTATCATTTTCATCATCCTTCTCTGTACCTTTTCTAATTCCATTATATCTTTTTTGAGATGTGTTGATCAGAACTGCACACAGTATTCGAGGTGCGGTCACACCATGGAGCGATACAAATGCATTATAACATCTTCATTTTTGTTTTCCATTCCTTTGCTAATAATGTTCTATTTGCTTTATTAGCTGCCACCGCACACTGAGCAGAGGGTTTCAACATATCATCATGTTGAACCTAGAGACCAGACCATGTTTCCCCTTTAGTTTACTGGTTACCTGTTCTTCTTGTATCCAGCTTAAAACCCTTTGGGGCCCTTTTACTAACCTACAACTAATCTGTTGTAGAATATGTACTACCGTGGGGGTGTGCTCAGGCATCCCGAAGAAATTTTGGAATCAACGCAAAATTCCCATGCATTAAAAAGATAGATTTTATTTTTTAGCGCTGGGAGCATGTCTGGGAGTTGGAGAGTAGGCATGTACTATGCTAACCGATTAGCATGTGGTTAATGCATGAGCCCATACCTTCTGAGGCACTGTGCATCAGGCATCATGCTAAAGAGGCATGCCAAAGGGGCAAACCCCTTTGTAATGCCCCTTCGTATGACCTTCAGACAGCCAAGGTGGCAGAAGAGCCTTTTTTATTCATAAATTGTTGTCTTATTTTTTTAATGGTTTTGATTATACGTTGGCTTAAAATACTGTGCTTGTTGCACGTAGGGCTGGGTCTTTTAAAAAGGGAAGGGCTGAATGACATTAGGAGTTTACTCTTCCTTGATAACAACAACATAAAGTCGGCCTCAATGCAGTAAACGAGCATGTTTTAAGGCAAACAGATTCTTCTAATTTTATTGATTGTGTTGCTCTCCCTTTGTGAAAACCAGAAGTGATGTGTAATAAATAATAGACCAAGAAGATTTCTATCTTATAAAGGAAGAACAAGGATTTAAAATCTTATCCCATCTCAAAATCAATCTTTTGAAGAATTTACTGTTACAGAATGTCTTTATTTTAATACACGTTTGGTATGTATAAGTTACAGCTGATTATAGACTTAATTAGTGACTCACAAACAGGAATAGTTTTTATAACAAAGACCTGAATTCCAGACTATATTATATTATTATGAATATTTGTCCACCAGGTTATAGATAGGGTAGAAAAGGAGTGGGTATAGAATTTAACTATAGAGAATTTTTAAAATTAAATTATTGGAAAGATCTGTTGAAGGTAATCTAGAATTTATGGGTTGCCAATTTTCTGATAATGACTATAGAGGTTCGCTGGGGATCATCTTTTATACAGGCCTCCTAGAAATTGGAACTGTGTTCAGTCTAAATTAGTTGAAATAATTAGTCATTACTGATCTAGAAGATGTTTCTAATCCCTCTGGGTTTCTGCCAGGTACATGTGACCTGGATTGGCCACTGTTGGAAGCAGGATACTGGGCCAGATGGACCATTGTTCTGACCTAGTGTGTCTATTCTTAGGTTATTCTGTTCAATTTCATCAATTTTTGTGTTCTTTAAATTTAAACATTAGGTCCCATTTGTTCAACTCATAATAAAGGTCACACATTGGATTTTGTTGCATATACCACAAGACACAAATCAGAACCTTTGGTAGATACTACAACATGGGAACCAATGGTCAGGTCAGATCATTTTCTTTTAGATTTTTATTTAAAGATTCTCTCAATGCTGATAAGTCTGAAATAATGAGTTTGTGGGAGGGTTTGGAGCATAGGTGGCAAGGATCCTTCCCATTGTGGTGGGCAGGAGCAAAATTATGTTATCTGGGGCTCCAGATCCCCAGAGACTTATCCCAGTTTTATGTACTTAATGTGCCCCCATTATTGCAGGCAAACCAGTGATTTGTGGCATAAATGGGCAAATTTGCCTGTATCCCTTTGGCATAGAATTCAGCTCATAAAGATGATTCGTCTGCCTAAATGGATATAAGCTCTTCAGCATATTTCGATCCTGTTGAAACCCCGGGATGTTATCACTTGGAATAAGCATGTCAGTTGCTTCTTATAGAGCAGGAAGAAACCAAGATTGGCTTTTAAACATTTACAATGAGAAAGGAGGGATGGTGGGGTGGTGGGTCTTCCAGATCTGCGAGTTTATGCCATAGCTGGTCAGTTGCGATTTGCGCGCAACTGGCTTTGTGGCTGTACTCATTTCTGTGATGTTTCATTGGAGGGCTTATTTGGGGGGGGGGGGGGGAAATTAGCACTTTCATATTTGATCCATGCTAAGTCTCACCAACGCCCCCCAAATTTTGGTAATTATGTACTCCTTCCAATGAGACAGGCTTGGAGTATTTTCCAAAAGCGTTATGGGCTCCAACCCTATTGCTCTTTCAATAGTGGGTAATGGTGATTTTCACCAGGGCTGACTGAAACGGTATATGAAAGGTGGGCGGATGATGGCTTAACGAAAGTCTCCGACATGCTGGAAGATGATGAACCTACTTTTGTTGTCTTATGAAACTATTAAAGACATTTACGCAATAAGCAGCTCACATTGGTTTCAGCATTTGCACTTGTGACATCATGTGCATAGCTTGGTTACTGCAAATAGGGTGGATTTTCGGGAAAACCCTTTTCAAGATATTGGCCCTTATCTGCAGTTGTTCAAGGACTTGTGGGTCATTATTACGGGACCGTAAAGAAAGTCATAACATAAGAACATACAAATAGCCATACTGGGTCAGACCAATGGTCCATCTAGCCCAGTATCCTTCTTCTAACAGTGGTCAATCCAGGTCACAAGTACCTGGCACAAACCCAAGTCCTGGGTAAACACCCTTATCAGGAGATTGTAAACAGATGTTCGCAGGATTCTGGGGATTATACCCTTGACCAATTATCATTTAGTCTAAAAACTAGTTCATGCTGGATAGAGTGTGTCAAGTATTGAGAATTGCATTACAAGCTCTTGTTGTGAACGTATATCCATCCACATCAAGCGTGGAAGACGGGTTATCCTGTGACAGGGGCTTAGTTAAAATATTCAGTGCAGAACGTCTGTTATAAACATTGTGTCTGAGAATGTTCCCTGCTTCAGACCTTTCGGACAAGTCTGTAGAGCCAACTGAGTTCAATGATGGCTGAATTTGGCCAGTGCTCCTTCATAGATCCCTCCTGGATTTGATGGAGGGGATTGTTGAGACGTGACCCTCTCAACACTCTTTTTGTGTAAGGAATCTTTGATGACAAAATGTTGTTGACACAGCGTAACCCACAGTAGCCTAATGGTGTAATCAACTGTTCAAGCTGCTTCGGATGGAGAAGATGATGGCGGTTCTTAGAGGCCATGCCGTGAAGAAGCGATTTTTCAAGATGCTTATTTGGCTCGTTTGTCTATGAGATGTTAAATTACATTACAATATTCTTCTATACCGTTGATATCTTCAGGTGCTTAACGATTTACAATAATTTAAAAAACAAGGCAGTCTCTTGGTAAGCAAAAAAAGAGAGAATCTTGTTCAAGAACTAATTTTAACAAACTTCTTAAAAAGAGAGGCCCCCTTTTACTAAGGCGCACTCATGTTTTTAACTCATGCTAAAATTGTGGGTGCGCTAAACGTTAGAGGCGCCCACAGGAATGCATTGGCATCTCTACCGTTTAGCACGCTCGCAATTTTTATGCTTTTTGTGAATAAGAATAAGAAAAAAGATAACTGAGCAGCAAAACAGATATTAAAATATCTGTTTTGAACCTCAAGAAGTCTATCAAACATTTTAAATCTATTTACTCCCTTAATAGATGGAAGGACATAAGTGAATTGTGAAATGATCTTCTATCCCTATTATTGGAAATAAATTCCAAATGATCCATTATATAAATTGGGTATTCACTATTTAGGATCTTATATAGAAAGCAAAAGAATTTGAACATAATTCTCGCAATGTAATTCAACAAAATATGAAGACGTTTTATCCTGCTTCTGTAGTGAAAAACTTAATTAGGTTGCAGTATTCTGGATTGTCTGCAATCACCAGATAACTTGTCTAGACACATCCAAATAGATAAGATTACAATAGTCCAAATTTTGATGTTCAGTAAATGGATGATTTGGAGACCTAATGTTCTCTAGTTACTTTTTGGTCATCTTTTTGTCTGTTGAGATTTGATGTACACTAATGGCTGAAGAGCTTTTGTATCTTGCTTCTGCTGTTGATGACTGAATAAAGATATTTAAGCATTTAAAAAAAAAAAAGATTCCCAAAGTGCAATCTGATGATATAAACCCCAAACAGAAATAATTAGGTCACAAATATCCAAATAGTAATTGTTTTTGGTAGGAGATTTTTTGTAATATTTTTATTTTACTTTAACAATTTTACAAAAAAGAAAAAAGATAAGAACAAGACGTCCTCCCCCCGGCCAGGTGAAATAGCAGAAAACATTCTGTCACTCTTCAGTACATAGCTCGCAATGCTAATACCTACCAAAACTCCCACAACACAGAGTCCCCCCCCCCCCCACTCCTTGCCAGCTGTCATAAGGAGCAAACCATAGCAGACAGTGTGTAATCAGTATAGGGTGGGGCAATAAAGACACCAGTTTGCTCAACCAGACACAGGCAGTCTCTCAAGCCAGCCTATATAAGCCTCCTAAACCTTACGGAACTCAGGCAGCCTGCGCCTGCGAATGGCTGCGAGTTTAGACATCAAATACATAAAATTCACCTTGCGTTGGACCTGTAGGATGGCCGGAACCTCCAGCTGCTTCCATGCAGACGTCGGCACTAGGAAGCCGGTTGTAAAAATCTGATGGGACAAATGGCAGCTCTGCATCCACAGTTCCGTTGGCCCAAAATTGAGCAAACAGCTGGGAATCATTGGGGACAACCAATCTCCCAAACAACTGTCCATTCTCAATATTGCTGTTCTTTGGAACAATACCAGCAAATGTGAAAAAAAGTACCTTTCGCCAACACATATCAGAGCCACTCCCATACATAGCTTTCAAGTGCACAGGGTGAGATGCCATTGATACAGTTTATAGCCATTCTCAACTAGACTGCTAGAAATGGATTTTTACAGATCACCTCCCATTCCCAATCTGTATAAGGCACCTCTAGGGCATCCTCCCATTGGCGGACATATTTCAAGGGGGGGAGGTGGTATCTGAGCCAACAGATCCCCATAAAAACGGGTACTTAAGTGCTCTTTAATCTTTACCCGGGTACTTAAGTGCTCTTTATTCTTTACACAGGTCTCTTTATTCTTTACATGGGTACTTAAGCACTCTTTAATCTTTATCTGGGTACTTAAGTGCACTTTATTCTTTACCCGGGCAATTAAGTGCACTTTATTTTTTTTTCCAGGTACTTAAGAACATTTTATTCTTTATTTTAATTTTCTATACCGCCTTTACTGTCTCACAAATCAAAGAAGTATATAGCCTACTATACTTAGGGGAGAAAAACTACAAAAGCGAGGGCGTTGGGAGGGGAATAGAGGTGAAAAGTTAAGAGGATCAGTCTAAAGTATTAGGGATTGTCTTAGACTCAAATTTGACCTTTGCCAAACAAATCAATGCACTTAATAAAGAAAAAAAATTTTAAGCTCAGACAACTTAGAGCAATTAGATCTTCTCTTAATTCATGTAATTTTAGGATTTTAGAACAAACAATTTTACTTTACTTTAACTTTCTGTATGGTAGTCTCTTAGTCAAATTGCAGACGCAGTTACAGTTGTTACAAAATATAGCTGCTAGATTGATATTTGGCAGTGGTTTTGATTCTGTACTCCACTTAAGACCTTAATTGGTTACCTATTCGACAGCATATTAGATTTAAAATTGCCTGTCTAGTCTTCAAATCGCTTTATGGCTTGAATTCCAAGGACAGAGTGGACTTACTGACACTTCCTTCTTCTGGGTGTAGTATGTGTTTCTCTCGCACTTTACAAATATGGTACCCAACTCTTAAAAATATATGTTTAACGTCTATCTATGAGAGCTCATTCCCCATTCAAGCTGCTAACGTTTGCAATGAGCTCCCTCAGGAACTCAAGAATTTTACCATCTTATCTATCCTTTCTGAAAGCTCTGAAGACACTTTTGTTTGAACAATGATTTATAGGCAATATGTTGAGATGTTCAGGATTGTCTAACTGGTTGTAGGTTATTGTATGGTTAAGTATATACTTTTGATGTCTACTTCCCTCAATTAAGTAGGCTGCAACTTTTGTTAACTTCTACGAATCCTTTGGGAGAGTTGGCAGTATACAGAACACGGATAGAATGGAAGGAAGGAGAAGGGAGAGATGAAAGTGGAATAATAGAACATGGGAAAAGGGAGAAGACTTTACTACCCATGAAAATATGGCGCCTAAGTGTTGATCCCTGTTGTGTAGGCTTTCTCGGTGTCATAGTCTGAGTGGAGCAGGGGCTGGGACTTTAGAAGCTCTATTCACGTATTAGATGTGCATAACCCGACATTTACATGTGTATATTGCATTCACATCTAAATACCAATTTTACAAAGCCAAGATGGTCATGTTTAAAACTGAAAAATGTGCCGATGGAAATAGGAAATGATCTGGGCATGTTTTGGATGTGACTGGGGCAGCCCTACAAAATAAACCCCTATTCTCCGTTTCAGAGGGAGAATGCACACCTGTGTCCAAACAGATAAACACTGAGATTTACACCTTCCTCCTGGGATATCTGGGTTTTGGAAAAGTGCTTGTAATGATCAGCGTTCCACTGGACGGATTAGGACACGTTATCCACCTTAATCCCCCAGTGGTTCATGCCCCGTCCCCCCAATGCGAAACTGGAAGGGAGCTCTGTGACAGCTTCAAGAAAAACGCAGGTATATTATTTTTCTAACATGGCCAACATTAAACATGAATGTTCTGGCACATACACGTTTGATTTGATTTATTGACTTGATATACCACTTAACATAAAATTTGTTCTAAAGCAGTTTGTAATTTAAAATAAGTAGAATAAAATTACATAAATTCAAATAATAAAAGATTTCCAATCAAAAAATAGATAAAAGAAAAAAAAAAATAACACCACAGCAATATCAATTAAAAATATGTATAAATATAAAACAATCAATGCAAATGTAAATCAAAAACTCTTTTCAAACAACCAAGTTTTTAAAGCTTTTTGAAATAACAAATACCTCGAAATTCAGTTGGTAACGAGTTCCATAAAGGTGCACTAGCAGGTGTTTCTTTCTTGGTTTTATAATTTATGTAAATTGCATTGGGCACCCAGATTCCATGGTAGAACCCCAGCATAACCTGATATTGACACGCCTAAGATTGAGCCAGTGTAACTGTGCAGCGAAGGTATGGCTAATTATTGTATTCCATAAATGGCCACCCCTCTTGCATTTACATGCTATGCCACTTACACGCATCCTTAACGAACAGCGCTGAGGTTTTTGCTGCCACTGAAACATGCAAGTGTCAGCTTTTCTGTGAATTTATATGCGTTAGTGGTGCATATGTCCCGTTACAGAATTGCCCTTCAGCTGTGCATTTGCAAAGAGTTCCTACCTCAGAACAGGTGTCACCTTGTGCAATATAATTTATGCACTACAGGGATCGTTCTGGGAACATCAAGCCCTCTGTGGAGCAGGATGTTGTATGGAACAACCTCAAGTCCCATCATTTACATCTGAACTTTCACTCTCGCTTCCAAAGTGTAGAGCCCTGTGGAGCATGAAGTGAGCACTGAGGCCTTTGCCAGACATGGCTGACAAGTATTCTCGCGCTTTTTAATATCCCTCCAGCTTCTCTACCTTCAGTCTGGTTTGCATTAGCACTCTTGGTTCTCTGCGGTTGGGGAAAGATTTTGGGATCCTTCCAAAATATGTTTTACTCAATCTGTGCTCTCAGAACTTCTTATCGCACATGGTCCATCACGTGGCTTCATCTGCCCCTCAGCTCTAGCCAGAGCTGGTAACTGAAAGCAGATGAACTACACATTATAATCCAAGGGAAAAATCGGACACTTCCCATTGGCCTCATGTGCCTCCTTCCCCTTTCCTAACGCCAGAAGTGTGGCCCCAGAAAACAGAGTGAGGACAGATAACAAGCTGTCAAAATATTTATGCTGCAATACTGTTCTCAACCCTTTACTTCCGCTTCAGTTTCTCTCTTGTTTTTCTTCCCCTCCGACGCAGTTTAGAGGTTTTAACAATGTTTTATCAATCTGGACAATGGAAAGGAAAAGTTATTTATCACTATCCAAGACATGTTAATGGGTTTCCAGCTCGATTAAACCAATATTCAAAGGGTTTAGTCTTCCCAGGACAGAAACCGGGGAGGGAGCCAAAAGCTGGCTTTCAGTCTATGCCTCCTGTCACTTGAGGTAGGTTTGGCAATCGCCCTATTTACCACCCCCTAACACCAGGCCTTTGTCTTCCTAACTTTAAGAATTGACTCCTTTGAAAAGTACCTCAATTTATGCTTCTAGTTTTACTAGGCTCTTAAAAAGGGGTGGCAACAGGGAAGATTTAGGGGGGGGAGGGAAAGAGCTTTGTAGTGAGTTTTGGCACTAGTCACCTAAATCTAGAAAAATGGACAACTTAAGAGCATAACTTCTAAGCACCTATATGCAGATAACTTTTCAGCTGAAAACATAGGAGTCGATATTCAAAGTGATTTCAAAGTGTTATTAGGAAGGGTATGGAGTCCAGGTGTGCGGATGTTATAATGCCGTTGTATCGCTCCATGGTGCGACCGCACCTGGAGTATTGTGTTCAGTACTGGTCTCCGTATCTCAAAAAAGATATAGTAGAATTGGAAAAGGTACAGCGAAGGGCGACGAAAATGATAGTGGGGATGGGACGACTTTCCTATGAAGAGAGGCTGAGAAGGCTAGGGCTTTTCAGCTTGGAGAAGAGACGGCTGAGGGGAGATATGATAGAAGTGTATAAAATAATGAGTGGAATGGATCGGGTGGATGTGAAGCGACTGTTCACGCTATCCAAAAATACTAGGACTAGAGGGCATGAGTTGAAGCTACAGTGTGGTAAATTTAAAACGAATCGGAGAAAATTTTTCTTCACCCAACGTGTAATTAGACTCTGGAATTCGTTGCCGGAGAACGTGGTGCGGGCGGTTAGCTTGACGGAGTTTAAAAAGGGGTTAGATAGATTCCTAAAGGACAAGTCCATAGACCGCTATTAAATGGACTTGGAAAAATTCCGCATTTTTAGGTATAACTTGTCTGGAATGTTTTTACGTTTGGGGAGCGTGCCAGGTGCCCTTGACCTGGATTGGCCACTGTCGGTGACAGGATGCTGGGCTAGATGGACCTTTGGTCTTTCCCAGTATGGCACTACTTATGTACTTATGTACTTAAATGGGAAGAAGAAGCCTCGTGTGAGGGTATCTGGGGACACTCAAGTGGCTGCTGAATATTTATTTGATACATTTGTATCCCACATTTTCCCACCTATTTGCGGGTTCAATGTGGCTTACATAGTACCATCAAGGCATTCGCCAGGTCGGTTGATAACAAATACATGGTTATATAGTGCTTGAATGAGGTAGTTATAGAGGGTCGAAGGTAATGAGGATTGTATATTGTCCGGTACGATCATTGGTCATGCTGTGTTGCTGGGCGAAGGGTTTACGTTGGATCATTGGGGTAGGCCTTTTTGAAGAGGGTGGTTTTTAGTGATTTCCTGAAGTTCAGGTGGTCATGGATTAATTTCACAGCTTTAGGGAGTCTGCCAATGCTGAAGCTGGTTAGTTTGTGGGTGGTCCAGTGACGGAGTTAGGGGAGAGCAGAATTAATGGTGATTTTCAGTCTGCTATCTGGCTGAGCAATCGTATAAAGTTAGGACAGAAAAAAAGCTGTGCTAAATTTATGCAGTGAGTTAACCAGGCACCAGTCTGAATATCAGTTGGTGCCCATCCTGGACTAAAGTGTTACTGTCCTCCCACACATCAAATTTCAACTTTATTGTGGATTTAATATACCACTCTACATTAAACTATCAGAGTGGAACGGTCACGTGACGCTATGAGCGGGAGTGGGCGCTAGTTGGATCGCTCCTGCCTTCTCCTCAAACATCTAGGCAAAAAATCGCTGCAAACAAAGATTAACATCCTGCTAACTGAGAGCGAACAATAGCCGAACTCACAGTGAACGGATTGAGTGCAGAAGGTTACGGCAATGGCGACAAAAAACACAAGAAAAGAAAAAGAAAAAACTCGCCTAGTTGGAGACAAAATGGCGGCGCCGGTGAGCCCGGGAACGTCGGAGGTGGGGTCCGCCTGGGCCGCGGAAATTGTGGGAGAAGTTACACAAGCGCTAGAGGTAATATTAGATAAAAAACTGAGTTCCCTGGACAACAAGTTGGAATCCCTTAATAACAGTATAGCCCAAATACAAACGGATATGGCGCAATATCAACAGCGGGCCAGTGAAACGGAAGACCGAGTCACTGTACTAGAAGCAGAGATAAATCAACTGAAGAAAACAATTACCTCATACGACGACAAACTCGAAGACCTAGAAAATAGGTCGAGGAGGAACAACCTCCGAATTGTGGGACTAACTGAAGGGCAAGGAGATCGTGAACTCAGCAAATTTCTTGAAACGTGGTTCACAGCAGAACTGGAGTTACCTGAGATGTTGGGGCCGCTAAGAATCGAGCGTGCACATCAACTAGGGCCGAAGAACGTGGCGGAGGGAAGACCACGTGTAGTCATCTGCAAAATTCTCAATTTCAGTCACAAAAACGCCATACTGCAAGCCCTGCGCAACGGCAAAGAACTATACAGCGGGAACCGCAAAGTTCTTTGCTTTCAAGATTATTCATCGGCGGTGGCGGCGCAAAGAAAAAAGTTTTCATCGATATGCTCAGCGTTGGTGAATAAAAAGATTAAGTTTGCGCTATTATACCCTGCAAAGTTGAGAATCATTCATTCTTCGGGCACAAAGTTGTTTACCACTATGGAAGAAGCAAAACTATTTGTGCAACAGATGGAAGAGAGGCCGGAAACTTGAGAGCTAAGGATTGCACTGCTGAAAAAAAGACATTTTCTAACTGACATCGCTAAATGCTTGAGAAAAAAGTATAAAGAAGAGACCTATAATTGAAATGAGAATTATAAACAGAGGATGTTGGGGCAGATGATACATAAAAGAGACTATCAATGGACACACTGAACAGCGACACAAATTGGATTTAAGGTGGACATAATGCACACTGAAACCATTAGAGGGCCAATTGAAACACAAACAGGATAACAGGAAAGGACGATTTAAGCATGAAAAGTGGCCAAGAATCTTGGATATTAGGAAAGTATGTTATAATAGATATAGTATAAGGATATTAAGATATTACTTTTGTTGTTAGATATTTGATACTGCAGATAATGTAAGCTGCAAGGCCTGAAATCAGTTAAATTAGATTTGAAAGTATTACAATCTAGGTTTGAAAGAATCTGACAACACTAAGATCTCATAAGACTAATACTACTCTTGATTAACAATTGTAGAGACTGGCAAATTTAAAAGTCAAATGAGATGGGGGACTGAATGATAAAGAGGTAATACATACTCACACAATCATAAAAATATGTTATAATAGATATAGTATAATAAGGTTAAGATACTACTGTTGTTGATAACAAGTTGACACTGCAGGTCATATAAGTCGTAGAGCCTGAAATCAGTTACATTAGATTTAAAAGTATAACAAGCTTAGTTTGAAAGAATCTGATAATCATAAGATTATTTATGACTAATAATACTGCTTTTGCTTAATAATTGTAGAGAATGGCAAATCTAAATGTCAAATGTGTTGGGGGACTGAATGTTAAAGAGGTAATACTTACTCACACATACATGTATCATTAATGGAAGAACGAGCAGAAAAGGGACGGATACAAATAATGGGAGGAGGAGCGTTGAAAGTGACCTGCTTCCTACGGGAAGGAGAGGGCTAATGGGGGGGAATGGGGAGAGGGGGGAGGTTAGGGAACAGATAACTACAAGACAATGTAAGGGGGGGAAGGGGAAGAGAGTAACTCAATGTAACCTACAGACGCAAATAAATATGAAAATGAGAACATGGGGTATGAACAGGAGTGGTTGGAGGCTGGGCTGGCTACTCTTGATAGTAAAAGGTAATCAGATGATGGAAAATCGCTATATGAATGATAACTACTTAAGGTAGCATCCTGGAATGTGGGGGGAATACATTCCCCCATCAAGAGATCAAAAATATTGCGCCATCTTAAACATATAAGAGCAGATATTGCAATGCTCCAAGAAACACATTTGTCAGCAGAGGAGCATGCCAAATTAGCCAAATGGTGGGTGGCAGATTGTGTGGCAGCTGCGGCAATGGGTCGAAAAGGGGGAGTAGCCATACTTTTTCGGAAAGGGCTAGCAATCAAGATACATAAAACTATTTCAGACCCAGAGGGTAGATTTGTGCTAAGCATAGTAACCATTAATAAAAAAACTATAATTTTGGGAAATGTCTATGCTCCTAATGTGTTAGATTTAAAATTCTATAAGAAATTGCTTTCCCAAATCACTCAACTGGAAACTTGCCCCTAGTGATGGGAGGAGATTTCAATATGACTTGGGACCCGAATATGGATAGATCGCATCCGCCTAAGGAGATAAGAAAAATAGATACTAGGGGTCTACCGGATTTATGTGAAATATTAGATTTAATAGATGTCTGGCGCACCTTGCATCCTATGGAGAAAGAATACACACACCAATCTAGAGCACATGGGTCAGCATCAAGAATTGATTACTTGCTGGTATCACGAACTATAATAACAGACATTACTGAGGTACACATAGATCCCTGTGTCATATCGGATCATTCAGTGGTCGGAATGACATGGAAGGGAGGAGAGGATGAAGACTTGCTAAAAAGCTGGACGTTTCCAACATACTTAATTAAAGATGCAAGATTTGGGGAGCTTTTACATGCTAAATGGGCAGAATTTAAGCATTTTAATGAAGGCTCAGTGGATGAGATCAGCACTTACTGGGAAGCAGCGAAAGCGGTGTTGCGGGGGGAAATAATTAGCTATGTCACGCACTATAAACGAATGAGAGACAGAGAAATAATGAGACTAGAACAACTTTTAGGTAAATTACACCGCCAATACGGTATGAACCCTAGTAATGATATCAGACAAGAGATTCTGACCATACAAGCAACTTTAAATGCCAAACTACATGAGAGAGAAGTGAAATCTCAGGCCTACTATCGCTTTCAACTTTACAAGCACGGGAATAAAGGGGGCAAATATTTAGCTCGACTTATAGCATCTAAGGTTAATTCCCGAAATATAACAACTATTAAACAAAAAAATGGGAAACTCATACACTCTAATAAAGAAATTCGACAAGCTTTTCAAAATTTTTATCAAGAACTTTATAAGAGGGCAGATCAAGACGAGCTACAGGGGGAGTCTTACTTAGAGGGTGTTCACATTCCGAGGCTGCAAAGTAGAGACAGAAAGCGGCTAAATGCTAGGATTAGTGAAGACGAGGTAGGATGGGCAATCAAACAAAGTAAATCAGGCAAGGCATCAGGTCCAGACGGTTTTAAAGCAGAATTTTATAAGATGATGGGGGACTCGATTCTCCCTACCTTGACTGAAATGTTCAATGACTGGATAGAGAAGGGGGCCTTGTCTGATAATATGAATTTAGCTAGGATAGTAGTATTTCCTAAACCAAAACTAGATGAACAGTTGGTTACATCATATAGACCCATTTCCCTAATTAATCAAGAGGCAAAATTATTTGCAAAAATATTGGCCAAAAGATTAGGAGGGATATTGCCTCATCTAATTCATCCAGCACAGGTGGGTTTTGTCCAAGGGCGAACAAGTACAAAAAACTTGCGGAATATTTTGGCGTCATTGGAAGGACTAGGTCACTCCAAAGAACAAGCTGTGATGATCAGCTTCGACGCAGAAAAAAGCATTCGACAGAGTGGAATGGCCCTTTCTATACTCGGTGCTACAGAAATATGGATTTAATGGCACCTTTGTGCAGGCAATTAGAGCACTATATCATAACCCAAGGGCACAAGTGCTGGTAAATGGAAATATATCGGGGGAAATTCAGATCACTAGGGGAACTAGACAAGGTTGTCCTTTGTCGCCTCTGTTATTTGCACTTCAATTAGACCCATTAATTAGAGACATACATGATTGTGCAGCGATAACAGGGGTACATATTAAAAATCAGGAATTTAAGATAGCTGCATTTGCGGATGACTTGTTAATGATTATTACGAAGCCAAAAGATACTCTAGAGAATCTTTTACAAATTTTCAGAGAATATGGAGATTATTCGGGTTTCAAACTGAATATAGACAAGTCAGAAGCGCTTCAAATTAATGTGGACATACACGAGTTATGGGGGGGAGATTTCCCTTTGAAGCAGGCACATAAATCTTTTGTATATTTGGGTATACAGTTGCCGGCCAGACCAAAAGAGCTATATCATTTAAATGTTGAAAAATTACTGGAACAGACAGCACAGCAGTTGGCATCATGGGGCACGCTAACACTCTCGCTCATAGGGAGGATCAACCTTCTTAAAATGGTGATCTTACCGAGATGGTTATATATGTTGCAGATCTTACCAATAGCCCTGTTGCAGAAAGATATAAAGCGCTTATACCGAATGCTGCTCAGATTCTGTTGGGCTAAGAAAAAAGCTAAAATACAACAAAAATACATGTTGGGAGGATGGAGACAGGGGGGTTTGGGAATTCCCAATCTTAAATATTATAATATGGCATGTTTATTGCGACTGGTGAGAGATAGATTATTTCATGCTTCCGACTATACACCTATAGAGATGGAAGATGCATTATTTAACCCATATCACTTTACTACCCTAATGCATTTGCGGAGCGGGGAAACTCCTCCTAGAATTAGGCACAATATTTTACTTAAACCCATGAGAGAGGTATGGAAATTTATAGGCAAACTATTAGGCGGAGACTCGAGAATAACGGAGTTAATAAGTATTAGAGGGAATCCGGCCTTCCAACCAGGAATGGAGAACAAAATCTTTGATGACTGGGGAAAGATAAGTGTGGAAACCCTGGCAGACGTACTAGGAGAGAATGGGGATATTAAGCCACTGCCGCAGCTGCTTCATCAAGAGGAACCTGGATGGCAAGATACTTATGCGCACTATCAGCTTAAACATTACATACAAAATTTAAATAAAGAAGCACTTATAATTAGGTTAGGTAATAAAATTATTACCTTCTTTGAGGAAATTACAGAAAATGCCCCTTCTATATCGCAATTATATCAGAGACTATGGAACCTAACTCCTGCGAAGGAGATGACTTTATTGAAACAGAAATGGGAAAAAGATATGGGAAGGAACTTGCAATCCTGGGATATAATGGCACAAATCAAAAGTATTCCATGCCTGATAGGGGGAAATGATTATAGGGAATGTGCATTTAGAATGATACACAGGGCATACTTTACACAGGTTCAATTGTATAAAGCAGGGGGTATAGAAACAGCTCTTTGTGTAAAATGTCATAATGCCGAGAACTCCATTTATCATGCGATGTGGAAGTGTGTATTAATACAACGATATTGGAGACAAATAACTAACTATCTTACAGGTATGTTATGTAGTAGAGTAGATATGAATCCATTACATCTCATATTGGATATGAAGGAGGTACAATCGAGTTTAAATGCAGATAAAGTATTGCTAAAGCGCAAATTATGTTTGATAGCAAGGAAATGTATTATGCAGCACTGGACTACACACAACCCGCCAAATTTCTGGCATTGGCGTAATCAGGTACATCAATTGTTGGTTTGGGAAGCAAAAGAGGCTAAAGGAAATGATAAAAGAAAAACGAGATTTCTTAAAATCTGGGGATGCTACTTGGAAAAAATGACGCAGAAAGGGCGAAGTCTGATTATTAATACCTTATGAGTGGACTTTATGCGATACTGGAAAGTATGGGGAATTTTATAGGTTACAGGGGGAACCATGAAGAATAAGAGGGCAGGGAGGGTGGGAAGGGGGAAAGGGAAATAGTAGGTATAAGGATGGAAGAATGCAACATTATACTATGGTGGGAACTAATAATGGATTTGTTGTACTAATATCGGATAATGAAGGTGGCACAATATTTGGTTATGTTAGATGTTGACAATAATGCAATGTTCTGTTGAATTCATGGATAATACAAATTAATGAAACACACAGAGAAAGAAAAAGAAACACACTATCCTTGTGTAAGATAATTATTGTTTTATTATGCTGTTACAAGATAATGGAGGAACAAAAAAATACTTGTATTAGTTCTATAATGTCTATAAGATGTGGATATGTTGATTTCTTTCATAATAAAAAACAGTTGAAACATAAACTATCAGAGTGGTTTACAATCCCCAGAAACACATCAAGACCCCTCCACTCAGGATCCCTAGGAAGGACATCAAGCCGCCTCCTCCTCCTGGCAAAATCCATCTCCCTCCATCCCCCACCCTCACCCTCCAGATCATGGCAGGCTAACCTGGGCAAATGGGCAGGAATAATTATGCCTACTTGCTCCTGCCTAGTACAGCTGCCCATTTCATCACTAGTCCACCAGGAATAGAGCAGGAGAGCCTGCCACAATCTGGGGGGGGGGGGGGGATTGATCTTCTAGGGGGAGAGGGAGACTTTGCTCACCTTCCAAGCACTCAAGGCCCCTACACAGCACCAGAGGCCAAGGCATAAAAAGGACCCCCAGAAACAAAAAGGAACTCTTCAGGGCCAAGGAACCAGGAGGTATAGGGAGGGGAGGGACCCAGCCACCTGGGTTTGAAACCCCTGGGGCACAACGTACACCCCCTCCCATGGGCCACAGCTCCAGCCAGCAGCCAACAAGAAAGTAGGAGACAGAATGAATTAGAAACAATGCTTACCCCAGTAACATTTTTTCAGACCTACCAGACCAGTCCAGACTACGCAGGCGCCTGCTGGGAGACTGAGAAATACTGACTGGGGGAGGGACTGCACAGCTAGCTTATAAGCTCCACCAGAAGTCTGTAGGTCTCAGTCTCCACCTAGCAGCTGGTAGAGTGCAAAACCTATCCATCTAAGCCGGTCTGGAGGGACGATAAGGAAATCATACTTAAGCAGCTATGGTGTTGCCAGCTCCGGAAACTCAGAAATTCAATGCCGGAGCCCAGATGTGGCCCAATACTAAATCTGTGGGTTCAAATCCCACTGCTGCTCCTTGTGATCTTGGGCAAGTCACTTAACCCTCCATTGCCTCAGGTACAAACTTAGATTGTGAGCCCTCCTGGGACAGAGAAATATCCAGAGTACCTGAATGTAACTCACCTTGAGCTACTACTGAAAGGTGTGAGCAAAATCTAAATAAATAAAGATTCCATGCAGAATCTCAAACAATAGCAACATTCCATGTAGAACCTTAAAGAATAACAAGCGGAGGAGTGGCCTAGTGGTTAGAGCACTGGTCTTGCAATCCAGAGGTGGCCGGTTCAAATCCCACTGCTGCTCCTTGTGATCTTGGGCAAGTCACTTAACCCTCCATTGCCTCAGATACAAACTTAGATTGTGAGCCCTCCTGGGACAGAGAAATATCCAGAGTACCTGAATGTAACTCACCTTGAGCTACTACTGGAAAAGGTGTAAGCAAATATCTAAATATATAAATAACACCAGCAGCAGTCCCTGCCGGCTGAATATCGATGCCTTAATTTTCAATTCTCCGCACATGCTTTGCACCTGCTCCCAAAAGTAACGGTGCAGTGTGTATAGCCCAAAGTTTCATAGGGAAACTCCACAGGGATCACTTGTGTAAGGTTCTGCTACTAGGCTGCTCAGAACTCAGCTCCTGGGAGATTTTGGCGGGGATGAATTACTAACCTCCCACCAGTTGATGTCAGTGGGCTTCACCAGGCAAGCTGGCCATGTCTGTTCATACTATGGCTGCTTTTTCCTGTCACCAGCCATCTTGTTCCTGTCTGGTTTCCTATATAAACTCAGTAACGGTTTGGTTTCCTTGCCACATCTTGGTCTGACCTACTTGTGTTGTCTTGTGCTTTGGCTGCCTGCTTCTCATTCACACTCCTCGATCCTGCTCCAGTCCCTGCCTTATTTCTACTTTGCTCCTTTTTGATGAGAGTGCCATGTGCTTGCATCTCCATCGGGTTCCTCTGCTTTTCAATTCTCTCCTTGGGTTCTGGGTTCAGGCAGTGAAGATCTTCCAGTGTTCCAACTAAGCAATTTTAGGGAAAGTGATTTTCAGACGTTTACCCAGATCTACCACTCTTTATCTGGCTAAATGACTGAAAATTGTCAATCAAAGTTAAACAGAAGCTGTAAAATCTAATAAGGTGAAGAATCAGCGAGCCAACACCCTGTGAGCACTGTCAGGGACATACAGTTCCTTTTATTAAGAAAATACTTCATTTAAAAGCACTACATTCAAATTTGTCTTTTCAAAATTATAAATTCTGTAAAATTAAAATATTAGGACTGAAAATTAACTTACATATTAAGATATTCAGTAGTAGGATAATGAGCATTGTTCAGAAACATGACAGTTTGTAATATTATATCCCCTGGCTACTCCTTCCAGGCATCATAGAAACATAGAAACATGACGGCAGAAAAAGGCCAAATGACCCATTCAGTCTGCCCATCCTCTGTAACCCCCAATTCTAGCTGTTCCTAAGCAATCCCACATGCTTATCCCATGTCCTTTTTAAATTCTGGAACAGTCCTAGACTCCACCACCTCCTCCACCGGGATCAAAATGCACTATATTCCCCAGGAACACTTGTACCACTACATCCTCCAGGCAGACTTCTATGGGATCCAAGTGCATTTATATCCCCTAGGCACACTTGTAACACTACATCCTCCAGGCAGACCTCTATGGGATCCAAGTGCATTTATATCCCCTAGCCACACTTGTACCACTACATCCTCCAGGCACACTTGTAACACTACATCCTCCAGGCAGACGTGTAGGGGATCCAAGTGTACTATATCCTCCAGGCGCACTTGTATGGGATCCACATGCACTATATGCCCTAGGCACACTTGTAACACTACATCCTCCACACACACTTGTAACACTACATCTTCCAAGCAGACGTCTAGGGAATCCAAGTGCACTATATCCCCTAGGCACACTTGTAACACTACATCCTCCAGACACACTTGTAACACTACATCCTCCAGGCAGACTTCTAGGGAATCCAAGAGCACTATATCCTCTAGGCACACTTGTAACACTACATCCTCCAGGCAGACTTGTAACACTACATCCTCCAGGCAGACTTCTAGGGAATCCAAGAGCACTATATCCTCTAGGCACACTTGTAACACTACATCCTCCAGACACACTTGTAACACTACATCCTCCAGGCAGACTTCTAGGGGATCCAAGTGCACTATATCCTCTAGGCACACACACTACATCCTCCACACACACTTGTAACACTTCATCCTCCAGGCAGAGTTTGTACCACTACATCCTCCAGGCAGACTTTGAGGGGATCCAAGTGCACTATATCCTCTAGGCACACTTGTAACACTACATCCTCCAGGCAGAGCTTGTCAGTGCATGTAGGGATACTTCCAGTCGGTCAGGGGAATGTGAGTTTCTTTAATAACTTGAGGAGAAGTCCAGCGAAGGACGTAATGTGGCCCACCAGGTTTGTCATTTGTACCTGTTCAAATAGAAAATTTACAGTTTATTAAAACTGATACACCACTTCCACATTACTGTGTCTGAAGCGGTTTACAATAAAAACACAAAAATATAAAAATAACACATAATCAGAACTCCATTAAAACTGGAAAGCACAATCAATCAAGACCAACCATCCATCCTATTCAACCTGTCATACAATCATAAAAAGCAAACAATACAACACTTATCAAAACTTATAAATAACTACAGGAATGTACTTACAAGTGGCACAATGTACTCCTACCTCCACGAAAAGTACATAAATGACTTTCATAATATAAACTGCATTTTAGGGGACTTCCAGTGGAGCTGAGCGGACACATGTGTTAGAAGCTCATGTTCTCCCCAACCTAATTGTTTGTGGGTTCCCAACCCTGAGCAATTTTACCTGCATATCTTTGGGGAACAGCTTCTCCCTGCATCTTCGGACGAGCTTGTGAGTCTTTACTAGCTCGGGGCTGTGGATGCTGCTTAAAACACCCAGGCAGCCACGTGGAAAATCCAGCTGGCATCTCCCAAGATGGCACAGAGAGTAGATGGTCCCACAATGGCACTTACTGGCGAATTTGCCCAAGAGATTTCTAAGTTAGTATCGGCATCTTTGGAAAAAAAAAACTTAATACAGCATAGAGGATATCCAAGTACAATCTGATGCACACTCCCGGCAATTAGATGAAGTGGAGACTCGCATCTCGATGCAGGAAGACCTTACTGGGAGGCTGGAGGACTAAATCATGCAGCTGAGGGAGGATAACTCCTGACTCCTGGAACAACTGGAAGACCAGGAGAACAGGAGCCGGCGGAACGTTTGTCTGACTGGTCTGCCAGAAGATGTTAAGGACAGAGATCTGCCGTCCATATTTGAGAAATGGCTCCCAAAACATCTTGGCCTGGAAGGCCTCCAGGCTAGTATGACCTGTGAGAGGGCTCATCGCCTTGGATTACCCCATGCGTGGGATTTGAGACCTAGGTCAGTTATTGCTAAGATTTTGAACTGGGCTGACAAGGAGCATCTAATGGGGCATATCACGCCACGGCCAACTGGATTACGGTGGACATAAGATCTTAATCTTTAATGATAATTCTCTCCTTGTGGCACAACACTGCAAATCAATGGCACCCATATGCTCCAAAATTCACAACAGGAAAATCCTTTTTTGTCTTGTTATTTCCCACCAAATTGCGGGTTCGCCCGATGGTAATTCTTTTGAGAAGGTCCAACAACTCCTCGAGATTAATGCTGTATTACAAAACTTTTATGCCCCCCTTTAGCTCAGTCAGGCTCGGAACCCCTAAATAGTGCAGTCTATTTTGTCTAGTTTGGATCTTCCCCAAACTTCCGAATCAGATCAGTTCAAATTAAACAGACCAATTCATGCGGTTGAAGTGGAATGGGCTATAGGACAGAGCCTGTTGCATAAGACCCCCTGGGCCTGATGGTTATCGGGGAGAATTTTACAAACTGCTCAAAGATCAGGTCATAGTGCCCCTTTTGGTGGACTGTTTTAATCAGCATATTGTTAAAGGCTCCTTTCCACTGGCTCTTAATAGATCCTTGTAGATCTGAATCTTATTGGCCCATCTCGCTTTTGAACTTTGGACCAACCTCCTTCATAAAACCTTATCAAATCCGTTGGTGCATGTATTACCACCTCTTATAGCAGAGCCTCAGGTGGAATTTGTTAGAGGTTGCATGATTTCTAAAAATGTTCGGAAAATCATTGCATCCTTGGAACACACCCAGGAAGCGAAGCTCTCCTCTTTGCTCGTCAGTCCTGATGCCAAAAAGGCACTTGACCCGGGTGGTCTGGGATTTTCTTTTCAGGATGCTTGCAGTGTATGGGATTTGGGGTTTTTCTGTGCATGCCATTTCAGTGTTATATCACGAACCTCAGGCTCAGGTTTGAGCGAATGGTTGTTTGTCAGCAACTTTTACCATTGCAAGAGGCAGGGTTGCCCTTTATCCCCTGCTCTTTTTGATCTAACTCTAGACCCTTTAATCAGGGAGATTCAGTGTAATCCCGAGATCAGGGGTTTTCCTTGAGGTTGGGGGAGTTCAAACTAGCAGCCTTTGTGGACAACCTATTGGTTTATCATCAGAAGCCCCGAAGGTCACTTCCCATCTTCCTCGAAAGTTTCTGGGAGTACGGGGATTTTTCCAGCTTTCGGTTGAACTTGGACAAACCCGAGGCTCTGTATGGAATGCAAAGTTACACCTGGACAGGGACCCTTCGTTCACGCTTAAGTAGGCGGAGGGCTCCTTCTGCTATCTTGGCATGTGCTTGCCCACACATCCTCATCAGCTTTATTGTATCAATGTAGGTAAGCTTCTGACGGACACCAAGCATCAGTTAGATGCTTGGACACGTTTGCCTCTTGTCGATTTCTAGCAAGATTCAGCTTTTTCGCATGATTCTATTCCCGCAATGGTTGTATGTACTCCAAGTTCTTCCAGGCCTGTTAAAAGACAGAAGACTGAGCACTTACCTCCTTCCCTAAAACCTAAGAATCCTGAAAGGGAACTTTAAAACAATACAGGAACGTAAGACCTTTGAAGTCAGAATGATTAAATATTTTGACACCCACCAGACAGGACTTAAGAAAGATCTGGGTTTTCTAGCCCATTATAAACCATAAAATTGTACTGCTTTGTCACCCTCCTGTCTCCACCCGACTCTTCCTGTCTCTCACCTGTCCACCCCCATCCTGTTAGACTGTCACTCAAATGCTTTGTTTCACTTATATATATTGTCATCTACCAACATTTGCTTATTTCCAATCTGACGAAGAAGGGCAACCTTCGAAAGCTAATCAAGAAATGTATTAACTTATGTCCAATAAAAAAGGTATCGTCTTATTTTCTTTTCCATGTTTTATTTTGTTTTATTTCTATTGATTACCTTTAAAAATGGACTAGCATGGCTACCACACCTCTCTACTCCTTCCCTAAAAGAATCTGATAATCAGGCAGTGACTCACCTGAGGCTCGAGCCCCTCCAAAAGGTTGCTGCGCTACGACTGCACCAGTCGACTTATCGTTGATGTAAAAGTTCCCAGCTGCATTTCTCAGGACTTGAGTTGCTTCACTGACGACTTCCCTGAGAAGAAAATGTTATTCGCTTATTAGGTATCTTTCATTCCCCTGCCCTGCACAATGACATCTGACTGTGCCCCACTCAGCTGACGGTGTCCTACTCTCATGCAACATGTCCAAATCTGCAGTGAATGTATCAGCAGCAGGGTCGAGCTAATGGTACAGAGCTGTATCGTTTGCTTGTTACGTCACCAAGGACAGGAGCAGACGACAAATTGAGGTTCATCTGCCAGAACTCCCCAACATTGACGCTAAAAACCATTAGGTCGAAATTTTAAATGATTCACAAGTTAAACGCGTAAATCATTTATGCTGATAATCAGGGACTTGGCATCTCAATGTCCGGCCAAATGTTATGGGGTTAATTTCCAAAGGAAGCAATGAATGGTCCTTACTTGGATAACTCCTGCCGGCTGGGTCCAACCCGGTTATTCAGTGGCACACACTTGGCAGACTCAGTGCTGTTCCTTGGTCAGCTGCCACCTGGGGCAAATCAACTCTACACACACACACACCCCCGGCGCATCACCTCCAACCCCCTCCCCCCCATGGGTGCATTGCCGTTACCTCCTGTGGGTGCTGGGAGCAGCCGCACAGCTGTTGGCTCCGCCGGTTCTGTGCCCCAAAACAGGAAATAACATCAGAGGAAGCAGAGAACCGACGGAGCCGACAGCCAATCAGCTGCTCCCTTCCCCCCCCCCTGCAGAATGCACCCAGGGCGGACCATCTGCTATCTGCTGCAGCTCTAGGGCCAGAGTGGTCCA
Source organism: Microcaecilia unicolor (assembly GCF_901765095.1). Taxonomy (NCBI): domain Eukaryota; kingdom Metazoa; phylum Chordata; class Amphibia; order Gymnophiona; family Siphonopidae; genus Microcaecilia; species Microcaecilia unicolor. Next base: position 101,716,054 of record NC_044043.1, on the reverse strand, counting down.
GGGCAGAATCCAGTTACCCAGGCGCCACTGATACTCAAGGCCTGACCTAGGTAGTAACAAAGCAGCTAAGTTAACCAGATCGACTGCCCCTGAATATCGGTGGTACCCGGTAACTCCCAGTGGCATAACCAGGACTAATTCAACTGGACAGTACATTTTAGGAGAAGGAATTTTGGGAGGTTGGGCACAAAGTTCTCCAGATAGAACCAAGATTCAGTTGTATCTGAACAACGTTATTCATTTAGTGGAACCCCACAAATTACTGTCTTAACATAAACAAACTTGCCCTTTAAGTTTAGGGACACAAAGGGGCTCGTTTTCGAATGAAAAAAACATCCAGAACATGGCATAAACTGGCAAATGGATGTTTTTCTTGCAAAAAAAAGTCCAGATCGCTATTTTCAAAACCCATTTTTTCCAAAAATGGTCCAAAAGGATAAGATGCACTAAGGACAAAAATGGTCATTTTCGAAACAAAAAGAGAGATTTTTTTCAGGTTTGAAAATGGCCATGTTCAACACTTGATTTTTGGACTTTTTCAGCAAAACGTCCGAAGTTGAATTTAGACGTCATATCAAAAATGCCCCTCAAAGTCAACAAGTTAAATGGATAAGCCAGCTGAAAATGCGCTGAGTTAAGCAGATAAGTGACTCCCTGATGGATATCGACTCTCATATTTCTTACTTTTGATTTTCTTCGAATTGATACTCAAAGCGATTTAACTGGCCAGAAACGGCTCCTGACCGTTAAATCACCTGTCTGAAGCTCACTTAACCAGTTAGAGCTGCTGAAAATAACCAGTGAGCACCAAACAGCAAACCGGCTATTTTGAGGGTGTTCCAGGGGTGAAGTCGACAATTAACCAGCCAGGTTAACCGAATAAATGAGGCTGCATAAAAGTCAGTCCTACCTTGATGCAATAACTTAACCAGCTATGCGTTATCCGGCTCCACAAAACTGGATATTCAATGCCGGAACCCAGACATCCGGGAATAACATAAGTACATAAGTATTGCCATACTGGGAAAGACCAAAGGTCCATCAAGCCCAGCATCCTGTTTCCAACAGTGGCCAATCCAGGTCACAAATACCTGGCAGAAACCCAAAGAGTAGCAACATTCCATGTAGAACCCCAAAGAGTAGCAAGATTCTAGAATTCTAAAGAATAACAAGATTCCATGCAGAATTTCATTGTGTAGCAACATTCCATGTAGAACCCCAAAGAGTAGCAAGATTCTAGAATTCTAAAGAATAACAAGATTCCATGCATAATTTCAAAGTGTAGCAACATTCCATGTAGAACCCCAGAGAGTAACAAGATTCCATTCAGAATCCCAAGTACATAAGTACATAAGCGTTGCCATACTGAGACAGACCAAAGGTCCATCAAGCCCAGCATCCTGTTTCCAACAGTGGCCAATCCAGGTCACAATATACTTGGCAACAATATACGCTGTCCACCAGCAGCAGACAGCAAAATGCTGAGCACTGCCATCTGAATATCAAACCCCGGTGTTTTACTTCAGCCGACCATGGAGGGGGGAGGGAATTTCAGAACATTCTGCTCCTTGCTATTATGAGCTGCAATGTTTCTTCAGGTTACTTAGCTACGTAAAGCCGATTAAAGACACTGTTTCTTCTCATACCTGTCCTGGGCAAACACCGCTCCGGTCAGTCCGTAGGGGGAGGTTGTGTCTACTAGTTGGAGGACTTCTCTGTATTCCTTTTCCGGATAGACGTACACAGTTAAGACTGGGCCAAAAATTTCCTGCATGATAAAGAGATAGGTCAGAGGATATGCAATTAAGAACCTTTATCGACCACAAAAACAGAATTATACAGGTCATAGAAGCAGCTGCTCTTGGATAAGTGCCGTTGACCAGGATATTCAGAGGCACTATCCAAACAGACAGTCCTCTGAATATCCTCGAGATCCCCTCTGTACTATCCGGACAGCATCCCTAAATATCCTTACAGACCTCCTCTGTACTATCCGGATAGTGCATCTGAATATCCTTACAGATGTCTCTGCACTATCCATGAGCCCCTCCTCAGACCTGTCTTTAACCCTGGTGGTATAATGGCCTAACTGGGGCAGGGAGCAATCCCCAGTTGATCCTGCTCCTGCCATCTCCACCATCAAAATGGCTGCCAAGAAGTTCGGCGGCAGTCTCTTAATTTCATTGGATCATACTCTTTTGATAGATATTTCTTGGAGTCTATCTTGGTTCTGCTCTTATCTTTCTGATAGGACAAACATGAACTCTGGAATAATTCCATCTCTTCTCCTGTACTAGGTCCTACAGGGTTCCTCAGGGATCGATGTTGGTGAATCTTTTGTTTAACATATTTATGGCACTATTAGCAACCTTAATACATTGAATTCACTTCACATCACTACTTTTATCTCTGTAGTTGATATCCAATTATTAGCATCAATGGAATCTGTTTCACCACAACTCATTACATTGATGAATGAGAAACTCGCTAAGACAGTTGAACGGCTCTATCAACAATGACTAAAACTCAATCCTGGCAATAGAGAGGTCATCTTGCCTACTTCCCTAATCATCTCGGGTACACCTGTTCAAATGCTTAGCTCGGTAACGATATTAGACGGTACACTGGATAATTAACTGACTTTTTATTCCATGTTTCATCTCTTATGCAAAAATGATTTTGTAAATTAAGGAAAATTTGGTCAGTGTGCTCTTTTCTTTGAGCAGAAGACGATACGTACATTAATCCATGCTCTTGTTTTGACTCATATTGATTATTGCAATTCTCTATTCCAAGGTCTTCGTCAGGTTGATATTCAAAGATTACAACCAATACAGAATACAGCCATGAAACTACTCTCAGAAGCACAAAGAGGAGACCATGTTACTCCCCTCCTTAGACAGAAACATTTGTTGCCAATCACTGCTTGAATTCCGTATAAAACTGTAACATTAGTACATAAGATCCACAACACCGGGTTACCATTATTTCTGTTTAGGTTACTAATATCATATATAGTCCTTCCAGAACTCTCCAATCCAGCCACAAAATAAGTACCTAACAACATAAGTGTTGCCGTACTGGGACAGACCAAAGGTGCAACAAGCCCAGCATCCTCTTTCCAACAGTGGCCAATCCAGGTTACAAGTACCCGGCAAGATCCCAAAACAGTACAATACATTTTATGCTGCTTATCCTAGAAATAAGCAGTGGAATTTCCCCAAATCCATCAATAATGGCTTATGGGCTTCTTTTTTAAGAAACTATCCAAACCTTTTTTAAACCCCACTAAGCTAACTGCTTTTACTACATTCTCTGGCAACGAATTCCAGAGTTTAATTACACGCTGAGTGAAGAAATATTTTCTCCGATTCGTTTTAAATTTACTACATTGTAGCTTCATCACTTGCCCCCTAGTCCTAGTATTTTTGGAAACAGTAAACAGATGCTTCACATCTACCCATTTAACTCCACTCATTATTTTATAGACCTCTATCATATCTCCCCTCAGCCATCTTTTCTCCAAGCTGAAGAGCCCTAGATGCTTCAGCCTTTCCTCATAGGGAAGTCTTCCCATCCTCTATCATTTTTTGTCTCCCTTCTCTGCACCTTTTCTAATTTCACTATATCTTTTTTGAGATGCGGTGACCAGAATTGAACACAGTATGTGAGGTGCAGTCGCACCATGGAGTGATACAAAAGCATTTTAATGTCCTCATTTTTGTTTTCCATTCCTTTCCTAATAATACCTAACATTCTATTTGCTTTCTTAGCCGTCGCCGCACACTGAGCAGAAGGTTTCAACGTGTCATCAACGATGACACCTAGATCCCTTTCCTGGTCGCTGACTCCTAAAGTGGAACCTTGCATCACGTAACTATAGTTCAGGTTCCTCTTTCCTACATGCATCACTTTGCACTTGCTCGCATTAAACATCATCTGCCATTTAGACACCCAGTCTCGTAAGGTCCTCTTATAATTTTTCATAATCCTCTTGCGATTTAACAACTTTGAATAACTTTGTGTTGTCAGCAAATTTAATTACCTCTCTAGTTACTCCTATCTCTAGATCATTTATATGTTAAAAAGCAGTGGTTCCAGCACAGGCCCCTGGAGAACCCCACTATATACCGTTCTCTGTTGAGAATACTGATCATTTAACCCTACTCTCTATTTTCTATCTTTTAACCAGTTTTTAATCCACAATAGAACACTACCTCCTATCCCATGACTTTCCAATTTCCTCTGGAGTCTTTCATGAGGTACTTTGTCAAATGCTCTTTGACAATCCAGATACACAATATCGACTGGCTCACATTTATTTCTCTTCACTAAATCCATGTTGGCTTTGTCTCATTAACCCATGCTTTTGAATATACTTTTGTAATTTTGTTCTTTATAATAGTCTCTACCATTTTGCCTGGCACCGATGTCAGGCTCATCCGTCTATAAGTTCCCAGATTACCTCTGGAACCTTTTAAAGAAATTGGCGTTACATTGGCCACCCTCCAATCTTCCGGTACCATGCTTGATTTTAAAGATAAATTACATATTACTAACAATAGTTCTGCAAGTCAATTTTTCAGTTCTATCAGTACTCTGGGATGAATACCATCCGGTCCAGACGATTTGCTACTCTTCAATTTGTCAAACTGTTTCATTACATCTTCCAGGTTTACAGAGATTTCATTCAGTTTCTCTGACTCTTCAGCTTTGAATACCATTTGTGACACCGGTATCTCTCCCAAATCTTCCTCGGTGAAGACCAAGGCAAAGAATTCATTTAATCTCTCTGCTATGGCTTTGTCTTCCCTGAGTGCCCCCTTTTACCCCCTTGTTCATCTAGCAGTCCAATTGATTCTTTTGCCGGCTTCTTGCTTTAATATACTTAAAGTTTTTACTATGTGTTTTTGCCTCCAACGCAATCTTTTTTTCAAAGTCCCTCTTAGCCTTCCTTATCAGCGCTTTGCATTTGACTTGATATTCCTTATGCTGTTTGTTATTATTTTCAGTCTGTTCCTGCTTCCATTTTCTGAAGGATTTTCTTTTAATTCTAATAGCTTCCTTCACCTCACTTTCTAACCATGCTGGCTGTCGTTTGGCCTTATTTCTTTCCGGTTATACCGTCATTTCGACACATAGTGCTTGATACGACCCACAGCACAATTTTCAGTGTAGTAAACGCAATGTTATGGAATTTGATGTCACTTTATCTGCACGTAGAAGCATCCTATCTTAAATTTAAGATGGGCCTTAAAAACCTTTTCAAATAACTAGTAAAGATGTAGAAGAATACACTGAAATAAGCAGGTAATACTGGTAACAGATTTGGGATACAGAATCCCAACTGAAGCAAGCTCTTTCCTCTATGTCTCTCTAATGACTATGTAACTTTAAAATTTCCCTTTTTTTTTAAATTTGAATTTTAACTATTAGAAATGGACTGTAAACCACCTAGATATGACCTTTTGATAGGTGGCATATCAAGAAATAAAGAACTTGAATGATGTTATATAAAACACTGAGTAGGATGAACGTATTTAAATTGTGGGTGGGCAGAGGGGCAGGGTTTGGGTGTAGCACGGGCAGAGCCTGCATTTATGCACACAGATTATAACATTCCTTAATTAATGCACATACAGATGAAGAATGTGCATACTAACATTTAAACCAGCCTTGGAGCTCATAAATGCGACGGCGCTACATCTGCATGCAATCTTTCGAACCAGGGTCAAAGCTGCTATGGGGCCACGGGGGCCTGGGCCCTCGTAGATTTGGCCCTGGACCCCCCTGCCGGCGACCCTCTCAACACCCTCCCCCCCCCCCCGCCGCTAACCTGCCGCCTGCTACCTTTGCTGGCGGGGGACCCCACCCCCGCCAGGCACCAGCCAAAGTCTTCTTCCTTCGTTTGGTTTCTGACTGAGTCTGACATCCGTCAGACTCACAGAAACAGAACGAAGCCCTGCAGATCGCAAGGCTTCGTTCTGTTTCTGTGAGTCTGACGTCCTGCACGACGTCAGACTCAGTCAGAAACCAAACCAAGGAAGACTTCAGCTGGCGGGGGTTGGGGGTCCCCCACCAGCAAAGGTAGGCGACGGCAGGCGGGAGGTCGAGAGGGTCATCAGCGGGGGGGGGGGGGGGTCAAAGTTGTTGGAGGTGTTGGCAATGGCGGGCGGGGGGGGAGGTCGGTGTCGGCAATGGGGGGGTACATAAGTATTGCCATACTGGGATAGACCGAAGGTCCATCAAGCCTAGCATACTGTCTCCAAGTCACAAGTACCTGGCAAGATCTGAGGAAGAGCTGACCCATGTCCCATCTTCCATGAAAACCTCTGTAAGCTCACAACTGTATCTTACTGAGCCACTAGGCAAGCCCTTCACCAGCTCTGACTGCTCAACAATCCTGGCTAATGGCATAGCCGCTGAGAGGGGGGGCAGGGGGGACAAAATTTCCCACCCGCCTTCTGTCGTTGACCGTCTGCCACCGGGCTGGGCCTCCTGCATTGAAATCACAGCGCCTCTCACCTCCATGACAGCGCTGTAGGCAGCAGGGCAGCAGATCGCCTCCCTTTGGGCCTCCTTCCCTCCCTGTGTCCTGCCCTCGTCTGACGTAACTTCCGCGAGGGCGGGACACAAGGAGGGAAGGAGGGCCGAAGAGAGGCGATCTGCTGCCGTGCTGCCTGTAGCGCTTTCACACGGAGGTGAGAGGCGCTGTGATTTCAATGCAGGGGGCCCGGCCCGGTGGTGGACGGAGGGGAGCGGATAGAGGGGGGGAGCGGTGACCTTGGGGGGGGGGGGGTGGAGGGGGAGCGGCCTTGCCCTGGGCCCGGCCCAGTCTCTCGGTGGCCCTGGCTAATGGACCTGGGACAGTTTTTCACAACTCTTCAAGGCCAGTAGCATAAGGCGAATCCATTCAGGACACATCCGGTGGGGCTTCCTACCTCCGCCATGATGGCCTCTTGCGGATCTTTGCTCTCTATGATGCACGGTTCAACAAAATACCCAACTCTGTCATCGCATTTCCCTCCTGCGAGGACACGCAAACTGGATGAAGACTCTGCATGTTTGATCCAGTTCTTAATCCGTGTGAAGGACTGAAGAAGAACAGAGACAATAACGCACATTATTTTGCTTTCTATCGTCTTAAAGTTCAGCACATTTCCAGGTTGGGTACATGCAAGTTATTTATTTCCACGGGTCTTTTGATGGGGTGATTTTGATGTAAGAGAGAGGTCTTACCTTTGCATCGATAACAGCAGAGAGAAAACACCCAAAGTCCTCAGCAGGCTGCAATAAAACAGAGAAGGAATACGGGAAGCAGTTTCATTTCGTTAATACCCAGTCACAGAGTGCTGAGCACCAGACAGAGATCAGAGGGTAGAAAATGCAGATTTGATAAACTCTCCCTCATCCCCTGCTGACAGAAGTCAGATTGGCTTTCTTCAATTAATATAGCAGGTTAACTGCTGCTTACAATAACCTTCTTCTTGCATTTTCTACAATGTGATTTTATTTTGTGGCAGAGAAATTGGTGGAAAGAAATTCAGTACAATAGAACACAGCAGTTGGCTCCTGGAGCACCTAATCCCATCAGGCTCCTGCTGCCTGAAACCCTTCATTCCCCCCAAAGCTGCTCTTACATTTCCCACTTTCATCTTCTTCTGCTCCTCCAGCAGCTTCTCTTTGATCTGGGGCCACAGGGAGTCTGGGACATAAAGGCGTGAACAGGCTGAGCACTTCTGACCACCGTACTCAAAGGCCGAGCGTAGAGTTCCGTTCACCACGCTGCTCACGTCGGCCGAGCGGTGAACGAAGTGGAAGTTCTTCCCCCCACATTCTGCATAAAAAAAAAACAAAAAACAAAACAGTTCATTAGTACGTGTAGAATGAACATTTTGGTAATGGCGAAGTGCCTTACAAAACCAAGATTCGCTCTGTTAGACCACCCTCCCTGCCCTTTACACCTGCTTGAGATGTGTTTAGAAATAGTACAATGAAAATTTTTGACAAAAGACACAATCTAAATATCAACGTAGAAAAAGTTTTGCAGGATCCTACAGCAGCTGTGTAGAACTGTACTCAAGCGTTCAAAACTGGACCAGGAATTTAATTTAAAATGGACACTTACCAGTTCTAGGCAGATTACTATTGTACAGGTCACTTACAAACTTTTCATCTTACATCGGCTTATACAAAACCATCCTTAATCAACATCACATGCACATTATCACTCAGATGAAACAATTACGTATCAAAATCATGTCTCAACAAAAACAACTAATTAATTATTACTAGCAAAAAGATAGAGAAGGTCCAGTAATTCATTCGGCAGTGGCGTAGAAAGGGGGGGCGGTCCGCCCCGGCTGCACGCCGCTGGGGGGGTGTCGTCTCCACTTGTTCACTGCTCTCTCTGCCCTGGAACAGGTTACTTCCTGTTCCGGGGCAGAGAGAGCAGGGGAACCAACGGACAGGACGCAGCTCCCAGCGACCGCACTCGGGGCACAGCGGTCCTCCCGCCTGCCCCCCTTGGTAAGACTGCGCTCCGTTGGGGGGGGGGTGCGTTCGCGCTATGGGGGGGCGCGCTGTGCTGCACCGGGGGGGAGCGCAGCGGCGAACCACCCCGGGTGTCAGCTGCCCTCGCTACGCTTCTGTCACTCAGATAAACTGCCTTTAAATATTTCTCAAAAAATCATCTTTATTGAACTGCCATCTACAAAGACAAGTGCAGTAACAAGATTTCAGTAAAGATCACAGCAACCACCCTCCAATATCCCCTCCTTCCCTTCAATCCCCCCTCCCTCCCAAATGTTACTCGTAATGGACACAAAAGAACCATAAACAGTCCAACTCTTTTACTTTACTTCAGGGGTGTAGCCAAACCTGACATTTTTTTTGGGGGGGGGAGGGGAGTTAACATGGGGGTACTAGGCATATAGGTGTGAGTAGTGCTTGGTATACTCCTAAATTATGACTTCAAGTGGACTTTGATCCTGGGAACCTGGGTTCAATTCTCACTGCAGCTCCTTCTGACCTTGAGCAAGTCACTTAGGGCCCCTCTTACTAAGCTGCGACAAAGGGGGGCCTGCGCTGTGCACATGTCAGCGGGTAAAGCGTAGGTCTTGCTTTTCTGCTCGATTACCAACGAGCGTACACCAGCGCTACAAAAATAAATGTGGCGCACTGGGGGTGGGAAGTGCTGTCGGGCTGCTGTGGTAGCCCAGCGGTACTTCCTTTTTAGCGAGCATTGAGCTTACCGCCACTTTGTAAAAGGGGCCTTAACCCTCCATTGGCCAGGTACAAAAGCTTAGATTCTGAGCCTCTACAGACAAAATACCTGCATTTAATGTGTACAGCACTGCGTAGCTCTAGTAGCGCTATAAAAATGATTAGTAGTAGTAGATAGCATCAACATAACCCCCCCCCCCACACACACACACACACATTTATGGAAACTTATGAAAACTATCTAAAATAAAAGTGGGAGGAGGACCAAGGATGCCAACGATTGAGAAGATGTATAATAATAGAGAAGTTTATTGAAGTATGGAGACTCGACACATTTTGCAGTGATCGTGCAGTCCACAACGGTCTTTTTTTTTTTTTTTTGGTTTAAAGTAATTTTATTGATAACTCAAAGTTAAGCAACACAACACACAACATACACAATATTGCCAACTTACAAACAATAAGATACTATGCATGAACCATACAGCTTAGAAACTGCCCACACCCCCCCACCCCTCCCCTCCCCTTCCCATCCCGTCCATCCCACCCCTGTACCACTCAATTTCCAAAAACTCCGTATGAATTCAAGGAAGTACAACAGTACCAAACATCCAGAACTGTTTGGCAGGCTACAGATTATGTGGTGACCTCTGTACTCTATGGAAAGCAGCTTATTACGAGGCAGAGAGGAGGTTGAACCCCTCCCCCCCCCCCCCCCCCACCCACCCACTCCACTACCAAAATCAACAAGCATTAATAAGTAAACTCCGACCCCTTGGGCTTAGAATCTGAAGATAAGGCATCCAGATCTGAAGAAATTGTTTTCTACGTTTAGGCGACATCTTGGAATCTCTAGCCTCCCAAGATGCTAAAAGGTGCACCTGATTACACCAATGCCAGTAAGCGGGCGCTTCCGAAGAGGTCCAATATTGCATTATACACTTTCGAGCTACCAAACTCAGCTTTCTGCATAACATAGTTGCAGGAGTACTCAAAGAGGCAAAAGCCCTTGGATGGTCTAGCAAAAACTGTCCCTCCGTGCCCTCAATTTTATTCCCAAGTTTGATCAGAACTATCCTTTCCAGAAGACTTTATGTCATCATTGCCCAGAAGGCTTTTTGTGAAATAAGACTCCTGATGCAGGCCTAAGGCCGAAACACAACGTTGTGTCGAGTCTCCATACTTCAATAAACTTCTCTATTATTATACATCTTCTCAATCTTTAGCATCCTTGGTCCTCCTCCAACATTTATTTTAGATTACATAGTAACATAGTAGATGACGGCAGAAAAAGACCGGCACGGTCCATCCAGTCTGCCCAACAAGACAACTCATGTGTAAACCTTACCTTGATTTGTACCTGCCTTATTCAGGGCACAGACCGTACAAGTCCGCACAGCAGTACTTCCCGCCTCCCAACCACCAGTCCTGCCTCCCATCACCGGCTCTGGCACAGACCGTATAAGTCTGCCCTCCACTATCCTCGCCTCCCAACCACCAACCCCTCTTCCCCCCATCTGCTCCTGTTGTATTCCCTGGGGTGTCTTGAGTTCTCCGTTTTTTGGCGGATTTCTTTTCACAACTTATGAAAACTATCCAGCCAGGGTTTTCAGCTGATAGTGAACCGATGGGGTTCTCCACTTTATTGGAAAAAAATTGGGCTTGATGGGGATCAATAGCTTACTACAGCCCTGGCCAGAGACGCATCTACTGTATGTGTCTTCCCTCTTTAGCCCATGGTACACCGCGTGTTGAAAGCAATCATATTGCACCGGGGTTGAATAGTTCTTGTAGCCCCAGATTGGCCGCAGAGGCCATGGTAGGCGGACCCGATTCAACTGCTGGACGGAGATCCTCATCATCTTCCGCAATTACACAGCTTCCTGAAGCCAAACCCATGGTGACGTGATCAATGCTGCATATGCTGTTTCCCAAGCACTACAGGGTGGATGTTGTGGCACACTCAGAAGCTAGTTTTGGGGCTTCAGGGTAGCGCCACCAGGATCCCACCCACTCTTAGAGATTGCTTTTGAACATCCCACAGGTTTTGGAATAGTGGGAAGCTACATAATGGAGGGAGAAATTAGGTCTTACCTAGGAGTGGCCTAGTGGTTAGGGTGGTGGACTTTGGTCCTGGGGAACTGAGGAACTGAGTGACTCTGGGCAAGTCACTTAACCCTCCATTGCCCCATGTAAGCCGCATTGAGCCTGCCATGAGTGGGAAAGCACAGGGTACAAATGTAATAAAAATAAAAAACTTTTCTTTCCATTAATCCTTCCCACTATTCCAGAGTCCCACCTGAGGTTTCTGAGATGTTTAGTCACTGCAAAGTAATGGGTCAAATAATGACTGTCACCTTACATGGTGCTTCCTGCATATCTCTTGTTCTCTACGAGTTGTCAAGAGATGAACGAGGTCCACACGTTTGCTTGTCTGGATATTGTCAGGTTAGTGAGTTGTTTTAAGGTTGTTGTGTTTATTCTGAGTACTAGCCTTACAGTTTGTCTACATAAATACCGAGGAGCTGGGTGGATGCCAAGAAACACATAGCTCAGTTTTCAGTTCTCTATCTCTACCTGCTGGTTGCTGGACACCACTAACCCACAGGTTTTAGAATAGTTGGAAGGATTTAATGGAAATAAAATTTATCAGGTAAGATCTAATTTCACCTTAATGCAGTGGCGTAGGAAGGGGGGGGGGGCGGTGGGGCGGTCCGCCCCGGGTGCACGCCGCTGGGGGGTGTCGGCGCCTCGCTGGTTCCTTGCTCTCTCTGCCCCGGAACAGAGAGAGCATGGAACCAGTGAGGCGCCGACACCCCCCAGCGGTGTGCACTCGGCGGATTGGCTCTCCCGCCCGCCCCTCACCGCCTTCCAGGTATGTTCTCGGGGGGGGGGGGGGGTTGCGCTCCCGGAGGGGGGAGGGTGCGCCGCGCTGCACCCGGGGGGGGGGGTGCGCAGCGGCAACCCGCCCCGGGTGTCAGCTGCCCTCGCGACGCCACTGCCTTAATGGTGATGTTCATGTGCTGTTCCATTTTCAATTCACAGTCTACAATTACTCCCGAAATTTTGATATCTGACTTAATTTGGATAAACTGGTGCGGTGGCCACTTAAGCCCACTATTAAAAGGTAACAAATAGAAATAAAACAAAAAAGAAAAGGATAAGATAATACCCTTAATCCATTTTTTGACCAGCTTTGTGACAAAGCTAGCACTCGGGGCCCCACAGAGAAGCAGCTAATCCCTGAACTACGGTTCCCAGAAGCCCTTGCAAGCAGGAGAAAGGAGGGTAGCCCCTAAAGGGTGGAACGGATTTCCAAACACAGCAGGGGGAGCCGTGGCTCAGTGCTAGGGGAGCCACTAGAGGGAGAAGGGGAGGTGAAGCTCAGTCCCTTAGCTGCATCGCCAGTATATAATTCCCTCCAGCTGTGAGAGATTTCCGGGTGGCTCCGAGCCACCAGGAGGGAGAGGAAACTGATTGAGAGAGAAGCTGCCATGGAGTAGGTGGACAGGAAGGGCCTGCCACTGGAGCTTCCCTGGGGGGGGGAACAGTAAGCTGCCATGGAGTGTGAGAATGTAAATGTAGCCCTGTCCAGCACATGAAGGCAGTGTGAGAGACCACAGGGGTGTGGTGCTGTGAGGTAGGAGGAAAGTTGCCAGCCCTGTTTGGTACAGGGTCCTCCTGGGTGCTGTGAAGAGGACAGGGGCATTAACTAGTGGTTTCCTTTGAAGAGACTGTTTGTGAAAGGGTTGAATTATTGGGATGTATAGAACAGCAGGCTGAACTTTGACTGAGCCCTTCTGAGGGAGAGGGGAGGTAGTGCAAAGGAAGTGGGCCTGAACTGTTGAGGAACTGAACGTTGGCTGGGGTTTGGAACCCGGCCTGAACCCTGTTTGTGAACTGCACTTCAATTTTGAGAGTGGAACTGAATTGAGAATAAAGCACTTTGGTCTTAAGTCCATATGGCAGTCTGGTTCTTTGCTGGAAACCTGTGAGCCTAACCGGGCTCGCGGCCCCAACCCAGAATGGAGGAAGCTGCCATAATAAACAAAACATTGTCATCAAACCTTCAGGCCAAAGTTTCTGTAGAGATTATGGACAAACAAGCCAAACAGGTAGAAAAGACGACAGTGAAATCTAAAAGGATGCTTGGGTGCACAGGGAGAGGAATGGCCAATAGGAAAAAGGAGCTGATGATGCCCCTGTATAAGACTCTGATGAGACATCATTTAGAATATTGTGTACAATTCTGGAAATTGCACCTTCAAAAAGATATAAACAGGATGGAGTCGGTCCAGAGGGCGGCTACTAAAACGGTCAGTGGTCTTCATCATAAAGCGTATGGGGACAGACTTCAAGATGTAAATATGTATATTTTGGAAGAAAGGCGGAAGAGGGCAGATATGATAGACATAAATGAACAGGAGGCGAATCTCTTTCAATTGAAAGGACGCTCTGGAACAAGGGGGCAAAGGATGAAGGTGAAAGGGGACAGACTCAGAAGTATCCTGAGGAAATACTTCAATGAAAGGGTGACGAATTTGTGGAACAGCCTCCCGATTGAAGTGGTGGAGGTGAAAACAGTATCCGAATTCAAGAGAGCTTGGGACAAGTACACAGGGAGAGTAGATGGTATGGATGGGCAGACTGGATAGGCCACATGGACTTTATCTGCCTTCATTTTTCTCTGTTTCTTTTTTGACCACCTCTTTGGAAAATTACACTTATTTCTTTTTCTTATTTTTATTTACCTTCCTAACGTGAAGATTTTTTTTTGGCTTTTTATTGTTCTTTAATTTATATCTCGCTGTTTTTCTGCATCCCATTCTTCCAGGTCCTGTTTAGGGAACTCCTCTGGTTTAACAAAGTTGAATATTGTGAGAGGGATACCCCCCTCCCCCCCCCCCCCCCCCCCCCCGGTCCAGGACTTTGACTTCTCTATAACCCTTTACCTGCTTTGGCTCTTCTATTCAATTACACCATCTGATGAACATTGGACTTTAGGTAACATAAGGGACCAGTATCACCATTCCCCTCATGAGCTCTACGACTGCCTGTCTGAAGGGAGCCCCTTAAGGGGACTCCGGGATCTGGACTTCAACTGACTCTGCAGATGTGGTCCAATCAACATTTGAGAGATGAAAAATCTCCAGCTAGGAGCCCCTCCCTCTTCCCTGTCACCTTACTTTGTCTTCCACAAGTTTACAGAGCTGATATTCAAAAGACCTGCCTGGTTAACTTCAAGAGATAACAGATTTTCTACTCTGCCAACCAGTTAACCATGGGAGAGGCTGAGATCGTGCCAGGAATGCAGTTTAACTAAATTACAGAAATATTCAGCACTGTCTGGTTAATGATAACTAGTTCAATCTGGTTCGAAAAGTACCTAACCCAAAATTAATCTGGCAAGATATCTAGTTAACTATGGGTTGGTATATTGAACACCACTGACTTCATCACTCAAGTCTTTAATATTCACTTGAAGATAACCTGGTATCCAATGCTGAATAATGACCCCTACAAGTTTAAAATACAACTGAAATGTAGACTTCCCAGGACCTACGTATGTTACACAGAGCTGCAGGGGAAACCTGCTCACCTCCAGCCAGGCGTGGAAAAGTCCGGTAATGATCCAGATTGTCAGAAACTTGTTTCCAGAGGCGCTTGAATGTTCTAGTGAGCAGAAAACACAGAGTAGCTATTGATAAGAATACTCATTAAAAACGTTACATTACACAGAGGCACAAGACTGACATCCCAGAATACTTACGGCACACTGCCGGTGAAATTGATCCCACATAGATGCTCAGAGTTTGTTACTGTGTCTCCAAACACAGGGCCATCAGATGGAACAAACTGAATAACATTCGGAGGGAGTCCTGCTTCCAGAAGCACTTTGTAGACTAGGTAACTAGAGAGAATGGCAGTGTCGCTGGGCTTCCAGAGCACAACATTACCCTGGCCGAAGAGAGAACATTGAATACAGGAAAACAATATTACCCTGACCGAGGAGAGAACAATGAATACAGGAAAATAATATTACCCTGACAGAGGAGAGAACAATGAATACAGAGAAACAATAATACCCTAACCGAGGAGAGAACAATGAATACAGAGAAACAATATTACCCTGGCCGAAGAGAGAACAATGAATATAGAGAAAAAATATTACCCTGACCAAGGAGAGAAAAATGAATACAGAAAACAATATTACCCTGACCGAGGAGAGAACAATGAATACAGGAAAACAATATTACCCTGACTGAGGAGAGAACAATGAATACAGGAAAACAATAATACCCTAACCGAGGAAAGAACAATGAATTCAGGGAAACAATATTACCCTGACAGAGGAGAGAACAATGAATTCAGGGAAACATTATAATAAGCACAACATTACCCTGACTGAGCAGAGAACAATGAATTCAGGGAAACAATGTTACAAGCCCAACATTACCCTGACTGAGCAGAGAACAATGAATTCAGGGAAACAATGTTACAAGCCCAACATTACCCTGACTGAGCAGAGAACAATGAATTCAGGGAAACAATGTTACAAGCCCAACATTACCCTGACTGAGCAGAGAACAATGAATTCAGGGAAACAATGTTACAAGCCCAACATTACCCTGACTGAGCAGAGAACAATGAATTCAGGGAAACAATGTTACAAGCCCAACATTACCCTGACTGAGCAGAGAACAATGAATTCATGGAAACAATGTTACAAGCCCAACATTACCCTGACGAGCAGAGAACAATGAATTCAGGGAAACAATGTTACAAGCCCAACATTACCCTGACCGAGCAGAGAACAATGAATTCAGGGAAACAATGTTACAAGCCCAACATTACCCTGACCGAGCAGAGAACAATGAATTCAGGGAAACAATATTACAAGCAGAACATTACCCTGAGAGAGGAGAGAACAATTAGTACAAAGAACCGAGTTAACAAGAACAACATTACCCTGACCGAGGAGAGAACAAAGAATACAGGAAACCCAGATATCAGACATGCGCATACTGCTCGACCCTGCAATCTATTTAGAATCTTGCTGTTTTAATTCTTCTCTGGAATTACTCCTATCAACCCATGGTGTTCTTATCTGATTTCAAATTTTAAATTTTAGTCCTGTGAACTACCTAGAAGGTTTTTCTAATTGGAAATATATCAGAATTTTAATAAACTTGAAACTTTCTGCAATGGCTCCAGAGTGTGCATGTACAGTCGACAGGGAGTTCGGGTCTCCAGGTCTCCAAACGTTTTGGTACAGCCTTCTCATGATGAAGGTCGGGCTCTCCATCCCTCGTACACCCTCATATACAGTACAGAAGAGGAGATTTTCAGGTAACTGTTCTTTAGGACTGGGATTCCCTTTATATTTAAACTGGAAAAGTACTTACCATCAAAGCCGGTGCACCTGCTAAATTTCCACCAATAGCAGTGAAGTTAAATGGTGAAATGGCTGCCACAAAACCCTGGGGAAGGAAATAAAGAATGCACTAGACCTGGATTTCTGGCACAGCCACCTGAAACCTTCTCTCCTAATACTGCATCTTGGCTATTTCAACTATTACAGAAACACACTGATTTTCAGGCTCCGATGCTCAAAAGTAAACATGGGCCGCATTTTACCTGCGCAGAATGTTCCGAGGCCTGTAGCGTGGGAACAAAGAAGCGCGCAGGCGAACAGCGCAGATACCATGCTAATGTAGTCAAGCTCATGTAAATGAGATCATTTTCTATTCCTCCCCAATGCTCAGAGAAGAGAACTCGAAACAAAATTGTCTTACCACTGCAAAAAAAAATGCCAGGTCGGAGTAAGTGTTGGGGTGCTGGAAGAGATGATTCTCTCATGAATCTTTCTGCAAAATCTGCCAGGTCTGATTACTTTTGGAAGCAGAAGGAAGCCCGTGCAAGCCCTTAAGCACCGGTTGCGAGAAACAGCAGACCCAAGCGAAAGCAGACATTGGCGTCTGTTTCCTGCGTCTAAATTTAAAGCGGCCGTGCTAAAAAAAGATTTTAAATGCTTATATTTAGGCCGCAGAAAACAAACGCCAATGTGTGCTTCGCGTTCGGGTTTTACCAGGCGCATGCGCACAGGAGCCAAACTCTTCTGCACATGCGCCAAGTACAATCCTACTGTGCCAAAGCCCAATCCTTCCCAATGCTCAACGCTACGAGTGCACCTATATTGGAATCTCATTAGCGCTGAGCATTAGGGCATTATTCTGCGCTGTTCCAGCTGTATTTTTATGGCGTTATTCGGAACAACGCTGGAGGTGTGAGCATCGGGGCCTCAGTGTTTAATGCATGCCTTGTTCATGACTCATCTTAATTATGACAATGATATATTAATGGGATTATCACAACAGTGTCCGAAGAAGCTTCGGACTTTGCAACATGCCGTGATGCGTATTTTAGATAAGGCTGGAAGGAAAGATCATATTACCCCCCTTTATATTCACTTCCACTGGTTGCCCTGTATGTTTTCATATACAATTACGGCATTCTATGAACAGATACTGTTGCCCGTTAAGAGCTTATACTCCAGGGAGAGAGTTCTGGAATTGTGGATTTTTCCCAAGTCCATTTAGTAGTGGTTTATGGACTTGTCCTTTAGGAAACCGTCTAACCCCTTTTTAAACTCTGCTAAACTAACCGCCTTCACCACGTTCTCTGACAACGAATTCAAGAGTTTAATTATGCATTGGGTGAAGAAATATTTTCTCTGATTTGTTTTAAATTTACCACACTGTAGTTTTATCGCATGCCCCCTAGTCCTAGTATTTTTGGAAAGCGTGAACAGACGCTTCACATCCACCTGTTCCACTCCACTCATTATTATTATTTTTTTTTATTGAATTTACACGTTTACAAGCCATACACTTGAATCAAGCAATATCGAGCTAATGTTTTTCCAAACATAATATTTAAGCAAGTAAAGAAAAAGAATATAATATAAAGAAATTCCAAAAATACTACAAGTATTACTTAAAGTAAATATAGCTCAGCCTCAGACCACAATTTAAGTAGAGGGCTAATGAAAATAATAGGAGAACAAAAAGAAGCATTTGTTTACAGGAAATATGGCCCGGTCGTCCACTCATTATTTTATATACCTCTATCATGTCTCCCCTCAGCCGTCTCTTCTCCAAGCTGTATAGCCCTAGCCTCCTTAGTCTTTCTTCATAGGGAAGTCGTCCCATCCCTGCTATCATTTTAGTCGCCCTTCGCTGCACCTTTTCCAATTCCACTATATCTTTCTTGAGATGCGGCGACGTACTGTATCTTAATAATTGTACTGTAAACCGCTTTCATATTGCATTAATGTAGAGCAGTATATTAAATTTAAAAAACTATAAACGTGTGTATGTGCAGACTGTGACTGCAACAGCATCAGCAGGATACCGGAAGTATTCACATGAGTCTGCAAGCTGCAGGAACAGTGTGTGTGTGTCATCTGCAGGTTGCAGGAAGTTTGTGCATGCATGGGTTGTAGACTGAAGGGAGAATGCATATTTAGCTGCAGACTGCAGTGTGTGTGGCTGACACAGAATGCAACAGGTTGTCCTGGCAAAAGAACAAATTAATCCAAACAATGCGAATATGTCTCCTGCGTGGCTGGCACAGTGCTACAGTCTAATTCACAATCCCGATATCATCACCTAAACTGGTTATTTCCCCTGTTACAACACCATGTGCTCTTACCTCCAGGCCCCGATAGACCATCTTATTGGTACTGCTGGGTACACTAATGAGCGCCCCCTGCTCCAGTTCCACGGCATATTTAGCGTTGAATCGGAAGAAGTCGATCAGTTCTGCTGCAGCGTCTATTTCAGCCTGGATAACAGTTTTCCCCTTAAACGAGATTTGAAACAAATTAAGAAACCTCCGGCACTGCTAAGACCCTGATCAGCTCTGAAATTTCACAATCTAGTCCTGAACGAATGAAGTGGGTCATGTTTTCTGGTGTCAGATGAGTCCTGTGTTCTCTTCCATATGTTCACAGAGTGCAAATCTCCAGAGCTTTCTAGTAAACTCTTTTCAGGCATGTGCAGCATTTCCCACTGCCTGAGGCACCATTGTTCTTCAGTTCGGAAGAAGAGAGAGCACAATTCCCAGCAGATGGTTGGTGCGACTCCTCATCCTGCTGTCATCAGAGAACATATGCTACAGGTAAGCAATTTTGCTTTCTCCGATGACAAGAGGAGAAAATGAATCACAAAGCTGGAACTTCCTAGCAAAGGGATATCTTCAAATAAAAGTGGGCGAGGCAGTGCTTTTGTGTGAAAAATAATCCTTCATTGTTTTAAGTAAATTATTTTTAATCAAGAAGAGGAAAGGAAAGGCTAATCCAAAATGCTAAAAACGGACCCCTCAGGGAGGGAACTGGGTTCTTCTCTGAAAACTGGCCTCGGATGGTGAACATTCAACGTAGTGTTTGATAGGAAGCCATCTCTACTGATAACAAGACGAGCATGAGTGAAAGCAACCTTCTAAGTCTTCTCTACAGAGGTAAACCTTACACTGGCTTCTGATGTTGCTAAGCCCTGACCTTAGGGGCATGAACTTGTTCATCTATGGAAGGACCTGCCAGGGTATAATACCAGAGAATGCTGTTGTTTTTTTTTTTTTGTCTTAGCAAGGTCCAGTCTTTTGAAGTCAACTGAAACAAAAGAGATGAGTGGACTTTCCTTGGGTTTCAGTTTGCCCCAGAGAGAAGACAGCTCTACTGCTCTGCAGTCCAGTGAGTAAAGTCTCATCCTTGTTGGAACATAGCATTTGTCAAGACTTGACTGATTAAAGTGGAAACTGGATACCTCCTAATATAAGAGCTTGGGATGCCTGAGGAGCACCATCTTGTCTTGATGAAGCATACGAGGCTATAGAATGAATCTTTTTTCTACTTATTTTATATTTATAGAATTTTTCAAATATTAACCAAGCAATCAACACTTGTACAGAAAAATTATCATAAAAAGCAAATACTACTGGCCTTATACCACAGAAAAAGGCCAACAGAAGGAAAAAAAGGCAATTCAAGTCCACAAATCATGAGATCAAAGATTAAATATAGGAGAAACTAAAGAGGAAAAATACCATAAGAATAAAAGGCTTCTTTTACTAAACTGCGCTAGCGATTTCCACATGGCAAATGTGACGCAGCCCACTCAAAATACAGGGGCAGCTGCGCATTTACCGCACTGGGAATCGCTAGTGCGGTTTAGCAAAAGAGGCCCAAAGGTAGCTGACAAGTTGCCGGACTTCCAGATAAAATACTCCTTTATAGAGTTCAGCTTCCGGAGGTGCCTAAAGCTGATTGCATAGGCTCCCCTATAGGTTGTTTAGATGCCAGAAAAGAAGATGAGAAGGGTCAAAGAAAACATATTTTAAAAAACTGAGGCCTAATGATATCTTTGAAAAAAAGCTGCCCCAATCTGAAATACATCTGGTCTTAAAATCAGAAATTGTCTTCAATGTTTCTATGTTTTTCTAGAGGGGGACAGAGGGATAGGGTGTCTTCTCTCTCGCACATGCAATAGGAACCCAAATTTGGGGCAGGGAGAGATTATTCCATATTTGGGAGGTGGGAGCAGGTAGGGTTATTGAGTTTTAGGGATGTGCTGCAGAGGGGTAGGGTGAAGAATTTTGAGACACACTCTATGCATGACCTGCCCGAAGGAGATGTGTTTTCCCACTTACAAGTACAGCATTTTGTGGGGACTTTGGGATGGAGGGAGGAGGCACCTCAAGAGATGGAAAGCCTGGAAAACCTGTGGATAATGTTGAAAAAGGTGCCCAGACCCAACTCAGTGATGTATACATTTTTTCAGGGATGGGATCCACAACTATTTAGGTTCCAGGGGGCATGGGAACGGGATTTACATTGTAGCTTTACTGATCAAGAATGGGAAATAATCTGTGGGCAGGTCCAAAAGGCTTCAGTATGTGTCTTGGTGCAGGAAAATGCTTATAAGGTATTACACACCAGAGAGATTGGGGCGGATGTACCCGGGTACATCAGATGCATGTTGGAGGTGTGTGTGTGTGGGGGGGGGGGGGGGGCAGTCGGGTACATTCCTGCATATATGGTGGACTTTAGGGTAGTTCCCTTTTGGCAGGAGGTTATGAAGGCTTTGGTGAAAGTGATGGGTGCATCTTTGGTGTGCAGTCCCTCGGTGTGCCTTTTGGGCCTGCATAATGAGAGGGACTCTTGGGAGCAGAGCAAATGGATGCGTTGGGGGTTGGCAGCAGCTAAATGTCTTATAGAGCAGAGCTGGAAATCAATAGATCCCCCGACATTGGGTGACTGGAAATGCAAAGTGGGACAATGAGTAACCATGGAACGCCTTACTGCATATCGCAGGGATGGAACACTACGACGTAAAGGAAGGTGGAATCGACTTCAACAATGTCTCGCACGACTTTAGGACGGTTGAGCTCTGGGAGAATGGGTGGGGGGGTTCAGAGCGGAGGGGAGGGGGATGGGGGAGAGAGAGTTGGTCTTAAAGGTTTGGGACATTCCCAAGTATTGTTGTGGTTCGTTAGGGTTGGGGAGGGGAGAGCTGGTTGGGGATATTGTACTGTTTTCTTTCAGGATGACAGTTGAAGAGAGAAATATTGCTGGTATGCTTTAGGTGGGGAACCACGTATACTAAACATGTATAGGTTCAGTGGGTGTGGAAACAAAAAACATTGTTGATTAATGTATGTCAGTCTCTGCGAGGCTTGCAGTGATTAAGTTGTTTCTAATATTGTGTGAATTGGATGACTTAAAATCACAATAAAATATTTAAAGTGGAAAAAGATATTTCATCTGTGAAGAGACTATCAGTTGTGGAGCTCCCTGAGGATGGTAGAAAAAGCAAAACTGAAGAAACACAGGGTCACGGGCAGAAGAGAACCCAAGAGGATTTTATTAGAAAGCTCTGGAGGTCTGCAACACATTGGAATGCACACAAGGTGATGTGACCCAACTGGGTACCAGAAAAACCATTAATATCATTGCTGATGGGCAAGTGTGATGAGGAAAATCAAAGGGGCAGGATTCGGTGCCCATTAGGTGAAGTACAGAACTGAAATTCCTACCCCTTCTATGCAGGTTAAGCTCTTTTACATTAGGCAGAAGAAAGCGAATGAAGGATTTTCTCCAATACATCGAAAGACAGATTGTTCTTAACAAGGTTATTGTACTGCTGTTCCAGTAGCAAAAGGTCTTAATTCTCTTTATTACCTTCATTCATGTATGTCTCAACTACTCTTGTGCCGTTTCTGAAACTCAATCAGAACAGAAACAGTCTCAGTAGGAAACCATGGCTTGTGACTTCTGTCACTAACTGGTGCATAAGCAGCCCAAGTCCCTGCCCCCGAGGGGGGGGGGGGACTGTGATCACTGCTTCTATAATGCTCTCAGCACCTCTTAGCCTGAGGAGTGGGTCTTGTTTTGAACCCGGGTCTCCCTCACTATGGTATATGGGGGGGGAGGCGGGTGATTACTTTGATGAGTGCATTACCTGTCCAATTATAGTTTTGGCCAGCACTTCAGCTCTTCGGGGGCCACTGAGAATATCGGCTGCTTTCAGGAAAATTTGTGCTCGATCCTGAATGGGTTTCAAGTCCCACTCTTTTCGCACTGCCAAAGCTGCCTTAATCGCTTTGTCGAGCAAGTCCTAAAAAAATGTGTGTCAGTTCTCAAAAGCTCGTCAGAAACAGAGAGAGGCAAATGCATAACGTTCAGCTCAAAAAGGTTGAATATACACAGACAACTTTAAATAGATAACTTAGCCTTTTATTTTAAAGACATTTATATTCTCCCTGTACTCCAGAACCAGGGTTTACAGCAGATTACAACATATCATAATAGTAAAAATTAAAGCGTACAGGCAAATCATAAAACAAACCATCATTAATGATTGAATCTCAAGCTCATATCTGTGATTTGTTTCACCTGAATTGTGCCGCTCTCCATATAATTTTAGGACACACACCCTGGAACGCCCCTAATCTTGCCCCACCTGTACGGATAAATTTTGACCATGTAGCCACTGATGTGGCCAAAACTTCTGCATTCCCCAGGCCAGCATTTTAAGTACAAAGCGTGTCTCTGCCTCTCCGTTCCCGCTGCTGAATATTAACTCACAATAAGTTAGGGGCCCATTTAGTACAGGGCATTAAGCAAGGAAACAGGTAACCCAGGCAAACCTGCTAAGCGGGTTTTGCGACAGTCTACCTGTTTCCGAGTAGCGCATTGCTGAATTTTTTGTCGGGGGCATGGCATGGGCGGAAAGTGATTGTGGTATGGGCAGAGAGAGGGCGTGGCACGGGCAGACAGTGGTGGCATGGGCTGAGAGTGGGCATGCCATGGGCAGAGTACAGATGTGGTATGGGCAGATAGTAGGTGTGGCATGGGTGGAATGGGTGTGACATGGGCAGAGTGGGTGCAGCATGGGAGAAGGGTGGTTGTGGCATGGGCAGAGTATGGATGTGGTATGGGCAGAGAGTGGGTGTGACATGGACGGAGAGTGGGCATGACATGGGTAGATAGTGGGGATGGCATGGACAGACAGTGGGTGTGGCATGGGTGGAATAATGGTTAACACTGATTGGTTATAGTAATGAGTTTGTTAGTTCTTCTTGGAAATGCTAATAGCTATTATTTACTTAGAAATGCTAATAATATAATGGACTAACTCTTCTTAGAAAGCTAGGTCATTTTCCTGAGGAGTTATCTTGTTCTGTCAGCTATAGAACATCTGTATTATACCATTATATCACCATAGATCCAATAAGGTGTAATTACTGTCATACTACCTGTATCCTGAATGGGCATATAAAAATGAGTGTACTTCCTACTTCAATAGAGAGACAGTCACAGCCAGCACCTTTCTGCAAGCAGGGCTGCTCTCCCAAGAGAAACCAATCAATTGTATCTGCATTGGCAAGTAATAATAAAAGAATTGTCTTTCTTATAAGGAATAAATCCTATTGCTTTCTCATAAGTAGCCCTGGGTCTTTTATATCTGCAAATTGGCTTTGGCTGGTAATTTGGGGTGGGGACGAAAAAGACCCTAAATAAAACAGAGACTCAGACCCAGAGAACACCTATGTGTAGCTGTGGTACTGTACTCCCATAAGCAATTGATTGTACATATACTCGGAGAATAATAAATAAAAGTATTTGATTGCTTATATATTCTTTGGAGTCTCAGATACAGCAGTAGTTTTGTATAGAATTGTTCCGTATTCCCAGTGAGATATCACTGATCTGATAATTGTACTTCTACTTGGTAAGAAATAAGGTATCTAATTCATTTCCTAACTGATGCAGCCTTGGGTGATTTATTTCTTCCTAGGTATTGGTGGGTGGACCACCATATTGGGAGGGATAAATTCACCCTAAATAATTCACACAGCATGGGCAGAGAGTGGGCACTGAAGTGTTAGCCAGCTAGCGTGTTACACTTACCCTGCGCTAACTGGGTAACGCAGAGTTAACACGGGAGTACTTACTGCCTAATAAATAGGAGATGCTAAGTACTTCCATGTTAACCAGAAGCAAGTACAACACATTAATCTGATTATTACAGCATGACCACCAATATAAAACAAAGCCCTTCTTTGTCTTCCAGGACTGTCTGTTGTGCTGGCTAAAATGTCTTATGTTTATTTAGGGACCCTTTTACAAAGCTTCGCTACGCCCAACGCTAACTCTGAACTACCGCCAGCCCAACGCTGATGCCAGCAGTAGTTCCACCTCGAGTGCGTGCCAGAAAACCTTTTTAAACAGTGCGGTACTAACCCCGCGGGCATCGCCGTGTGCCCGTGGGGACCCTTACCGGTAAGTGCTCCCTCCCACATGGCCACACAGTAAGAGTAATCTTACCGAATGGCCATTTTTAAGAGGCTTTTTACCCACTGTGATAAAAATGGCCCTGGCACATGAGAAAAGCCCTACAGCACTTCCCCATCCTCTTTCCTATCGATATTGTAGTTCTACCCCTTTCTCCTTACGTATCATGTGTTGTCACTCTATTTACATGATGCAACCACCTAGACACAAACCTTTGGCGGGTGGGATAGTAAACCCCTTAATAAACTTGAAAAACGGCCCCCGCCACTCCCTCAGGGTCCTTTTTTCCGCAGCTTAGTAAAAGGACCCCTTAATGTCTAAGCTTACTTTCCTAAGAAGGAACAAGTTAGCTCAATTTCATTTAGTCTGGGAGGATTATGTAGCCTGGGCTGATCACTCTGAGGCATCGTCTTGGGCTCATTGATACCCCAGTGTCATACCTTACACTGTTTTGTTTACTTTACACTCTTAGCTTGTAGATGCATTTGGGGGGGGGGGGGGGGGTGGCGGTGGGTGAGAGGAGTGGGTTTGACTTGCTGAATATTTTGCTCATGTACTGAAGAGTCACAGTATCTCTTTCTCAGCAGTAGTTGGGGATCTGGGGGCTTTAAGAATAAAATCTAAAGTAAATAATTAAACCCCTTCCTTCAAGCAGCGTTAGTTTTCAGCTTGCCCCACATTATAGAGTGTTAAGCCCAAAACTTACAGTTTACTAGAAGGACCCCTTAATCCGATATAAAACACTGAACCTCCAACTTATTTGTCGTCCTTTATTTTCAGTGAAAAAAACCGGATATGGGTTGGGACTGAATCTCCACGGCAGCAGCGAATGTTACCGCTTGGTGCAGTGGGCTGAATACTGACCCCATCCTCTGAGTTATTTATACAGTGGGGTTATTATCTTTGTCGCTTATCAAGCTGTAATCCGGATGTCGTCATGTTCTCAGCATAAACTGTGGCAAAACACAAATCAGCCTAGTTGGTTTGTAAATTTTTTCTCAGCGTGTCAGAACCAGCTTTTCTTTCTCTTTGCTTAGAACTTTTGCCTTTCTGTGTAAACCTTCCTCTGAATTTTCTCTCACTCATAAACAGAAACCAAGATTCAACAGCAGCACAGGGGGCTCAACCACACCGTCCTGCGTTTCAGACCCAGCTTCATTCTCCAGGTTTTATTCTCTCAGAGTCAGTGGCATTCCTAGGGGCGCTGACACCCGGGGCGGATCGCCAATGCGCCCCGCCCCCCCCCCCATGTAGCGCGACCCCCCCCCCCCCAGCGAAAGGACACCCCCCCACTCCAGTGAAAGAACCCCCTCACCCCTGGGTGCACGCCGCTGGGGGGGTGCCGCGCGCCGGTCAGCGTCGTTCGTTTCCATGCTCCCTCTGACCCGGAACAGGTTACTTCCTGTTCCGTGGCAGAGGGAGCATGGAAACTAACGACGCTGACCGGCGTGCGGCACCCCCCCAGCGGCGTGCACCCGGGGCGGACCGCCCCCACCGCCCCCCCTTGGTACGCCACTGCTCAGAGTAGACGACACATGAAGGGTCCAACTTAGCAGAATGCCTGGAGCCAGAGTTAAGAGAACAGGCTTAAATTCACTCACCTTGTTTGCATAACAGTACTTTGCTACCTTGTGAGAATGATTGAAAGGCTGCAAAAGAAAGAAAAAGTTTTTCACAATTTCAGCAATTTTTAAGAAACACATTTTATTATAAAAGGAACTCAGGGGTGATTAAGCTGAAGCCAAAGGAAAGATGGCATCTGAATTAAAGTGTCCCCAAGTACCTAATTTTCAGGTCACATCTCTTTAACAGCAAAAAATAACTGACTGACTATCCCTAAAATTACTCGTAACCTCCCTATATACATTCACCCCTTGACTATGCATCAGGGAGAGATTTTAGAGACCATCCCTCAAGGATTCAGGGCTAGATGCACTAAACCTTAACGACCCTCTAACAACCCTTTAAGGAAGGAAATTCCTAACCATTGCATGCATTAAAGGCCTTTTTCCTACGAAGCAAGCAGCTAACGAAAACGGAATGCAAAGGAGAAACTACCATTGAAATGTGGACAATTCGGAATGCACTAACCATACCGATGATTGCGACGAATCATTTACCGTCAGAAATTTTACGTGTGCTCAGACCTGTCGATAAGGCCTGAGCTACCATCTCCCCGCTGTCCCCTGCACCATAAAAATCCAAGCCAGCATGTTTAAAAAGAAAAGTGAGATACAAACACGTGGCTCTCCACTTTCCCCTGCATCATTACAAAACAAAACATACTGCTTCTCCCTGCAGCTTAAAAATCCTGTCTCTCCCCTTCTCCAACAGCTTTGAAAATTAACACTCTCTGCTATCCCCTAAAGCCAATTTTCCCAGTACTGTAAACAAGCCGCAAAGAGGTCTTTTGTTACAAAAGAGGATTTACGAGGGTCCTTCTTTTTAGAGTTATCTTCAACTGCACTCTTCTGCTAGATCAGACAGCTAAAAGGCTTGCAGGTCGGGATCCCCCCCTCGCACGCCCCAGTCTGACGTAAGCAACCTACGTAGGTTTCATACGTTTGTGGCCGCTCTGCGCATGCTTAAGGAGCAAATTAACGGCAGGGATAATGTACGCTTGATACATTGTACTTTTCAATACCGCACCAAACATTTCTGAGCTGTTTTTTTTTGTGCATTCTTCGTTGTTTCAAATTCGTTAAGCACTTTTAAAATTTAGATTTTTTAACATTTGGTTGATGCATCTAGCCCTCAGTGGCTAGAGATAGCAGAGGTTTCAGCCACCCCACCCTCCAAGATACCACCACAGTGAAGGTGGCATTTGTTCCTTCAGGGAGCAGTCCTTTCTCTCAGGCACCCCTCAGGCCTGATGCAGAGTCTTATTTGAGTCAGATGCCCCTTAAAGGCATAGGGGTGGAGCAGAAGCAATTCTATGCTGCTAC
Organism: Microcaecilia unicolor; assembly: GCF_901765095.1. Classification (NCBI taxonomy): domain Eukaryota; kingdom Metazoa; phylum Chordata; class Amphibia; order Gymnophiona; family Siphonopidae; genus Microcaecilia; species Microcaecilia unicolor. The sequence goes on along the minus strand of NC_044043.1, from coordinate 101,688,028 downwards.
AAATATTACCAACCCGCTCCTGTGCCTGGAACAGGGCAGGTCCAATAGAACACTGATGTTCTAGCTGAGCAGAAAGCCACTGGGACAGAGGCGGCAATGACCTTTCAACTCGGTGCCCCTTGGCAGCTGCCTACACTACCTGCTGTCCGCAAAAAGGTTTGGATGTCTTCCTAAAAGAAAAGTCCATAAGCCATTATTAAGATGGACTTGGGGGAAAATCCACTGCTTATTTCTAGGATAAGCAACATAGAATCTGTTCTACTCTTTTGGGGATCTTGCCAGGTACTTGTGACCTGGATTGGCCACTATTGGAATCAGGATGCCGGGCTTGATGGACCTTCGGTCTGTCCCAGTATAGCAATAGTTATGTACTTATGTAACCTCTTTAAAGCACTTCAAATTAAACTGGAGTCACTTTGGCAAATCACCAGACCTCCTTGGGAAAGTTCATATGCAAAATAAGGTCTAGGGAGTGGGTGTCTGAATTTGACCTCAGTCTGTACTGTGTGGTGTAGTATTCCAGATTTTATTGCAACTTTATGTATAATGGACTAGATTCTATGTAAGGAGCAAAAAAAAATCCACGCAGAAAAAATATACACCTAAGTACATAAGTATTGCCATACTGGGAAAGACCAAAGGATGCTCCATCGAGCCCAGCATCCTGTTTCCAACAGTGGCCAATCCAGATCACAAATACCTGGCAAGATCCCCAAAATGTACAAAACATTTTATACTGCTTATGCCAGAAATAGTGGATTTTCCCCAAGTCCATTTAATAATGGTCTATGGACTTTTCCTTTAGAAAGACATCCAAACCTTTTCTAACTCCGCTAAGCTAATCCGCCTTTACCACATTCTCTGGCAACGAAAATAGTTTCATTCCAAGTGGATCTCAAACAGAAGACTTCATAGGCTGGGCCTAGTAATAGAAACAGACCTCTGCAGATCTTGACCAAATGAACGAACACCAAGGCAGGCTTTGCCAGACAATCTGAGGGATGGGAAAGGCTCATACTCTGAAAGCATAAACTTCAAACAATTGGCTGATTTCCTCTGCTAACTTAGAAGATAAACATTAAGATTTTAACCTTTACTCTGCAGAGTCTAGAAAGCCAGAGGTGTCATCCTATAATTGTTTTGTAGCATCTTCTAGGGGGGAGAAACCTACTAATATGATATTAGAAAGAGACCCCACACTAGAAATACCCTAATGACAATTACTCACAAGAATTAAACATCATGATGAATCTGGAAAATGTAATGGGGAAATTGACAAACCAAAAAGTAAGAAATCACCAGGACCAGACAGTACATAGCTCAGAGTTCTGAAGGAACTCAAAGATTGCAGGTCTGTTGCTGACAATCTGTAATATATCAATAAAATCCACAATGGCTCCTGATCAATAGGGAGTGACCAATGTAACACCAATCTTTAAACTGACCAAGGGAGAGATCACATGACGTACTCCTGCTCCTTTCTGGGGTTCCCACGCCTCATCGACTTATTTTTGAATAGCCACCGTGCCTGAACTTTGCCTCCTGGACAACGTTTGGACCTGGAGGGACAATCTCAGAATCGACGGCCTGCCAAAAACTGTGCCAGATTGTTCTTTGCCTGCCCTCTTAGAGCACTGCTTAGCTGCAGAATTCGCTTTGTCTAATACTGCAGGCCCCTTGTGCCTAGAACGAGTGCACAGAGTAGGCTGACGACATGAATGCAGCAGCAGTCGTCTCCGTGAGGTCACCATTAGGGTGCACAATTATGTGCATAAAGTAGAAATTCTGGGGGGTTTTAACAGAAGAGGGATATTTTGAGGTATGACGGAGCCCTGTGCGGATTTTGCAATATTACTCAGGAGCACAGACAGAAGTTTACACCCATATGGTCGGCGTTACAGGACCTTCAAACTCGCTTTATGTTGGTATACTCAGCAGTATTAAAGATTTTTCACCAGGGCAAGTGGTGTACTTTTGAAACCCCACAAGCAGTTCAGGATTGTTTACAAGCCCGGCTGGACGCAGAGTGCTGGATGCTGACGCACGGGGAGGAAGAGGGAGGTCAATGATTTAAAAAACGGCTTTAGTGGTGCCGGTTTCTGGGGTCTGCTGGTAACCGGCCTGGCTACTGGAAAATTGGCCAGGCTGGCTGAAAACCGCACAGTTGGCAACCCTACCTAGAGCAGGGGTGGACAACCCGGTCCTCAAGGGCCATAACCCAGTCAGGTTTTCAAGATTTACACACTGAATATGCATGAGATTCATTTGCATGCACTGCTTCCATCATACCTGACTGGGTTGTAGCTCTGGAGGACTGTGGTTGCCCCACCCCTAGCCTAGGGAGTCAGATACCCTTGGGCAGCCCTGATAAAAAGAATCGATCATTAAAAATTGGTACACAGGTCCTCTGTAACAGATCCACAGATAAACATTAATCCTTTTTCTTAATGAACAGTGTACTGTTTCTCTTTAGCAAAACTCACCGAGACTTGGTACCTCACATCCTCCGTCCACACTGCTTCGCCCCCCACAACACATGGGATGTCTTCAGTCTTACCCTTCAAATCCTGCAGTGCCTGGGAACAGTTAAAAACACACACACACAGTAATGCCCAGGGGATCGGTGCACCTGAGAAGGAGCCTGACCTCCCCAAGAAAGATTTGTGCTCCACAGATCATTTGAGAATGTTGGCAGGGTGAAGCTCACGTCTTCGCAAACAGAAATTCAAAGACGGTCACCCAAAACACACAAAGGATTGCATTGCAAACTGCTTTCTGGGCCACTCACAGCTGGACTAGATGATATAAACTGTGCTGTTCCCAGGGCTTTTTTTGTGCCGGTACACACCGGTACTGCATACTGGCACCTTTTTTTTCCCTGCCACTTGCCTGCACCCTTCCTCTCGCTCCCCTCTTCCCTGCGACCCTCCTTTTCTTTAGCGAGTCGGCAGCGATTAAAAGAGGCTGCCGATGTTGGAGCCTTCCCTCTGCGAATCCCGCTTATGTGGAAACAGGAAGTTGAAACAAAGCAGGCGGGACTCGCAGAGGGAAGGCCCCGACGCCAGCAGCCTCTCTTAATCGCTGCACTGGCTGATGCTGGGGTCCGGACTTGAATGCAGGAAGCGGGAGGAGGAGGATGGGCGGGAGGAGAAAAGAATTGCTGGACATGGACGGCAAAGGAGAATGGGGGAAGGAGAATCGCTGGACATGGATGGCAGGGGAGGAGAGGGGGCAGAGGAGAATCGCTGGACATGGATGGGATGGGAGGGGAGGGCAGGGGAGAGAGGAGACATGATGGACATGGATAAAGGAGAGCAGGAGAGAGAGAAGAAATGCTGGACATGGATGGGAGGGGAGGGCAAGGGAGAGAGGAGACATGCTGGACTTGGATGGAGGAGAGTAAGAGAGAATTATTGCTGCATATGGATACAGGAGAGAGAAGAAAGAGGAGAAATAATGGACATGGATGGAGGGGAGGAAAGAGAAAAGAAGAAGATGCACATGGATGAAGATGAGGGAATAGGAAGAGAGGAGAAAAACTGCACATGGATGGAGAAAATAGATTATACCTTGCTGCAGTTTTCTCAAAGGTCTTTTTAAGACCACTTGCTTTCTGTGCTGATTGGATGGTCTCGTTTTCCAGAGATAATATAGAAAGACTCCCGAGGCAGGCCTTTGGCCGAAACGCTGCACTGCGTCGAGTCTTCTACCGATAAAATTTGTGTCATTTAGAATTTTAAGTCTTTGTGATTTGTCCCCGGAGAGCCTGGTCTGCTTCCCACTGTTCTTACTTCATTCTCTGCCCCTGACACACCTCCTCCAAATAAATAAGAAAAACTAAATGCTGGATCCTGTGTTAGGCCATTTTTGCTGCGTTAGGTGCGTCTTAGTGCTTACTGGTGTTTACTAAAAGGCTTCCTATTTTTTTTTTAACTTTTGCTTTAAAATAGAAATGTGAAAACGGAAGCTAATTTTGTTTTGCAGATATTCATTCTGAAATGTTTTCACTACTGTTCCCTCTAAGCTGAGCGGGAATTCCTCCAACTGCATTGAGGGGGCGCTGCTTCAATATTCTGCTTTCAATGGCTAAGGACAGGCAGGTTTCCTGGAGTTCTGCAGAGTTTGCCTGTCTCTCACTGTTGAAAATGTGAGAGTGAAACAGCGCCACCCAGTGGTAGGACTGGAGGTGGAGGACTCCCGCTCAGCTTGGAGGGAACAGTGTTTCTCACCAGGCAGTAGAACGAGAGGACATGAAATGAGATTGAAGGGGGGCAGACTCAAGAAAAATGTCAGGAAGTATTTTTTCACGGAGAGAGTGGTGGATGCTTGGAATGCCCTCCCGCGGGAGGTGGTGGAAACGAAAACGGTAACAGAATTCAAACATGTGTGGGATAAACATAAAGGAATTCTGCTCAGAAGGAATGGATCCTAAGGAGCTTAGACGAGATTGGGTGGCAAAGCCGGTGGCGGGAGACGGAGATGGTGCTGGGCAGACTTATACGGTCTGTGCCAGAGCCAGTGGTGGGAGGCAGGACTGGTGGTTTGGAGGCGGGGATAGTGCTGGGCAGACTTATACGGTCTGTGCCAGAACCGGTGGTGGGAGGCGGGGCTGGTGGTTGGGAGGCGGGGATAGTGCTGGGCAGACTTATACGGTCTGTGCCCAGAAAAGGACAGGTACAAATCAAGGTAAGGTATACACAAAAAGTAGCACATGTGAGTTTATCTTGTTGGGCAGACTGGATGAACCGCGCAGGTCTTTTTCTGCCGTCATCTACTATGTTACTATATTCTTTGAAGTCTGTTTTCAATAGTTTAAAGAACCTTTTCAATGTAGGTGACATTAAACCTTTATGCTGTGTACCCTAAAAGGTAAAATGTTATTGTCCCTGGAGAGCCTGGTCCACTTCCCACTGTTGTTACTGCTTTGCGTCCTTCATGGGATTTCAGTGTTCCGGTGGATTTTCCCTGTATCCTAGGGGCAGAGATGGACATGGATGTGCTAATCACCCATCGTTACTGCCACACCAAAGGGTTAACGCGTTCATAATGCAGCGCCTCCTAAATAGGAGGAGGTAACTGCTCCCTGGTTAGCTATCTGAAATGGCCATGCGCTGATGCTAAAACTAGCGTGTGGTCATATACTGAAGAAATAGAAAACTGCTTCTTTTATGGCCATGCTAGAAACGGGCTTAGAGCACAGGAAAGGCCCGTGTAAGGATGTGCAAAGTCCATTTATTACCACGGCTTAGTGACCCTGAGTGTCCTGGTCACTTTAGACAAATGCAGCGTTCTGGTTATCAGCAGCAGGAAGGGAAATTCCTACCTTTTGAAGAGCTTCTCGTTCTGGGCTGCCATGTTTAAATTCTAAAATGGGCTCATTTGTAACTTCTGCCGTCAAACAATGGTGCCATCTCAACCTGGAAAGCAAGAAAAGTTTCAAAACAAAGTGAAAACCCATTTCTTCTGAGAGTGCTGGGTAAGATTTGTAGATGTTTTGTTAGCAAAGCCATTTCAAACAAAGTTAACCATTTTATAGATGTTTTTCAGTGATACTAAATAGTGTCAAAAATCTACTTGGCTAAAAGTGAAATCAACTAATTATGAACCGATTCCTCCACGCTACAAAGCATCTGAGCCCTACAAAGTAGTATAATGACCTTCCAGGTATCTACCACCCTCTCGGTGAAAAAATACTTCCTAACATTATTCTGAGTTGGACCCCCCTGCAACCTCAATTCGTGTCCTCTAGTTCTACCACCTTCCCGTCTCTGGAAAACAGAAGCGTAGCCAGACCTGCCATTTCGGGTGGGGGCCCCGAGTTAACCTGGGTGGGCCCTTCTCACCCTTACCCCGTACATACATGCAGGTTTTATTTATTTATTTTAAAATGTATATCCCGCTTCACCCAAAGCGGGTTACAAAAATACACACGTAATTGAAATAAACATAGAATCAAAACAATTCATAAAACGACATCTGCAGGACATAAATGACCTAAAATCTATAAAATACACTTCTAAAAATTTTGAAATTTCAATCTACTAAAAAGCCTTCATAAGTTTTTAATAATTTCCTAAACTGTTGTATATGAGCACAGCATCTTAAATAACCAGGAAGTGTATTCCACAAAAGGGGCCACAGAAAAAACACGATTTTGAGTCTCTACGTAATGATATGGCATAGTATTCGGACTACATAATTGCTTAGTTAAAATTGATCTCAATGAATGTGATGGAACATACATTTTCAAAATATCACTGAACTACCCAGGCACTTAAGCATATATTCATTTATAAATCAAAAATAAATCTATATAATAAAACTCACCCTCAACGTTCTGAAGACACTGACGTCACTGAAGCCAAGCCACTGACGTCACTTCCTTCATGAAGGGTTTGTGGTGGTGAAGCCACTGAAATCACCAAGTCTCTGGGCCCCGCCCTTGTGTCAAACGTGATGACGTCGAGGGCGGAGCAATGGCGTCACACATCGAGGGCGGAGCAATGGCATCAGTGGCTTCACAACGACGAAGTGGTAGGGGGGGTTTGGGGAGGAAAACCTTGCTAGCGCCCGTTTCATTTGCTCCAGAAACGGGCCTTTTTTACTAGTATCTTATAATGAACCCTATGCAACACTGGCAGCCAGCATAAGAGTAGTGTGATCAGTCTTCAAACTATCAGTAATTAGCCAAGCATTCTGGACAATCTGCATAGCCTGAGTCTGGGCAGATGACACTCCCAGATACAAAGAGTCACAGTAAGTCAACTACAGTAAGGACCAGGCTCTGCACGACTGTCTGAAAGTCAGCCTCAGGCAACAAGTTCTTCAATTTACTCAAAAGGCAAATCTCTCCCTCTTTCTTCCCATCCATCCCCTCTGCCCCTACTCACATATCTTTCTCCCCCTCCACCCACAGCCTGGCATCTGCCCATCTCTCTCTGAACCCTCCTCCCCCCGGGTCTACTTCCAGCTATCGCTAGCAGAGATTCCTGTAAGCAACCTGCAGGCCTCCCTCTACCACGTCCCGCCCTCAATGACATCACATCCTATTTCTTCACTAGAAGGGACACGGTAGAGGGAACCCTGCAGGGCCAGCACAGGTTGCCTACAGGAATTACTGCGCCAACCGATAGTCTGCAGGGGGGCACCAGAGACCCTAGGCACGGCCCTGAGTCTAGTGAGTAAATACCTTCTTCTAAAGCTGTATTCACAAACTTAGTGATCCCATGTATAAGGCCTGATAGCATGTTCCTCAACAGAAATGACGGACAAACATCCAATATACAAATATTTGAAAGTCTGTATTATATCTCCTCTGTCTCTCCATTCCTCCAGGGTATACATCTTCAAGTCATAAGAACATAAGAATAGCCATACTGGATCAGACCAATGGTCCATCTAGCCCAGTATCCTGCTTCCAACAGTGGGAAAGGGAAATGGGACTTGATACTGCCTTTCTGTGTATTTTTGCAACTGCATTCAAAGCGGTTTACATAGTATATAAGGTACTTATTTGTACCTGGGACAATGGAGGTTAAGTCACTGGAGCTGCAGTGAAAATCAAACCCAAGGTCAAAGTCCACTGCACTAACCACTAGGCTACTCCTCCACTGCAGGCCAATCCAGGTCACAAGTACCTGGCAGAAACCCAATTAATAACACCATTCCATGCTACCAATCCCAGAGCAAGCAGTGGCACCCCCCCCCCCCCCCCCATGTCCATCTCAATAACAGACTATGGCCTTGTCCTCCAGGAACTTGTCCAAAACATTTTTTAAACCCAGATATACTTAACACTGTTATTGCATCCTCTGGCAGCGAGTTCCAGAGCTTAATTATTTTTTGAGTGAAAAAAATATTTCCTCCTATTTGTTTTCAAAGTATTTCCATGTAATTTCATTGTGTCCCCTGGTCTTTGTACTTTTTGAAAGAGTGAAAAATCGATTCACTTTTACCCTTTCTACACCACTCAGGATTTTATAGACCTCAATCATATCCCTCCTCAGCCGTCTCTTTTCCAAGCTGAAGAGCCCTAATCCCTTTATTCTTTCCTCATATAGGAGCAGTTCCATCCCTTTATCATTTTAGTGGCTCTTCTTTGAACATTTTCTAATTCCGCTGTATCTTTTTTGAGATATGGTGAAAAGAACTGAACGCAATGCTCAAGGTGAGGTCGCATATGTCTTGTGGCGCAAACCCCATACCATTTTTGTCACTTTTTTTTTTTCAATGTATAATTTTTATTAGGAAAATGGAAAAAGTAAACAACATGCCAACATAGTAACATAGTAGATGACGGCAGAAAAAGACCTGCACGGTCCATCCAGTCTGCCCAACAAGATTAACTCATATGTGCTACTTTTTGTGTATACCTTACCTTGATTTGTACCTGGCCTTTTCAGGGCACAGACCGTGTAAGTCTACCCAGCACTATCCCCGCCTCCCAACCACCAGTCCCACCTCTCACCGCCAGCTCTGGCACAGACCGTATAAGTCTGCCCAGCACTATCCCCACCTCCCGCCACCGGCTCTGCCACCCAATCTCGGCTAAGCTCCTTAGGATCCATTCCTTCTGAACAGAATTTCTTTATGTTTATCCCACGCGTGTTTGAATTTTGTTACCATTTTCATTTCCACCACCTCCGCGGGAGGGCATTCCAAGCATCCACCACCCTCTCCGTGAAAAAATACTTCCTGACATTTTTCTTGAGTCTGCCCCCCTTCAATCTCATTTCATGTCCTCTCGTTCTACCGCCTTCGCACCTCCGGAAAAGGTTTGTTTGCGGATTAATACTTTTCAAATATTTGAACGTCTGTATCATATCACCCCTGTTTCTCCTTTCTTCCAGAGTATACATGTTCAGGTCATCAAGTCTCTGCTCATACGTCTTGTAATGCAAATCCCTTACCATTCTCGTAGCTTTTCTTTGCACCGCTTCAATTCTTCAATTCTGCTACAAGTCTTTTTACTTCCTTAGCCAGATACAGCCTCAAAACAGAACACAATACTCCAAGTGGTGCCTCACCAATGACACGTACAGGGGCATCAACACCGTCTCTCTTCTGCTGGTTATACCCTTCTCTATGCAGCCTACCATCCTTCTAACTATGGTCACCGCCTTGTCACATTAATCCAGGGAGATTCAAGAGGGGTTATGCCTTAATCCCTCTTGTGAATAGCTGTTCAATCAGAGCAGGGGCGTAGCTAGGTGGGGCCATGGGGGCATGGGCCCCCACTGATTTAGCCCTGGCCCCCTCTACTGTCGACCCGTCGCCGCCGATCCTCCCCCGCCACTTTCGATTCCCCCTCCCCCCGCCGCCAGGTACCTTTGCTGGTGGGGGACCCCAACCCCCGCCAGCCGAAGTCCTCCGTGACTCCTGTTGTCCTGCATGCACGTAACGTGCAGGACGTCAGAAGTCAGGACTCACAGAAACAGATCAGCGAAAGCGCCAGAGACTGTTGCTGAAGACTTTGGCAGCGGCAGCAACGGTGGAGGGTCAGCAGCGGGAGGGGGGTCGGCGGCTGGGGGAGGCGGGCTAAACTGTGCCCCCTCACTTCGGGTTCTGGACCCCCCGCCTGCAGAGGTCTGGCTACGCCCCTGAATCAGAGATTCAGTTCTTGACTCAACACTTAACCCAGTTCTCTTTAAATATTATAGTCATATGTACAGTAATACCTTGGTTTTCGTTGACTTCAGTTATCGTCGGTTTCGGTTTTCGTCAATTTTTTCCGCAAAAAATTTGTCTCGGATTTCGTCGGCGTGCCCACATGACCTCGCTGCTAATTTCGCAAAAACAAAGGGCAACCCACGCGTTCTCCTGCTCAGCGATGGAAATAATTGCCTCGGTTTTCGCCGATTGTTTTCGGACAGATTATCGATGAAAACCGAGGTATCACTGTACTAACTTCATTCCAAGGTACCTACACTGGAAAGACACTGGAGGGACATTTTCAAGAGGAGTTCCAAGTCAGAATTGGGACATCCTGCTCACAACATCCAAAATAAACCCCATCCATCTTATAGCCATTTTCAAACAGGAAATAGATTGGGGTTTTCCTGTTCGAAAATATGTGAGAACGCCCAAAACTAACGGCCATTTTACGAATTGAAATGTCCACATGAACATGAGCATGAACAAATTATGAACACCAAAAAAACAGGGACAAAGATGTTATTTCAAAAATGGCCACACTGATGTCCTTGCAGAGCAGAAGGGCAGCCTAGTGGTCAGAGCAATGGACTGTAAACCAGGGCGACCAGGTTTGTGTCACCTTACAAGTTTTATTTTAAATACTGAGCCCTCCAGGAACAGGGAAATACCCACTACACTTGACTGTAATACCACCTCAGTAGCCGTCAGGCTTGCAGGTGTCATAAATATTTAGGTACGGTAGGTATATGTCTGTTTCTGGAGAGTTCACAATTCAAAGGGAAAAAAATAAAAAGAGAGCTGAAGTGGGAATTGAACCTGGGTCCCCAGTTCATTCCACTGACTACTAGGCTACTCCTCAGACCTGCTTCCTGCCTTGTTCACAATGGCTATAATAGCATTCAGGGGAGAGGGAGGAGGACAGCACCCATCGGGAGATTCATGAAGGGGTCATGCCTTAATCCCTCCAGTGGACAGTTGCTCAATCACAGCACGCTTCTGTACCTTGGACATGACTGAAATAGGTCCAGATAAAAATGTCCTTCCTTGCTGTTTGGCGTAGAGTCCAGTGTAGGACGTCCAAATTCTGCCATTCCAAAATCACAATTTGGATATTGTTGGCTGATGATCTTTTTGGGAGGTATTTTGAGACATCCATCTCCTTTGAAAATGAGCCCCAGAGGCACATATGTAGCACCTATATTAAAGGCAACATATGGGCCTCTGGGGCTCCTTTTCAAAACAGACGGACGTCTCAAAATACACCCCAAAAACGTCCATCTGCCAAAACATCCAAATTGTGATTTTGGAACAGCAGGATTTGGACGTCCTACATTGCAGTGCATCCAAAAAGCAAGGAGGTGTGTTGTGGGCGTAGGGAGGACCCAGATTCAGAATGTCCAAATATAGCTTCAATATTGTGAAAGATCACAAACAACATCTATCAATACTTATGAGTGCAAAAATTATATTGATAAATTGTATTAACCTCAAACATTATTCTGACATAGCATTGTTTCGCTCAGCTGACTCAGGGAAGATTTTCCTTAACACAGTGGCTTAACTCGTTGAATTATTGTTTTTCTAATTCTTTTTATTTGATTTTAACAAATATAAGTATACATACATAATCAAGTACAAAACTTATTATGGATCCAATTTCTCCTTCCTGGGCAGCCGTCTATGGAACGCTCTCCCTAGACCGAGTAATCCATGACCACCTACCATTTAGAAAAGCACTAAAAGCCCATCTATTCAAACAAGCCTACCCAAAAGACCCAGATTAATCTCTTGAACCCATCTACCTTACATATACTGAAGAGAAAACTGACCCAGACTCTATCTCCCACCTTACCTTCCTCTCTCTATCACCTGTCTCTACCTACCTACCCATCCATTTACTACCCATCCATCCTTCTATTATGTTATACTTAATTTCCTACTTTACATAACAAAATTCTGTGTTACCTATTACTATGTAAGCCGCATTGAGCCTGCTTTTAGTGGGAAAGTGCGGGATACAAATATAATAAATAAATAAACATCAAAACATTGCACATAAACCCCAAATCACTGTGATTTAGTGAATAACATAGATCTTCACAGGCTATTACAAAATCCATCAAATGTGCCCAAGTCTTCAAGGCAGAATTGACATTATGATCCTTTAAAGTTGTAGCTTCCTCATACATCCTAATTAAACATAAATAATTTCAGCAAAAAAACTAACTTTAGTTGCCAGACACCCATCAGAATATTGGCAGGTGCCTGTTTTTTTTTTTTGTTACATTTGTACCCCGCACTTTCCCACTCATGGCAAGCTCAATGCGGCTTACATGGGGCAATGGAGGGTTAAGTGACTTGCCCAGAGTCACAAGGAGCTGCCTGTGCCTGAAGTGGGAATCAAACTCAGTTCCCCAGGACCAAAGTCCACCACCTTAACCACTAGGCCACTCCTCCACTGTTGCTACTATTTGAGATTCTACATGGAATGTTGCTATTCCACTAGCAACATTCCATGTAGAAGTCGGCCCTTGCAGATCACCAATGTGGCCGCGCAGGCTTCTACATGGAATGTTGCTAGTGGAATAGGAACATTCCATGTAGAATGTCCAATAGTAGCAACATTCCATGTAGAATCTCCAACAGTAGCAACATTCCATGTAGAATCTCCAATAGTAGCAACATTCCATGTAGAATCTCCAATAGTATCTATTTTATTTTTGTTACATTTGTACCCCACGCTTTCCCACTCATGGCAGGCTCAATGCGGCTTACATGGGGCAATGGAGGGTTAAGTGACTTGCCCAGAGTCACAAGGAGCTGCCTGTGCCTGAAGTGGGAATCAAACTCAGTTCCCCAGGACCAAAGTCCACCACCTTAACCACTAGGCCACTCCTCCACTGTTGCTACTATTTGAGATTCTACATGGAATGTTGCTATTCCACTAGCAACATTCCATGTAGAAGTCGGCCCTTGCAGATCACCAATGTGGCCGCGCAGGCTTCTACATGGAATGTTGCTAGTGGAATAGGAACATTCCATGTAGAATGTCCAATAGTAGCAACATTCCATGTAGAATCTCCAACAGTAGCAACATTCCATGTAGAATCTCCAATAGTAGCAACATTCCATGTAGAATCTCCAATAGTATCTATTTTATTTTTGTTACATTTGTACCCTGCGCTTTCCCACTCATGGCAGGCTCAATGCGGCTTACATGGGGCAATAGAGGGTTAAGTGACTTGCCCAGAGTCACAAGGAGCTGCCTGTGCCTGAAGTGGGAATCAAACTCAGTTCCTCAGTTCCCCAGGACCAAAGTCCACCACCCTAACCACTAGGCCACTCCTCCACTGTTGCTACTATTTGAGATTCTACATGGAATGTTGCTATTCCACTAGCAACATTCCATGTAGAAGTCGGCCCTTGCAGATCACCAATGTGGCTGCGCAGGCTTCTACATAGAATGTTGCTAGTGGAATAGGAACATTCCATGTAGAATGTCCAATAGTAGCAACATTCCATGTAGAATCTCCAATAGTATCTCTTTTATTTTTGTTACATTTGTACCCCGCGCTTTCCCACTCATGGCAGGCTCAATGCGGCTTACATGGGGCAATGGAGGGTTAAGTGACTTGCCCAGAGTCACAAGGAGCTGCCTGTGCCTGAAGTGGGAATTGAACTCAGTTCCTCAGTTCCCCAGGACCAAAGTCCACCACCCTAACCACTAGGCCACTCCTCCACTGTTGCTACTATTTGAGATTCTACATGGAATGTTGCTATTCCACTAGCAACATTCCATGTAGAAGTCGGCCCTTGCAGATCACCAATGTGGCCGCGCAGGCTTCTGCTTCTGTGAGTCTGACGTCCTGCACATACGTGCAGGATGTCAGACTCACAGAAACAGAAGCCTGCACAGCCTTCTACATGGAATGTTGCTAGTGGAATAGCAACATTCCATGTAGAATCTCCAATAGTAGCAACATTCCATGTAGAATCTCCAACAGTAGCAACATTCCATGTAGAATCTCCAATAGTAGCAACATTCCATGTAGAATCTCCAATAGTATCTATTTTATTTTTGTTACATTTGTACCCTGCGCTTTCCCACTCATGGCAGGCTCAATGCGGCTTACATGGGGCAATAGAGGGTTAAGTGACTTGCCCAGAGTCACAAGGAGCTGCCTGTGCCTGAAGTGGGAATTGAACTCAGTTCCTCAGGACCAAAGTCCACCACCCTAACCACTAGGCCACTCCTATTGGCAGGTGCCTGCTTAACTTCCAGTAGTGGCTCTGGGGTTTCTGGGTCATCCCCCTCCCTCCCCTGAAAACGTGCCCACCCCTGATCCACCTAATCTCGATTCCCCTCCCTCCCCATAAATAAAAATTATGTCCACCCCTGACCCCCCCCCCATCCTGATCCCCCTCCTTCTTCCTGAAGAAAAACAGGGTCCACCCCAATACCACTGGTCCCAATTCCCCTCCCACCCCAAAAGATGAATGTTGTGCGCCTGACCCCTCGTCTTGATTCCTCCCTCTCCCCCTGAAGTATGGTATCCAGCCTACTCCCCCCCTCCCACCAACCATAATAAAGTCCTAACCCGAGCCCCCACCCACACTCCCCTGCACCCTCAAAGAGCCCCACCTAGGCCTGCCTTAAAAGTCCATGGTGGTCTTGGGGTCATACAGGAATGATGCCCACTTGCTCCTGCCCATTGTAGAAGATAAATTAAGTGTACGTTATTCTGGAGTCATTAATTAAATTAGTGGAAAACAACATTTTTTTAGGGTTAATAATTGTAGTTGGAGAGGTTGGGGTGGGGGTTTGTATAAATATGAGACCACTGAGTGTTTTAAGTTTTACTTGCACTGTTCCTACTGACTGAAGGTTGCAGAATAAAAATTATCATGCAAGTGGCGGCCCCTGTAAGTCATTTTCAATTTGATACTTCTGTAAAGGGGATTAACCATTACCGTTTCTTCACAAATGGAAATGATCCCACAGGGTGATAAGTGGCTACATTTATACAACCCACATGTACAGTAGGGCCTTTGACGGAAACTCCAGCCATTGGAAAGTAGGATCAGTGCTCGGCAAACTTGTCTGTGACCTATACTGTTTTGGGATCTTGCCAGGTATTTGTGACCTGGATTGGCCACTGTTGGAAACAGGATACTGGGCTTGATGGACCTTTGGTCTGTCCCAGTATGGCAATACTTATGTACTTATGTAAGAATATGGCGAACCGGCAGTAAAAGCAGCAGGCAGGCAGGCTCACCTCCTCGTCACTTCCCTTCCCTCTCAGCGCGTCCCGCCTTCCTCTGATGTAATTTCCTTTCCATGAGGGCGGGACGCGCTGAGAGGAAAGGGAAGCGACAAGGAGGCGAGCCTGCCTGCCTGCTGCTTTTACTGCCGGTTTGCCCCAACTTCGGGTAAACTAAAGATTTCAAGGCAGGGAGCACGGGTGCATGAACGGAAAGTCGGGGAGCTGAGGTTTGAATGAATCGCTGGACATGGAGGGGAGAATTGCTGGACATGGAGGGGACGGGAGGGCAGGGGAGAGAGGAGAATCGCTGGACATGGATGGGAGGAGAGGGCAGGGGAGAGAGAATCGCTGGACATGGATGGGAGGGTAGGGAAGGGGATAGAGAATCGCTGGACATAGATGGGAGAGGAGAGCAGGGAAGAGAGAATTGCTGGACATGGATGGGAGGGAAGAGCAGGGGAGAGAGGGGAATCGCTGGACATGGATGGGAGGGGAGGGCAGAGAAGAGAGAAGTGCTGGACTTGGATGGGAGGAGAGGGCAGGGGAGAAGAGAATCGCTAGACATGGATGGCAGGGGAGGACAGGGGAAAGAGGAGAATCGCTGGACATGACTGAGAGGGGAGGGCAGGGGAGAGAGGAGACAATCTGGACATGGATGGGAGGGCAGGGAAGAGAGAATCGCTGGACATGGATGGCAGGGAGGACAGGGGCAGAGGAGAATCGCTGCACATGGATGAGAGGGGAGGGCAGGGAAGACATACTGGACATTGATGGGAGGGGAGGTCAGCGAAGAGAGATTCGCTGGACACGGATAGAAGGAGAAGGCAGGGGAGAGAGGAGAATCGTTGGACATGGATGAGAGGGGAGGGAAGGGGAGAGAGGAGAATCACTGGACATGGATGGCAGGGGAGGACAGGGGATGAGAATTGCTGGACATGGGAGGGGAGGGCAGGGGAGAGAAGAGACATGCTGGACATGGATGGGAGGGGATGGGGAGAAGAGAATCGTTGGACATGGATGGATGGAGGAATTGGCGGGGAGAGAGGAGAAGTGCTGGACATGGATGGAGGTGAGGAAAGAACACATGGATGGAGATGAGGGAAAGGGAAGAGAGGAGAAAAACTGCACATGGATGGAGAAAATAGGCAAAAGGTGGAGCCACGTTATACCTCCTCCAGTCAATTCCACGGAGGAGGACCCAGCTTTTACTTATGGATGTAGGGCAAGAAGTGAAGAAGAAAGGAGGAAAGTAAAGAAATAAATGGAAAGGAAGCCCTGGAAATGGAGTTAAGAGAACAGATAGAGAGCAGCAGAATCAGAGACTGGGACCAATATGGATAGAAAAACAAAATCACCAGACAACAAAGGTAGAAAAAAAATCATTTTATTTTCATTTTAGTGTTTGGAATTTGTCTTATTTTGCACTGAGTATACTGGAGCTGTAACAGCTTACAGAAATTATTTATAATGAAAAAAATCACGTTATTTTTTCTCCTATACTAGTATAATATTTTCAATGATGTCTGTTTATATGCGCCATGGCTGGTATAAGGGGTGTGGCTAATGTGGGTGTGGCTATCATAGGGTGGAGCCACATGTGGTGACCCCGCCCACAATGAGTACTGGCACCTTTTTTTCTACAAAAAAAGCACTGGAAGAAAGTAAAATGTCAGTTTGCAGCATTGTTGGATCACCGGTTTAATCAGTTATTACAAATTAATGTGACTTTGCTAGAAGCAAAATTGTAAAACTAGTCTTCCATGATTGTGCAACTGCCTGTTTGTGGGGCCAGTATTTGATCATGACGGAGTGGCAGTTGGGGCTCTGGCCAGCTTACTGGACGGACTAGATGGACCATGCGGGTCTCTTTCTGCCGTCATGTACTGTGTTACTAGGTAGCGGTGTTTGGGGCACGATTTGGTCAGTGAACAGGCGTCATGAAGTATAACTTATAAAATACACAGAGGGGATCCATTTCACAAAGTTATATGTACAAGTGGTGCCAAGTAAGGAACAAAGCATCAAAAGATTATTTTTGACATTTTGAAGGCCAAAAAAACAGCAGGTTAACCACGGTTACGCCAATCATTCATTACCAGCCCTAGCCCTTTCCTGCATGCACTCAACACTGCAGTGATGCACTCACTCAATCTGCCTTCTCCCCCCCCCCCCAACTGCTCCCACACACGTACACAGCTTTTTCCCCACACTCACCCACTCTGACTCCCCCAAGCCAGATGCAACTCCACCCCCAACCTTACAGAAAAGTGGTGCAGCTCAGCTTTCTCCTGCCACTTCTCTGCTGCTCTCTCCTCCTGTGTTCAAAGCTTTGGATTTCCAGATGCTGCAGGTGGAAAGCAGGGAGTTAGTTCCCCTCTTCTCCTGACTGCAGGGCGGGTAGGAGGGCTGGTACATTTTGGATATCACGGGTGAGTTCCAGGCAAAAGAAGGCACTGAGGAGCCTGACTGGGTATTATAATCCTCTACATTACTGGCTAGATGCTACTTATGGAGCCAAAAAAGCACTACTCTAAAGCCATGTTTTATAGAATTGCGCTTACGCCCCGGAATCCAACTGAAACGTGATGCAAATGTGCACATCCCTGTTTTTCCATAACATGCATTAATTTTAGAAACACCCCTGTTACACCCATAACCCTCCCATTTCCATGTCCCCTTGTTCATACATTTTAGGTGTGGATTCTGCGCTTAATGTTAATTAAATCTAATTAGGAGCAATAATTGCTCATTAACTCATTATTCAATTCAATTTGAATGTACAATTTTTGGTGACTGTTATAGAATTAGTGGCTTTAATACAACCCTGGCATCAGCCGAACACTGTCAGACAGCTCACATGGCTATAAAATCCCTCCTTCGGTATTTCTAATCAAAATTTTAAGTTTCTCTGCTCTGCATAAAAGTCAGGTTGCTGAGTAACTTCCAAGCAATGTTTGCTTTAGCTAATCAATATTGTGTAAGAGCTGAGTAACCAGCTCCAGCTGGGTACATCACGGGACCCAGAAAAGTAAAGAGCAAAGACACACAGCCTGAAACCAGCACATCTTATCGCTTTTGCTCTGCTTTCACTGTGCAGTATTTGAGAAGAGAAAGTGATGTGATATGGAAATCACAGAGCAAAGAAGAGATGGCTGAGGGGGAACAGAGTACAGGTCTATAAAATATTGAGTGAACTGAAACAGATAAATGTGAATCACTTGTTTACTCTTTCCAAAAATGTAAGGACTAGGAGCAGAAGCGTAGCCCTGTTGAGAAGTTGGGGGGAGTGGACAGCAGACTGCGCACAAAGGCGCAACAGACTGGCGGGACTGCATAAAAAATTCCATTTGGGGGAGCGGTTGCTCCCCTGGCGACCAACCTAGCTACGCCACTGACTAGAAGGCACACAATGAAGTTACTAAGTAGTAAATTTAGAACAAATCAAAGAAAATATTTCTTCACTCAATGTATATTTAATCTCGGGAATTCATTGCCAGAGAATGTGGTAAAAGTGGTTAGCTTAACAATTTAAAAAAAGGTTTGGACAAGTTTCTTTAAAGAAAAATCCATAAACTATTAAGGTAGACCAGGAAAAATCCACTACTTATCTATTTCACTCTTTTGGGATTCTGCCAGGTACTTGTGACCTGGATTGGCCACTTTTGGAAACAGAATACTGGACTTGATGGACCCTTGGTCTGTCTCAGTACAGTGATGCTTATATACTTATGAAATCAAGTCTGCCACCTTTTGTGATACATCTGAAGGTACTGAAGGAACTTGGGAAAGTTATGGTGGCTCCGCTATCTGACCCTTTCAATGCTTCTTTAGAGTCTGGAGTAGGATTGTCTTTTAAGAGGACATGTCATTCGTTTGGACTTCTTCAGATCTGTCCTCCAGGTTTTGTAATTTTTAGGAAAATGTCCTCTTTTTTTTATGTGCCTATGAACAACACACATAAGGGGAAAGGGAAATGGGACTTGATATACTGCCTTTCTGTGGGTTTTTTTTGCAACTATATTCAGACCGGTTTACATAGTATATAAACCGGGCCAATGGAGGGTTAAGAGCTTTATTTAGATTGTAAGCTCTTTTGGGCAGGGACTGTCTCTTTGTATCAGGTGTTCAGCGCTGTGTGCGTCTGCTAGCGCTATACAAATGCTAATAATAATAATACGCAGAGTCACCGGGAGCTGCAGTGGGAATTGAACCCAGTTCCCCAGGATCAAAGTCCGCTGTACTAAGCACTAGGCTACTGTGTCATAGGGTTACCATATTCACAGAGACAAAAAAGAGGGCACAAAAATTAAAAATGGTTGGTACCTTTGCTAAAGAAATATTTAATCATAGCAAATGTGTAAACAGCTTTTAGACAGTTAATGAACACACATCAAACAGTGACTGATTTACAGTACAGCAGTAGATAATCTACTTTTCAAACACTTCCGGATCTGAGTTTAACTGAGTCGGTCAGAAGAGTAGATATCCCTCAAAAACTTTAGCTGGCTTCTGAATTATGTTTGCTTTGAGTCTATTAGTAATGTTGTAAAATGTGTACGAGTTGTATTATTGTGTATGTAATTTTGGAATCTGCCTAGAACTTTGGTGACGGTGCAGAATATACATTTAAATAAACAAACATATGCTTGAAGTTGTGTTGCATGAATAAAATTCCTTTGACAGATTCAACCAGCAGGAAAACAGAGAGGAGATCAGCAGTGCCTCTGTCTCTCTTTAGCATCCCCGTGTGTTCAGGCTGACTAATAGGCCAGAGATGGTTTCTTTCATTATGTGGGTAGGTGTGTTCAGAGGCATATTAAAAAAAAAAAAAAAGAACATTTTCCTAAAAATTAAAAAAAAAACCTGGAGGCCATGTCTGAAGAAGTCCAAAAGGAGGACATGTCCTCTTAAAAGAGGACGTATGGTAACCCTAGTTACATTAACCCATGTTAGAAATAAATTTAACTTGGAACATAATTTCATATAGTAAACTTGTATTTTGTTACATTTGTACCCTGTGATTTCCCACTCATGGCAGGCTCAATGCGGCTTACATATTGTATACAGGTACTTATTTGTACCTGGGGCAATGGAAGTGACTTGCCCAGAGTCACAAGGAGCTGCCTGTGCCTGAAATGGGAATCAAACTCGTTTAGACTACTGCAATCTGCTTCTTGCTGGCCTCCCACTTAGTCACCTCTCCCCTCTCCAGTTGGTTCAAAACTCTGCTGCCCGTCTCATCTTCCGCCAGGGTCGCTTTACTCATACTACCCCTCTCCTCAAGACTCTTCACTGGCTCCCTATCCGTTTTCGCATCCTGTTCAAACTTCTTCTACTAACCTATAAATGTATTCACTCTGCTGCTCCCCAGTATCTCTCCACACTCGTCCTTCCCTACACCCCTTCCCGTGCTCTCCGCTCCATGGATAAATCCTTCTTATCTGTTCCCTTCTCCACTACTGCCAACTCCAGACTTTGCGCCTTCTGTCTCGCTGCACCCTACGCCTGGAATAAACTTCCTGAGCCCCTACGTCTTGCCCCATCCTTGGCCACCTTTAAATCTAGACTGAAAGCCCCACCTCTTTAACATTGCTTTTGACTCGTAACCACTTGTAACCACTCGCCTCCACCTACCCTCCTCTCCTCCTTCCCGTTCACATTAATTGATTTAATTTGCTTACTTTATTTTTTGTCTATTAGATTGTAAGCTCTTTGAGCAGGGACTGTCTTTCTTCTATGTTTGTGCAGCGCTGCGTACGCCTTGTAGCGCTATAGAAATGCTAAATAGTAGTAGTAGTTCCTCAGGACCAAAGTCTATCACCCTAACCACTAGGCCACTCCTCCAGGGAACCAGGGAAGAAATATACAGCTCAAACCTAAAAGACAAGATTGTGCTATAGATGTCATATCAAATGTCACATTCTGTACAACCTGACAATCACTGGGGGCAGTTACCTACGGGTCTGACTGTCCCAGATAACTTAAAGGCTATATAAGTCACAGATGAAAGCTTTTCTGAACTTTTTATTGAAGCTGCAGAAAGCAGAAGCATCGAGGTCGGGAACATGTCAGAAAAGACACTGAAACTCGCGTAGTGAGACACAGAAAAGAACATGATCAGCACAGTCATAGCAAGAAGAACATGGAGACTGGGAGGCTGCGGTGTCCCTGTTAGGTGTGGGGGGGGGGGGAGCCACTTAAAACACGATACTGAAGCCCTGGCTGCGGCAACAAAGGCAGATCACAGATGCAGATGGCGAAATGGCAAAAGCTGAGCCTCACCCGGTCCTGGAGCGCTGCAAAAGCCTCCCGAGCAGCAACATGTCGCGTCCTCTCTGCACCAGCAGCAGCAACACGTGACCCGAACCCAGTTCTCGCGCCCCGGACGCCAGGCTGACAGCTGACCCAGCACGAACCCGATTGGTCGCGCCTCACTGACAGCCACGAGTGATTGGTCAGCGAATGCTCGCCTCTGATTGGCTAGTTCTGCCCCTCCCCTGTTGTACATTCTGGAGCCGCCCACCAGCACTGAAGAGTGTTCCTGGGCTTTAAGGGTTAATGAATCACTCGCTGAAGGTCAGAGGTGAGCAGGGAACAAAAAAATAATTCATTCACTGATCAAACCCATTTCCAGGGACCCCTAATAACCTGGGGAATCTCCTGGGGTGGAACCCGGTGCAGCCCAGCTCCTGTCTCCACAATGTATTTTCAACGCCCTCTGCCTGGGGGGAGGGGGGGGCAACATGTAGCCCCTCCCCTCTACCCGTTTCTGCACCTTGCGGAAGGGCGGGGCGATCGCTTGCGCAACCGAAACTTCTGTCCAATCAGATGCGTCGGAATGAGCAAACCCAGTTTAACCCATTCGTGCCGGGAGCAGTTCTCAACCTAGGCAGAGTGACATTGCGACACGCGAATTACCCTCGGCTGGTTCATCTCGTAGGGTGACATTAAGATAGTTATTCATTTGGATTTTGCTGGCCTCACCAAGATCACAAGGACCAGTATTGCACAGGCGTAGTTTGTGTCATTTGGGGGGGGGGGTGCATTTGCATATATACATCTCATACATATTCATTATGGCTATTTAAGAAAAAAAAGAACAAAGTCACAAAAGAGAGGGTAACAGCATACAAATATCAACAGAAACACAAGAAAAGCAAATACTGGACCTTCAGGATTGAGAAAAATGTTATCCTTTTCTTCTGAAAATTACCCAACATGGTACAAACACCTGCCTCAGGGGTCTAACATAAAAACACATAAATATATTAATCAAAAAATATTAATCAATTCAAATTAACATCACATATATAGGCATTACATATATGCAAGAATAATAGATATATTTGTTAAAAAAACATATTCATACATTAAAAACAGCAGAAAACAATTCCAATTCAAAGAACATAAAATCATACAAAAGAGGACCAAAAACTACAATACAAACAAAAAAAACCACTTCAGTAAAAAAAAAACAAAATTTAGGTGTAAAGAAAGACACACACACACCAGACTAAAATGCTGAATATGAAGCCAGAATATCAAAAACAATAGGGCCAGACACTTTTTTTTTTTTGCAGATGACACAAAGATAGCCAATAGATACCCTGGAGGGAGTAGAAACGATGAGAAGGGATCTCCAAAAGTTAGAAGAATGGTCGAGGGTCTGACAGTTAAAATTTAATGCAAAGAAGTGCAGAGTGATGCATTTCGGGTGCAGAAACCCAAAAGAGAGATACCGAATAGGAGGGGAGAGATTAGTAAGCTCAACTCGGGAGAGAGACCCTGGGGTGTTGGTGTCCGAGGATCTGAAGGTGAAGAAACAATGTGACAAGGTGACGACCGTGGCCAGAAGGATGCTTGCCAACCTGAACATGTATACCTTGGAGGAAAGGATAAACTAACTTCTTAGTCTCACACACACAAGGAGTGACACAGGCTGCACATACTGCAGCAGGACATGTTTATCCACTCCTACCCTAGCTGAGATCATATTTAACCATCTCTCTGACTTCATGTGCAACTTTCTTCACCTTTTTTTCTAACTCCTCTTCCACACTTATCTATATGTTCCATTTTTGCTTATACCCTACACTGTCTAGTAAAATGTTCTATTACATATTGTGTTGACATTGTAAGTAGTATACTATGACATACTTTGTATTGTTATTTTAATATTTTTACTGCTGTCATTGTCTATTTCTTATGTTTGATTTATTCTTACTGTACACCACCTTGAGTGAATAAAAAAAAAAGCAATTCCTAATAAATAATGGAATTGGTGGCATTGCTATTTTTTTAGTTTACTGCTTCTGTTGTGCTCATCGCAGTCCTGTGCACCCCGGTGCCAGATACACTATATCATAGATCAGCTGTTACCAGTGGTGTGCTGGAGCCAGCTCGCTCCGGCTCGCAAGATCCGGTTGTTAAATTTTGCCCGGACTTGCGAGCCGGTTGTTGGAAAGGGCGAGCCGGCTCTCCCTCCCTCCTCCCTCCAGATCCGGTCCCTCACCGATCCTACCTTGACCTTCTGTAAGTCTCGGTGGCCATTTTGAAGCGCGATCGGGTGGTAGAGGAGAGTCAGCGATGGCAGTGGGCAGGCAACACTGCCTGCCCCAAAGAATTTGATGGCCAAGGTAGGGTCGGTGAGGGACCGGATCCGAAGGGAGGGAGGGAGGGAGGAAGCAGGAGAATTTGCGGAACAAGTCGGGAGGGGGTGGCAGGGGAGAGAAGGGAGCTGCTGGTGCATACAGGGCAGGGGAGAGGAGAGGAGGGTCACTGCTGGACATGGGTGGATCATGGAGGGCAGGAGAGGGTCACTGCTGGACATGGGTGGATGGAGGGCAGGGGAGATAAGGGTCGCTGGGTATGGGTGCATGCTGGGCAAGGGAGAGGAGGGTCACTGCTGGACATGGGTGGATGGAGGACAGGGGAAAGGAGGGTCACTGGGTATGGGTGCATGCAGGGGAGAGGAGGGTCGCTGGATATGGGTGCATGCAGGGCAGGGGGAGAGAAGGGTCACTGGACATGGGTGGATGGAGGGCAGGGGGAGAGGAGGGGAGAGAGAAGAAATGCTGGACATGGATGGAGAGGAGGGAAGAGTGAGGAAGGAGATGAGATAAGGGAAAAAGAAGAGAGGAGAAAAACTGCACATGGATGAATAGGCAGAAGCTGAGGACCAGAAATGAAGAAGAAAGGAGGAAAGGAAATAAATAAATGGAAAGGAAGCCCTGGAAACGGAGTTAAGAGGACAGATAGCAGCAGAATCGGATACTGGGCCAGCATGATCAGAAAAACAGTCACCAGACAACAAAGGTAGAAAAAAATCATTTTATTTTCATTATAGTGTTTGGAATATGTTAACTTTGAGAATCAGGTGCTCAACATTAAAAGTTTATATTTATTTACTTATTTATGGCATTTTATCCCACATTAAACATGAATTAGATTGGAACCTGGGATCATTTAATTTTTTTTTCCTGGAGAGAGTAATGCATTGCCCCCCCCCCCCCCCCCCCCGGCTATAGCCAGCTCTGCAATTTTTTTTGGGGGGGTGCAGAGGTGGATGGGGGGGTGCCAAGGTGGACCGGGGAGAGAGCCTGTTGTTAAAAATTTACCAGCACATCACTGGCTGTTACCATCTGCTATTTGCATCACAGAGAGTTGTGACTCCTGAGGCAGATGGCCATATCTGCTGCAACGGAGTGACATGTCAGGTTTGGTACTTGGTTTAATAAATACTGTTTTGGTTCTCACTCCCTGGTTGGAAGTCAGAGTCCATCTCTACTGCTTCTGTCATATATTACATAGACCATGGGGGGTTTCTTCCTGTTTCTTCTTTGTTGATACATTCCAGCTCATTTTCGAAGGAGATCGCCGGCCATCTTCCGACACAAATCGGGAGATGACTGGCAATCTCCTGATCCCAGCCAAATCGATATAATCGAAAGCCAATTTTGGCCACGCCAACCACTTTCTGTCACGGAGCCGGCCAACCTTCAAGGCAGGGTACAGAAGGCGGGGCGGAGGTGTGGTTACGAGATGGCCGGCTTCGCCCGATAATGGAAAAAAGATGGCCGGCTCAGATTAGCATTTCACCGGCTGCACTTGGTCCATTTATTTTTAGGACCAAGTCTGAAAAAAGTGCCCCAATTGACCAGATGACCACCGGAGGGAATCAGGGATCACCTCCCCTTACTCCCCCAGTGGTCACCAACCCCCTCCCACCCAAAAAAAAAACATTAAAAAAAATCCCAGCCTGCATGCCAGCCTCAAATGTCATACCCAGCTCTCTGACAGCAGTATGCAGGTCCCTGGAGCAGTATTTAATGGGTGCAGTGCACTTCAGGCAGGTGGACCCAGGCCCATCCCCCCCTACCTGTTACACTTGCGGTGATAAATGTTGAGCCCTCCAAAAAACCCCAAAACCACTGTACCCACATGTAGGTGCCCCCCTTCACCCCTTAGGGCTATGGTAATGGTGTAGAGGTGTGGGGAGTGGGTTTTGGGGGTATTTGGGGGGCTCATTACCCAAGATAAGGGAGCTATGCACCTGGGAGCTATTTTTTTTTAGAAGTGCCCCCCTAGGGTGCCTGGTTGGTGTCCTGGCATGTCAGGGGGGCCAGTGCACTACAAATGCTGGCTCCTCCCATGACCAAATGCCTTGCTTTTCGCCGGGTTTGAGATGGCCGGGCCCGGTTTCCATTATGGCTGAAAACCAAAGCCAGCTCTCTCTAAACCAGGTGATCTCAACATTTGACCTAAATATTGAGATGTAGCCGGCCCCAACCGTATTTCAATAATACGGTTGGCTCCGCCCCTTTGCAGAGCCGGCCCCGAAGATGGCCGGTGCCATTCGATTATGCCCCTCATTGTATCCTACCAGTAACATCAAGCTGGTTTACAATTCAAATAGAACATATGATACATCCCTAACACTTCCAATTACCCCATATTTTAATTCACTTACTAGAGCAGTTGTGCTTTTATGAAAACTAACACCATTGTCTTACACATTTCATGGACTCTAAACCTGCCCCAAACAAATCCTGTCTTACCAGTTTGTCTTATTTGGAATAAGTAGAGTAATTGCCAGGATAGTTCACTTGTTAATTTTATTTATATTTTATGACCTTCTATTGAGCCAATATATTTTTGAGTAGCTTTCCAAGGGCAGCAGAACCTTCTTCCTCCTGTCAGATGTGGCATGTGCTCGGTGACTCTGAATGTTTAACAGAACAACCCACTGGCCAGTGGCCAATTGATCAGTATGGCAACCCTTTCCTTTGGGCACACTGAAGCAGGCAGCTTTCCATAAGAAATTTTGCAGTATGGCTATCCTGGAAAGCTGAGTGGCTGGATTACCACTGCATGAATAGCGTGATCAAGATGGAAATACAACCCTGCCAGTTCTGAAGTGACCACCGTCATGTGAATGTATTAAAAGTGCTCAACAGGGATCGGTTTCATAGTGTGTTTTTACCACTTATTTACACTGCCTGTCACCACATGTGCACAACTCCCCCTTTCCCTAGCCACTGTCATTGAAATGTTATGATTTGCAGCTTTAGCACAGTCTGCAAGATGAGAGGATGAGGTGTGGAAGGGTGAACTTATGAAGAAAGCACTAGACACCGATTTAGTTAATACTGTGAGATTGCTTTTCAATTGCAGTTCGTGGACTGTTGCTGATTTTGTGTTTTTTGTTTTCTTATGTACTCAGGGTTGGCCCTAGGACTGTGCTGGCCCAAACTTTGGGCAAATTGAGGCAGGCACTTAGGACAGCAGGCTGCAGAGAGTCAGCAAACAGCAGCTATAGTAAAGAAAATCAGTAGCTCATGAGAGCCAAACTCAGAGGATCAGAACATACTTTTAGGTGCAGGGAGGGTGAGCGCACACAAGCTTTTCAATATTTAATGGAGCCTTTTATGAATGATGTCCAAGTCTACATTGTTACAGGAGGGTTGTAGGCAGGGTGGTGTTGGGATGATCCTGCTGATTGAGTTTAATTATTAAAAAGAAGGGAGGGGGGGGTGTGGGGACTGGGAGCAGATACTTCTGACTTACTTCCGTTACAGGGGAATTTACAGTTTACACCAGGTTCTGACAGTCCAACATTTCGCAGATGGGCAGAGTTGGGGATCACAAGACTTGAACACGTTTTGGATTCTAGAGGGAGGATTTTGTCTCTGGGAGCACTGGGGGTGGGCATTAGCCCGACGCATCTATTTGCATACCATCAGTTGACACACTATGTTAGATCCTTGGAGCCCAGTAAGCTGGAGGGAGGTCATGGGCGTAGATTAAGAGCTTTTCTCAGGGATATCCACGGAGATAGATTGTCCGTATCGGGATTACAGAAAGCTATTGGAGAGCTAGAGGGTGAAAAGGACATGGGACAAGTTGGTCAGAGGTGGGCGGTGGATTTGGAGCAACCACAGCTACAGTTGGATTTTCGGAAATTGATATCTCGCATTCCGCAGATTTCTGTAAATGCAGGATTGCAGGAATGCCTGTACATAATACTTTTTAGAGCATATATGGCTAAGAAACAAGTGTTTACATTTGGAGGTGTCGAGGACCCGTTATGTTCCAAGTGCAAACGGGGGGAAGGCACGTTTTTTTCATTCTCTTTGGAAGTGCAGCATGATTCAGATCTTTTGGAAACAGATATTCAGATATCTGGAATCCCTGGTGCTGCACAGGATTCCGTTTTCACCCCTGGGAATAATTTTGGACAAATACGAAGTATTCAGAATTTGTGGTGGAGGGGCTCAGCAGCTCATACGCAACGCCAGCATAGTGGGGAAAAAATTATTATGGGCGCATGGAAGAGTGAGAAATCTCCAGAATACTGGCATTGGAGGAACAAGTTTCATGAGATCATGATTATGGAGCATAGGGGGGTGGGATCCTTCCCCAAGAGACGAAAGGCATTTCTGGATATTTGGGAACCATATATACAGTCGCTGTCACCTAGGGCACGGAGTTTAATATTAAATAGGCTCTGAAACATTTTTATTTATTATTATTATAATTTATTTAGTGTTTGATATCATATATATATTTTTCTATATTTTTTTCTCTCATATTTTCTTCTTGCAAGCTAGAGGGTTCCCTATTGTGAAAGGGGACCATAGGTTAACAGGAAGAGGAGGGTGGTAGTAGCGTAAGGTCCCATTGGATCCATAGTCATGGTGGTGGGCCATCAGAGCCAAGGTGCATCGCTGTGTTGGTAACTAGGGAGGAATGTTTCAGGGGGGGCCTTGCCTGAATCTTATTTCAGGCAACCGCAATGTAAGCTCCTTTTGCTTAATAGTAGATTAACAGGCTACGGCGTAGCCTGGCAAGTTCAGCGAGAGGGAATTAGGAGTCAGTTGTTGTGCTGGTATAGATTTGTTGTATAATTTAATAAAGGGGATAACTGGGAGGGGGAGGGTGGAGCAAGGGAAGGCTTTTAAAGAGGGCTATTTTGCAGTCGGTGTTGCAGTACATAGTTACATACATGTTCTTCTATTGTGTTCTATGTGGAAACTGCAGTGTTAGTGGATTTTATGCGATATATAAGAATTATAGCCTAAACGGAGGTTTAATGAGTAGATTGAACCATAAGATAAGGGAATGGGAGGGAGGAAATATAAATTCATGATGACAACGCAAAGAAGCATTCTGTGTAGTTTGACAAGTTGGTGTTATATACTGATTCTAAATAGAACTGTTTAATTTCTGTATTTTGTTGATCATCAATAAAAATGATTGAACTTAAAAGAAGGGGGGGGGGAGGGATGTATGATTGAAGGTTCAGCTGAGTCCCCCAAGATACTTTCACTGGAGGAGGCAGAGCACAGGGCCTTAGTTTCAGCATCAAGGGTTAGTGATTTGATATACCACCTTTTGAGGTACAACCAAACAGCTTTACATTTATTACACGAAGGCACTGTCTCTGTCCCTAGTGAGCTAAAAGTTTTATAGCTAGGGGAATGGAGGGTTAAATGATTTACTCAGGGTCGAACAGAGGGAATCACATCTAGTGCCCCAGATTCTCAGCCCACTGCACTAACCATTAGCCTCTTTCGCCATCTGTACTTGTACAAGACCCACTCCATCCTGAGCCCTACACTAGGAAGCTTGCATCAGCAAAGGGGGAGTTCCTGAGGCTGGGCAAGTGCTCAGAGCCCCCTACTGCACGCACTGCTTCTGGAGGTGGGAGTAATAACAAAGAAAGGGAGGAAAACAGCTGTTTATTAATAAACACAAAAATCAAGGTAGGGTCATGTGTGTACATAGGGAAAGAACATTTTGAAAAGGTCCCTCTGGCAAACTAATTGTAGTATGAATCAAAGAATTATTAGTAAACATTTGCTTAAGCACAGATATAAGTAAACCAGAGCTCAGTTGTTCTGGACCAAAACAGGACCAGGTATTTACATGATGGGAAATTGTGTTCAAATTTGAGAAAATTCAGTCTTAAGGATAAATACGTAATTTCAGTATTATTTCTTTAACAAGGGCAGTTTAGAGTATAGTTTAGCATGTAAGTCTATTTAGAGTTTGATATTTAAATTTAGAGCACACCATAACAGTTAAAATACATTTGTTTAGTTTCCATTCATCGCAGCTTGAATCTTTGGCTGCAGGCAGAGCACTGGAGTCTCAATGTGTGAATGAGATGGTGCAGGGAGAAGGGATTTAGATGGGTTAGAAATTATATTAGTCTGGAGGAAAGAAGGGCCTAGTCTGGAAAGGATAGACTTCACAGTATCAGGGAAGGACCAGGCTTCTGAAATCAACTTTAAAACTAGAATTTGGGGGAACGCTAACAGTTACTGAAGAGGGCAAGGTTTGGATACCATCAAAACAGTAATGTAAAAGACAAAGCCTTGAAAGACTGCAAGTTATCACTATCAGCTGATAAGGCAAATTGTCAATAGAAACAAAAACATTAGTTGAAGTGTCTATACAAATGCTAGATACCTAAAAAAAAAAAAAGTAAGATGAGAGAATGAAATATATAGCACTAAATTAAAAGTTAGATAGAATAGAGGGGCATAATCGAAAGGCGCCGGCCAAATAGCTGGCCAGCCATCTCTGGTGCCGGTGCCACAAGCGGGCGGAGCCAACCGTATTTTTGAAAAAGATGGCCGGCCATCTTTTTCTTTGCTAATACGGTTGGGCCTGGCCAAATGTCAGAGTTCGCCGGGGTTGAGATGGCCGGCCTCAGTTTTCAGCCATAATGGAAAAAAATGCCGGCGAAATGCAAGGCATTTGGTCATGGGAGGAGCCAGCATTTATAGTGCACTGGCCCCCCTGACATGCCAGGATACCAACCGGACACCCTAGGGGGGCACTTCTAAAAATAACAAAAATAGCTCCCTTCCCTTGGTTGTTTAGCCCCCCAACCCCCCCCCCCCCACCAAAACCCACTCCACACAACTCTACACCATTACCATAGTCCTAAGGGGTGAAGGGGGGCACCTACATGTGGTTACAGTGGGTTTTGGAGGGCTCCCATTTATCACCACAAATTTAACAGGTATGGGGGGGGATGGGCCTGGGTCCACCTGTCTGAAGTGCACTGCACCCACTAAAAACTGCTCTAGGAACTTGCATACTGCTGTCAGGGAGCTGGGTATGACATTTGAGGCTGGCAAAAAAGGTGGGTTTTGTTTTGGGCGGGATGGGGTTGGTGACCACTGGGGGAGTAAGGGGAGGTGATCCCCAATTCCCTCCGGTGGTCATTTGGTCAGTTGGGGCCCCTTTTTGAAGCTTGGTCGTGAAAAAAAAGGGACCAAGTAAAGCCGGCGAAATGCTCGTCAAGCCTGGCTTTTTTTTTCCATTATCAGGCGAAGCCGGCCATCTAGTGAACATGCCCCCGTCCTGCCATCACTACCCTACTGACACGCCCCCTTGATGTTTCGCCAGCTCCGTGACGGAAAGCAGTTGAACCTAGCCAAAATCGGCTTTCGATTATACCGATTTCGCCGGGTTCAGGAGATCACCGGCCATCTCCCGATTTGTGTCGAAAGATGGCCGGCGACCACTTTAAAAAATGAGCTGGATGGGCATTTCTGAGACCTGGTGGAAGGAGGATAACCAGTGGCACACTGCCATACCAGGGTACAAAATTAGATGACAGTGAGAGTAGATCAAAGTGCTGGAAGATTAGTTACAGGTTAGAGAGGGCATTGCATCAAATAGAATAATATTCTACAAGAACAGGATAGAAATTCCACGTGTAAAGGAAAAAGGCGAGCGAGGGGTATACTACTGTCTACATGGCCAGAATGAAGGTCCCATTATTAAAGGGCAGACTTCCATGCAACCTTCAGTTGTACTCAGTATCGCCTCACCGGCAATTGTTGGAACAATAATGAAGACATTCAACGAGATTCAGAGGTAGAGTTGCAAATACACCAAGATCCAAGGAACTGAAATGGCAAACTATCTTTAAGATGTCTGAGATACATACACAGGGTGTATGTTGCTTCTTTAAATATGAAGTAGAAAAACTTAATCCATAGCACACTTAGCTGTAGGGGCAAAACCCTTGCCTATAACACAATTAAAGTTTGGTAACAATCTCAGCACCAGATGCATCAAGCCATGCAGCAATGCAGTATGAACTGTGCCCCGATTCAAGGTCCAGCATCAGCAAAAATGGGATTGCTTATGGACTGGTTTGCCTAATACAATCACCTGACAACATTCTTGCTCAGTGACATGCACCCCAAGTCAGGCTGACTCAGCCACTTTGGAGCCTGACCTCCAGGAATTCCACATTTGCTAATACAAAGTGGATATTCTATTAATTTCCCAGGTCAGAAGGTCCAGACCATTGGGAGGAGGTTGCTTATTTTCAAGGACTTTGCCTCCACCAGAATTATATAAAGAAGCATTGGAAACCAAGGGTAAAAAAGCTAGTTTTTCCACTTAGAAATCTGAATGATGGTAATTCAGGCCATTAGCCATCCTCTCTGCTGCTGGAACTTGTCAAGGATCTTCTGCATCCAGATGTTCATCTGCTACCCTCATCTATATCCAGGTTGTATTCCAGCTCTGTTACTGCTAAGGGGTAACGATAGGAGGCCTGACCCAGAGTTTAATGTGCATTTACTCTGACCTAGTCTGAGAATTCAGGGAAATGATAGACAAATGTTCATATCTTGCATTTGCCTGAAAAATGTCAGTTACTCATATTTTAACTTTTGTCAGTTTTACTTGCTTGTAAATAAATTGCCTTTATTTGTATAATAATTGGCTTGTTTCCTTGCTTGTCAGTTCCCAGAGCAATAGAACTTGGATTTGTATAATTTTAGTGGGATGGATTTTAGTTACTGATAATAGAGGTACCATTACACACAATACTGCGGTATAACCATAGTAATTATAATTACAGTTTAAATTAATAATATACTGACAGGCCTATAGGACTGTGCTGTTATAATTGCTTTCTAATTTGAGTCACAAGTGTTTAGTTCTTTTGTTTATGGTGCTTCAGTGTAGTTCAATTGGCGTAGTTCCCAGAACAACGTCCTTATTGCTTGTTGATAGTAAGCTGTATAGCTATCAAGTTTATGTTAAAAGGAAAAAAGGTTTAACATTTAAGCTGTAAGTGTAAACAGTGAGACAAATACATTGTTAACTCTTTCAGTCTGTTAGTAAAACGGTGCTTCTGATTGCTTATTGAGTTCCATTGTATGATATATTTAAGCCTATTTAAGGGCCAAGTTGTTCGGTTTAGTACAACACACAAATATCAGACAGCAGAAGTACTATTGCCCTCTGGGAAACTAAGTCATATGAAGGGATTAGGGGTCTTATTGTGTTA
Source organism: Microcaecilia unicolor (assembly GCF_901765095.1). NCBI lineage: Eukaryota > Metazoa > Chordata > Amphibia > Gymnophiona > Siphonopidae > Microcaecilia > Microcaecilia unicolor. The sequence goes on along the minus strand of NC_044043.1, from coordinate 101,655,283 downwards.
AACCATGAAGGTCTTACTGTGGCAGACTGAGGAGCCATTTTCTCAGGCTGTGGTTTCCTTAGGTGCCAGTGGTTGTGGCTTACTGTGCAGGGCCATTACTTCAGAGAAGGCATTGTCAGGTAAAGGTGACCCCTACAAATCTGGATTTAACTTTTGGCAGAAGGGGAAAAAAATACCACCCTCTGCAGGCATTAACAGAGAGGTTGACTTGAATGCAGTTTCCCCTTTGTTAATCTATCTTCACTGGTTACCTATCGACTTTCATTCAAATAAAGATCCTCTGTCTCACGCCCAAGACTTTTCACGTAGGGTCCCCCTCCTATCGATGTATTCCCTATACTCCCGCTCAAGCTCTTCACTTCCTTGACTCCAATCATGTTGACCTGTCCTCCCCTACAGTTGCCCATCATCAGTCTACTCGTTAACACAGTTGGGGTTTTTTTCTTTTCTTATTGTACTACCCCACAACTCTGGAATAAACTTCCCTCCTTCATTTTATTAGAAACTACAGTGATAATTATTGTTATGAAGGTTTTGCTATTCTTTCATATTTATGCTGCTGGTTATGTTATGAATTGTAAACAGCCTAGATCCTTCTACTGAAAATCACAGTATACGAAAAGTTTTAACAAACATAAGCAAAGATATGGGCATTGAATACTGCACGTTCAGGCCTTACAGGGGGCACAAAAGGAGCGAGACCCTCCAAGCAAACCAAGGAAGATCAGGAATTGTCAGATGGAGTAGATTCAGGGGCTGAAGCATAAAAGTGATGATTTAGTAAGAAAAGACATGCTGTTGGCTGGAGGGACAATGCAAATTTTGCCATTAGGGACACAATGTTTATAGGAGAACCGCGTCTGTGTGCCAGAAGGTAGCCACTCAAATCCAATCACACCTGCAGCATCAGGTCTTGGAGGGAAAGAACACTACACTAATGGAAACCTGGCAGAGAGTAAAGGCATTCTCCAGCAATTGTGGTCACTTAATGAGACCCATCACCATTAAAGTGGAATAACTTGAAGGCTATAATGAGGTACAGAAGTGGTAGCAGTTCAATATGCAAAATAGGGTGTCAGCCTTGAGGCAACACCAGGTAGGCCAAAGGGAAAATGAAGCTACCCCACTGCTCAAGGAGATATAGGAGCAGTACCTCTTGACGCTTAGACAACGCCTATGCATCAATACCAAAGAGTACCCAAATTAACATAGGAGCTGGAGGGGGAGGAGGGGGGGGGGGGGCTTTGCTTTCAAACCACTGTAAATCAATAACTGGAACAAATTAAGCTCCCATCGCAATCCAGCTATTTGCTGAAAATTTTGATTTGCAAACACAAAGTGGTTATACTGCAAAGCAAGCGCTGTAAGATCTACTAAAAACTGAGAAGGAACTAAATGCAGGAAAGGGTGACTGCAACCCACCGACATCACTGACAAAGAAGAAAAAAAAAAAAGTTGAAATGGTCCATCCAGCCCAGTATCCTGCTTTCAACAGTGGCCAATCCAGATAACAAGTAACCCAAATAGTACTACCATTCCATGCTACCAGTTGCTTCCCCCCTTGTCCATCTCAAACGTGTCCAAAACCTTTTTAAAAACCAGATGTGCTAACCACCGTTACCACATGCTCTGGAAATGGGTTCCAGAGCTTAACTATTAATTAAATTAAAAAATATTGTTTTACAAGTATTTCCATGTAATTTAATTGAGTGGCCCCCTAGTCTTTATACTTTTTGAAAGTTAAAAATAAAAATTTTTACCTGTTCTACCCCACTCAATCAGAGGTGGCCGGTTCAAATCCCACTGCTGCTCCTTGTGATCTTGGGCAAGTCACTTAACCCTCCCCATTGCCTCAGGTACAAACTTAGATTGTGAGCCCTCCTGGGACAGAGAAATATCCAGTGTATCTGAATATGACTCACCTTGAACTACTACTGAAAAAGGTGTGAGCAAAAACCTAAATCTAAATTAATCTCCCCCCCCCCCCCAGCAGTCTTTTCCAAGCTGAAGAGCTCTAACCTCTTTAGCCTTCCCTCATGAAAGGAATTCCATCTCCTTTACCACTTTGGTCACTCTTCTTTGAACCTTTTCTAATTCCGCTGTACGTGAGATATGGTAACCAGAATTGAATACAATACTCAAGGTGAGGTCGCACCATGGAGTGATAAAGGTATTATAGTATTCTTGGTCTTATTTACCATTCCTTTCCTAATAATTTCTAGCATCCTATTTGCTTTTTTTGGCTGCTGCTACACACGGGCCAGAAGATTTCAGCGTATTATCTACAAATGATGACACTTAGATCTTTATCTTGGGTGCAGACGCCCAAGGTGAACCCTAGTATCAGGTAACTATGATTTGGATTATTCTTCCCAATGTGCATCACTTTGCATTTGTCCACATTAAATTTCAAACATGTGTGGGATAAACATAAAGGAATCCTGTTCAGAAGGAATGGATCCTCAGGAGCTTAACCGAGATTGGATAGCAGAGCCGGTAGTGGGAGGCAGGGCTGGAGGTTGGGAGGCGGGGATAGTGCGGGGCAGACTTATATGGTCTGTGCCAGAGCCAGTGGTGGGAGGCGGGACTGGGGGTTGGGAGGCAGGGATAGTGCTGGGCAGACTTATATGGTCTGTGCCAGAGCCAGTGGTGGCAGGCGGGGATAGTGCTGGGCAGACTTATACGGTCTGTGCCCTGAAGAGCATAGGTACAAATCAAAATAGGGTATACACAAAAAGTAGTACACATGAGTTGTCTTGTTGGGCAGACTGGATGGACCGTGCAGATCTTTTTCTGCCGTCATCTACTATGTTACTATTTGGATGCCCAACCAATTGTTTAAGGTGTTCCTGCAATTTATCCACAGTCAACATGTGTTTTAACGATTTTGAATAGTTTTGTCTCATCTGGAAGTTTAATCACCTCACTTGTTCTGATTTCCAGATACCACCGGTCCCAGTACAGATCCCTGTGGCACTCCACTATTCACCCTTCTCCATTGAGAAAAATGGCCAGTAACCCTACCATCTGTTTTCTGTCCAATAACCAATTCCTAATCAACAGTACATTGCTTCCTATCCGGTGACTAATTCTGAGACTCTCATGAGGAACTATCAAAAGCTTTCTAAAAATCTAGATAATCAACGGGCTCTCCTTTATTCACATGTTTATTCACACCTTCAAAGAAAGGAAGCAAATTGGTGAGGCAGGGGACTTCCCTTGGCTGAATCCATACTGACTGTACCATTAAACCATGTTTGCCTATGTGTTCTGTAATTTTGTTCTTGATAAGTTTCCACTATTTAGCCCATCAATGAAGTCAGGCTTACCAGTAATTTCCCAGATCACCCTGGAACCCTTTTAAAAAGGTTGGCATTAGATTGACCACCCTCCAATCTTCAGGTACTATGGATGATTTTTAGCAGGTTACAGATCAACAGCAGATCAGCAATAGCATGTTTTTCAGTACTCTAGGGTGCATGCCATCTGGTCCAGGTGATTTGTTACTCTTGTTTTTTTTATTTGTCTCAGTAAATCTTCCAGGTTCACTGAGATGATTTCAGTTCCTCTGCATCATCACCCTTGAAAAACATTTCTAGTACAGGTAGATATTACATCATCTTCTGTAAAGAGTGAACCAAAGAGTTCTGTCTCTCAGAGACTTGTCCTCAGAGTGCCCCCTATTTCCAGCCATTTTATATACCACAAATTGATCCATGGCAGGCAAGCTAAGCAGTTTACAACTCACTAATCATAAAAGTCTGCCCTGTGAGTGGGGAAAATGGAGGGGAGGAGATATGGAAGGAGAGGGTGAGAACTGCTCGATAGTAGGAAAAGCTGAAGAAAATAAAAAGCTTTTTAAAAGCACCTTGTGCCCTGAGAGAAGAGGAAAGATAATTCCACAGTCTGGGCTCTACATAACTGAACACCCATATCACAGGAAAGTGTAAAGTTAGAAAGCTGCAAGAGATGGAACACAAATTATCTGAAGAAGACCAAAGAGCTTTGGCAGGATGCCTTCACGGGCTTTCTGCTTCTGCCTGAAAAAGTTGTTACTGTGAGCTTTTGCCTCTGCTGCAAGTTTCTCTTCATATTTGTAGGCTTCTTTATCAGTGCTGTGCATCTAACTTGCCAAGTGCTTATATTTATTATTTTCTTCATTTGGGTAATTTTTCCTTGCTTTGAAAGGAGGTTTTTGGCTCTACACCTTTTTTACCTATTAAGCCACACTGGCTGTCGTTTGCTCTTCTTTCCACCTGAAACCAAATCTGCAGCCAAAATCTGCCTCTATATTGGCTGGAACTAGAACTAAGGCCCTGCCCCACCACTGCAAGCCTTTCCCCTCCCCTCTTCTGAGGCAGCCTCTCATCCCAACAGAAAAATAAAAACTTGTTCCCTTCCCAGGCAGTCCAACTCCATCCTTCCGCACTCAACTGCCTAAGTGTCATTGTGGTGAGGGGATTTATATGGAGATGAGGTCCTCAATAGTGAGGACACAACCTCCAAAGATTTGTTGACCTGCTAGTAAGGGAGATTCCTAGTGGAGCAGACTATTTATTTATTTAGGCTCCATCTCTTTGTTGCAGCCAAGTTTGCCCCCTCAGTTAACTGAATTGGTCCCAAGGGTGAATTAAGCTGCGAGGATGACATCTCAAACATAAGATGAGGAAAAGTGATATTGAAAATGTAAATGTATAGGAGTGACAAAATTTAAGGACAGCAGGGAAATCTGAATAGTCCAGCAGAGAAGATGGTTCTGAAAAGTGTTCCCTGTCCACAATCAGGAGCCTTGAATTCAGATTCAATGAGCTAGAGAACACTGCAGGCAGGATCTGTCCAGAGAATATGTAGCCAGCAAGTGTGCCCGCATCTCGCAAAGCAGTGAACACACAAAAAGCAGAGCATGCCACAAAGTTCTCAGATTAGATACACTACAGTCTTTTGTACCAAGTTGTGGGATGTGTCAAATTATGCAATGCCAAAAGCAAAAAAGTGGGGTATGTCAGTGCAATACAATTCAAATTCTGAATGGCGTAATAGTTTTAACAGATTGTGATAATTAAAAAAAAAGACTAAGTAGAAAACAGGCATTTAAAGAATTTTATTTATGTAACAAGAGAAATACCATAACCTCTTAAGCTTTGTAACAATTTCACAGAGATGCCTTTCAGTACTCCATTTAAATGAAAGCCACAGTCAAGTTTACAGTAGGATGAACTGATCGTACAGCTAATGCAAATATAGCAGAAGACATGAAGAGCTTAAACAGTACCTGTGTCTGGCCAGTTTTCAACAGACCTTTTACAAGAACTGAAAAATGTTACAATTCACAGCTATTTGTTACAGCGCAGCTCAGCACAAATCCTGCTGGTCTAGGTTGTGTCCACAGCCAATAAAAACTTGTCTCAAAAAAACACAGTAAATCACAAAGTAAGTTACTGCTATTAACCATGTAGAATGTTTTTACAACATGAGAGATTGACTAAATTCACGGACTGTGACCTTAAACCTGATGCCATTTTATTCCTAGACATCTTCCCCCACGTGAAAAATTATGATACAACTAGCTGCTTAAAGTTTTTCTAATCAGTAGTCTTGAAATAATGGCTCAGACTAATAGCCGATAAAAAATATGGCAACCACCATGTATTAAAAATATCACCAATATGGCACAGATATGAAAATGTAAACGTGGGCTGCTGTTTTTAAATACCTACTTTTCTGGAGCTGAAGCAGCAACTCCTTGGTGTAATAATTCACTTAAATGTAGTACAATTCATATTGCATCATCCCTGAACATACATAAATACATGACCCCCACAACCTATCATGCTGTTAAGCTAATAGCACTGAACACAGTAGGTTATACATTTGGACACAGTCCAATTGCTCAATACTGGATTATTCTGTGCAAAATAAAAAAAAATGTACATGTTTTCTTCTTCCTGATGCCAACTCCACCTAGTTTATCCCAAGTCATCCTGGTTATCAACTTAAAGTATAGAAGTATAGGGCATTAATGAAAGCAGGCATAACTTGGTAAACATTGAGGAGTGAATTTTTACACTTAAAATCTAAAAACCAAAAGAAAAAGACTGTTAGAACTATTTTCCCCTTTGCTTGTTCAAACTTTCTATTTTGAGCTAACCTTGCAACACTAAATCAGTTATTCATACATCTTTGGATTTCTTTGAGAAAAACATGCAAACAAAAACCAGACAGCTTCATCAAATTATGTTCCTGTACAAACTGCATGATTGAGAAGTATACTAAGAGAAAGCTAGTCCTTTATACCACCTTTAAAAAGTGTACAAGAAACCACCTGATTACTATAAAACCAGTGTCAATATGACACTGCCTTAAATCAAGTATATACATAAAAGTCTATAAAAGACCACTAAAATATTTCCAGCATGTGATGTCTAGTCGCTATGGAAGTGCCTGAACAAACGGAAGCAGCTAAACCAGCAGCATTAAATTTATAAAAGTGTCTCATAACAAAAATGACAGTGGACTGGCTTGCTGGTAGAAGCTATAGTTTCCAAAATATATACATGGATGAGGCTTCAATCACAGAAAGGTGCCAGATGATCTCTGCACCGGACTATTTTCAGATCCTCCGGAAATCCTTGTGCCAACTGCTTGCACTTTTCAAAGCATGCATATTCGTGTTCCAAACATACTTTTTTGCTCCCTCACTGCAGTGTGCATCTTTCCAAAAGCTAGCATCTGAGTTGTTTTCAGTTTGTGGGGTTCCTTTTATCACATTTAAAAATAAGATCTGCTACGCCATCACCCTTTTTAATAAGTCTGGTGTTTCTTGCTTTATACACTAATTCTAGATGTAGAAATGTTGTAAAACAAAGCTGAAATGTTATACTAAGGCGGAGGCGGGGCTGGTGGTTGGGAGGCAGGGATATAGTGCTGGGCAAACTTATACGGTCTGTGCCAGAGCCGGTGGTGGGAGGCGGGACTGGTGGTTGGGAGGCAGGGATAGTACTGGGCAAACTTATACGCTCTGTGCCAGAGCCGGTGGTGGGAGGCAGGGATAGTGCCGAGCAGACTTATACGGTCTGTGCCAGAGCCGGTGGTAGGAGGCGGGGCTGGTAGTTGGGAGGCTGGGATAGTGCTGGGCAGACTTATACGGTCTGTGCCAGAGCCGGTGGTTGGGAGGTGGGGATAGTGCTGGGCAGACATACGGTCTGTGCCAGAGCCGGTGGTGGAAGGCGGGGCTGGTGGTTAGGAGGCGGGGATAGTGCTGGCCAGACTTATAAGGTCTGTGCCAGAGCTGGTGGTGGGAGGCGGGACTGGTGGTTGGGAGGCGGGGATAGTGCTGGGCAAACTTATTCAGTCTGTGCCAGAGCAGGTGGTGGGAGGCGGGACTGGTGGTTGGGAGGCAGGGATAGTGCTGGGCAAACTTATACGCTCTGTGCCAGAGCCGGTGGTGGGAGGCAGGGATAGTGCTGGGCAGACTTATACCGTCTGTGCCAGAGCCGGTGGTGGGAGGCAGGGCTGGTGGTTGGGAGGCGGGGATAGTGCTGGGCAGACTTATACAGTCTGTGCCAGAGCCGGTGGTTGGGAGGCGGGGATAGTGCTGGGCAGACTTATACGGTCTGTGCCAGAGCCGGTGGTGGGAGGCGGGGATAGTGCTGGGCAGACTTATACGGTCTGTGCCAGAGCCGCTGGTAGGAGGCGGGGCTGGTAGTTGGGAGGCGGGGATAGTGCTGGGCAGACTTATACGGTCTGTGCCCTGAAGAGCACAGGTACAAATCAAAGTAGGGTATACACAAAAAGTAGCACCTATGAGTTATCTTGTTGGGCAGACTGGATGGACCGTGCAGGTCTTTTTCTGCCGTCATCTACTATGTTACTATGAGTTAGAAGAAATTTTTGCAGCGTTCTGTACCACACCACTTAGTTATTAAGTCACAAGGTGCAGTACAAGTCTTAACTTTAGAGTCTGGGGGAGCTTTTTAATTTACAAAAATTAGCATCATCACAAAAGTGGCTCTGGTTATAAGTCCTACTCTAACTTTATTTGGCATTTGATATAGCTAAGGCAGCAAAGGGTCCTTTCTGTGGTAAAATCAAAGCGGTTGAATTATATACAGGTGTTCTCTGTCCCTAGTGGGCTCACAATTCAAATGGCTGAGGCCACTTTTAGTGCAGTAGTAAAATCACCCCCAATTTCAATTTTCCCAAACTACTCGATTAGCACAGGGCACAGCTACTCTGCTCCAAACACGCCCCTTGCACTAAAAAAAAAAAAAAAAACTTTTTTTTTTTGGGTTTAAAGCACATGGGTAGCGAGTGCTAATGCCAAAACTACTATGCGATGTGCCTTTCAGCATGCAGTTAAGCACTAAGTATTTTTGGACTTGGGGCAATGAAGGATTAAGTGACTTGCCCAGGATCATTGGGAGCTACAGTGGAAACAAACCAGTTCCCAAGGTTCTCAGCCCATTGTGCTAAGCATTAGGGCCACTGTATCTAGAACTCATTTAGTGCATTAGAAAGAGCAGACAGTTCAATTTTCTCCTAATAATGGTATAAAAAGTTGGATATTTATACCTTCAGGAATGCGTTCAATTCTCTACCTACTTATGCATGGAAACCTTGGCCATCTTCTACTGAGGTAAGACAGTGCAAGGAAGCTCTTCATATCAGTATGATGAAGGCTGGTTTGTCTGAAAAGTTATTTTGCTTCCTTTGCCAGTGAAGGATAGTGTCAGGAGTTTTATCCTACTCTGTCCTATGTTAATTCTATGCAAAAGTTAGCTTTACTCCTCCAAAGTCGACAGCAACATTCTGCTATTTCACATCTATTTAAAGCAGCATTACTAAAAATCTGTTTTTAAAGTAGTCAGTTATAGATCATGCGATGCCGTGAGCTCAGAAAGACATGGATCAGACCACCTCCAGGGTGCCTGAATCCATCCGCTTCCAACTTGCTGGAGGACAAGATGGAGGCTGTGCCAAGGGCATTTCTCGGTTTACAGAGGCCACTTTAAAAGAAACGTCCCCATGTGGTTTCCTTGTTTAATTTAGAAAATATGCTAGCTAAAACAGTGTGCCAGATTTCGAGAAGAGCACATCAGGGATGGAAGACGTAGGCATGAGGAGTGCAGAGTTCAAGGCCCCTCAAGAACTTGTGCACACACAATGAAAAACTGGAGGAAGAAGTGATCTTAGCAGGCATGAAGGGCTTGAGATCACTTGTGGGTAATGTGTCTCTTTGGGAGATGTAATACAAAATAAGTCTGGGATGTTCTCTCGCTTGGGTGAGTTTATATTTCTGAGGACATCTCAATTAATTTACTACTACTACTACTATTTGACATTTCTAAAGCGCTACTAGGGTTACGCAGCGCTGTACAATTTAACATAGAAGGACAGTCCCTGCTCAAAGGAGCTTACAATCTAAAGGACAAATGTACAGTCAGTCAAATTGGGGCAGTCTAGATTTCCTGAACGGTATAAAGGTTAGGTGCCGAAAGCAACAACTATAGAGTACTAGGTCAATCTTTTCACTATTAGGGCTCCTGGAGTATGTTTAGGAATAAGCACTCTTAAAACTTCAAGCAACGCCAGCATTTTTGAAGTGTGGATATCTTGAAGCCTCTTTGGGGCATATGGTTTGGACATGCCCATTAAATCAAACATTTTGGGGCATGTATATTTCACTTTGTTGGCCAGATCTGTTTTGCGACTTTGGCTATGTTCCTGAGCCTTGAAAGTGGGGGCAAGAGCCTTACTGAAATGGGCAATTTTGATGAAACTGAAGGTTTTGTAGCTTTGGATTTCTCCAGACTTGCCCTCAGAACAATTACGGCAAAGATAATTCCTTTGCTTTTCATGGAGAGATATGGGAGCCTTTCTGGAATACTTTATCAAGGGCTCAAAGTCAGATTTTTGTGTTGAGGTACTGGCAGTTGGGTAGGGAGAAGGGTGGGGGGAGTTTGGGGATACTGTAAGGTTTAGTGAGTAAAGTGTCCTGTTCCTTGCAGTTGCCTGCTTGAAAAGGTGCTGTATTGGATATGATATGTTGGTTAGTATGCTATCCTTGTTTTGTACATACTCAATTAAAAATTACTTCAAAATAAAAGTTGTCAGTTAAAATCATTACCCTACTTCAGCATAGAGAAGGTTTAAAGTTTTCAAACTTTCCCCCTATTTAGTCACTCTCACCGCTGCTGCCCTGGCCGACAAGCTGCCTGTGGAGGTAATGTAACGTCATACAGAGTGCCATCCAGAGAAGAGCTTTAAAAGTAGGTGTAAAAAAGTGCACAATTTGAAAAACTACATAAATATACAAAATAAAATAGATCCAAGGATGAGAAAGCAGCTGCAGCAGCTCATGTTGGAGTCTAGCTAGTCCCACTGAAAGTTTTGCTCAAGCAAAGTGAACAAAAAAGGAAAGATTACAATCTCTCCACCTTTACCCACTAGCTAAAATGGGCCCCAAACTGCTATACAAACATTTCACTTTTCTGGTATTTATCCCAAATCCCCTACATAAGTCATGATATAAGAATGTACACAAAATGTTCCACTTCAGGACTCTGAAAATGGACACCTCATCGACCTTTGTACTGAACTGGTATCTCCTCAGTGCCAGCACCTCACAAAGCTGCTTCCTGGGTTTTGTTCATTAAAGATGTTGAAGTAATGTGTCCAAAGGTCAGCCTTGGGAAAAGGCACATTTAAACAGTTTTTACACCCATCAACATTTTCTATAAGAATAGAAGTTTACAGCACCGATTCCAGGGCGGGGAAAGGGAGGGGGGGGGGGGGTTTCACTGGACCCTGTGTCAGAATTTTACAAGTCCTTGTTTTTTTGCTCATGTCTTCTCTCCAGAAGATGTTGGCCATCAGCTGACAGAGCCGTCTGTCTCACTATCCTTTTCAAACTCATCTTGAATGTCATCTGTGTTCCCAGAGTCACTGCTTGCTACTGAACTGTTAGATGGAGAATTCCTGTGGAAATAAAAGTAAGGCTCAAACCTATAAAAATTAAGCAAAAACATGCACTGACATGACACTAGCTTTTGACAACTCCTTATTTCATATTTAAGCAAAAAGATTGATTTAAGAAAAAATTGAGCTTAATTGGTCAGGGCCCCCATCAGTATATGTATGTATAGTAGTTATAGTTATGGGTTTCCCCATTTGCAAGGCTATTTTGAAGGCAGCAACCGAAATTACTCGTTAAGAACATTTATATTTAACTATTGCTAAACTATTAAAGCGGGCCATTTGCATAAATTCCAATGAACTGGAAATTAGTCTTAGAATGTGCAAGTTACAAATCAAGACATACTTATAGAAATTAAATGTGAATTTTAGGTCACAGCCATATTCTTTTGAGTTGCATGGGAACACATGCTAAGCTTTACCAAACCTGGCTCTATTGCTGTATGCGTTATCTGCGTTAGTATGATTCTCCCAAGTGCTCCTCCCTAGAATAACTTCCTAATTCATTTGACCTCAAGGGCTGTTCAGTACAGCCCATGAAGTTAATCAACATTAAGACGGCAAAAACACAGCACTGAATATATTTGTACAGCCCCTTAACCACAGTAGTAATGCTTAGAACATAAGAGTCTAATTAAGAAGACCTTATTTATAAGTGTGGGGAGTATTCCAATATCAATTATATTCCTCTCCCAAACACAAATTATTTAAATGCATGTATATTTTCAATCTGTTATTCCAACATATATGATATTGATGGAGTTCTACATATTACTTTAAATATATGGGGATCTTCAGATTTCTATCAGGTATTTCCATCATATGGGAACAATGTCCCTAGTTGTTAATGGTGTTCCTTTCATCCTCATTGATCAACCCATAAAATATTACTCACTTTTATACAGATATGCGTTTTTTCTAAACTGGTTTTTTAATTAAATACTTTTTTAGTATATATATATAAATATTACTTAGCTTAATTTAGCCAGAGAATATAGCAGCAATTTTCTATCCAGCTCAAACCTCTGCCGACATGGCCAGGTTTCGTTAATACTTCCTCAGGGAAGAGGCTAGCATGACTGAGACGCAGTGATAATCATGCTAGCCTCTTCCCTGAGGAAGTATTAACGAAACCTGGCCATGTCGGCAGAGGTTTGAGCTGGATAGAAAATTGCTGCTATATTCTCTGGCTAAATTAAGCTAAGTAATATTTATATATATATATACTAAAAAAGTATTTAATTAAAAAATCAGTTTAGAAAAAACGCATATCTGTATAAAAGTGAGTAATATTTTATGGGTTGATCAATGAGGATGAAAGGAACACCATTAACAACTAGGGACATTGTTCCCATATGATGGAAATACCTGATAGAAATCTGAAGATCCCCATATATTTAAAGTAATATGTAGAACTCCATCAATATCATATATGTTGGAATAACAGATTGAAAATATACATGCATTTAAATAATTTGTGTTTGGGAGAGGAATATAAGTGATATTAGAACATAAGAGTAGCACATACTGCGTCAGACCAATGGTCCATCTAGTCCAGTATCCTGCTTCCAACGGTGGCCAAGCCAGGTCACAAGTACCTGGCAGAAACCCAAATCTTGGCAACATTCCATGCTACCAATCCCAGGGCAAGCAGCTGCTTCCCCATGTCCGTCTCAATAGCATGTAGATAATTTTACTTACCTGTAGCAGGTGTTCTCCATGGATAGCAAGTTACAAGTCCTTACAGCATGGGCAATATCAAACAGCCCACACAAGAAAGCTTCTCCAGTTGCTTCACTGCACGTGTGCCCTTTCCCCAACTGCCACTATTGCACAGGACCACTTCATAGTCGGCTTGAGAAGAACATAACTTCTTAGGGAGGTGGTTGGTTACCAAGGACTTGTATCCTGCTGTCCATGGAGAACACAAGAATGACAGCAAATCCTTCCAGCATGAACTCCATAGCTACAGCCTGCCTGGGAAACAAGGATATGCAACAGGCAAACATGCCAACTAGCTATTTGTCTTGGGGGGGGGGGGGGGGGGGGGGGGCAGGGGGATAACATGGAACAGGAGAGAAGGAGGATGGTATTTGATTTTAATTGCCAAAAATTCTGGAGGGTAGACAGGTCACATCAGGAGTCCTTTTGTATGAACAGACATCCCATATTATAGTACTGAAAAATATTCTCCATAGCTCTTACATTGTGAGCTGTAATATGATCTTGGACTGCACGTCCTTCCCGTATGCCGGGTAGGTTTGACTTTCATTTAGCTAGTTAGTGTTGCTGGCAGCCCCTGTCCTATTTGGGTGAAAAGAAAATAGTTGGGTAGACCAAAGGATTTAGTCCCGTTCAAATGGGTCAAGGCTTTCTTGCAATCTAATGTGTGCAGTGTGCTTTCAGATTTTGGTAGGTGTGAGGCCTGGGAAAAGTGTTGACCAGACAATAAGACTACGATGGAAATCTGACACTACTTAGGAAGGAACTTGGGAGGAGTGTGTTGACCCACCCTGTTAAATTAGTGTAAGGTGGATAGGTTAATAGATCCTGGAGCTAGCTCACTCTGAAGTCATCGCCATTAAAAACAGGCCAGGTACTTTAGTTCACAGTTATCAAGTTCGCTTATTTGTCGATATCACAGTTTTGAGTGGGTTAATAAATTATGGTCCCATGAAATTAAGACTTCAATAGAAGTCCCACATAAGTGGAACTAAAGGCGTAGAGAGATGGTCTTATGGTGTTAAGCACTAATTACACTAAGGTGTACCCTAAAGAAGTGCTTTTATACCTGAGGGACAAATGTACAAGGAATCTAGGGCTTTTGTCACAACAGATGGTAGACCTCCTCCACTTAAATCCAAGACATTTGAGTGAAATCTCTCCTGGAAGCCAGTATATTGGGATTTTAAGAGTACCTGGAGCTTGTGTTATCAATGAATTCCCCAGTTCATGAGTCTTCTTATGGAAAGTTCCACAGAAATAGAAAATGATGGCAGAAAAAGACCAAATGGCCTGTCTGCCCATTCATAGTCTCTCTCTTTCTCTCAGATCTATGTGATTGTCCCACACTTATGAATTCAGATAGTCTCCACCACCTTGAGAAGCCGCTCCATATATCTACACCCTTTCTGTAAAATATTTCCTTACATTACTCAAGTCTATTCCATTTTACTTTCATCCCATATGTTGGACTTACACAGAGTAACGTTTGTAAGTTTTCCCCCTTTTATCGTATTTCAGCTTTCAGTAAAAATCTTATTGCTTGAAAGCCTATATTAAAGGATACTAGTCAGAAAATCTTAAAGTTTCCATGTACACGTGACTGGCTCTGTGGAAAGATGAAGGCTGAAGTGGTCCTATGTGACAGCAGACGGAAAGAAATGGTGCATGGTTGGTGAATTGACTCAAAAGCTTCTGGAAAGGCTTTCTAGTGTGGAGGACCAACATGCTTGCTGTGAGAATTGCTATCCTACTTGTCCTCAAAGAAAAACCATGATTATAACGATTAGGCTCTCTCTCATAATTAATCATAATTAATGAGTGGACTAAGACTTGTAAACAAAAATATAACAATGACAAAACCCACTTGACTAGTGTGTAGTCGAGATGATTCTTTGGTAGTGCATACAGTACATATTCCCATCTGCAAAACACCAACTCCTCAACTCCTCTCCACCAGCCCTGTATTTGTCCCAGTACTAGCTTTCCTCAATTTGTTGATTCTTCTGCCTGAGGTGGCCTGCACGCATTCATTCTCTCCAATGGAGAAATTAGGATTTACCTGTTAACTTCCTTTTACTCCCACCAGACAGTCCAGAACCCTGAGGATTTTTCCTGTCAACCAGCGAAATATTGAATTGTAAGCTCTGTCCTATAAGGGTACTATGCAACTTGAGCTCTCCAATATTTCTCAATCTCCAGCAGATGGTGATGGGTGGTCAGTGCAGCTCCTGGGTAAGGAGGTCTTACCTCCATAATAATTTTCAGAGATATTGGATAAATCCTGATAGGAAAAATGGATTACTCACTGACTCAAAGTGTCTAAAACCTCTTTTAGTAACACTGCCAGTGGCGTTTTCAGGCTAAACTACAGCAAATATGCACATAGCCTGAAACCCCAACTAGCTGTGGATCATTGGGCTAGGTTTGAGGAGCCTTACAAGATGGCTGTTATATTTTGGGGTGAATCCCTAACCCAAACTGCTTAGCTAATCTCGCTGTAACTTGTTACACTGGTGGAATGCTACCTTCCAGCAGATCCTCTGATTAACCTCCGACAAGTTTCCATTTGCACATCAAGGCCTCGCTTCATGCTGCACATCTCCATGTATTCATGCAGGTGGCGGTTCATATCACTCTTAGCTGTGGCCAGTTCCAGCTGTGTAAACAAGATACGAGATCATCAAATGGGCTGGTCCAGCCTCAGTGTAAAAAGATAAGGCTATATTCCCCTGACCCTGGCATAAGCATGCTTGACAGAGCCCAACATACTTTCTGTTCGTTCTGTGCACTGATTCTGAATGTTAGCACTCTGCAAGCAGCATCAGTTATTTCCCTTTTCTACCAAATTGGACCCCAAAAAACACAAAATGTTAATGAAATTATGAAGGAGATCCTGTGTACGTTGCTACCTACACAAGAGCTGGTCTGTCCTTTATTAACAATTTATCACATTTTTGAAGTTCACCCAATATGTTGAACACAGGCAACAGTTACAACAGTCAATGTTCACAGTACATATAGCATAGTATGTTACTTATCAACACAATACACATTAAACATCTTAAGACAACAAAGGGTACAAGAGGAGGGAGAAAGGATGAGGACACGTGGAATTCCCAGAAATTTGATAGGCTTTGCCAGAGGTAGTGCCTCTTGTAAATGATCTGAGTTTAAAAAAAGGTTTGGACAAGTTCCAGGAAAAATCCATAGTCTGCTATTGAGAGACATGGAGAAGCCACTGCTTGCCCTAGATTGGTAGCATGCAGTGTTGTCACGATTTGGGTTTCTGTCAGGTACTTGTGACCTGGCTTGGCAACTCTTGGAAACAGGATACTGAGCTAGATGGACCACTGGTCTGACCCAGTATGGCTACTCTTATGTTCTATGTTCATGTAGTACATGGGAAACATTTGGGTGTGGAATGGGGGTTGGGAGGGCAGACTGGCCGGGAAAGGTCCTGCCAAGATGAAGCCACACCTACCACCAAGGATAGGAGGATAGTATAGACACCATCACAATGGGGAAGTGGTTCAAGGCAAAGAAGACAGAAGGGTGGCAAGGCAGCAGCTTAATCATTTTAAATAAATTTCAGATAGTCCACTAGCTGCATCCAAAACGTCTGTTCAAATCTGGTTTTAAGCAGAAAGTTAAGGCATCCGTTCTTAGAAAATCACTGCCTCGAGACCCATTTTAAAGATTCTCTCATCCTCATTTCTTACCTCAATCTGATCTATTGTTTCTTGATATTCTTTGTCTCTTGTCTTGAAGAAAGATTCTGTTTCATGTATCAAATTTCCTAAGTTTTCTTCTTGCTAAACAGAAGACATTTAGACACATATGTTGTAAGGCAAATTTTTTTTCTTTTAGAAATTTATTGAACTAGTAGAGCAAATAAATAATCTCAAAAGTAGAGCAACAACAAAGATCACCCCAACAAACCCCTTACCCCCCTACCTGAAAAGTAGACTGGTGTTTATCCAACCCAGGTGCAGAGTCCAACTTGCAAAGAATTTGAGGCATGGCTGGCAAGGCTTACTGTCACCATGATCGGGTCAAAGCCAATTTTGTCACCACAAAAATGAATTACCAGTTTACGGAGGCCCACAGTGACCCCAGATGGCTTAAAGTGGAGTAAACAGTGTACTGCCCTACAGGGGTAGGGCTTACTGAGCACCTGTTTAGGGAAGTCCAAAATAGCAGTCCACTAGAGCAGACCCACCATACATATGGTACCCCGTTCAACACAGGATCTCCAGCTACAAGACAATTCTAAAGATAGGCAGGTTGGAGACACCAGTACAAGTATGGGAGGTATGCATTTTTGGGTCTACTTAATAGCCCAAACATCCAACATTTTCAGCAGGTTCCATTAAAACAGTTGAAATACACAAAGTGGTGTTATGAAAGTCAGTGCTATGAAAACCACAATTGTTATCATATTGCTTTGGTGTATATTTGACAGTGGCTATAATGCTACACTAAACCTAAGGAGGCTTTCCATTTATTCTAAAGATGAATTAGATTGTCAGCAGTTGAAGATTAACTTGCATCACTACTTCAATTATTTTTATATGATAGTAAAAAAAAAAGACAAGCCCCTCTTCCCCCCAACAAGATAATTTAGCTGATGAATATGTTTCAAAGAAAGCGTATCAACACAATGACTTGTGAGTAAGTGGCCAAAGAGAAAGGCTTTTGGGAAAGATGCCTGAAGATATTCAGGGGCTTGATGACCATATATCAAAGGACTGAAAACAACCCATGGAAAGTTCAGAATGTCACTTAATAAAAAAGTGGAAAGATTCCTACCTCGCCCTGAATTTCAATAGATGGATTGCAGTTAGCAAAATCTTCCCACAGTAAAAGCGTGTCCTCATTCTCTTCCCATGTGAGACTGTCACAGTCATCATCAAAATCAAAGGTGTCTCTCCTACGAAAAGAAGAACATGGTCAGTCCTACTCTAAAGCACAAATTACTTCAGGGGAGAGAGATGCCTTTTGCAAGGTTAGTGATAAGCAGCAGGAAAAAGTTGAAAATGTGCTTTTGGCAGGTGTTGAACACCAATTCTTTCCCTAGGGGAACTACACCCAAGCACCATCCTTGAGTGAGCTGGCAATGAAGGCATTATGCACACAAGCCCTTCACTGTGGCATTATGTGCATATATAGACTTAAAGTCCACATGGATGGACATTGTCTCACCCAAGTTCTGTATATACATAGAACAGAAAAATAACAGCAGTGAGTTCATTAATGAAGGCTGATGTGGTTTGCACTATGTCTAGAAGCCCAGTCTGAACATCTTGCCACCCCCGAGTTCACATACAAGTAATTCCAGCCTTAACCACATGGTGGCGCTCTAGAATCACATTTCTGCTTGAAAGCAAATGTCTTGCATTTTGTACCAACAGTGGTAAATAGCAAAAGTTTCTATTTTACTATAGAGGACAGAGTGCTACCCGAAGTTAAAGCAGTGCAGCAAGCTACCTCAACTGTCTGCCAAAAGGAACTCGCCTGTTAAAGTTCATTGCATTCCTGGGGTATAGTGTATA
This sequence comes from Microcaecilia unicolor, assembly GCF_901765095.1. Lineage (NCBI taxonomy): Eukaryota > Metazoa > Chordata > Amphibia > Gymnophiona > Siphonopidae > Microcaecilia > Microcaecilia unicolor. The sequence continues at coordinate 101,637,032 of NC_044043.1, read as the reverse complement.
ACGTGTTTGCATACAATCACATCTTTGGAGCAGAGCAGTCGTAAAAACATATGCAGCAGAAATGTTATAAACAGGCATCTTTCTGGATTTTTACAGAATTATCCCCTTTGCTAAGGGAATCAAAGGCTCTAATCTTGTCTTCCTAGGACCACCAATACAGCTGCCATTAGACACCTTCAGAAATGTATTCAGTCTTAATTTGGAATACAGTTTTTAAATCTACACCATAATAAATGCTTCTAGACTGCCTTATCCCCACCATAGCAGATTAAAATATTACAGATATATAAAAAAAATTCCCAAGAACCCTATTTCATAAAAGAGATATTTCAATAACTTCAGAAAATATAGGTAGAAAATGAACATTTAACAGTAAACAATTCCAAAGTTTCACTGCATAAAAGGGAAAAGATTTTCCTTATCAATAGAGCTATTCCAAACCCGACACAGGCATAAACCAAACTGGCTCGCCATTGTCTTAGTGCAGCTTAGAAACGGAGGGGTTCCCTCCATAGACAAACGGCAAGCTAAGTTATGCTATATTTATCATATGGAGTAACTGACAAGGGAGTTGAATGGGAAAAGTGTGGAATTCCTACGTGGGGATGGACCTCTGGACTCTTGTTTGGTGCCCATGTCATTTTCATGGGATTATTTTGGAAGGGGGGGGGGGTGTTTTTTCCTAAATTGTTAAAAATGGAGGTTTCAACTGTTGGGATGTTTGTGTGAAGCTACCACATTTTGCACTACGTATTTGTCAGAATTATAACTAACATATTCTGTCAAAGGTCAAAGACCTTCTATAAAGTTAAAAAAAAAAAAAAAAAAAAGGAAAGGAAAGGCCAATTAGTGATTATTTTTGTTGTATTTGACAGAACTTTAACCTGATGACTTCAGCACTGAAGAAAACAAATGAGAGAGTATTTGACTAATTTTTGCATCAACTAATATGACCTTAAAAACATCAGGCAACTTCCTGTGTTATTGAATAAATTGTGCAACAGTTGAAGATTACCCAAAATCCATTAAGCAGAAGAAAATATAGGTTTTGGGAAGGTCAGAGTTAAGTATGGACTGGGGGGCAGAGGGGATTTATAGGCCACAGGAGAATATCTAAATTGCAAGAGAAAGAGGAACCACAGAGCTGTCCCAGAATGGAAGCCACCATGCATGAGTACTACTACTTAACATTTCTAAAGCGCTACTAAGTAGAGACTTGCTTTCCAAAAAGCTCTGGAAACTACTGATCTACCTGTGCATTCAAGTGAACCAATGACCATACAGCTCTACAATGTCCTCCGAGATCCCCAGGGCTTCTCAAAACATCAGATGAATGATCAACTAGTAGGTCTCTGCAAACTAAGTCTGGGGTGCTTAAGAATCTTTACCTTGAACCGCCTGTATGCCCTCCCGTGACAAAAAGAAATGCCTTCTATCGAGATGCAGATATCAGGACTGGCACCAAGCAATGGTCTTTGAAATCGACCATCTCCATTGCTCTTCCAAATGAGATAGATATGGCTTCCTTGGAAAAGATTGCTTCGCTACAAAAATGCAGCGATTGGTCAAAGAAGCAACAAGTCTGACCTGTCCCAACTACAACCCCCACCCCCAGGATGCAGAATAGTAAAAAACAATTTCTTTCAATACAGGATAAACCAACAGGAGACATGCCAGAAGTTTTTTTATATTTGATATTTTTAAAGATTAAGAGGTTGTCTAATCAAGGTTAGATGCACTGAAATACTTCCACATAATGTAAAGCTAAGATAAAAAGCATGGTTAATTATAGCCCTCACTGGGGGAGAAAAGTCATCAATAGGGAACCAGCTGGCACAATTCACCATTAAAAGAGGGGGAGGGGAGGGAAGACAGCAAGAAGTTTTACACATGGAAACGCCTTCTCTAACCTTGATCCTGCCTAAAAAAGCACCACATTAGAAGCTCTATTCCCTAGAAGGAAGTCCATCAAAGACGGAAAGTGGCACCCAAGCCAAAAATAATCTGTACCTCAACTGTGGTGTTATAAAGATGTCAGAAAATACTTTTTTGGCCAGGTTTCTGTATCTCTACATTGGAAAAAGCTTCAAAGTCCAAAATCACATCTAGTAAAGTTCCTGACCCTGTAATATCAGCACACACATCAAGCAGTGCAGTCTCATCCAACAAAACAGAACTGTAGAGATATACTGCCCATCCCTTTTTGTGTACAGAAGGCCCAAATTAGCCCGAGGACTATGAACCCAATTGTAATTCTTAATGCACTGCATAATGGGCTCTTCCTCTTCCCCCCCCCCCCCCAAACCCCCTCAACACACGAGGACATTATTTGTCCTGTGAGACCAAATAGATCTTTGTTGTGTGTAGTCATGAGGACTGGGACTTTCCGTAAGATGTTTTTGGGGCCCATTTCCTTGGTTAGCAACATTGTATGCACACTGACCTAAACTGGTCTGATAAAGTCCATCCTGGCCTGTGCCTTGCCCATCAGCACTTAAGCCATTGCACATAGCCACCCGTATCTGATTGGATGAAGGGAGGAGTTGGTCACATGAATTCCCTCCATGTGACATGTGATACAATTCCTGGCATATTATGGACTCTTGCTGGAAAAATGGTTCAGGGACTAAAAGAAGCTAAACCAAGCTATGCCATCCTACACAGATGTGAGACCAAAGAGACTTTAGCCTAAGCTGTGCAGAGTGAGAGACCAAAGACATTTTAGCTGAGAGCTTTTGGACTCACTTCTGATGAATGCGATTCTGCCAGCCACGAGGTAGTTCATGCATTCAGCATTATCACTGAGCCAGCCTTCCACCGAAAACAAACCGAGAAGCAACAAAGCAGAGGCATCCTATCTACATGGTCTTGTGGAGTCAGCCTTGCTGACTCAAGATCCAGCTCCGAGTCCAGGAGGAAAAGGTGAGACCTGCCACACCGAGGGATGCGTCTGCAACCCACAGCTCAGATGAGAATGGGTTCCTTTCTACAGTCCAGGGATAGGAGTTACGGACCAAGAAAGGGATCTGGGTGTCGTCGATAATACACTGAAACCTTCTGCGGCTCGGAAAGTGAATAGAATGTTGGGTATTATTAGGAAAGGTATGGAAAACAGGTGTGAGGATGTTATAATGCCATTATATCGCTCCATTGTGCCGCATCTCAAGAAAGATATAGTGGAACTGGAAAAGGTGCAGCGAAGGGTGACTAAAATGATAGCTGGGATGGGACGACTTCCCTATGAAGAAAGACTAAGGAGGCTAGGGCTTTTCAGCTTGGAGAAGAGACAGCTGAGGGGAGACATGATAGAGGTATATAAAATAATGAGTGGCGTGGAACAGGTGGATGTGAAGCGTCTGTTCACACTTTCCAAAAATACTAGGACTAGGGGGCATGCGATGAAACTACAGTGTAGTAAATTTAAAACAAAATCGGAGAAAATTTTTCTTCACCCAACGCGTAATTAAACTCTGGAATTCGTTGCCGGAGAACGTGGTGAAGGCGGTTAGCTTGGCAGAGTTTAAAAAGGGGTTAGACGGTTTCCTAAAGGACAAGTCCATAAACTGCTACTAAATGGACTTGGGAAAAATCCACAATTCCGGGAATAACATGTATAGAATGTTTGTATGTTTGGGAAGCTCGCCAGGTGCCCTTGGCCTGGATTGGCTGCTGTCGTGGACAGGATGCTAGGCTCGATGGACCCTTGCTCTTTTCCCAGTGTGGCATTACTTATGTAGATAAGCATAATGTAATTAAAGACCTTTGGAACGTGGTTCTGTAGGTAACTAAGATCAATTATTCCTGAAACAGTTGTACAGCTATTGCTACATCATTATTCTGACAAGTACTGAAGTTTTGCAATTGCTTTTGCCTATCAATATACATATTTTTATATTACCAATAAATTGTAATATATGTTAACAGAATTTGGCATCTTATATTGCCAGTAAAACCTTCAGAACCTCTCTTTTGGGACCACATAAGGGTAAAATCATATTCCAAAACAAACACGCCAAGCCACAAGCTTACTAGGATAATTATTAGTCAGTCAGCTCATCAGTTAATTACCCTAAAAAGCCATAAAGAACTATCCCAATTCCTCTCCAATACTGGGCTCTAGCTGGTATATAATAAAAACTTTAGTAAAGGGAGTGGAAAAGGAGTTTCTACAGAACATTAGAAACGTCTGTGTAACACGTTTTAAGCACCTGCATCATAGGAAACAGTTAAAAAAAAACAAAAAAACCCCCCAGATATTTAACCTCTTACAGTTGTCCAAATTCTAGTTTAAGGTAGAAATCTACTATACCATCTGTTCCACTTTTGCGGAAAACTCTTTCCACTATTGAGAAACTACTTGAGTTTTTACCAGTAACCTCATGTAACATGACCCCCCATCCGGCAAAGCTTAAAAGATCTCCCCCGAAGTGAATCTAGTGGGACAGATGTTAGCTCATGAAAGGTGCATCCAGTACCTCAGGCTCCTTCTGCTATGACCCAGAGCCTAACTTCAGGCTTGTCTGTAGCAATGGGGCAACAACTACCTCCTCTCCCATAGAACTAAACTGCTGGGGCCTGAATTTTGACCCAGATGTCATCTCTGGAGTCTTCCCAGAGGTTCACTGGGAATGTGCACCTCTGCAGTGATGGCTAGGCTCTCTTGCTGTGGGGGTGGGGGGGGGGTTATTTACCCCCGGTCAGGGCTTTGAGGTCTACATCTCACTTGAATTGGCACCTCCCATGCCTTGCTCCACCTCAGGAACACACTTCCTCTCAGTTGCCACCAAGTACCCAGGAATCTGCAAGAGGTCTTGCTACAAACAGATCAGGGAGGTTATGGTGAACATTTCCTTTACACTTGCGATAGAAACCAACAGTCACCACACCTGCAGATTGGGAGTTGCCAGCATGTAACCCAACTCAGTTTAACAAAAACGTTGCCCCACCGGGTCAGCCAAAAAGGTCCAACTAGCACAGTATCCTGTTTCAATGGTGGCCAGTCTAGATTCCAAGATGTTGTACAATTTGATGCTTAACACTAGAGATAAGCTGTGGCTTTCCCCACAAGAGAAAAATAAAGTTAGCCTCAGCTGAGGTTTCAATTCAAATAGATGTCAAAATTTTTGAAAAATCAAGTGAACACAATTGATAGGAAATCCTTTTGTAAAGTGAAATTACTTTGTCAAAATAAACCGTTTTTATAGAGTTCTCAGTTTAGGAGAATCTTGCAATCCATGGTATTGAGTCAGATTGACTATTGCAACATCCTTCTGGGATTACCAGAAAGAGAATTAAACTCAAATTATACAGAATGTGACTGCAAAGCTGATTTTGGGAGGACGTTCTACCAACCATGCTACTCATTGCTCATTAAGCTACAATGATTACCAGAAAAGGCCGGCATACATTTTAAATTGTTGCTGTTTAAGATATTATATGGTTTAGTTCCAGAGTATCTTCAAGATACAATCTTTCTATTTTCACTCCAGGGTGTTGCGTTCTGCTCAGGAAGCTAAATTATGCATTCTATCGGTATCAATTTGTTGGAAATTACTAGACAAAGATCTTTGATTGGTAGGGCCCTGTTCTGTAGAATAAACTGCCTTGTAGTATCTGTGATATTACCTGTTTATTACACTTTTAGGAGGATTGTTAAAAGGCTCTTTTACACAATATCTGATGGGCATCTAAGATTTAAGAATGAATAGTAATTACTATGAAAGTACACCGTTATAAGAGAAATTCTCTGGTTTTCTTGATTGTGATCCACTTGAGCCATAAAAACACCAATTAGTTGATGTCTGCCCTAATCTATGGACTTTCATCCAGGAATTTGTCCAAACCTTTTTTTAAACCCAGGGACATTAAACTGCTTTACCATCTCATCCTAGAGCTTAATTATACATCGAGAAAAAACATATTCTATTTTGTTTTTAAAGTACTATGTAACTTCATGGGAGTGTCCCCTAATCATTACGCAAATACAGTTACACTAAGATTTTATAGATCTGCCACATCTCCCCTCAGACATGTCTTTTCCAAGGAGAAGAGCCCTAATCTCTTTAGTCTTTCCTCATGAGGGTTATGCATCTCCTTAAAATCATTTGTCACCCTTTTCTGTACCTTTTCCAGTTCAACGTTTTGAGATGTGACAACCAGAATTGCACATAATGCTCAGGGTGTGGTCTTCCAACAATGGCCAATCCAGGTCACCTTTACCCACATGTTTATTCGTGACTTCAAATGCAGCAGTTGGCGAGACAATACTTCCCTTGGCTGAGTCCATGTTGACTGACCCATTAAACCATGTTTGTGTTTAGCAATTTTGTTCTTTATCGCAGTTTCTACCAGAAGATTGGACTCTTCCAACTAAGTCATAATAGAGTAGTAGCCTAACGGATAGTGCTGTGGCCGGGGAACCAAGTTTAATTCCCACTGCAGCTCCTTGAGACCCTGGGCAAGTCATTTAAACCTGCACTGCCCCAGGAACAAAACTTAAGACTGTGAGCCCACTAGGGACAAAGTGCCCCAATATGTGTAAGTCACAGATTAAAGAACAAGACTAGCTGATTCTGCTCCAGAAGCTGGTCTTCAGTCAGATAGCAGCCACCATGAAATGTGTACTGAGTCATGGGCAGAGGGAAAACTGCAAAATGGTAGGGCAATCCAACAGTGGCCATTACTATTTGGGAAAACTGGGTGGGGTGGGAGAGAAATTCTACTCACAGTTGGTTAAACATACGCTTCATCTCATCAGTAATGTTCAGTGAACAGTTGACATCATCTGAGAACCTGCTGGTTTCTCCATCCTGCTCAGATATGTCTTCATCAGAAGTCAGCTTCCGTTCTTTTTTTCTGGAGACAGATCCCACCTTAAACAGTCATCAATAGTAGTTAGAATTTAAGAATGGCACAAAAGAACGCAACTATGAAGCATTTCCATGACCAAAAAGGCAAAGTGTAGGGTACAGGCATGACAGTTTGGCACACTGCAAAGCCAGCCACCTACTGCACACACTGCCCTCTACAAGATATTAATGGGCGATACATGCATGCAGATGCACGATGCAAGATCAAGCAAACTGAGGAAAAAGGTTTACAGCCAGGGGCTTGTGGACGTAATGCATTCGGAATCTTCTCACTCATGCTCAACCAAGAGCAAACATTTTTCTCATTCTGAAATGAAGTGATAAAACTAGAATCAAACAATTTCTAACTGGACAAGAGTTCTAATTAGCATCTAAAAAGGTAAATATTTAAAAGCAAAGAAATGTAGGAAAGATCAGTAGAACCTGGACACCCTCAGTTACACCTTCAGCTTTTTCTGCTTCAAGTACTCTTAACAGGATATCACAAAAATAAGTGCCTTGGCAAATAGCAAAAACGACTTTCCAGTTCACTTTGTCATCTAGTAGCAATAGTGAGCTTGTCTCCCTAAACACAAATGTTGGAGAAATTAGGTCTTACCTGGTGATTCTTTCTATTAGTCCTCTCACTATTCCAGAACCTGTATGACAGTTGTGTCCAACCAGCAAGTGGAGATAAAGAACTGAAAATTGAGCTGAGATCTCTCTTGGCATCCAGTCCAGCTCCTCAGTATTTACGTGCAGAAGTAAGGAAATAAACTAAAAACTTTAAACAACTTGCTAATCTAACACTAACTAGACAAGCAAACGTGTGGACCTCTCATCTCTGAACAACTTTTAGAGAACAGATCCTAGGAAACACCATGCAAGGTGAGACGTTAATTGACCCATTACTTCGAACCAAGCATCTCTAAAAACTTGGGTGGGCCTCTGGAATAGTGGGGAGGACTAATGGAAAGAAAATTATCAGGCAAGACATAATTTCTTCTTCCATTACATAGCTTCTCACTATTCCAGAACCTGTGGGGTGAGACTTGATATACTAAATTACAGAATAATGCAAAGTGGTTTACAAAATTAATATAAATACAAAATAATTTTGGTAAACAAAATACATCACTCAGATTGCCAGTGTGCTCCAACATTGCAAAGGATTAAAGTAACATATTTCACAGCTTCCCAAAAACAGTGGGTGGGATCCTGGCATTGCCGTCCTGAGGACTGAAGCCCCCAAACTGGCTTCTGAGCACGTCAGTGTCATCCTGTAGTGCTTGGCAAAGGTATGCAGAGTCACCCATGTCGACACCTTGCAAATACCCACTGGAGACAGTAAGGTAGTCTTCACCCAGCATGTCATTGAATGCCTTGTAGAATGAGCCCGCAAGGACTGAGGAGCCTGCTTCCTCACAAGCAAATAAGTTGATGCGATAGTCTCCTTCAGCCATCTAGCAACTGTGGGCTTGGAAGCCTTGAGAACAAGCCTCTTTACCAAAAAAACAGTCTATCCGATTTGCAACTCATGACTGATATCTAATGAGGACTCTACGCATAATAGAGAAGCTTCAAGGAACACTGAGCCTCTTTGTCCTCTCTGCAAAAGGAGGGAAGCTCCACAGATCGGCTGAGATGAAATGCTGGTACCACTTTTGGAAGAAAGGAAGGTATCATGTGCAGGGAGATTCCTGCCTCCAAAAACTGAAGAGATCCCGACGAGAGCCTGAAGCTCCAAAACCCTACGTACTGACAACAGCCAACAACGCTAACTTTAGTGAAAGATCTTTAAAAGAGGCCTTCCAGAGTGTCTGAAGAGCCCAAACAAGTAAAGTTCCATGCTGGACACTGAACGAAAGAGGCCACAAGCAGCCTACACGAAACAAATACCTGGGTGAGCAGCAAGAGATGCCTTCTGTAGTCAGCCCCTGAAATAGACCAAAGCTGCAACCTGAAATTTCAGAGAACCCAATGCCAATTATTTGATGACTTGCCTGGAGAAATGCTAGGATGTGTGTGATCTGAGCAGAGAAGGGAGAAACTCCAATACCAGCCCTCGAACATCCTCTACACATGCCATGGATGTAGAGGTTTTCTACACCCGAAGCAAGGTAGCAATGACCAAATCAGAATAATCTTTTAATCTCAAATGAATCTTTTCAATGGCCAAGACCAAAGGGGCACGGATACTCCATGAGCACTGGACCTTGCTCCAGTCGGCCATATACTTGTGACAGATGGTGAGGACACCCATCCAACAGCTGAATCAGGACTGTGCACCATGGCCTCTGTGGCCAATTGGGGACTACAAGAATTATTCAACCCCTGTGTAACATGATCCTTTTCAACACATGGCCTACAATTGGTCAAGGATGGAAGACAGTAGACGTGTGTCTGGCCAGGACTGCAGTAGGGCTATCAATCCTCATCAAGCCCAGATCTTTCCGACTACTGAAGAACTTCAGCAATTTGGCATTCACTTACTGCCATGAAGTCCAGAAGTGGAGAGCCCCATCTGTCCATTATCAGCTGAAAACCCTGGCTGGATAGTTCTCATTCTTCTGGAGACTGGGCATCTAAATGGCAAATGACATTTAATGTGAGCAAGTACAAAGTGATGCATGTGGGAAATAGGAAGCTGAACTATAGCTACATAATGTTCAATTCTGGTCACTGCATCTCAAAAAAAGATATAGTGGAACTAGAAAAGGTACAGAGAAGGGCGATGAAAATGATAAAGGGGATGGGACGACTTCCCTATGAGGAAAGGCTGAAAAGTCTAGGGCTCTTCAGCTTGGAGAAAAAAAAGACGGCTGAGGGGAGGTCTATAAATGAGTGGAGTGGAATGGGTAGATGTAAATCATTTGTTTACTCAGTCCAAAAATACTAGGACTAGGGGGCATGCAATGAAGCTATAAAGTAGTAAATTTAATATGAATCTGAGAAAATTATTCTTCACTCAACATGTAATTAAACTCTGGAATTCGTTGCCAGAGAATGTGGTAAAGGCGGTTAGCTTAGTGTGGTTTAAAAAAGGCCTGGATGGCTTCCTAAAGGAAAAGTCCATAGACCATTATTAAATTGACATGGGGAAAATCCACTACTTATTTCTGGGATAAGCAGCATAAAATGTATTGAACATTTTCAGGATCTTGCCTGGTATTTGTGACCTGGATTGGCCACTGTTGGAAACAGGATGCTGAGATTGGACCTTTGGTCTGTCCCAGTGTGGCAATACTTACGTACATATGGATCCAGGGAGTGCCTGCTGAGAAAGTCTGCCTCCATATTCAAGGACCTATCAATGTGCGCTGTGACAAGCGGAGAATATTCTCCACCAACTCACGAGGGAGGCCGCCTCCACTGCCATTAGATGGCTGAGGGTCCAGCCTTGCTTGTTGATATAAGCCACCACCCATCTCACTGTTAGAGAAAACTTGACCAGGGCCCCTGCCAGAAAGGGAGCAAAGTCGCATAAGGCATTCCACACTGCACGGAGCTCCAAGCGATTTATCAACCACTGAGACTCCTGATACACCCAAGTGTCCTATGCAAAATGAAATTGTAATGAGCTCCCCAACCGAACTTGCTAGTGTCCACCGTCATCACCTTCCATTGTGTTATTGGAAAGGGAGCTCCAATGGTCAAATTCCTAGGTGATAACCACCATTGCATACTCTGACAACCAGCGTCCATGGAAGATGAAGGTCATAACCAGCAGCTGAGAAGAGATTCTTTTAACAGCCACATATGAACCTTTGCCCATAGCTGCCAACATTGACCCCAGAACCTGGATGCAGACCCAGACCTTGGGCCTGCCTTGACTGAAGACGAACCAGTTTCAACTGCCTGCATTCTGAGGAATATCATGCTGTGTCGAACATCATGCCGAGATACTCCAGCAGCATCTGCTATGGAGTTAGTCTACTGTTCTCAAAATTGAGAACCTAGTGACTGCAGAAAGCACACAACTGGCACCATGCTATCCAGCTAGGAAGCACAAATCAGCTCCAATTCCCTGGCGCAGAAGGAAGTCACCACCACAACCTTTGTAAAATGTTCTTGGAGACGTGGAGAGATCGAAGGGCAAAGCCCAGAATAGAAATTGATGGCCCAGCACTGCAAAACAGCAACCTGAGGTGTGACCTCACCTTGAGTATTGTGATCAATTCTGTCACCATATATTAAAAAAGATATAGCGGGAAAAGGTTCAAAGAAGAGCAACCAAAATGATAAAGGGGATGGAACTCCTCCTGTATGGAAAGGCTTAAGAGGTTAGGTCTCTTTAGCTTGCAATTTGACCCAATTTGACTGCCCCTATCGGACCGACCGTTCACTTGTCTATTAGATTGTAAGCTCTTTGAGCAGGGACTGTCTCTCTTTGTTAAATTGTACAGCGCTGCGTAACCCTAGTAGCGCTCTAGAAATGTTAAGTAGTAGTAGTAGTCTATAAAATCCCGAGTTGTGTAGAATGGGTAAAAGCAAATCTATTTTTTACTCTTTCAAGAGACTCAATGAAATTACAAGGAAATATTTTAACACAAATAGGAGGACATTTTTCACTCAAAGAATAAACAAACTCTGGAACTCACTGCTGGATGACGTGGTGACAGCAGTTAGCTGTCTGGGCTTTAAAAAAAAAAAAAAAAAAGTTTGGACATATTCCTGGAGGAAAAGTCCATAGTTTGTTATTGAGATGGACATGGGGGAAGGCACTGCTTGTCCCAGGATTAGTAGCATGAAATGTTGCTACTACTTGGGTTTCTGCCAGGTACTTGTGATCTGGATTGGCCACTGTTAAAACAGGATTTTGAGCTAGATGGCCCTTTGGTCTGACCCAGTATGGCTATTCCTATGTTCTTATGTGGGGGGGGGCGGCCATACTGGTACATGCAACTATGCCTCCTTGAGACTGAGTGGTGAGAAATTCTCCCACTCGAACTGAGGCTAGGATTGCTATGAAAGCAGGACATACAGAGGCAGCGGTTTAGACCTTTGAGATATAAGACCTGACAAAAGCTGCCTTCCTTCTTTGGGCAATGAAGTATCTGCCTTGTCCCTGCCCAGCCTGGAACTAAACAATGGCCCGGAGCACCAAAGAATCTACGGTGGCCTAAACCTCAACCGCCTTGGTTCCCTTTCAACAAGGAGACCTGAATAAGAGTGACTGGGTGGGAGCACTCCAACTTGTAATCTTCTGTAAGAATAGCCAGAACCTACTGGTCTGACATGATTTTGGCCCACTCCTCCCACCAGAGGAAGAGAAGAGTGAAGAGGAATAATTGTGAAGCTCTGGAGGCACTGGGTGCTCTAGCAGACTGAGGCTTACTGACTGAACAAAAGGAGACTGGCATGCCTGAAAGCAGGACTTCTGACCATGTTGCTGACGACCAGGCTGGTACCTTCTGCAGTCTCGTGATCAAGAGCTCCCTGAAGACAGATGACCAGAGGCTTTCAGCTTATCCTACGGCAACTGCTGTGTCTTAGTTTCCCCCTATTCTTTCATAAAGTTACCAAGATCTTCTTCAAATAGCCTCTCTTGCCCCAAAGGGCAGTTTAACTAGATGTGACTGACACTGCATCTGCCTGCCCATGCCGCAACCAGAGTTGCAGTGACAAAGACATACCATGGGCCATAACCCCTAACATGTCAAACAGCATCCACCAAGTACAACAGGTCAATGCCACTTCCAGCTAGGTGTTATGGTGCCCTTCTTGTTTTGCTGACTGCTGCACAATGTTGTTTGAAGGCCCAGAGGCCACTTCAAAAGGCTTTTTTTCACAGCGAGCATTCTAGCTTCCTATTTTGTCTTTTAGGGTAATGCCCCCTTCCACCAGCAAGGTGATCGTAGTCATTGCTGTAATAGGTCTGAAGGTCTGGCTGTATCAGGAAGGCCTTAGGACCTCTAAAGCCCCTTCATCATTGACCAAGGTGGCACTCCTGATACTGAAGCAGAAAGCTCCTAACTGGAAAGAACAGCCAGTGCCTCAGAAGAGTACAGATTTCCTCTTTATAAAACACACCTCAGTATATTATCATCCTCCTCCTCCTCAGGTAGGGAGCTCTCCCTCCTATAAGGATTCCTTCAAGAATGGCTCCTCTGAATAGACCGATAGGACAAATCAGATAAGCAGGGAGAAGCAAAGCCTCATTCTCCTGCTCCTGAGATCTAAATGAGTTTCTCAGGAGCCAGAGGGCAGTAAGTGAGAAACTGAAGCACCTTGAAGCAACTCTGTCCCTGCTTCAGTAAATAGGCCTGGTGTATGAGCAATATAAAGAGTAAGGATTTCCTCCCGCATCAAATAGAACTTGCAGCCCTTCAAGCGGTGCCGGAGAAACTTTAGTTGGACTTACCACTGCCAACTGCTTTCCCTCCCACCGCCCCCCCCCCCCCCCCCCAGCTTAATCTCCACAAATCTTACCACAGATGAGAAGGTTCAGAACTGAAACTCTGTCTTATGCTTTCCAGCAAACCTCTCTTTTTTTTGTTTGTTTTTTTTTATAAAGGTGGTTGAGCTGGAAAAGGACAGCAGTGACGGGAGGGAAGAAGTATTCGTGGGACACCACAGACAGGGATCTGAAGACCTCCAGATATGACTCTGCACTGAAGCCACCTGCAAAACTCATTTGAGGACCAGCTGATCAACTGGACAAGGAGCAAATCACTCGGAACCAGAGGCTGAAGTGTGTCCATCCACTTGCGGAGATAGAAAACATTAAGGAGCTGGACTGGATGCCAAGAGATGTCTCAGATCAGTTTTCAGTTCTCTATCTCCATCTATTGGTTCTGGAATAGTGGGAAGCTATGTAATGGAAAATTGTTTCCCCACTTCATTGACCTCACTAACCACATGTAAACTGAACAATTCAGGAAATTGCTTAAAGCTTCCCCCCCCCCCCCCCGGACCTTTGGTTAAGGGGCTGTATGGACATTTATTATTGACTGATTTGTTTTCTGTTATTTTTGTTCTTATTGGATTATGAATGTTTTTTTGTACAGAATGTGTGTTATAAATATAAACAAACTATGGAATGCCAAAGGCTAGCAGAAATTTTGAAAGCTAATGATAAATTTGAACTAGCTGGACGAAGCTGACTTCTGTCCCTCACACTTGCTTGTGTTAAACTATACTACATGAGAACACAGACCAAACCTAGTCACCTGGAATATCTTGGAAACATCTTCAGAGTTGCGCTGCTGTGCCAGATCACACAGCTTGGCTGTGATATCGATTCGCCTGCAGATATCCATATCCACCTTCATAGCTTTTTCTTGGATCTTTGTGTCGAGATCTGTCATTGGCTGCAGGAGGGGTTGGGGACAGTATTGGATTATCTGTTATAAAGCTCAAAGATCCCTTATAACTTCTGAACATTGTCTAATACTATTACCTTTATTCCACTCACAGCTTCAGGTAAGCGTTAGAGGATTAGAACCTTAGGATACACAGGATACTGACTGGCAACAACTCTTCTGCTTTGTACAATCATGAAAAACAAGTGGTCTGATCGTTTAAGCCAAGGGTCGTTAACCTAGTCCTCAGGACACACCCAGCTAGTCAGGTTTTCATGATACCCACAATGAATATGCACGATAGAATTACATACAACGGAAGTACTGCATGCTAATTTCTCATGCATATTCATTGTGAGTATCCCTGAAAACCTGTACAGGACACATCAGCCAAGGACTAGGTTGAGAACTGATGCTTTAAACCTAATTGGAACAGGGATTCCAAAATCAGTGCAAAAATCCATTTGTATACCAACACACACTTCGCTAGTAGAAAGGCACCGTATCACTCATGCAGAATAAGTGAACAGCATATGAGTTTTTTTTGGGCTAATACACCCAGCTGAGACCTTTTCATAGTGTACCAGTGTAAGCTTTTGAAAATTACCCTATAAAGTAATACTGCTTACCTCTTCTGACGACAGCAGGATATTTCCACAAATGCTGAGCTTTCTAGAGTAATGTATAATGCATGTGTCACTGCACAAGGCTATGAGGCGTATTTTCAAAGCACTTAGACTTACAAAGTTACATCACAACCTATGGAATTTTGTAAGGCTAAGTGCTTTGAAAATGAGCCCCTATATAAAATTACTAGGCAGATAAATTTGAGGTCTGATATCCTGGTGTGAAAGGACACCTGTTCCAGGTAAACTCTGCTTTCCCCGAGACGGAAGTTCTCAATTGTTTATGGACAGTAGGATATAATCTTCACAGATGGGCTAATTGGATGGACCCTGGTGCAAGGAGCTTCCACATATATCTCTTCTCTGCAAGCTTTTGAGAAGTCAATGTGCATGCACATTTTCTACTGCTGAGCAGGTATTCCTTCACTTAATATAGATAGGAGCTGAAGACAACTCCTTGGAGAAATGGGTGGCTATGTGAGGACTTATCTTGAGCCCAAGGACAAGCAGGGTAGCAAGTCCTCACAGATCAGAGCTGTACCGAATAGCATATTTTACTCTTCGGCCAAATAAGAATACAAATAACGGGCATTGAACTTTAACAAACAAAAGCAGCAACGTGAAATCAGAGATCAAGTATTTCAGTAGGATTTAGCACAGTAGAGCCCTGAATTTAAATTACTATTTAGCTAAATATGAATATTTGGTACAGCATGTTTACAGATGGCACTTCCTAGCTACAGGCTGCCTTCTGTATTTAGCTTTTTAAAAGGCAGACTGAAAAACACATTAAAATTAACCTAGAAGGGATGGAGATGGATTTATCTCCAAATATTCTGGAAGTCCAAATAGCCAAACCTATTTTTGCATCTGAAGTCTTTCTAAACAAAATGTGAATGTATGAAGATGCCTGCTGCAGCTTTGCAAGTTTCCTCCGGCGGTAGTAAATAACTTTTGTTTCAGATATAGTCTTATTGGAGAGTTACATGGACAATTTGACTGAACCCTTTGAGAGTGAAAAATTGATGTAATAAATGAAGTTCTACACAAGCTAGAAGTGGTTATGATCCTGAAAATGATAATGGACCAGAAACTTTGAATGATAAGGTGGGTGTTTATTGTGGATGATTAATGTTGAGTATTGTTTTTCCCAGAGTTCCAGGTATGACTCCTAAAGTTTTCCTCAGAAATATTTCCTTAATTATTACTTCGAAAGGGGTGAAGCCTGTGAAAACTGGGATTGCTTTAATCAGTGGGATTTGAATTAGAGACTTAAGAATATGTATTGTTAAATAATTTCTGGTTTTTAAAAGAGAGAGAATGTAATCAGATGTATTATTTCTAACTAAAATCTGGACAATATGTATGTTCTCACTGAAATGAATTGACTATACACCGTATTTGGTCTCGAAGAAGCCAACCAGATGATCAATGTGGAATAATGAATTAGATGAGTAATATCTGGGGATAATCAGGTTAATACCATGTTTTCTTTTTTTCTGTTTACTGTTTAATTGATCTCCTTGTCTTATCTCACTCTCCCTATTTTTCTTCACTTTGTGGTCTAAGAAAGAGAAAGATTGTATATAATCCATATATCTAGTTGGGATTGTTTTCTTCTTATCTTGTATTAATGTGCAGTCATCTCTGTATTACTGTTTGCAAGTGACCCTTGAAAAATTATAAATTATTTAAGAAAAAAAAAAAAAAAATCTTGGCAAGGCAGTAGAAGCTCAAAAATCTTTGGTTGAAGTTGCTGCTATTGAAGCTGCTGCTATTAAGAACATTTTAGAGTGAACTCGAAGGAGTAGCAGGAGAACTGGTGGAATTGAACCCTGACCCTCCCTGCGTTCTAACCCTCCTAAAGGGCTGGCCTACTGAAGTATGAAAGGAAGGTCTACAACAAAACTAGCCTAGAGCCTCAACCCTTATTCTCTGGGAGAAGCTGAGGCCTGGCCTCCCTCGGGTTCTTAATCTTCTCTAGATCATCTCCAAAGAAAAGTTTGCTAAGGTGTGGCTTAACAAGCAATATCTACTGACCAATTCCTGAGCCACAACGCCAGAAGCTAGCGAGTGGGGAAGTTGGATGAAGTCATATGACAAACACAACAAAAGCCACCTTGACTCCAGAAGGGCCAAGAGGAGGAGGAAGTTTCTGGACCCAGTAGAGATCTGCATGGGCCACAACCATAGATTGCTTGCCACAGATAATGTCAAATAGGGGAAGAGATTTAAGGAGCAACTTGATCTTACTGTCATGGGCATTCATGAGAGCTGTACTGCCCTCCACAGGAGTAGCAGTCCTTGCTGACTTCTGATACAGCATCTACCCTAGAACTTTGAACAATCTGTCCAAACCTTGCCTGGAAAGTGGCAAGAGCTTGCTCAGTCTAATGCCTGTAAGGACCAGGTCTGGGTCTTCTCATTCAGCAAGTGAGAAAGGGGTGTATGGAGGGGGAAGCCTTAAGAGTCTTTCAGGGCCTCCAAAATCCCCTCCGAAGCAAACTACCTAGGGAATATAAAGCAGCTAGAACTTGATCAAAGACAAGAAATCATTTAATAAAATAACAAGTCTGTTAGCATAACCTCACCCAATTCCAAGGAAGAGTTCCTTGGAGGTCCTTTGTCATGAACATACTTGACATTCCCTCCAGGGAGTCCTCTACAAAGGAGGAAGGGGGAATGTTTGAAGGACCAGGCACCTCTGTCCCACCCCCCCCCCCCCAGAACAAGGAAACTTTGAAAGGGTCCCAGGGCCCCTTGAGACTCAGACCCTGCTGCTTGGACAGCCATTGTCAACCTGGACCCCTGCCTGGAGACTACAGTGCCTATTTAAGGCACTCAAGCTGACAGCCCCCATCTCCACAAAAAGTTTACATCAAATGGAGGAGGAGGAGCAGCCTCCCCCTCCCATCCAAGCTCACTGGTGGAAGAAGCTTTCCCCTCAGACTGAGTCAAAAACATGATCTAAGGCTAAAATAGCCTCTGCTGCTGCCCAACTGCCAGTGTCTGTACCTAGCTTTGAGGGGGGGGGGGGGGGGGGGAGTTGCTGCAACTCAGGAAAGACCAGAGATATGGCAACACTCCCATCACATACTGGGCAAAACAAGCCTGATGTGGTACTCTTAGAAACAGAAAAATGAAGGCAGATAAAGACCATATGTCCTATCCAGTCTGCTCATCCATGCCATCTACTATCCCCCTTCCTCTGAGATCCTATGTACTTGCCCCAAGCTTGCTTGAATTCAGATACATGTGGCAAGCTTCACATTGGTAGCCAGATGGTTGGCACTACACTACAAGCAGAGAACCATGCAAACCTTCCCTGCCCCTGGAGATGAACAGTTGTCTCACGGAAGTGCCTAAAGCGGTCTGCCATTGGCCTAGACTCAGCAGGGCAAGCTAGTTTTGCTTCATCCTGCACCCCACCTGCTACAGAATTTTATTTGGGATACAGGCCCAAGAATAAAAACTTTCACCATGCCAAGCACCTCTACAGTTAGGCCACTAGGCCCTGAAGCAGCTTAGCTCTAAGACCCATCGGTTGAGACTCAACTAGGAGACTATTTCTCTACCTCAACCAAGAGATTGGCTGCTAGACCTCATCCAAAATCTAGTGTAAGGCCTGGGGAGTTTAGCCCACCAAAAACAGAATTCCTGCTGCACTGGGCCACCTGCACTATCTACTGGAGACAGAGAAATACTGAAAGGTTTCTGGCTGCACCTCTTATGGCAATATCATTGGAAAAGTTCTACCGCCATCTGCTGGTAAGGGGATATAACCCATACATCAGGGCTGGTCTAGTACGATAAGGAATCCCTAAAACTTCACACATTCATATTTTGGATGTACAACTGTTTCAGTGCACACTATCTTGTGTTGTGACAAAATCCTGCATAGATCCTACAAAAGTACTGCAATCTACCATCTGGTATACATACACACACACACACAAAAAAATCATAATCCTTTCAGCTGCACGTTTAAGGGATATAAAACCAAAATTAAAGCTTTCATAGTATGGGAAGGAATTACCAGTCTTGAGTTCAGATGCATTCTGTGGTGCAGGGACTGAATTTTAGCAGGGATGCAGTGGTTTGATTATAAGCAGCAACATTTGTTTTGAACAGGCTTCTGAACAAGCAAAGGAAAAAAGCAGTTTTGATGCATTTTCACACAGGTGCTTTTCAATGCAGCAGCATTACAAAGCATGGCTTACCAAAAGCTTGGTATGAATGGATTAGTTCAGAGAACATACATTTCACGGGCATGACTGGGAGAGGAGGGATGCATTTCTCCTCCCCCCCCCCTAAGTACTTACATCACTCATAAGGCCTTTAAACACAACCAACTCTGCTTTCAGTCTTTTTATGGTCTCATTCAGCTCATCCTGTACAGCATCAGCTTCTTGTGCCTCCTAAGCCAGGGAAGGAAAAAAAAATTTTTTTGAATCACTGTAAAGTTCAATTTTTAAAACCCCTTTAATAAAGCTCTGGTAGACGCCTGAAGCAGACTTAGTGGTCAGAGAAAAGCAAAGTATGCATGGGATGGACACAAATGACCCTGAGTGGTGGGAAAAGGAGGAAAAACACAGATGCAGCCAAATGTACACACTAGGTGAACTTGGGTTTCCTTTCTAGTCCCAAGACAAGCTTGCTAGCCAGTCTTCTGTGTGGAACTATACTGAAATCCAGATGGCCACATCAAGCAACTCATCTATCTTGCTTGAAAGATCCTCCACCTGTAAAACAAGACCGCCTACAAAGCTTGTAGCTCTCTAGTTGAGACACTTACTCTAGTAATCCTTCACACACTACATCTATTCTTTTCTACATCTGATCTTCTGCAATTTGTTGAAACCTTCCTGTTTTCAAGTGAAAGGCTGAACTATGGTGTCATTACTGGAGTTTAGCTCGTTCAGGGTTCTGTAGAGATATGCATTTGTTAGTGCTGCAAGATACAGTCTAACACGTATTAAAAACAGTGTGACGTCCAGAAGTCCCTGTGCATCTCTGCCATTTTGTATGAGCTCCATCAGGTTCCAGATCGGTGTGATATATCCCCTGGACTCCAATAGCTCAAATGCTTACCACAGTCCATTATGTCTTCCTTTTTCACCTATCACCTACTAATATTAATATGGAGCAAAAGTCAACTTACTCTCCTTATTTACCTTTGATTCAGCAATATACTCTGAGCTTTTGCTGATTTCCTACCTCGTTTCTCCACCCCTTCCCTTTGCTTTTCTTATGCCACAGTGGTAGAGGAGGGACCAGCAGTGCTGCTTGTACCACTTCCTAGCACATCAAATCACCACTGAGCTCTGGACAGTTGCATAGGGTGGGCATACAAGGCCCTCTCCCTCCAAAGAACAGGGCTCTGAATATTTGTCTTATTCTACTCACAACTAATGCATCAAAGCTAGCGAGGACATTCAAACTCCTGGTACACTTCTTGCTAGGGTTGTAACCAGAGCTGCTCCATGTAGGTTAGCACAGGCCTGGATAAAACACTCCCACAAAATGTATGAATGATTTGAAGGTTTGTTAAATTTTTTCTGCCTTGTTCGGACACATTCCTCTCCTACTCAGTGCTCCTCCTCACCATGGGGATTCTTCAGAGTGCAGCAGGGCAAACGGCACCAGGAAATAAGCCCTTATCTGGAGAAAATGTAACAGGATTCTGAACTTCAAGAAATGGCATATCATAATGCAATACAACTTCAGAGTAATTTCAAATGAGATGAGTCACTACTAGATACAAGCTATTAAACTACAAATGTGATTAGTATTCTGAACCTAAGGGGAAAGTGATCAGCCACCAAAATATTTCAATTTAAGAAGGGCTTGTGAAACATTAAGCAAAGACAGGTTAACTTCTGTTCATACCTCCTGCAGCGTTTCCACCATGGATTCAAACTTGCTTCTCTTCCCAAGCTCCTCTTCCCATCTGGAAAAGCCATTTGCACAAAGGTTACAGAATGTCCAACCAAAAACCCCAATTAAAGTTGCCAAGTTCACACTTAACCAAATGGTTGAAGTTAACCTAAGACATAAAATGCACTCGATATTCAGGTGGGGGCAATATACAGAATTAAACCACAAAACCAGAGTGAAAACCAAAAAGGGTTAACTATTAAAAATGGTCAAAACTCAACCTTGTGATAGTCTTCCCCCTCCCACTTGTTAAAGAGTACGACAGGCAGCGAATAGATATTATTGCTGCTCCCCAAATCGATTTTCCCTGTATTTCTACACTCTTCTGGCCTTTTTGAAAAGACTAATATCCCTGAGGTTCAGCAGTTCATGCTATGCAGTTACCTAGGCCTCAAACTTAACTAATTCACAATGGTGGAAGCCACAACGATCTGCTTAGAAAGAAGACGTGAGCCACATCACTTAATACAGCAATGTAACTTACTAGTTCTGTTCTACTGATCCATATTACTAATAGTTTAACTACCACACAAGGTGAAGACTGGAACATGGTTCAAAGATACAGTTAATTATTGAGCAAGTGTAAATAATTCTCACAAAAAATATGACCCAGTAAGAATACCTCAGATTTTGCAATAATTTTCTCATAACCCCTCCCTACCCAGAATTCAAAAGAATCTACTACAGCAACCCCCCCCCCCCCCCCCCCCGATTATAATTGGGTCTGTCAGAGCGGTTTGGGCAGTGGAAGTAATGGGATTTCTACTACCCTGAAAAGGATTGCATATTCCCATAAAATACTTAAATACTCTGACCGTGTATTCGCTCATGACTGCTTTACGCAGTCTGAGAACTAACAAGCTACGTGATCAGTAAGACACCCAGGATTAAGTGGATATAATAATGTAGTCTTTATTAAAACATCTCACCCAAAGTAGTACAGGCAATTAGGACAACGCTTCACACAGCAGGTGCAGTCTGTCCTCTCTCTTCAGCCTTCTGCCCTGATACCCTTCAGACTGCCCTTTTTATACTCTTCTGGCTCTATTCATCCCAATGGACCCTAGCTTTCTCACCAGAACTCTTTGGCCCTTATCAGTTGATAAGAATGACTTCACATGTTCCCAAGCCTTCCTCTAGCCCCCCTTTTGGATGTTCTCATCCTACTTGCACCTGACCTACTGCTATCTTCCATTAGCCAAAACATCTTCGCTCATGACTTCTCGCACGTGCCAGTTCCCTTATAGTTTACAGAGCAGATTCCCCCACCCCTGTTAGCTTTCTGGGAAGTCACTTCAGCTTTTGCTGCAGTGAAATGTATTTTGTGTCAGAGATCTTTGATTTTTACAGGCCTAGTTCTTAACCTGAGCCATTGGCCTGTATTTCACTGAGAGCAAGGGACAGCATATATTTCTACACCCCCCCAACAATATCCCAATCGGACAGCACGTTTACTTAACCCAAATGCACGAGCGGACTACCAAGAAAAAGCTAAGCAGCCGCTGAAGGGTATATGAACTACTTATACTATTGAACAAATCACAAACCCACTTACTGATGTCAAACTTTCCCTTTCAGTCTTTGCTTAAACAGTCTCATTTCCTTACAGCAGGCGATACGTGAACACCAATCTTTGTAATGCACTAGGTCACAGCTCAGAATGGGAATTTAAAGGACCCCCCCTTTCCTACCCACTGAGCACTTGAAGTAAAACAAAGTTGGTGACCTTACATAAAGAGCAAGATAGTCATCCAAGTTGTCAATAGTCCCAGATTTCTAGAGAATACAAAATTAAAAGCTATCTGGCTTCAACTAGGGAACAGCCACTGATGGATTCATACTCACAAATGGGGAGCAGGTGATGTCTTGATCTAAGAACTAAGGTGCAGTCCAGTCACAAAGTCCTAAATTTCACACAGACTTTGACACAATGGAGATGTACTTGAGGGGAAGGACAGTGGGTTAAAATGAAAGGAGTCAAATAGGGCACCTCTTTAAAGAAGAAAGAAAACCAATATGGTTCTCCAGATAGGTGACTGCAAAAATAAAAAGGGAAAAGGTATTCACAAAACACAAACAGCAGTAGCACATATGAGTGCTGAATAAAGTAAAGAAGACAGAAAAAGATGGAAGGCAGGTGACATGACTTCAGTGCACTTACAAGACTGATACTGATGTAGACAGATGTGGAAAACACTGAATTATTCCAACTGCTTCTGGCTGGTATTCACAGAAGAATGATAATTAAAAATGGGAACGTAGATACTGCTTCATTCACAAATGTTTATGAAAGAGAGGAGCACTAGCTTCTAGTAGACACAAAATCTACTTGCGGCTTCAGCAACAGGCACTTCATAGAGCACTGTGACCCCACATGCAGCTAAGATTACCCTGGTGCAGAGCAGAGGCATGGAAATTGTCCCAAGAAAAATATGAAAGATGCAATTTTTTGGCCTGTCAATTTGCCAAATGCACTCGGGGCAATTTTGAAACTACAGGCTGCAAGTCAATTTTCAAAAGCTCCTTGTGGAGTTCTTTGAAAGTGAAGGGGAGGTGAACAGCATATGTCTGAAACATGTATAGTACAGTGATGTGAGAAAGTTGCTCACCCTCCGGATTTCCCTTATTTTATTTAAATTTATTGGGATTTATTAACCGCCTTTATGAAGTGAATCACCAAAGGTGGTGTACAGCAGGTACAGTTTAACAAACAAGTTTTAAAGTTTGTTAACAGCATAACAATAGTAAAATGACCAAGTACAACAAATACAATAAAGGAGGTAAACTTGAAATCAGCAAATTGAAACCTAATAGGATACCATGAAACAGTATCAAAAATACACATTTAAGAGCACTAAAATTGACAGACAGACATACTACCATGTCAATGCCAGATGTAATTAAAGGGAACCAAGTAAACAGTTTAATTATTCCTTCAATTATGGAACAAAGTTATCCAATGCCCTCATCACTCAAGGGGGAAAAAAGTAATTGCCTCAAACTTAGCAGGTTGCACCATCTTTAGCAGCAAATGCAACCAAACACTTCCTATAATATCAGGCTGACATCACTGTTGAGAAATCTTAGCCCAGTATTTGTGAGGGAATTTGGGTTCATCCCTGTATGAATGAGTGACTAATCAGAGCATCGTCCCTGCAGAAGTGTCCAGGTGACAGGCAGGTGGTCAGTCTGCTTCAATTGCTTGGTTGGGTGTCAACCTTTTCCAAGAGCCATCTGACTCTCTCAGTTCTTCAAGTATCACAGGGTCATTTGACATCCAGACAGGAAGAGTGCTTCTTCCAGGGGCACGGTGGCAGAAAATTATGGTATCCAAGTTGCTCTAGCTACCTGCCCCTCAGGTATGGGACTACATGCAGGTCCTGGGCTCTATGGACGAGATTCCACATTTGCCCACTTGAGTCATTCCTTTAGGTGTCTAGGCCCATTCCACCAGGGAACAGGCTACTTCCTTTGCAGAAACCCAGGCTAATTCTATTGATGACATCTGCAGATCCGAGACTGTCTTTGGTGCACACATTCCTGAGACATTACCAATTGGATGTCTTTGCCAGGGGGACGCAGCCTTCAGTGTTTTGACCCTGGCAGTTGGGGGCCCTGTATCCCGCTCTACTTGAGGACTGCTTTGTTATGGCCCAAAAGTCTCTGGATTGATCTCTGAGATGTAATGGAAGAAAAAATTAGTTACCCAATAATTCTTTCCTTTAGTCCCAAGAGACCAACCCAGAGGCCTGCCCTCCGTAGTTGTGTTTTGGCCTGCTGGGTCCTTGGACTTCTGCATGCAGGACTTTGGATGATGGTTTGCAGATACTGAGCGCAGAACAACAAAAAAAAAGCTCCAGTAGTGATGGTGTTGCTAGAGTTGGTTGTATAGTCTACAATCCGTGTCTCAGATTGGTGCTGTGCACCTTCACCCATTGTCGCGCTTGTTTCAGGTTGCTTATGCTTTGAGTGTGGTTATTAGAGGCAGGAGATTCTCTCTTTTGGTTTCTTACTGCTTTCTAATCATGAATAGTGAGGGGGAAAGCTGCTGATGCATAGGATCCTTTTTGACAAAGCACTTCATTCTATCGCCACCTTCTGGTAAACGGGCATAACGCACAAATCTCTTGATTGGTCTCTTGCAACCAAAGGAAATAATTATCAGGTAAGAAGTAATTTTTCCTTCAAGCTGCTATAAGCCAAACTGCTCTACAGGCACTAACAGCAGCTCTGCATTTTTTTTTTTTGGGGGGGGGGGGGGGGAAGGAAGGAGAAGAGGCAGCTAAGCACCAAAGGCAGAAATGCTCATGAAGGAGTGTGATCAGAGGCAGCCACTGAAGATGGAACCAGCATCACCTGCATGGTCTAAGAACAGAAGTGCAGCCTCAGTAGGTAAGGGGAGAGCAAAAGCCTCTAATGATGGGTACTAGCTGGAAGGACAGAGACCAATTGGTGGGAGACAGGCTGAGAAGGGAAAGGAAGTAGAGGGCTCAGGGCTAATGGTGACAGATTTCGCGTGGGGGTGGGGCGAGCCTGGAAGATTAATATGTAGTCTTGCTACACAATTACTGCTACTGCAAAATCAGAAGCCGAATTTTGATTAGTACCAACTTCTGAATCAAAGCCAGAGACTGCATTAAGTTGATGAAACCTGCCCCTCCCAACAGATCACTGCTCAGTAAGTTGTTACTAGGAGAGATGTTTCATAAGGCTGGTTGCATTCATGCAGTGAGAGCAGAGATCAATCACAGTTGTAGACATCAATCCGTCCTTTTCCAAATACGGAAACCTTCCCAGACATTAACGAACAAACCTCTTCCTACCCTTCCTGACAACAGAACTACCATAGTGGATCAGAAAAAAGGTCCATTCAGTCCAGTATGCCATTTTTGGCAGTGACTAATGTGGGCCACACATACAAGCAGGACCCCGCCCCCCCCCCCCCCCCCCCAAAAAAAAAAAAAAAAAAAAAAAATCCTCGCAGCTTATTGGAAGGCCAAGCAGTACTTCAAAACTGTTCATGGACTTCTCCTGGTACTTGTCCAAACCTTAAATCCAAATACATTACCACATCCTCTGGCAACAAATTCCAAAGCTTAATTACGCACCAAGAAATGTTTTAAATATATTTGTAACTTATGGCTTATCATTGTACTTTTCAAAAGACATTCCACAAGATTTTATAGAGCTTCCACCTCACCTGTTCTGTATAAGCTTTTATAAAAAGTCTTCCATCCCCTTAATCATTTTGTGACCCATTAACATTTCTACATCTGCTATATCTGAGATACAGCACCAGAATTGTACCTGCATCTGAAATATTGTACATCAAGAAGCTAGAGATTGTTTTATTCTCTATTTTCTAATTCTTCCTAGAATTTTGTTTTTGGTTGCCACCACATACTGAGCAGAAGATTAATATTGCCCTCAATGACACTTAGATCCTTTTCCTGGTGGCAACACGGAATCTAGCATAGGAAATAACCGCCCAAATTTATTTCCAGATCTAGATTTTTATAAAAGTTGAGAATCAGGAAAAACCAAACACCTTCCTACACCACCATTAATAATCTGCTACTCAATAAGTCCTCAAACAGGAAAAGAACTAAGTTAGGTCTCTTATCTAGACAGCCTAGTTGGAAAAGGGTGTGTGAAACAGGGACGTGGATGATCCTAATGGTACCTTAATAAGAATGCAGATAGTTAAGATGGATAAGTGTCACTAAATGCTTAGTCACCCACTGGGGCTAACCCTACAGCCACCTGGAGGGTCTGTCCCCAGCACCTGCCACCTTGTGCTCTACACTAGCACCCTCCTCCCACCAACTGGGTCCCAACCACCTCTGGGCGAATCTCCTGCTTTCAAATTATTCCCAGTTGATTTCTAGGTTACTGGAGGCCACACTCCCAGTGGTCCTACAGTTCCCAGAAAGCACCCATAGACCCAAACCACCAGGATTCTTGGTCAGTCCAGAGAATCAGAGCGAAAAATTATGATTATTTTCATTAAAATATTGAACAGTGAACTAGAAAACAAACAGATGGAAAAAACAGCACAAAATAACAGGTAACTATCACTACAGGAAATATGGCCGCTCACCAGTTACAGAATATAATGAACACGGTCTCAGCAGAGAGGTCTTTCCCTTCTATTTCCAAACTGAGACTGACAAAATTACCTCACAGTTAGGCAGGAAAAAGAAAAAACTGTCACTTCTGGTACAGCTTTTAAGCGTTGGGGAGGGGGGGGGGGGAAGAGGGGAAATCGTTATCTGCTGGCCAAATATTAGCAAACCAGGAGAAAAATATATCAACAAAGTTCATAGGCTCAGAAACCCACTGTTTCGCCACACTTTGTATCTGTGTTTAATGACATTTCCAGGGATACTTCAAGAAAAAAAGTAGCCTATTTGCGACACCCTAGGGTGCATTTACAAAAGCTGCCGTCTTTTGGTCGAGCCACGTCCAAAAAAATACAAACTATTAAACCACAAAAGAATATCTTTAGGAAAAATCTGGTCATGATCTGTCCAAAGATAATGAAATTAAAGTACATGGAATGGCTTGTTCAATAGACGTTTCTGGAAATGTAGTCAAGCCTCACATCTTTCACTTTTGTAATAGATTCCGGTGCCAAAGAGCCAGCAAACACTCCTGACGGAGTTAGCTTCACCTTAGATGGAATATAGAAAGCATTGATGACTGAGGGAAGAGTAGATTCTGGTATCTGCAAAGTTTCAAATATTTCCTAAACATTTCTCATACAGATATTTTAGTATGCACTTTGGGTAAAGTGGACAGAGCGTTTTCCCCCACAGACGTTTTCCAAGTTTTCAGTCTTATGTAGTTAACACATCCCAGCCTGAATGCCTTCAAAGGGGATCCTCTCAGCTCCCTCTAAGACTTCTGCTGTTACAAAACTTATTCCTTGGGACGGAGGAGGTTTTATCTCCCAAGCAGAGTTCTTCCTGCTACGGGGTTGGTGCCGTGGTGGGTTGTCGATTGCTCAGGAATCATCCCCATCGCCACATCCTGATTGATTAGCAACTCTAATTCTTAGGAAGCAATCTATGAAAGCCTTCAGCACATTCCAAATAGCTCTTAGATGGAGGTTGATTTGATGTTACCTCTACTGAGCAGACCATGGACTCTGGGTGTAGGGTCATCCATGTAAAGCACCCCACCTGAAAGTGAAGCAAAACCTCAACCCATACATTTACGCTGATGATGTAACGATCTACATCCCATTCAAACAAGACCTAAAAGAAATTTCCAATGAAATCAACCAAAGTCTACATATCATGCACTCCTGGGCAGATGCCTTTCAGTTAAAACTCAATGCAGAAAAAAACCCAATGCCTAATACTCACCTCCCAACACAACACGAGCAAATTTACCACCATCAACACCCCAAAACTAAATCTACCAATTTCGGAAACCCAGAAAATACTTGGAGTCACCATTTGACCGGCAAAAGACTTGAGAATCACAACCAAAAAGATGTTCCACTCAATGTAGAAATTAAAAAGAATAAAACCATACTTCCCAAGAACCGTTTTCTGGAATTTGGTACAATCATTAGTACTCAGTCACCTAGACTACTGCAACTCACTCTACGCTGGCTGCAAAGAGCAAATACTCAAAAAACTCCAGACAGCCCAGAACACAGCAGCCAGACTCATATTTGGAAAACCAAAATACGGAAGTGCAAAGCCCCTACGAGAGAAGCTACACTGGTTACTACTCAAAGAACGCATCACGTTCAAAGTATGCACCCTAGTACATAAAATCATCCACGGCGAGGCCCCAGCCTACATGTCTGACCTGATAGACCTACCACCCAGAAATGCTAAAAGATCATCTTGCACATTCCTTAATCTTCATTTTCCCAACTGCAAAGGCCTAAAATATAAACTAATGCACGCATCAACCTTTTCCTATATGAGCACGCAATTCTGGAACGCATTGCCACGTAACCTAAAAGCGACCTATGAACTGACCATCTCTTCAACAAGATATACCACAAAGACCAAAACATGTGAAATCCCCACACATATCTAGTAACGTTAAGAATGCCTTATATTATATCACTACCATGATTTCCATTACCATGCAACCCAAAACACTTCTGTAACACTAAATGTCAATTCTCCTCTCATTTCCACTACCCATGATATATTGTAAGCCCACATTGAGCCTGCAAAGAGGTGGGATAATGTGGGATACAAATGCAATAAATAATAAATAAAACTATCTTGTTCAAAATTGCTGATTAGCCACCAAGAGAATTCTTGAGGTATCAGACTGATGATGCCTTGAAAGTTACCTGTGGCTCGATACCACTGGGAAGACAAGACGAGGTTCATCGGTGTGACATGCACTTGAAGGGCACATGGCCCTAGCAATCAACATTTGCTGAGATACCTGCTGAGTCTGTTGAACCTCCTGGGTTACAGAGGTAGGAATCTATTTCTTTGGAATGGGAGGAATCTCTTGGCCTGAATCAAGTCTAGCAGGACTCCTATAAACTTAAAATGCTGGGATGGCAGAGATGAGACTTTGAAGTTCCTAGTAGTTCCAGCATCTAAACAGATCTGCATATTGACTCTTGTGCTCCTTTCTTTGATGTGATCTTGATCAGCTATTATCTAAACGCGTTGTGATTGGCTCAGAGACTTCCAGGTCTCTCAGCTGAGTGAAGCACGTCAAAAAGGACGTGTTTATTAGTGACGGGGGGGGGGGGGGGGGATGATGGCCAAAAAGGACATCTTTTTCGATGGGCGTCCTCAACTGCACTCTCCTTAGGATCGGAGCCTTCTTGCAGCATGCTGTGGAGGTGAGCGGCACGGCGTCTTCCTTTCGGGAGGCACAGGGAGGCGTGCTTGGCTGCTCTGCGCATGCTCAACCGGCCGATTGTTTACTGATGGAATACAGAATGCAAGTGAGCTACAATGAGCAGCTCATTTGCATTCCCTTTCCTTCATGCATGCCCGTTCCTTACCGATTCGCTAAGGAAATCGGTAAGGGAAGGGCTCTAACAATTTTTTTAGTGCATCTAGCCCTCAGTGGGCAATCTAAAGGGATGTGCTGATTGTAGAGTGTAACCTAGTCTGATTGCATTCTCACCAGGTACAAAACAGATGAGTCCAGTAGGGACAAACAGAAAAAGGACCTGCATAGAATATGCAAACTGCTTTGGTTGTCACAGAAAGGAGGTACATCAAGTCCATGACTTGTACCCTAAGTCATAAGTACGTAAGTATTGCCATACTGGGAAAGACCAAAGGTCCATCAAGCCCAGCATCCTGTTTCCAATAGTGGCCAATCCAGGTCACAAATACCTGGCAAGATCCCAAAAAAGTACAAAACATTTTATACTGCTTATCCCAGAAATAGTGGATTTTCCCCAAGTCCATTTAATAATGGTCTATGGACTTTTCTGTTAGGAAGCCGTCCAAACCTTTTTAAAACTCTGCTAAGCTAACCACCTTTACCACATTTTCTGGCAACGAATTCCAGAGTTTAAATACATGTTGAGTGAAGAAAACGTTTCTCCGATTCGTTTTAAATTAACTACATTGTAGCTTCATCGCATGCTCCCTAGTCCTAGTATTTTTGGAAAGCGTAATCAGACGCTTCACATCTACCCGTTCAACTCCACTCATTATTTTATAGACCTCTATCATAGCTCCCCTCAGTCCTTTGTGTTTTATTCATTTTTGATATGCCGCTTAACTGATGTGCAGATCAAAGCAGTGTACAACAAAAATAAAAATATTTAAAGGAAGAAAAGAATGCAGATTGTTAATAGGACAGATTTCCATGCTCACCAGAACAGAGTCACAAAACTAAAAGGAAAAACCAACCAAATCAAAGTATCTAAAGTATTTCTAAATTACTATGCTGCCCACAGACTGGTCAAATGCCAAACCAAAATGTTTTAAGAAGGGATATAAATTTCTTCAATACTGGTTCAAAGCAAATGGAGGGAGAAACGAGTTTCATAATTTCAATGTGAGGAAGAAAAAAAAAGTTTAGTTCTGCAGTACTCAAGTCTGACTGGGAAGTATTTCTCCATAGCAAAAGGCATCTCACACTGATTGGCTAGACCAGCTGGTCTTTCTGCCATCACCTACTAGGTTATGTCAGTTTCTAACATTTGGGGGATTTTTGAATTAACCATACGGAGGTTAAGTTTTCAGTATGTCCTTAAACACGGACGGAGTGGGGTCTGCAGTAAAGCTGCCTATTAGTTCTTTCATAAGGAAGAACTGAATCCAGGAATGACTTGCACCAGAAGGCATTCACAGGAAACGACCTGCCATGTACATTCTGGGACAGAACCATTCCTCATTTCTAATTTAAGATGTTCAGCAGTCAGCTGCTACCCTGCTGATTTGGTTACTTCTTGGCTCAAAATCAGCTTTCATGATGCGTTTCTGGCCAAGCCATCAAGAATTCAGAGCAGTGAAAACTGAGCCTGGGAGAAGGTTTATAGTACAGTGAGCAAGGGCAAGTTACAATAAAATTCACTAGGATGCTTTTTGCAGAGCAGATTAAGTTAAATCAACCTGCCAAGTGTTACATAATGTTTAATCCATATTTGCTATGCCGTTTGCTGGACATCAAGGCAGCTTACAATACCACAATAAAGAAGGGAGAATATACGACCATCATCCATTATCAGAGTTCCTGAACGCTTGTTTAAAGAACCAGGTTTTTAGGCCACAGGTTCCAATCTGCGGCAAACATCCTCTTGACAACTTGCCCAGTTCAAATTAAAATGCAGTAGCAGCCTGCATAATATCAACCTCGCTCTTCTAGGAGAGACACTGCTGAATTCCAAAGATCAGCTTTAAGAGCACATGCAAAACTAAATCCAGTTACTGCCTCTGGATCACACCACTCTCCACCCAAATCATTCTAAGGGTTTAATATATCTTACCCAAAACACCAAGCTTCCGGATGATATGGTCCTGACTACTGTACAAGGAACAGATTGCTAGTTAAAATACAATTCTATTACACTCACTCAGTATCAATGGTCCTTAGCACAGCAATATTTAAACTGTGAGAACACCCCACCTCCTCCAAAAGAGTGACCCTCAGAGCATGAAATGTTCCAGATGTTGAGGGGGAGCAGAATCCAGCAGCAGAGGTAGATATGGAGCAGGCAAA
The DNA here is from genome assembly GCF_901765095.1 of Microcaecilia unicolor. Classification (NCBI taxonomy): domain Eukaryota; kingdom Metazoa; phylum Chordata; class Amphibia; order Gymnophiona; family Siphonopidae; genus Microcaecilia; species Microcaecilia unicolor. Next base: position 101,605,139 of record NC_044043.1, on the reverse strand, counting down.
TGCCAAAAGAGGGCTCAGAGGCCTCAAAGGCTGAAAAAGGTAAAGATGAGAGAAATTAACAAAAAGAAAAAGAGAAGGCACCAAAATGGGAAAGTGACATGTTGAGGAGACATTAGAAATCCAACCTCACTGATCTGTAGAAAATGTTAGACTGCTGGTCCTGCACTCAAGTGGCTAAGAGTCTGAAAGTGACAGAGCAATATAGCTACACCTGGCTCTGTGGATAACATCACCCACATGTGAGAACATCATGCCTGCTTGTTCTCGAAGGCATACTTCCTTGATAAAAGCTTTAAAAAAATGGTAGCCATGTTAGAGGCAGGTGGCATCTTTTAGAGTAAGCAATTTTTGTCAACTGCAGGCTTCCTCCACCTCCACTGTTTATTGAATTGTCAAGTTGCTTGGTATGTTAATAGCTACAAAACAGAACAAGGGAAATTGGTATTTGAAATGTTACTGTGCAGGACTTGGCATCTGCATGAAGACATTGGACAGTAAGTTGAACTCGGGCTAGCAGTGATATTCTGGTGTGCTCCTGCATTCACAGTTCAAGACAGCTTAAGCTGTCATGAGCTCTTAAGTGCTACAAGGAAGTGGAGAGCAAAAATGTAACCAGTGACTACAAAACAAATTACTTTTGGGGTTCACACCCAATCAATAAGCTGAATTTGGCACTGGACTTGCATTTTTCCAGTGCATGTACATTCTATGTACTTGCCCCACCCTTGGCTCAGGTACATTACATCAAGAGGCTTAGCACAGACAGGTGTGTAGGGAACACCTAAGAGAAACTGACAAGCTATTTCCTTATCATTCACTTCTGGGTGCTGCCAGAAACAGCTGGAGAGATACTGATGCAGCTTTCTAGTAAGTAAGAGCCAGCAACACAAGCACACTCAGACCAATCTTTCCCAAAGACAGGGAAATGGTAAAACTAGAGGACATGAATTGAGGTTGCAGGGTGGTAGACTTAGGAGTTTAATGAAGAGGATGGTCGATGTATAAGATGCAGAGGAAAATATAAATGAAAATGACTGCATGAATCTTGATAGAGTGGTGCTTACACCGCAACTGGCTGTAAGGAACTAAGGGAAGTGCTGGGCAGACCTCTATGAATTGTGTTCCAGATATGGACAGATTAGAACGGGCTTTGATGGCAACTCCAGCAGTTGGAATGCAAGGACAATGCTGGGTGGACTTATTTGGTCCATGTCCTGAAAACAGCAGAAATAAGGAATACGTTTATACTACATTCATTGCTGGTTAAACATGAATTGATGTTGGCAGTCTACCTGCTGTCATGTTACCACTTACCTACTTCAATCATCTATTACCCTTCTCAGTAGATCAGTCTTCTCAATCACTCCTTAGTGAGTCTTGTTGCTCGTAATCACCACAATCTGGTGTCAATGCAGTTTGACCTGAAATTTCATCCTAAGTTTATCTTTTACAGAAGCTGTAGTACAGCCCCACACTGAATAGGCTGAACCTTAAGATTTTTATGTTTTTGTTTTTTTTAAACATGCTTATTTTTCATTTCATTTCTGATGTAAAACATATGAAGACCCTGAAGTAAAAACAGCACTATAACAAAAGTTAAAGGGCCTATAAGGTGAATGAGGGGTCTCAGGACTAAGGGGGAGGAGGGCCTCTCAGATCAGTGGGTCATCAAATTGGAATCTCCATCTCCAGGGTTCCCCCAACCCAAGGATCTTTAGTCTTGGCAATAGCTGATTTTTAATTTCCATTCAATTTCTATAGAACACAATGGAAAATGAAAAAACACCCCTTCATTTCTGGAGTTGGAAGATTTATCACTATTGGAAGTTAGATAGTGTTGAGCATTGGTCAGTAATGGCACAGCTCTTGTGTACCTGTCCAGTGAACAGGGAGGGGTAGGACCGATGCACTTAATAGCTGTGGGCTCGTCTCCTGTTAAACAACCTCCCTGGAGTGGAGGAGTAGCCTAGTGGTTAGTGCAGCGGACTTTTGATCCTGGGGAACTGACTTTGATTCCCACTGCAGCTCCTTGTAACTCTGGGCAAGTCACTTAACCCTCCATTGTCCCAGGTGCAAATAAGTACCTGAATATATGTAAACTGCTTTGAATGTAGTTGCAAAACCCCCAGAAAGGTGGTATATCAAGTCCCATTTCCCTTATGACATCACAATATCAGAAGTGAGCCAAGTATCGGGCAATCAAGCCATTGTGACATCACTGATGAGGTTGGCTCTTATTGGTGGAATGAATGGAGGAGTAGCCTAGTGGTTAGTGCAGTGGACTTTGATCCTGGGGAACTGGGTTCAATTCCCACTGCAGCTCCTTGTGACTCTGGGTAAGTCACTTAACCCTCCATTGCCCCTGGTACAAAATAAGTACCTGAATATATGTAAACCAATTTGAACGTAGTTGCAAAAACCTCAGAAAGGCGGTATGTCAAGTCCCAGTTCCCTTTCCCCCTTCCAAACAGTAGGAATAAGACTTTTGCTCTCCAGAAGCAGAGAATCAGTGGCCGCCTCTACCAGACCCATAGCAATGCTTAGCCAGTGCCTGATCTTTAGGAAGATGCAAAAAAAAAAAAAAAAAACAGCCGCCAGAACTCTGGTCTTCTCTCCAGCAGTCACTGGAGGTGCCTGACAGATACAGCAGCACAAACTTGTGCCCGTGTCCTTGCTTTCATGCTCAAGCAGAAATCCTGGGCAGAGAGGCAATACTAGTGAGCTCATTAGCATGGGACTTTTGGTTACTGTTGTGCACTATAAAGTAGTGGGCGAAAGCCTGTGTGCATCAGCTGCACAACCACCTCTTTTAGGCTGGCTAAAACCATTCTAAATGAAACACTGCAAGCACGGCAACCTTTGAGCATCTCTGCCTAAGTGTACTAAGAATAAGGATGTGTTACTTCGATCAGCATAAACCATTGATACAACTGGAAGTTACCACTGCACTAAGCTTAGAACAGTTTATCTAGAGAAAGTAAAAGCCTCAAGTTCTCTAAAAATGGTAGAGCCTATGCTCATTCAGCTGAAGCAGAGAAAAATTACATATGAAAGGAAATTTGCCCCAATAGTGAAAAATCATACGGCTACAGATGTTTTAATTAAAAAAAACCAAGCATGCTTTTATAATTGGGGGCAGGGAAAAAGAAAAAAAATAGATTACTTAATACTGTTTAAAAGGAAACTCACTGGTTAGAAAACTGCCTAGACTTGTTAGTGTTCAGCACTGAAGCATTAAGTAATGTGCCATTCTAAGCCATGTACAGCTTAATATGGTTTTCTTCATGCACATCAATTTAGTGGGGGTGTGAAATGGACAGAAAGATTCCAGGACTTAGGAAAAACAAAATGCTGAACCCAGTAGACACACTGGTCCACTCATCCCATGTCCTATGATTGGGAGACCAGATATGCCCAGAAATAAAGACTGTAGGCTAAATGAAATGGTGCACAGACGGAAAAAATAAATTAGACATTTAGAAAGTTAAAAGCACAATCCCCAGTTTTAAACTACGGCATAATCTGCCTACTGTGAATCTATTTTTTTTCTACCCTTTTCACAATTCATTTTATACTATTCCACTTTCATTTAAAGAAAAAATATTGGAATTTTGGTGATTGTCTAGCATTACAGAACACATCTTTCAGGAAAAAAGTTAATCTGATAGGACATTAACAGGTGAATTTTCACAAGAGAAAGGTGACCATCTTCAGACACAAATCGGGAGATGGGCATCCTTCTCTCAGGGTCGCCCAAATCGGCATAATCAAAAGCAGACTTTGGGCACCCTCAACTGCTTTCCGTCACGGGGATGACCAAAATTCATGGGGGCGTGTCGGCACTGTACCTAAGGCGGGACTGGGGCATGATTTAGAGATGGGCGTCCTCAGCCGATAATGGAAAAAAGAAGGGCATCCCTGACGAGCATTTGGCCGACTTTACTTGGTCCATTTTTTTTCACGACCAAGCCTCGAAAAGGTGACCGAACTGACCAGATGACCACTGGAGGGAATCGGGGATGACCTCCCCTTACTCCCCCCCCAGTGGTCACCAACCCCCTCCCACCCAAAAAAAAATGTAAAATTTTTTTCCAGCCTCTATGCCAGTCTCAGATGTCATACCCAGCTCCATGACAGCAGTATGCAGATCCCTGGAGCAGTTTTTAGTGGGTACAGTGCACTTCAGGCAGGCGGACCAGGCCCATCTCTCCCACCTGCTACACTTGTGGTGGTAAATATTGAGCCCTCCAAACCCCCTCAAAACCCACTGTACCCACATGTAGGTGCCCCCCTTCACCCCTTAGGGCTATAGTAGTGGTGTACAGTTGTGGGAGTGGGTTTGGAGGGCTCAGCACCGAAGGTACGGGAGGAGCTATGCAGCTGGGAGCAATCTGTGAAGTCCACTGCAGTGCCCCCTAGGGTGCCCCCGGTTGGTGTCCTGGCATGTTAGGGGGACCAATGCACTACGAATGGTGGCTCCTCCTACGACCAAATAGCTTGGATTTGGTCGTTTTTGAGATGGGCGTCCTCTGTTTCCATTATCGCGGAAAACCGGGAACGACCATCTCAAAAAAAACAACCTAAGGACGACCATCTCTAAGGTCAACCTAAATTTCATAATTTGGGCGTCCCCGACAGTATTATCGAAACGAAAGATGGACGCCCATCTTGTTTCGATAATACGGGTTTGCCCTGCGAGACGCCATCATGACAATTTGGGCACCCCATTTGATTATGCCCCTCCACTGCTTTCACATTTACCAGGATAATTTAAAGAAACTCCTAAGAAATGTTTTGCCAAAGTTCAGCTGGTCTATCTGAAAGAAATCATTTAAAGGTTGGTCAAGAAAAGTCATGTATTTAAAGAAAAAAAAAAGGTACTGGTTTGTACAGAAAGCTCATGCTATCCTTTGATCTAAAGCAACAATGGGGTCAAGTTGGCCACAGCCCTACCAAATGTCAAGTCAGGGTGAGATTTCTGGGTATTAATGAGAAATTCAGTTGGGGTAGGCGTTGTGGTGACATATCAGCCAATAGCAGAGATAGAGATTTTAAAGACGGATCTTTGTCTACCCCTAATGAGAATCACCATCTCCTGAAGTGAAGTTGTTTACCTGTAAATAGGTGTTCAAGAATTCCCACATGTATGGCTTGCGAAAATCTGAGAAACTCAAAACTAATGAAAATCTTAGAAGGATTTGATTTGCATAAAAGTCTCACCCTTTCTACTGTCACAAGAGGCCTTTTCAATCTTAAAAGTGAATGATGGCAGAAAATGGCCATCCGGCCCTCTAGTCTGCCAGAGTGACAGCATGCAAGATCTCCTTGACCACGACAACCGTCTTGCTCCTCGGTATTCCGCCACATTAAAAAAAACCCTCACTTCCCTCCTTGAGAAGGCCTAAATCTGAATGGATTACTACCTATAAACTTTTGCTGCCCATTACCTGGATCAACCTCTCCCCCTCCCAAGCCATCATTGGAATGCTTTAGGACACTTTAAAAAAAAAAAAAACACCTATTCTGAAGTTTGGTAAAGTTCTAGCACACCTGAGCTTCAAGTTCTCAGGTGCTGGAGTAACACCTGCATCCAAGGCCTGGTGAATTTGTTTCAGGTCAAGCATCTCTCTGAGAATCTAACTAGACAACAACTTGGTTTAACTGGGGCCCATTCTCACAGTAGATATCGAAAGACTTTTGTGCAACTTAAGTTATGTCTGGCTTGCCACCATTGTTAAGACAAGGTGAAATCAAAGAATAGTCCCCAAAGGAAAAAAAAAAAAAGTCATCCAGTTTTGGCAACAGTGCATGGGAATGATGAAAAACTAAGTTTAAAAAAATGTAATACAGTCAGGCAAAATAGCTGAAAATAGTTGTAAAGCCCTTCTGTGGGTATTAAGAGACAGATATAGCCCAGGACAAATGAGAAACCAGAAATCCACTCAAAAGCTTTGGAAGATATTTTGCTTAGCAAACCTGGTCACGTGACCTACAGCTATTGATCTGTTCACCACTGGACAAAACGAACCACAGTCCTGGGTAGATCAAATACAACTAGTCAGAAGATAAGTGGAAGTTTTACACCAGCTAGCACACTGATCTGCACGTACACTATCAAACTAAGCCCAATTTGATATATAGCCTGGGATTGTACCCACTCCTGTTCTAGGCAGTAACCCTACAACTAGCATGACTGTACCTTTTTTTTGGCTAATGTTGAAACAGATAGGTAATCTTATTTGAAGAGATTAAGCTGCTGAATAGCGCTTGAGGGTACAAAATTATATTACATCATTCAAGTTCATAATTATTGCACTGCATAAATGCTACACTGCAGCTATTTAAAAAGTGTATTCCAAAACACAATGCTAAATTCAAGTTACTGATCACTGTGTCCATGTCAATAGGTCTTCACATCCTGTTAAGAAATAACATCTAGGGAAAGACTAATGGAAACGAGCCATATTGCGTGCAGACACACCCCACATTTCAATTCTCCAACTAGCCATGGGTGTGCAGAAGCATGCCAACAAGTTAGCACTTAAGGGAAGGAAGTTACAATATTAAAAACAAAATCCTTGTATACGATGTACTCATGTTTTGTGGTCATTAATGTTAAACAGAAGTAGAACATAGTAACATCCAGCTGGTTTCTAGAAAGCACGAACACTTGAGAACTCACAGCTGATGGCATAAAGCCAATGGTTAATCTTTTCTGTTCTACTAGTCCTTTCTATAGTGTTTCTAGAACCACACTATAAAACACACAAAAAAAAAAAGAGTGCCTGGAGCTCACAAGTGTTTGGGCAGTCAAGGTTAACAATTTAAAAGCACCCAAAAGATGCCATTACAGCAAACCACTTAGATAAGTACCGTATTTTTCGGACTATAAGACTTCAATTCTCGGCGGCCATTTTGAATCTCGCCAAGACCGTCAGGCTGCATACAGGAGGATGGAGAGAAGCGCACTGGGCAGGAAAGAGGGGGCTCTTTCCTGCCCCGACGTCACTAGACCACCAGGGAAGATCACGTGACGTGAGTAGGGAGAAGTGGTGACAGGGCCGGGGGGAGGGCGATCCCGAACTCGGAGGGAGGGATTCGGACAAGACGCACCCGAGCACCTAGGTTTTAGAGGAGGGAAAAAGGAAAAAAATTTTTTTCCTATTTCCCTCCTCTAAAACCTAGGTGCGTCTTATGGTCCGGTGCGTCTTATAGTCCGAAAAATACGGTAATTTGTAAAAACTGACACATCCTACTAATTATCTAAGGAAAAGGGGGGGGGGGGGGGGGGGGGGGGGGGGGGGGGGTGGGGGGGGGGGGGGGGGGGGGGGGGGGGGGGGGAAATTAGCACCCCAGTACAGTTTATTAAAATGTAATATACCACCTAAGCGCCTTTGTGGATTGGGGCTGTTCACAATAATTTGAGACCTAAATTATTCATTCCAAGAGAGAAAAAAAATATACATACAAATAGCACTATTTAGTTTTAATTCTGCATTGTTGACTTTCCATTTCTAAGCTATTTCAGCGTGAATTGACTGGCAGATTATTCAAGTGATGGACAGCCATGCAAAAACGCACTTGCGCACACAAATTCCTACTGTGAACTAGCAGATGAATTAGAACCATAGAGTATAAGGGATAGCAAGGCTGCCCATATAGTTGCACTTTCATAAGCTCTATGAGCAATAGTAAGAGTTTTAAAGTTTATTCTATACTGAACTGGTAACCAATGCAATTTTAGAAGATGGGGGTGATGGGTTCCCCAGTACCCTCTAAGCTGCGCTCACCATCTATGCCTACGTATGCCCTGCCCCTGAGCACCTCAGCCTTTTATTCAATAAATTCTGGCCAAATCAACTTGTTCATGTAAAATGTATCCATTAGCAGCACTGAATTATAACACACTCCAAGAACCGACCACATTAAGTGCTTTTCAAGTAACAACTAAATGTTTATACAGTTATAAACAGGCAGATAGTCCTTTTCTGCTTTATTCTCTTACCTAGTGATTTAAATTGATTTGATTAAAATCTTTCACCTTGTTTCCTATCTGATTTAATCCAGCCCAACTGTGGTATGGCTCGTTTAACAAGCCTCTCTTCAAGGTTACCTTTTAACTCAAGTGTCAACCCTACGGACATGTTGGAGTAGGCTAGAAAGTGTTCTTGAAGAAGCAGAGGGGGTGGAGAGCCTCTGTATTCAGCTGATGCCCCCCTTCCTCCCCACAGAGTATTAAAAACTGTAGTTTATAATCCCTAAACTATACTGCATATATAGAGACTTATATTCCAGGACACCTGTTCAGCCTGAGTGAATGACCCCCCTCCCACCCCCAAAGTACAAGGCTCCCCTTTTCACATTTGATTTTATTTTTTGCTATTCTTGCCTCTACAGTCTATTTCCTCTCCCTCTTATTTTTCAAAGCAGATTGCATTCAGGATAGTAGGCAAATGCAGGATTTAAGTAACTTCCCACAACTGTTGCTTGTGATCTTGGATATTTGAAGCCTGGCTTCTCTGGTTCTTACTCACTGGGCTACTCCTATACTTCCACCTCTCCAGCCTCTTAGCTTCCCCCTTTCTACACAATGGTACTTCCATTTCAGTAGCACCAGACCCCAGTTAACAGCTGCATCCCTACGACTCCTTTCCATTTACCTACAGCTCCCCATATAAACCAGGGCTAATGAAGGACCATCTGAAGCTCTGTCTGTCAAACTGCATCTATGGCAGAAAACCGGTTGGCTGAATCTTTGAAAGGGACGTGCTCCCACACCCCCTAAACCAGGGAGGTTTTGCCTCTCATGATGAGCCCGTCTCCCAGTCCAGCACATGCACTGGTGGAATGACAGAGTTTAAACAGTACACCTTGCTTCCTCCCATTATCAGATGTGGCGTTGCTGCTGTTACAGTGAAAGTGATGTGCAGCACAACACGAACGCAATAGTAGATCATAAACAGTAAATAGTTCATTAAAACTTTCATAAGGTTGTTATTTTAAATGTTCTCTAAACATTTCAATTGAATTTCCAGTATCAACCCAAACAGGGGCCTGCTTCGGAAGGCAAACACTGTGTCGCTGGGTAGTAACTAGAAAAGCAGCTTTGTTTTATCTACCCATCTCCTCAGCCAAAAGCAAGATCTTGGCAAAAGCATTCCTGACTGGCTTACTAATGTGTTGGGAGGGAGAGGAAGATGTTTTCCAGGTCTTCCTCTGATACGAGCAAAAAGCAAATGCCTTCTCCCTTAACATTAATGACATCCACTTCATTAAGCAAGAAAAAGTGATCAGATTCTCCCCAGTGCCAATATTCTGCTAAAACCCTGGATATTGACCCTACTTGGCTTCTCCTGCCTTTTAGATTTGGGACCACTGTATTTGAAAGGATGGCCAGTACAGTCAAGCAGAACCAGGAATAGTTGAAAGAGGTGCATACCCTCACTTTGGCATCATTTTTCATTAACACATACGGATATATTCAGTTTGACCAAGCAGTAAGCTCCTGGTTGAAGTTACTACTAGTGGATCATGTGAGGTAATGCTGTATTTTATAGCTATCACACATTGAAGCTCTTAAATGTAAAGCCCTGTACTGGATAATATTACATCTAATTTCCTAACAGTAAATTACATCGCTAAAATAAGTGATCAGTTTTAATATGTTTTTGAATTGACACTAAACACTTATTTTGGACACTTTCACATTGACTGATTATATTGCTTTCTCTACAAGATAAAGGGAAAACATACGATTTTTTGATTTGGACTGTAATACAGACACCCAGAATTTAACCTGTGTTTTTGATTAGTAAACTCAAACATAAGAATAAATAGTGAGAGCTACTTCTTAGTGACATTTCTATTAGCTCTAGACAGACTGGGTTTTGTAATTATATTCTAGCAATCATGAAAAGAATATTTGGGTAGAAGGTATTGATTTTTCCAGATGTCTATTGAGTTTATATCCTCATTTCCCTTACATCTCAACTCTTCTCATGCAGGAGATCTTGATTTTTCCCCCTCCTCCTCTGGTGTGCAATACAAAAAAATATATATATATTGGAGAAATCAACATCTTATCAGGCTGTTAAGGTTTTGCATAATTTACCAAGGGGATCTTTCATTAAGGTGACCTAGCATGTTTATCTCATGCTAAAAATCAGCTGGCGCTAAACACAGACGTACTATGGGCATCTCAGCGCCAGAAGACTTAGCATGACTTTAAACACACTAGTGAACCAAAGAGCTCCTCGTGACTTAAAACCTTGCGGCCCTGTTTACTGAGCCATGCTACTATATATTCTTATGGGTGACTCTAGAGTTAGTGCATCTTAGTAAACCGGGCCCTTGGTCCTACTTGGTTTTCTGAGAATTGAACACAGTTTAGAAAATATTACAGTAATTTTCTGTTATTGATTTTTGTGATCATTGTCTGTTATATGTTGATTTCTTGTATCTTTGAACTTTGTTTGGGAGCTGGAAGAATATATACTATATATCTTTGTAAAGACACAGGAAGAGAGGAAAAATGTTGTTAACCTAGCTAGAAGCAATGGCACTTGGTGCACATCTTTTCATGATTTTCTTGTAAATGTTTAATCCAATTAGAAGGTAGCATACCTATTTTATGATCCCAAACAGCTTAAAGCTTTTCTCGATAATGGCCAGTAGTACTGCCTTCCACCATTGAGGGGAATTATTGGGGTAATACTACCTTTAAAGATGCAAGTTTAAATATACCCGTTTAGATCTCCTTTGTCTATTTTTGTTTTTCAAATAACTTTAGCTTTAATTTCCCCCTTTATTTTGTGGTCTTATAATTTTAAAGCACAATAACTCCATGTTTTTGCTTTAAGCATTTGACTTTATACCTCATTTTTATACTTGCACACTAAAAGCAAAGAATTTTTAAAAACACATTTGTATCAAGGACAAAAACAGTTCTAAACAGGCAGCTGGGATATTTTGTCATGACTAATATTCTACAAATATGGTTGCAAATGACTGAAAACGTTTCTAACGGGTTGACAGGCACCACCAGTAAAAAGCAGGGCTGTGTACACTTGCAACATCCAGGCCATGCGGGCCAGAGACTGAAGGCTGGGATGTAGAAGAGATCCCTCGTTCTGTGTGATGAGGGTCAGAAAACACTCCAATCTCCACAGGATAACTCCAGAAGAGGGAACCACGTCTTTAGAAGTCAGTAAGGCGCGATTATCATGGTCCTGTGGTCTTGCTTGAGTTTCAGCAGAGTCTTCCCCACAAGAGGAATGGGAAAGTGTGTGTATAGCAGATATGTCCCCTAATGCAGGAGTAAGATATCGGAAGCAGAACTGAGGAACTTTGCAATTACAAAGAGATCCACAGAGGGGGTGCCCCACACCTGGAACATCTCGCGGGCAATGCCCATATTGAGAGACCACTCGTGCGGTTGCATAACCCTGTTCAGTCTGTCGGCCAGGTTGTTTGTGCCCACCAGATAAGTGGCCTAAAAGGAACATGCCGTATTGGCGAACCCAGCACCACATCCGGACAGTCTCTTGCCACAGAGGGCATGATCCAGTGCTCCCTGCTTGTTGGTGTAATACATTGCAACCTGGTTGTCTTCTTGAATGAGCACAATTTGGTTGGACAACTGATCTCTGAAAGCCTTTAGAGCGTTCCAGATTGGCCTGAGCTCCAGAAGATTGATCTGAAGACCTATTTCCTGAATGGACCATGCTCCCAGAGTGTAAAGCCCATCTACATGAGCTTCCCAACCTAGGAGAGATGCATCTGTCGTTAGCACTTTTTGTGGCTGAGGAATTTGGAATGGAAGTCCCAGGGTCAAATTGGACCGAACAGTTCACCAGAGTGTGTGAACAAGGTTTGGAGACAATCTGATGACATCTTCCAGGTCTCCTGTAGAATTGGGTCCATTGGGCTGATATCATGTGAAGGTGTGCTATGGGTGTTACATAAACTGTGGAACAAACTCAACATCTATCGAGCCAAGACCTGCTAAGAGGCTTGAACCTGAGAGGTCAATGCAACTAAAGTGTCTGCCTTTGGCCCTGGGAGGAAGACTCGAACCTTCTATGTAATGAGCAAAGCTGCAATTAATTCCAATTGTGCATGGTAAAGACAGAATTTGGGCAAGTTTATAACAAACCCTAGTAGTTCTAGAACCCGAACAGTTCTCTGCATGGACTCCTGAACACTGTCCTCCCGACTTGCTCTTTACCAGCCAATCGTCAAGGTAAGGGAACACATGGACTCCAAGTTTGCGTAGCGATACTGTAACTACCATTAGACATTTGTAAATACCCTGGGAGCTGACGCAAGGCCAAAAGGCAACATGTGGTACTGGTAGTGATGTGTTCCCAGTCAAAACCAAAGATACTTCCAGTGGGCTGGATCCTTTAAGTCCAGACAGCATAGCCAACCATTTTCCTGAACCATGGGAAGAAGGGTGCCCAGGGAAACCATCCTGAATTTTCTTTTTTTTAATCAGGAATTTGTTCAGGGCCTTATGTCTCAGATGGGATGCTTTCCCCCCCCCCCCCCCCCCATTTTCTGTTGCACGAGGAAATACCTGAAAGAATCCCCACATCCTTCTTCTTCTGGTGGAATGGGTTCTGGACCAGAAGGGCAGAGAGTTCCTCTGCAAGTACCTGCTCATGCTGAGAGATGAAGTAATGAGCTCTCGGTGGGCAATTTAAAGGTTTCTGAAGCCAATTTAGTGCGTATCCGAGACAAATTGGAGAAATCACCGGTCAGAGGTTATAAGGGGACACCTTTTGTGGAAAAACTTCAGCCTCTCTCCAACCGGCAGGTCACCCGGTACACTTTGACAGTGGATATGGTCTGCTGGAGCCAGTCAAAAGCTCACGCCTTGCTTAGTCTGGGGAGCAGCAGGGGCCTTAGGTGCACTTTGTTGACGAGAACAAGTGCATTGGGGTTGAGCCTGAACAGACTGCAGAGAGGAAGTGAAATACTTACGTTTGAGTAGTAGGCATCCCTCTTCGACTTGCAAAAGGCCTCCTAGCTGAGGAGGCTGATGCAGAAGGCACCTGTCGGGAGAGAGAGAGAGATGGTATCAGTATGGACAGTGACCTCCTCAACCTCCTCCTCCCATAAGTAGACGCTTGTAAAGAGCTGGAATGATTGTATACAGGACATGAGCATTGAGGCCTGGAACATCTTTCTCCCAAAAGAGTCCAAGGTCCTAGCTTCTTTGCCTGGGGACGCCAAAGCATAGTCTCTAGAACTCCTGGCTCTTTTGAGGACAGACTCCACCACCATGGAATTGTGAGGCAACTGAGGCCTATCAAAACCAAGTGTACTGTGGATCCGGTACTGAGTGTCAATCTTCCGTGGCACGACAGGGACTGACAGAGGGACTCACAGGTTCTATCGAGGACTTCCTTAAGTACCTCATGGAGAGGGACAGCCAGCCTCCTTAGGAAGAGACATGTAGTCCACGACTGAGAATCTGAGCCCTTGGCTCATCCTCCACTTCTAAATGACATGGAATAGCCTCAGCCATTTCCTTTACAAAAGAATGGAACGAAATGCTCTCAGAGGCTTTCTTCTTTCAAGTGGAGAGCAGGGTTCAGAGGGGTTAACATAGGACTCATTCCTCATCTGTGTCTGTCAAAAACTCTTTGTGGGGAGGGCGAGACGAGTCTGCCTCGTCCTGAATGAACCATGTCCCCAAGAGGGGCATCAAGGAGAGTGCTCCCACCACGACAAAGCTTCCTCCACTGATGAAGGGGTACTGGCTTGGGTGGCAGTTGACACCGGGGCCATAAGCTGCATCGCAGGCTGAGGGCCAGGCAGGGCCGCAAGCTGGACGGTAGCAACAAGCACCTTCAACACTGATGCACACCATTTCACGTTGTCACCCAGCAACTCAGTTATGCTCATTGAAGCGGTACCGGGAAAGACTGGGGCGTCGGCTCCGAGACAGGAGTCGGGTCCTGTATGCCTGGAGACAGGCGAACAAGCACCTCCAGGATAGAGGGGGAGTGATCCTCCCTTGACATCCCGGAGCTCCTGGTACCATGTGATGAGGATAACCAATGTCGATACTTCTTGGCCTTCGTCCGAAACTTGGTATCGAGACTCCTCAGTATGACGAGGATGATGTTGAATCTTCACGTTGCCTCAGGGTTGGGTCTGATGCTGGGCGGTCCCAGGGGCCCTGTCAAGCAGTCGGCGTCGAGATAGATGATGGAGACCCACTCGATGCACTACTGCTCCAAATGGGCCTCGAGGCAGCCATAGGAACTGATGCTCCTGATGCCACTGTTGATGCAGATATTGAACACCCGGACTTCCCCAAAAAATCTTCTCGTAGAGCCTCTCTGGAGAGCTCAGTCCTTTTCTTCATACGAAGACACAATTAGCAGGGCTATGGCCGGGCCCTAAACGTCGAAGGCAGCAAGCATGGGTTTTCGTGCCAGATTGCACTGGGTAAAGTGCTTAAAACTACTGGGAGCTTTAGAGGACATGGATAGAAAAACTTCCAACGTGAAAGCAAAAGAAACTATAGTGCCTGAAAAAGCGAAGGCACCAGGGAAAAAAAGAAAACCCACAGAAAACACCCTCTCGAATGAATGGAGACCAGGCCTAAATGTAGCCTAGTGGACGGAAAATAAAGGAAACTTAAAAATTTGACAAAAACTAAAAAGATATGGGAAGAGGAGAGAAAAACGCATGAAAAAGGAACAGTGAAACCCCCCCCCCCCCCCCCAAAAAAAAAAAAAAACCAAACACCACTGAACACACACCAAATGGCACCAGAAAAGAAGCGCTCCTCGGGTGTGAAGAGAATCACGAATGCAGTCTTCTCCTCACCACGGTAAAAAACAAAACAAAACACAAAACTGTGGTAACTTCGCCTGAGCGGCGGGTGGGAAGGCACCCACGCATGTGAGGTGGAGTGTGTCTCACACTCCACAAAAGCTCTTTTGGCTTGACAAAGCCCAGACCGTTGAACGTGGAACCAAGTTACCAACTTGTAAGAATTAATGCCCTGCTTGTCCTCCGAGAAATGCATTTTTGAGTAGTGCTCACTAAAGGCCCTGTTTATCAGGATTCTAGAGGCACAGGCGGTTATTATCAGGGCCTATGATCCATGTGTTTTTTGGAGAAACTGTTACTAAGACAATGACCTCATTCCCTTTTCTTTAAGATAATGCAGTTACAGCATGAGTGGGGACTGAGTCAGGTCTTTTCAATCCAAGTTTAGCCAGACAAAAGGCCTCAAAACAGGAAAGTCACAGAGCACAGTACCAGGAACAAGTCTACATTCACTTATGAATGGGAAAGGGCATGAGTTGAACTAGAGATTCTTACAATTTATGGAAATGGAAAAAACAGCTCCTGGTGCATGGAAAAGGAAACCTGAAAGTATACACTGGTATAGAAGTAATCCAGCAAAGCAATGCATAGCATATGAAACTGCAAGATAGGCACACAATCCATTAACGAGTAGCTGCCTAATGGTTAATGCAGTGGGCTGAGAACCTGAGGAATTGGGCTAGATTCCTAGTGCAGTCCCTTGTGACCCTGGACGTCACTTAACCCTTCGTTGCCTCAGGTACAAACTTAGATTGTGAGCCCCTGCATATACGTAAACTGCTTTGGTTGTACCCACAGAAAAGGCAGTTATCAAATCCATGATCCTTTACCCCCTTCACATCTATTTTTCCAGCATATTCCCCATTATCTAAAATGACTATACAGCAGGCCATGGAAGTCAGCCCCCTACTTTCCTTATTCAACATATTCTAAATTGAAAGGAAAACAAATGTGGTCTCATCTGTTAAATAAGCCCTACCAGACCAGTTCAGATGAACAGTTCTCTCTCCCTAACACCAGACAGACAGAAGTGCAACACTGTGCTTGAAGTCGTAGGCTTTGCTTTTCTTAGTTGCAATGATAAAGGCAGTATGGAGAGTGAAAAGTGTGGTGATGAAGGAGATTATTAATGTTTACATTCTTTACCTTTTGAAGAGGTATTTTGGATGATTTTCATAGAGTTGGTATTACCAATAAACTAAACACAAATACTAATGTTTATTATGGTTTTATAGCTGTAGTATGAAGGTTTAAGAGAACAATGGATGAAAAGTTTAGCATTCCATTGATCCAAATTACCTAATGTGTTTTGTCATGAATTTTTGAATTAGTGAAACATGATCTGGAAATTTAAGGCCCCCTTTGCCAAATGGTGGTAAAAAGGTCCCTACGGTGGCATCAGCCTGCGGGTCTGCCATGTGCCGAGGTCCCCTTTTACTGCTGCTGGCTTTTTTTTTTAAACAAAGGACGTGGCTGTGCGATAAGTTAAACACTTGCCACAAGGCCACTTCCGTCTTCTATTCTGGAGGCAGTATCTGGCAGTTTTCTAGAACTGCCGTGCAGTGGGAGTCAGAACTACCGGCAGTGGGGTTGAATTGCCACATGTCAAACCAGCACTACTGTACTTTTAAAAAGGGGCCCCTTAAAGATTATATAACCGTAAATAAAAAAGGTATATCAGATTTACATTTCCAGACTTATAAAAAAAAATAAAAGGATGTAGAAAAACTGTTCACGCTATCCAAAAATACTAGGACTAGAGGGCATGAGTTGAAGCTACAGTGTGGTAAATTTAAAACGAATCGGAGAAAATGTTTCTTCACCCAACGTGTAATTAGACTCTGGAATTCGTTGCCGGAGAACGTGGTACGGGCGGTTAGCTTGACGGAGTTTAAAAAGGGGTTAGATAGATTCCTAAAGGACAAGTCCATAGACCGCTATTAAATGGACTTGGAAAAATTCCGCCTTTTTAGGTATAACTTGTCTGGAATGTTTTTACATTTGGGGAGCGTGCCAGGTGCCCTTGACCTGGATTGGCCACTGTCGGTGACAGGATGCTGGGCTAGATGGACCTTTGGTCTTTCCCAGTATGGCACTACTTATGTACTTATGTACTTATAGAAAAACTTTAGACTTTTTTGGTAGTTGATAAAATTATTAATTTCCATCATAATATCTTCAATATATAGATGGACATTTTCATATACTAATGAAAGTGTTCATTTGAATTGATGTAGACTCATTATGGGAGATTTAATTCATAACTGAATTAATCACATGTGGTATATAATACATCATTTAGGGAAAAATGTTCTATAAGTTATTTTAATGTAGCTTACTGTGTTAAATTGCAATCGTAATCTGTGCTCCAGATTACCTAAACAGCCATGTGGGTTTTTATTTTGAATTTGGTGGTTCAAGCCCTGAATATTCAGGTAGTTGGCAGCACTCAAATTACCAGGTATGGCCAATGTTCAGATCTGTACCTGCCTAGTTAGGTCTGATTATGTGCGGCCTAACATTTTTGGTTAACTATCCATTCACTGGTACTGAATAACCACAGGGTCCACTATGACTCTGCCCCTCACTGAGAATAACACCACATCAGTCGGTGCTAACCCGGACTCCGAGAATTGTAGAAAAGGGTCCCGTCAGGACAGCGCCTGAAGCTCAGACACACGTCTAGCCAATGTCATGGCCACCAAAAAGACTGTCTTGAGAGTCACATCCTTCTCTGAAGCTCGCTTAAGCGGCTCGAAAGGGAAATTTACCCGTCTATGTTTAGCGTCCTTCCAACGCTCGGGAGAAGAAACAACATCTGTAGCCATCCCCGGGGCATCAACACCTGGAGGGAATCCAGAATGCAACACAGTGTCAGACACCTGCGGCAGAGCTCTTTTCAGCATAAAGGCCTTATGCATTAGTAGCACAAACTCAGGGGAGAAAAACTCACCCTGACCCTCTGCCCCCGAATTTGGAGAAATGGAGGTTGGAGCTCCTCTAGCAGCCTCTAAATGAGGCGTCCCCACTGGACTCAGACTCTTCCGCAACAGCTGCCAGCTCCATCGAGCGGGAAGAATCATCGCTCGCCATGCTCGTACTAGCGCGAGTGTCTAAGGAGCACGTTTTACACAGCCCCACTGCTGACCTGCGTTTACCACAACGTGAGCAGAGCTTAACTCCTTCAGCAGCCATTGCCCGACTGGGCGGAAATATAGCAATAAAATAGCGGCTTCACACCAAACTTACCCCGCTCGGAACGCTGTCCGCAGGAACCTCCCCGAAGGAGCTGGGCACCACTCTCACCTCAGAAGACCGAGTCAATGAGCTCCGATCAAGCTGCACAGAACCAGAATCTCTGGAAAAAGCCTCAGAAATAGCACCGCTGTACAAGCACACACTTTTTATTTATTTATTTTTTTTTACGCTGTGAGGAAAGTTGGAGGCAGTCAGCAACAGAGGGACTCTGGGAGGAGGGGGGAATGGGCGAACCTATATGCCTTTAAAGTGGGCACCACCAGCCACAACAACCCTGCTCAACTGGCAAAGCACAGGAGCCACCCCAGGCAGTCTGAAATCCAGGAGCTGATCAAGCTACGTCCACACCTGCTGGGAGATAGAGAAATACTGAAGGCAGATGGGGCTAGCCGTCCAAGGGTCACTGTGGTTTTTCAGTGCTTTCTATCTCCACCTGCTGGTAGGCGGATACAACCCATCAGTTAATGGATTCATCTGCTGCTGATGACAAGGAATAAGACATTTGGTCTATACATGACATCCAGGCTCCTACAAGGCTAAATCAGAATGAACAGGAGAAAGTGCATGGGAAGACTCCCATGTATAGCACAGGTTCTCAACCCAGTCCTCAGGACACCTAACCAGACAAGTTCTCTGGGTACCCATAATGAATATGCATGACAGATTTGCATGCCCTACCTCGGGTATCCTGAGAACCTGACAGGCTAGGTGTGTCCCAAGGACTGGGTTGAGAACCCCTCATTTATAGGTAGGTTCCCCCTCTCCACACACACCTTCTTGGGAGAAGGGGGAGTTTTCTTAGAAACTGAACTGCAGATTAGCAACTGAAGTTTTACTAAGCCCCCAGTACAAAAGTGTCTGATTCCTCAAACTGTTGCAGGATTTAACATGCCCGTTACCTCAGTACTGAACACAAAACAAGCTGAAGTCAGAGGGTGTGAGTTTCTGAAGAATGCCGACGTTCACGCCCTCACATTCATTACCGTTTAGAGACACACTGACTGGAAAGGCATGCAGAAGAGCATCACCTGGGAGCAAGATGGTCACTTTGTGTGTCTCACGCTACCTGTTAATATACTATACTATGGGTTAACAAATAAAATACCATTTTTATTGGATAAATATTTCACCTTTAAAGTAAACAGCAACCACACTTACCAAGACCTGTAATCTTTGTTTACTGGATAGGTCCTGACTGCATGACCTTTTACATTACAATTTATTGGGATTTATTAACCATCTTTATGAAGGGATTCACCCAAGGCAGTGTACAGCAGGTACAGTTTAACAAGCCTTACAATTTAAATGACCAGATATGAATACAATAAGTGAGGTAAAACTGGAAAGTGCAAATTGAAACCTAACAGGACTAACATGAAAATATCAGCACTGTAGAACAAATATGATAAATGTCAGTACAAGACAGCCTGGAAGAACATTCAAACAAGATGTCAGCATTACACCAACGAAACACCTAATACAGCTTACCATGTAGCCAAGAGGCCAAGTACAGAGAGATGGGAATGAGATGGGTAGTACAGAGTCAACTGGAATAAATAGATGCAAGTTCTATGTACAGCTAAAGATGAGAACTGCTCTAATTTACAGGGCATGGAAGCAAGCTAGTGTATTAAAGTCTTGACAGAGGAGCTAGGCTTCCACCTGCTTTATGAAGTAGTAGTAGTCTTGCGTTAAGAAATAACCCCTCTTTGACAGGACCTTAAAAGTCTCAAAAAAGATATGTAGAAGACTAGCTTTTTCTTTACAAAAATCATTAACCACCCCCCCCCCCCCTTGTGTGGAGATCTGGACCATTCCAAGCCTTTACTCTGAATTTAGTCATAAGACGTGCCACACTATGTCAGACCAAAGGCCCATTGAGGCCAGCATTCAGTTGACAAGTAGAGATATCCCAGAAGGCAGATCTGTTCCTTTCCCCAAGTCAAAACTGATGCTAAGTCTTTTAGGAAGCTATTGAAAGCTTTTTTTTGCCAAGGTGTATCCTAGCTCATGATTTTATATTAAGTTCTAGTTTTTGCTTTTAGATACTATTTTGTAGATTGAACAGAATGGTCTTGTACCAGTGCACCTACTAAATGTCATCAAAACAAATCCACTCCTGGTTTTAACTTCTCAACAAGATCTTAAAACCTAATGTCTAGGACAAGAGGGGCCTGGAAAGCATATCTTTTGTGAGAAATTGCTACCCAGATGACTATTCTGCCACCTGATATGGAGGGTGGTTGGTTCAAAGGTAAGAGTAAACAAGAGTGGTCCTTTGCAAGATCCACTGCTTCAACTGTCTCCAAAGAGACTGCCATCAGTACAACAATGCCGGCATCTTGCACATCTTCACAAAAGCCTAAGGCCCACCACCATGAGAGCCTGCAAGCCTCAATGGCCACTGGCACAGGCCCTTAACATCAGTGGTGTGAACCAGACCCTTCTTGCATTCCTGCAATAGTCAGACCACCACCTGTTTATCCTACGAGGGAAGGATTCCTTAGCCCCCTATGTAAACACACAAAAGCCATGATGGCCAGACCGAGGTCAATCAAGCCCAGCACCCTGTTTCTGACAGGTGTCCAGTCTCAGTCAACCACCTGGAAGATACCAAAGATGATTGTATTGTTCATGTCTAGGGCTGAGCAATGGCTCTCAAGTCTTCCTAATTAACTTTTCCTCCAGGAATCTGTCCAAACTCACCTTTCACCTTCATGTCCTTCAGCAACAGATTACACAGTAAGCACTGCACTGGAAAAAAAAAAGTAGTCCACAATTTTCCAATTTGTTGGTCATTTCATGACATCTCTTTGTTGTGTCTGAAAGATCAAACTATTCTACTTCAATGAGGGCCTACCTTACCCAAAAGCATAGACGAGAGGCTAGGCCAGGGCAAGACCCAGCAAGAACCTAGGCAGAAACAGGAACCAATTATGTAGTAGAACTTGCACTGATGCAGTGCAAGGAGCTGAGATGGCAGCAGACAGGCTCCCTGAACCAGCAAGGGTGTGTAACTGAGCATCCTTATATACAGTACTGTCACTGATAAGGGATCTCTTGTGGTCCAATGAGATTCTCCTGGAGCAGGTTTCTGCCACATTTCCTGGAACTCAGGTTGCAGCTAAGCAGCATCTGTCTCAGCTGAAAGTCTCCAGCTGCAGGTTTGAATTCTGGCAACCTCAACACCCATTAATTTTTTTTTTTTTTTTTTTTTTTTTTTTAATCACATCCCCTCTCAGTTTCCTTCTCCAAGCTGAAGACTGACCAATTTCACCTCTCTTCATAATGAAAGTGTTCTAACCACCGCCATCCTTTTCTGAACTTTTTTTTAAAGTTCTGCTACATCCTTTTGAGATGGGGCAACTGGAACTGCACACAATCCGGGCGCCTAGCAGCCCACAGCATGAGTGCCACATTAATGGGGTACGGAGGTAGGAATTCCATTCTTTTTGGATGAATTAACCATTTATACTATAGTAAGGTCACAAGAGCTTACGAAATACCTCATTTGACTTTAAGTAGAAAGAAGTAGTTATTTCCATTATCATTTTTAGCACATCCTAAAAAAAAAGTGTCAATGCACAGATGTTGCCATCAACTTCTTAAAGACGTCCATGTTATTTGTAGAGACCAAGCAGTGCTCTTGGCTCCCCCTCAACCTGTAATTTAAGAGGTACTACTTTTTAGTGTCAAATGTTCCCGTAATAAGCCATATAGGAACAGATTGATGGGAACACTGGAAACTAAAGGGTTAAAGACTGAAACAGCCCATGTAACTGCCACTCTATTCAGTTACCCCCATGCCTTCATTCAAGGTTAATATGTTTAGGGCTTTAAAAAGTACACCAGCTGGCTCAACACGTGCAAGGCTCAGATAATTCAATTAGTTTAACCACAAATCTTCCAAATGTTCCAGCTACTGTTCAATTTGCTACCCACCTGAAGGATTCCCCAGGAATCATTTGTGGTTAGACAATTATAGCTGTGCTTACCTTAAACCTGTCTAGCCAGCTGCTGTAAGAGCTTAAAGCATCTCTGAGAAAGTAGTGTATGGTGGTGGATTAGGGTGTTGCCAATGGGATGTGCTGAATAGTTAAGGGTATGACTATATCTGAGTTTTGTAAAACCCATTCAACATACCTCACTTCGCAGCCACCCAACCCCTCCCCCCCCCAAAAAAAAAACTCTGCATGGGGTCAGTGTTCTATGGGTTTGGGGCATAGTAATGAGGGGGCTGTGTCCAGGATCCCAGGTCTGTTAGCAACTTAGTTTTCATTTATCACCACTGAAATTAATGGGAAGATAGACTGCTTCTATAGCACCAGAAGGTGACAAAGCTTTGCATGGAAAAGTGTACTAAGTACTTTTCTAATGCATATGTTTTGCAAATTACAACTCTTCTTGTATGGAAGATAGATTTAACATGAAAAAAAGATTACAGTACAATAATCGACAAAAACGGTTGACCAAACTGTTTATGAAGATCTTCTCTAGTGTGGATTTGATAAGCGGAAAGAACCGGGAATATACAGTAGATTAATGGAATGAATTTCTTCCAGTCCTGGAGGAAGATTTTAAATGGGCAGTGCTAAAATATTCAGCCCCAAAATATGTTGGATAGCTGTCCAGTCTATTTAATGAGACAGTCATCGGAGTTATGTGAAACTTGGAAAACAATTGCTAATGGCACCTTTCCTAAACTAGGCAAGACTGTACTCGTACTCACCCCAATCCTTAAAAAAAAAAAAAACAGAAGGGGGACCCAAGTGATGCAACTAACTATAGGCCAGTGGCCTCTACCACTACACGTAGAGGTCCTAAAAAGTATAGTAGCCTCGCAACTCAGAAAAAATATTTAGAGCAGTTTAATATACTACATCAGTCAGGGTTTAGAAAAAGCTACAGTACAGACACACCGCTTGGTACACTGTTTAGCGAATTAAGTAGTGGTTATGTAATTCAATCTTTCCAGCGCATTTGACATAGTAAACCAAGTGTTGCTGGAAATACTAGACTCTAGGTATAGGGAGCCAGTTCAAGACCAGATAAGAGGACTCCTTAGTCACAGATCCTACAGTGTGAAAACGAACGAGCTGTCAAATGGAAGGTGCACACCAGAGTTGGCTGCACTATGTTAGTAACAAAAAGACTACAATCAGTGCAAAATTTAGCTGCACAATTGAAGTCCAAATGTGCACTGGGCTCCCGGTGGAGGCAAGAGGGATTTTCAAACTTTGGACAATGATTTATAAGATGCTGTATGGATATTTACCAGAATATGTAAATCAATGGATATTACCTAAACACAGGAGTAGGACACTGGCTGAGTTACAATGAGGTGTGGTAGATACTTCCTTAACCCTAGAGTGCTTACAACCTAAGGAGTCCTTTTATTAAGTTGATGTAAAGAGTGACCTTAGCTCACCCTTACATGTTTTTTCCTGCCGCAGTAACATGGCTGATGTTCCTTTTTTGTATTAACAGCCATACACTTGCCATTAGTGTACCCGCACTGACTCACCTGTTTGTAGGTGGCAAAGGATCACATGCTATCCTACACTAACCAGTTAGTGTACCGTAATGTAGCTGCACTGAGTAGTGCAGAACGCTCACTCCACCCCCAGATACGCCCCTCCAACTAAAAGTTTGAAAAACTAGCACCCAGATTAGTGCATGCACAAGCGGGTTCCCCAGCTTAGTAAGTGTGCACCAGAGGCAGTCAAGTGACATATTCAAAGTTATAAGCTTTGCCAGCTCTTAGCCCACTGCTCAAATCATTAAGCTACTTCTATTTGAAAATATTTATGTCCCAAATCAAAATTTAAGCAGCTTACATCACAGCCTGAAATAAA
Source organism: Microcaecilia unicolor (assembly GCF_901765095.1). Lineage (NCBI taxonomy): Eukaryota > Metazoa > Chordata > Amphibia > Gymnophiona > Siphonopidae > Microcaecilia > Microcaecilia unicolor. The sequence continues at coordinate 101,581,176 of NC_044043.1, read as the reverse complement.
AGGAGACAATATACATTATACAGGGCATATGTAAGACTACATGTCCATAAAAAGAGTCTGCTCCACCTTTTCTGTATTTCATAAAACCACTCTCAGCTTAATGCAGCTACTGGGTCACTGGAAACTACCAAAATCCTCAGTTTGCTGTATAGCAGCAGCTAGAAAAAGGAAATATGTAGGACTTATTCAGAGCAGGTGAGAAAGATTCTGCCGGGTACAGTATTTGTGACCTGGATGGCCACTGCTGGAAGCAGGCTACTGGGCTTGAAGGACCTTCAGTCTGACCAAGTATGGCTATTCTTATGTGGTGTGATCTGATGTGCTCAATGCTTAAGGTGCAAGATACAGTACTAGAATAGGAAGCAAAGTCGCAGAGAGGGACGACAAGGCTCTCTACTTGTTAGACCTACTTAATTTACTTTAAATACTGAGCTAAATGGTAGCAGATTTAGCAAATTTAATAGCTCATCAATACACAAAGCTGTGCGATTTGTTGCCAGAGCATATGTCAAGGTTAGTATGGCATAGTTTAAAAAGGGTTTGTCTGGTTTCTAGGAACAGTTCCACACATTAATCTGTTAATGGGGATGGCTACAGAGAATGAATCTCCACTGAATTTTCTGGGCACTGCTAAAAGACCTGAATAGGATGCATTGAAGACAAACTGCTAACCCATTGTAGCACTTAGATGCAAACAGTTAAAAAACAACAACAAAACAGCTGAGTTAAAAAAAAAATAAAAAATGGCAGGGAGTTTAAGACCATTGTGAGCGCCAGGGTACAGCACTGTGCTTTGTGGTTAGAGAAGCAGTAAAAGGAAATGCCTGAGCTCTGAGGGAAGCGTCTGCATTTTGTCACAGCCTCTTTCCACTCAGTCCGGCACAAAATAAGGCAATCAATGCACCATTAAAATGGCCATTTCTGACCTAATACTGCTAATTTTAGACTGAAACTGGAATGAAAAGAGAAGTATATGTAAATATACAACAAAACATTTTATTCTTAACAGTTCCACTGCATTCAGGTTATGTTGAAGTATATAACCATTAGTACTGGACAGCACTGTAAATTTTATTTCTGTCACCTGCTGCATTACAAGTGTTTTAAATGTACACACTACAGATTGAAATGTGTGGTGATTGCATTTAAGTGTAGAAGAACCTTGAAGATGTTTTAAAGTTATTGATAGCATCAAACAGCTTCCTGATATACCAATTTCTTAAAGCGGAAACACTACATACCAGACCACAAACCACTATATTTACAACCTAAAACAAGGCAGCCACAAACCTTAGAAAGCGGAAGAAAATCAAAAGGGAATAGCAAAATAGAGCCACTGTACTAAGAATGACATGTATCTACACGAGCGTTAACTACAGTCACCTTTATCTATGGAAATTTTAATAAGTTCCCCCCCCCATTTGCCCCCCCTGCTCTGGAATGTTAAAGAGCCTGTGTACCTTAAATTTAAGGCCAAGTATATAAAACTCACCAAAACAATGAAAGCAACAATGTATAACAAGTGAAACACTTGCAAGTTTTACATGAAAACAAAGGGCGTCTTCAAGTGTTATATGTACTCTGTTACCAGTACATATAACAAATAACCCACACATCACATAACAGACTTACATCATATATTATGACATACCTGAAGGGAACAAGTCTCTCTAATCATAGATGCGTATTTATATGGATTCCTGGACCACTCAAAGCACGTTTTTAAGGATAAGTACAGTGCACTCCATTTAAGTGAACGTCGGATAAGCGCATGCTCTGTTTAACTGCATGCCATACTTCGGTCCAGTTTTTGGCACCATCAATTTCTATGGGGACAAACTTCGGTTTTGCGTATCACTGATAAGTGCAAGATTCGCTTATATGCATGGTTTAAGACCGCTCCTCTGCAGGAAAGACTCTGCATAAGCGCACATGTGGAATATGGAAACCGATTGGCACGTGACAAAAGGGGCGGTAAATTTGAAATCTTGTTGGTTAACTGCAACAGGCAGAAGCGAAATAGAGTGTACAGTGGAGTCGTCGTCACCGTGCAACTGTAAGACTAACACTGGCTGAACGAATAGAAGTTCTTAAAAAATTAGAAAACAAAGTCAAGCGTCTATTGCTAAAGGATACGGTGCCAATCCCAGTCAAATTTCACGTATCTTGAAGCAGAAAGACCAGCAAAACAATACAAATCCACACCGGAAACGATAACGGGTGGGAAAAGCTGAGGAGGTAGAAGATGCTCTTCTTCGGTGGTTTTCTCAAATCAGGAGCAGACAGTTTCCTGTCATGCTTATGAAGAAAGCTAATGAAAGTCTTGGACTAACATAAAATTCAAGAAACAGCAAGGTGAAAAACAAGATGCTGATTACTTTGGTGCTGAACGAGTTTGCACCTCGCGACATTTTCAATGCTGACGAAAACGGTCTCTACTGGTGAGCAATTCCTGATGTAACACTTGCATTCAAACAAGCCGAAACTGACGATCCTCCTTTGCTGCAATATGGATGGGAGTGAGAAGCTGGAACCCCTCGTCATTGGAAAGAGCAAACAGCCCCGTTGCTTCAAGAATGTTAAGTGACTTCCTGTGTCATACGAGGCTAGCGCAAATTCATGGATGACTGGGGAAATTTGGAAGCAGTGGCTAAAGAAGTTAGACACTATTGAAGCGGTGCAAAGAAAAGCTACGAGAATGGTACTGGATTTGCGTTCCAAGACGTATGAAGAGACTTGCTGACCTGAACATGTATACCCTGGAGGAAAGGAGGAACAGGGGTGATATGATACAGACATTCAAATATTTGAAAGGTATTAACCTGCAAACAAATCTTTTCCGGAGATGGGAAGGCGGTAGAACGAGAGGACATGAAATGAGATTGAAGGGGGACAGACTCAGGAAAGATGTCAGGAAGTATTTTTTCACAGAGAGGGTGATGGATGCTTGGAATGCCCTCCCGCGGGAGGTGGTGGAGATGAAAACGGTAACGGAGTTCAAACATGCGTGGGATATGCATAAAGGAATCCTGTGCAGAAGGAATGGATCCTCAGAAGCTTAGCCGAAATTGGGTGGCGGAGCAGGTGGGGGGAAGAGGGGTTGGTGGTTGGGAGGCGAGGATAGTGGAGAGCAGACTTATACGGTCTGTGCCAGAGCCGGTGATGAGAGGCGGGACTGGTGGTTGGGAGGCAGGAAGTACTGCTGGGCAGACTTGTACGGTCTGTGCCCTGAATAAGGCAGGTACAAATCAAGGTAAGGTATACACATATGAGTTTGTCTTGTTGGGCAGACTGGATGGACCATGCAGGTCTTTTTCTGCCGTAAATCTACTATGTTACTAGAATGCGGCCACAAAAGCGTCAGATTTGTTGCTTTGTGATAATTGTGCTGCACACAGTGATGATGTCGGGCTAACGTCAAGGTGGTCTTACTGCCAAAAACACTACCCTCTGATCCAACCTATGGATGAGGGCATAATAGCCAATTTCAAACATAATCAGGCTCTTGTGCTACGTTGTATGATGAGCTTTATGGATGACTAGACTGGCAAGTATAAACGTGCTGTTGAACTGGCTCATAATCTATCACTGTTGGATTCCCTATATATGCAGAAAGAAGCCTGGAATCATGTTACACAGGCAACCATTGTGAACTGCTACAAGCAGGCAAGCTTTGTAAGGGACGTGGAGAGGGATGAAACAGATGCAGCTGTTGCAAATGCGTCAGATGAACAGGCTATTGACATCCCAGCCAGTGTTACTGAAGAGGAGTTTCATCACTACGTAGCTGATGCCCAGATATGCGCCTACATGCAGGCAATGGCTGATGATGAAACAGATGATGAAATGAGCAGCGAGGCACATGCTGACGAAATTCAACAACCTCCTGACACTTTTACAAGAGCGCTGGAGAATCTCAACACCATGCGGGACTATCTGGAGGCCACTGGATGTCAGTGCTATGACAATTTTTACTGTCTGGCAGACGTAGTCTATGGAACTCACAGACACAAGAGTGTACAGAGGACTATGACTGATTACTTCAAGTAAGCCTAACGTCAGTTAACGGAGACTGTATAACGTCAGTTAACGGAGACGGTATACTGTACATATGTTTATCAGATGTCAAGCTTCTTTGGGTCCCAATGGTTAAGTGCATGCCCCAGTTAACTGCATGTATTTCTTTGGTCCCAGACCCTTGCACTTAAGCAGATTGCACTGTACTTGTCTGCAAAGTGGTGAATACTGTCTGACAGAGGACTGTTTCGGTATCCCTCCAGGGACAGTTGCCAGATTAATAAAGCAGGAGAAATTTTCTCTAACACTATACCAACTGTCTGTGAAGGTGATGGCGTCATGTACCAACTGGGGACTGCTGAATCCTAAAAAATGGCCCACCCATCACATATGGAAAAGTAAATGAAATGAAGCACCATTCCTAGAGACAGCAGCAATCTAAGTAGTTTACTAGACAGAGATAGCAGAAACAATGCAAGTTACAAGGAGAAAGTGGAGAGAGACGGTCAAGAAGGAATCTCCAGAAAACAAACCCCTAGCACTACTACTGCTTATTTCTATAGTGCTACAAGGCATACGCAGCGCTGTACACCATACTGCAGATAACTGGGCAAGAAGGAACTCCCAGAAAACAAACCCCTAGCCCTGCAGATAGCTGGGCAACAAATACCAATATTCACTAGGGATGAGCACCCAGAAAGTTCTCATGTCTTGTTTGGAATTTTTGTGTGTGCAATGAACATTGTTAGAAGTGCACCCTCCTCCCTAAACGGGTGCATATGCATGACAGCTTGCACATGCAGTCTAGGGAAAAAGGTGTGCACTATGGGTATAGAAGATGCACTATGTGCACTCCGAAGAACAGAGCACACTATTACCAGCAGATATTTGTTTCTAACAGTCCATCACAAATATTCACATACAGACCAAGCAGAAGACAGCAAAACTTTGGTTTCCCAATTATTCCAGGTGACACTAGGAAAACCCCAGCTGCCAGCCAGAAAATGCAAAACCAAGTCGGTTTTTGGATCACCAGTAAGTTCCCATATCAAACACCCATCAGTTCCCCTCACTCGCTTCCAAGGCTCCCAAAAATGCAAACGGCTAGCAAACCCACAGGATCCAATGCTTTGCTGTACAGCCAGCAGCACAAAGAGGTTACTTTGCAGATGCCAGCTGAACTACATCTTGTTCTGATTTTAAAACACTAATATAGAAAACAACAGCACAAAGTCCGTATGCCTTGTTTCCCCTTTCATACCAAGTTAAGGTCTACAATCTCTTCATCTTCTTCCTTGGTGATACTCTGTGCTTGTCTTCATCTCTGTTGGGAGGCTGTTAAAGATACCTAAAGAGCAGCAGTAATAGGGTGGGACACAGGAGCTACAGCTCTACCATGGAAGTGTTTTTGAATACGCTGAGCCTTTTTCCTGCATTGGCAGTGGATTATCATTGTAGCAGATGCCTTGTTTTCATTGGTATATCTATATATCACAAGACTCCTGAGGGAGGCGCTTTTTTTGCGCGGAAACACGACTGAGTCGAGTGTATATTTAAATAAAGAGATTGTTCCTAACTCAGGTCGCCTACTGGTGTTGTTGAAGAGCCCACTCCTCCTACTCTCCTCTTAGACTCTACCACTATTTTGCCTGACATAGCAGGAGCAAGTAACATAGTAACATAGTAGATGACGGCAGAAAAAGACCTGCATGGTCCATCCAGTCTGCCCAAGACAAACTCTCATATGTGTATACCTTACCTTGAATTGAATTTGTACCTGTCCTTTTCAGGGCACAGACCATATAAGTCTGCCCAGCAGTATTTCCCGCCTCCCAACCACCAGTCCCGCCTCCCATCATCGGCTCTGGTACAGACCGTATAAGTCTGCCCTCCCCTGTCCTAGCCTCCCAACCACCAACCCCTCTTCCCCCCACCTGCTCCGCCACCCAATTTCAGCTAAGCTTCTGAGTATCCATTCCTTCTGCACAGGATTCCTCTATGCATATCCCATGCATGTTTGAACTCTGTTACCGTTTTCATCTCCACCACCTCCCGCGGGAGGGCTTTCCAAGCGTTCACCACCCTCTCCGTGAAAAAAAGTAGGTGGCTTGGAGTGGACCTGTAGATTTTGGAAGATGTTGCATTGTACATGTGTATACAGAACCTAACCCCTACCAACCCCCTTGGTTCTTTAAGGTAGAGTTGCTTCAGAACCTCTGAGACTCAAGCATATATTACAAATGCTGCTGTATCAGAGCAAAAGCTCATGGGGCTAGGTGCTACTTAATTTTTATTTTTTGTTACATTTGTACCCCGCGCTTTCCCACTCATGGCAGGCTCAATGCAGCTTACATGGGGCAATGGAGGGTTAAGTGACTTGCCCAGAGTCTCAAGGAGCTGCCTGTGCCTGAAGTGGGAATCGAACTCAGTTCCTCAGTTCCCCAGGACCAAAGTCCACCACCCTAACCACTAGGCCACTCCTCCACTGTTGCTACTATTTGAGATTCTACAGATCACCAATGTGGCCGCGCAGGACGTCAGACTCACAGAAACAGAAGCCTGCGCAGCCTTCTACATGGAATGCTGCTAGTGGAATAGCAACATTCCATGTAGAATCTCCAATAGTAGCAACATTCCATGTAGAATCTCCAATAGTATCTATTTTATTTTTGTTACATTTGTACCCTGCGCTTTCCCACTCATGGCAGGCTCAATACGGCTTACATGGGGCAATGGAGGGTTAAGGACTGCCCAGAGTCACAAGGAGCTGCCTGTGCCTGAAGTGGAAATTCGAACTCAGTTCCTCAGACCAAAGTCCACCACCCTAACCACTAGACCACTCCTCCACTGTTGCTACTATTGAGATTCTCCAGGAATGTTGCTATCCACTAGAAGTCGGCCCTTGCAGATCACCAATGTGGCCGCGCAGGCTTCTGCTTCTGTGAGTCTGACGTCAGACCTCACAGAAACAGAAGCCTGCGCAGCCTTCTACATGGAATGTTGCTAGTGGAATAGCAACATTCCATGTAGAATATCCAATGGTATCTATTTTATTTTTGTTACATTGTACCCCGCGCTTTCCCACTCATGGCAGGCTCAATGCGGCTTACATGGGGCAATGGAGGGTTAAGGACTTGCCCAGAGTCACAAGGAGCTGCCTGTGCCTGAGGTGGGAATCGAACTCATTCCTCAGTTCCCCAGGGACCAAAGTCCACCACCCTAACCACTAGGCCCACTCCTCCACCTGTTGCTACCTATTTTGAGATTCTACAGATCCCAATGTGGCCGCGCAGGACGTCAGACTCACAGAACAGTAAGCCTTCGCAGCCTTCTACATGGAATGTTGCTAGTGGAATAGCAACATTCCATGTAAGAATCTCCAATAGTCTCTATTTTATTATTGTTACATTTGTACCCTGCGCTTTCCCACTCATGGCAGGCTCAATACGGCTACATGGGGCAATGGAGGGTTTAAGTGACTTGCCCAGAGTTCACACAGGAGCTGCCTGTGCCTGAAGTGGAAATCAAACTCAGTTCCCTCAGTTCCCCAGGACCAAAGTCCACCACCCTAACCACTAGGCCACTCCTCCACTGTTGCTACTATTTGAGACTTCCTCAGATCACCAATGTGGCCGCGCAGGACGTCAGACTCACAGAAACAGAAGCCTGTCGCAGCTTCTACATGGAATGTTGCTAGTGGAATAGCAACATTCCATGTAGAATCTCCAATAGTAGCAACATTCCATGTAGAATCTCCAATAGTATCTATTTATTTTGTTACATTTGTACCCTGCGCTTTCCCACTCATGGCAGGCTCAATGCGGCTTACATGGTGCAATGAGGGTTTAAGTGACTTGCCCAGAGTCACAGGAGCTGCCTGTGCATGAAGTGGGAATCGAACTCAGTTCCTCAGTCCAAAGTCCACCACTCTAACCACTAGGCCACTCCTCCACTGTTTGCTACTATTGGAGATTCTACATGGAATGTTGCTATTCCACTAGCAACATTCCATGTAGAATCTCCATAGTAGCAACATTCCATGTAGAATCTCCACTAGTATCTATTTTATTTTTGTTACATTTGTACCCTGCGCTTTCCCACTCATGGCAGGCTCAATGCGGCTTACATGGGGCAATGGAGGGTTAAGTGACTTGCCCAGAGTCACAAGGAGCTGCCTGTGCCTAAGTGGGAATCGAACTCAGTTCCTCAGTCCAAAGTCCACCACTCTAACCACTAGGCCACTCCTCCACTGTTGTCTACTATTTGAGATTCTACATGGAATGTTGCTATTCCACTAGCAACATTCCATGTAGAATCTCCAATAGTAGCAACATTCCATGTAGAATCTCCAATAGTATCTATTTTATTTTTGTTACATTTGTACCCCGCGCTTTCCCACTCATGGCAGGCTCAATGCGGCTTACATGGGGCAATGGAGGGTTAAGTGACTTGCCCAGAGTCACAAGGAGCTGCCTGTGCCTGAAGTGGGAATCAAACTCAGTTCCTCAGGACCAATGTCCACCACCCTAACCACTAGGCCACTCCTCCACTCCACTTAAGCTTTAGCAGCAGATTCTCTCTCCATGCATCACCTGTCACTTCCTCCCGGGTATATCTGAAAGCATACTTGAGCGAGCTGTGACACATACATGTTGTATGAATGAGTGGTCTTTAGTCCTGGTTTGTGTATATGCTACTTTCCTCCCAAGGAGCATCAGCTCTGCAGCATCAGCATCACCTCCCAACCCCCCCTCCTCCTCCCCCCCACTCACTTCCTCTTGTAGTCGTCGCGCTCCCTCTTCACTTTGGCCAGCACGTTGTACAGGGCCCTGATCTCGGGCGTGATGGTGTCGATCTGGACTCCCACTCCGTCCGGGTGGGTCCAGGTGACGCCGGGGCCTTGCATGGTCTCCAGGCCGTCTCCGGTGCGCCGCCACGTGGGTGTAGCTCCAGATGGTGCCGGGCAGGCTGGAGGAGGAGGAGGGGGAAGGGGCGGCGGGGTCGGGCTCGGTCTGCGAGCTCTGCTCCCGGTAGTAGGTGCGGAAGCGGCTGCGGCGCGAGGGCTGGTGCAGCTGCTGCAGCTGCTTCTCCAGGAGGCGGTTGCGCCGCTCCAGCTCGTGCACCTTGGCCAGGAAGCAGCGGAAGCGCACGTTCAGCGTCTTGAGCAGGTGGATGTCGGAGCCCAGGTCGTGGCGCAGCGCGAGGGTAACGGCCGAGCCGGGAGATGGGGGAGGGGAGGCGGCGGCCACCGCGGCCAGCTCGGCGAACAGCATCGAGTTCATCATCCCCACGACGGCGCCAACCGCAGCCGAGAACAACGGAGGGGAAACAAACAAAAAAAAAAGTCACCGGTACTCCGCGCGCCTGCGACACTCGTCGTCGTCGTCGTCGTCACTGACTGACTGACTGAACGGTCGCCGCCCGCCCGACACACACTAACGCTCTTCCGGCAGCCACGCCCCCGGGAGGTGGAGCCCGGCCTCGGCCAATCGCCGGCCGGAGCACGCGCCGTCCCCTGGGCGGTTCCAAGGAGCACGCTCTAGGCCAAGGGGCCCGGCCTGCAGCCTCCTCTCCCACTCCGGGCTCCGCCTCCTCCTCTCCTCCCTCTCAGTCGTAGGGATTGGCGGAGGGAAGACAGAAGGGGCGTGGCTGAAGGCACGTGTGCCCTGCATAGGCGAAGTGAACTGTCGAATAGCGGGCGCTGCACGTGTTTCCCGCGGCGCTTTGTTTTTCTTTTTCGGGCCCCCCCCCCCCCCCGGGTTATTTCATGTGCTGGGGCCTCGCGCGACACGTTTCGCTCTTAGCGGGCGGGAAACTGCGGGGCTGAGGTACAGCTGAACCGATAAAAAGCGCCTGAGCAGGTAGAATCAGTTCACACACGCTCTTGGCTGAGAAAAGTCTCTCTGCACATGTGTCCCCGCAGGCTCTTTGCTTTCTTTTCTAGTCTTTTTCCACGTCCTTGTGTCACTGCTACTAACATTTCAATAGTCAGCAGCATGATTGCACATAATAAACTCCTAAGAGACAGTCCCATCTCTCACAAAACTTACAGTCTGTTCAAGTCAAGTAAGAGATTGGGAGGTTGCATTTGGCATGGGATTGGGAGGGCCAATTTTGGGTGGGCATGAAAGTTCCCCACGTCTTTAAGTACATAAGTAGTGCCATACTGGGAAAGACCAAAGGTCCATCTAGCCCAGCATCCTGTCACCGACAGTGGCCAATCCAGGTCAAGGGCACCTGGCACGCTCCCCAAACGTAAAAACATTCCAGACAAGTTATACCTAAAAATGCGGAATTTTTCCAAGTCCATTTAATAGCGGTCTATGGACTTGTCCTTTAGGAATCTATCTAACCCCTTTTTAAACTCCGTCAAGCTAACCGCCCGTACCACGTTCTCCGGCAACGAATTCCAGAGTCTAATTACACGTTGGGTGAAGAAACATTTTCTCCGATTCGTTTTAAATTTACCACACTGTAGCTTCAACTCATGCCCTCTAGTCCTAGTTCTGTCTGTTTACCTGTCTTATCTAGATTGTAAGCTCTTCCAGCAGGGACTGTCTTCTGTGTATGGTGTACAGCGCTGCGTATGCCTTGTAGCACTAGATAGGGATAGAACTTTACACCATAATCAACAAGTCGAATGGAATACAACACTGTATACCTGTTCAAGGCATCATATCCAATATATATTTTTGCAATTAAACCCCTCTCCCAAAACCCCCATACCCCGCCACCCACCTTCCCCCCTCCCTCACTGCAAACAGAGGTTAGAGGACTATTCCTATTGATTTAGGATTCTACTACCTAAGAACATAAGAGTAATCATAGTGGGTCAGACCAATGGTCCATCTTTCCCAGTATCCTGTTTCCAACAGTGGTCGACCTAGGTACATGGCAGAAACCCAAATCATGGCAACATTCCATGCTGCAAATCCCAAGGCAAGCAGTTGCTTCCCCATGTCTGTGTCAATAGGAAACTGTGGACCTTTCTTCCAGGAAGTTGTCCAAACCTTTTTTAAACCCAGGTACGCTAACCGCTGTTACCACGTCCTCCAGCAAAGAGTTCCAGAGCTTTGCTATTCGTTGAGTTAAAAAATATTTCCTCCTATTTGTTTTAAAAGTATTTCCATGTAGCTTCCTTGAGTGTCCCCTTGTCTTTTTACTTTTGGAACATGTAAAAAAATCGATGTACTTCTACTCATTCTATGTCAGACTTGTGAGTTCTTGTACCAAGTAGAGCACTGCTGAGCCCGGTACTCGGACCAGGTTCTGCTTGGCGGCTGGACAACCCCAGGTTTCACCTGCACTGACCGCCATTCCCCAGAGTTTGAGCCCCTAGGTGCGGGTGGCCTGCAGGACTTATGGGACAGAGCTGGAAACAGGGTGATGAATGTATCGGCCAGGCAGGCAGCAGATCAAGAGAGTAATCCAGGTACAAGCAGCAGTCAGTAGACAGGCAAGAGAGTAATCCAGGTACAGGCGAAAGTCAGTAGGTAGGCGGCAGGCAAGAGAGTAATCCAGGTACAGACAAGTCAGTAGGCAGGTGGCAGACAAGAGAGTAATCCAGGTACAGACAAGTCAGTAGGCAGGCGGCAGGCAAGAGAGTAATCCAGGTACAGGCGAAAGTCAGTAGGCAGGCAGAAGGGTAATTTAGGTACAGGCAAAGTCAGCAAAGAGGGACCAGTAGATAAGAAGTAGACTACAGAGTTAGAAACTCTTACCAAAGTAGAAGCCAAAGCATGGAGTCCAGGAAGAGCTTAGCTGATAAGGTGCTGGCGTCTGATATCAGCAGGGAGGAGGGGCACAACCATAGGACAAGAGCAGGGGACGGAGGAACCGGAAGACCAATAGGAGAGAAGCAAGGGAAGCCAGGCAGAGGAAGAGCAGACCCAGGTGGGTGGAAGCAAAGCAATCAAGGAGCCCGGAAGCCACCGCTCTCTGAACAAACCCAGAGAGGACTACACACACACACGGCTCAGGCAGTGCCAGTCAAGTGTGTGTGTCCACGGGACCCCGTGCAGCCTGAGGATAGGGGACATGACATTCTACACCACTCAGGATTTTGTAGACCTCAATCATATCTCCTCTCATCCATCTCTTTTCCAATCTGAGGAGCCCTAACCTCTTTTTGAGATGCGGCGACCAGAACTAAACGCAATATAGAGGCATTATAGTATTTTCAGTCTTATTCACCATCCCTTTTCTAATAATTCCTAGCATCCTGTTTGCCGCCGCCACCCACTGAGCAGACGTTTTCAGCATCTTATCTACAATGACACCTAGATCTTGAGCGCTGACCCCCAAGGTGGACCCTAGCATCTGGTAACTGTGATTTGGATTATTCTTTCCAATGTGCATCACCTTGCATTTGTCCACATTAAATTTCATCAGCCATTTGAATGCCCAATCTTCCAATTTCCTAAGATCTTTCTGCAATATTTCACAGTCGGTACGTGTTTTAGCAACCTTGAATAGTTTTGTGTCATCTGCAAATTTAATCGCCTCACTCGTAGTTCAGATTTCCATTATTCACCATCCTCCATTGAGCAAAATGGCCATTTAACCCTACCCTCTATTTCTGTCCAATAACCAATTCCTAATCCAAACAAGAACCTCGCCTTCTATCCCATGTCTCTTTAATTTTCTCAAGATGAACTTTATTCAAAGCTTTCTGAAAATCTAGGTACACTACATCAATCGTCTCACCTTTATCCACATGCTTATTCATGCCTTCAAAGAAAGAAAGCAAATTGGTGAGGCAAGACTTCCTTTGGCTAAATCCATGATAACTCTGTCCCATTAAACCATGTTTGTCTATGTGTTCTGTAATTTTATTCTTTATAATAGTTTCCACTATTTTGCGTGGCACTGACGTCAGGCTTACTAGTCTGTAATTTCCTGGATCACCCCTGGAACCCTTTTTAAAAATCGGCGTCACATTGGTCACCCTCTAATCTTCAGGTATCACAGACAATTTTAAAGACAAGTTACATATTACTAACAGCAGATCAGCAATTTCATGCTTGAGTTCTTTGAGTACCCTTGGCTGTATGCTATCCAGTCCAGGTGATTTACTATTATTTAATTTGTCGATTTGGCTCAGTACATCTTCCAGGTTCACCAAGATTTCTTTCAGTTCCTCCAGCTGCAATGTTGCCCAGAATTGAAACTTGATAAACTTGAATTAGGAAGCTATTTAGAAGACAACAGCTTATTGGGCCCAGCTCAGATGTGGTCTGGACCAGGTAGTGGCACAAAAACCTTAATGGTTGCCTTCTTAGATCAAGTTTATTTTTGCCTACAAAAGGGTACCCCTGTGCTACTAAGGTCTTCATATCTTTCAGCAGCATTTGATTTGGATTAACTTATAACCACAGCTTAATATGTCTACAAAAAGAGGCAGAACCTTGGAGCCAGGGGAGAGGCTGGGTGTGCCAGGAGCAGATACAACAGGAGACGAGGGGCTGGATTAGGTTGGCAAGATCCCAAAACATTATGCTACTTATCCTAGAAATAAGCAGTGGATTTTCCCAAGTCCATCTTAATAATGGCTTATGGACTTTTCTTTTAGGAAATTATCCAAAACTTTTTTTAATCCTGGTAAGCTAACTGCTTCATTTCGTGCCCTCTAGACCCATTATTTTTGGAAAGAGTAAACAAGCATCATGTCTACCTATTCCACTCCTCTCAATATTTTATAGACTTCTATCATAGCTCCCTTAGTCGTCTCTTCTCCAAGCTGAAGAGCCGTAGCCGCTTTAGCCTTTCGTCATCCCCCTTTATGATTTTCATTTCCCTTCTCTGTGCCTTTTCTAATTGTGCTTTATCTTTTTTGAGATGTGACCAGAATTGCACAGAGTATTTGAGGTGTGGTTACACCATGGAGCGATACAACGGCATTATAACATCCTCACACCTGTTTTCCATACCTTTCCTAATAATACCCAACATTCTATTCGCTTTCCTAGCAGCAGCACACTGAGCAGAAGGTTTCAATGTATTATTGACGACGACACCCAGATCCCTTTCTTGGTCCGTAACTCCTAACGTGGAACCTTGCATGACGTAGCTATAATTCGGGTTCCTCTTTCCCACATGCATTACTTTGCACTTGCTCACATTAAACATAATCTGCCATTTGGATTCCCAGTCTCGTAAGGTCCTCTTGTAATTTTTCACAATTCTCTCACGATTTAACAACTTTGAATAATTTTGTGTCAGCAAATTTAATGACCGCACTACAGCCCCTTGTGGAGCCCCACCCTCTACCCTTCTCCAGTGAGAATATTGACCATTTAACAGAGCTGTGTGGGGCTCTTTTACTAAGTGGCCTTAAGCACTAACGATTGCTTATCGCATGCAAAAAGGCACCACTGAGGGACACACTCAGGCATTCCACGGTAGTTCTGGGATTGGCGCACACTAATAATATAAAATATTTTTTATCGTGGGGGTGTGTTTGGGGCAGTGAGTAGGCGTGCCCTGCAGTAATAGGTTAGCACAGGCAAATCACAATGTGCTGCCGCTTAGCACAGGGTTAGCACATGAGCCCATACTGTTTTTAAAATAGGTGGCGGTAAAGGCTCACATGGTAATCAGGGTGTGACAAAAACAGTGGGTTTTTTAAGCCTGTAAAACTGCCTTAATTAATTCTTGAAGTGTATTTTTCTAGTTTGGGCAGCAGGTGTTGCATGCTTATGTTTAAAGCTGTTACAGAGAAAAGACCTGCAGTGCTGTGGCCAGCTTAAAAAAAAAACTTGTTCTGGGCTCTGATTGGCCCAGGAGATCATTTTCATTTGGATTTTACTGGCTTTTTCCTCAGTCTTAGCCCAGAGAAGAAAGAGACAGATCCCTTTGCCGAGGCCCTTTGATAAGTTATATTTGATAATCTGTGAGCAGCATATTTACTGATCTCCCCAGGTAGTTTTTAGAAAGTAAACAAATGTTTAGATACTTTTATAATTGATCCGTGTTTCAGTTACCTGTTTTTGTTTTGCTGACTTTTTCTGTTTCACTGTTCAAGTTTTGACAATAAACCTGATTAATTTGTTGACTCTGCCTCTCTGGACTGATAAGAATCCTGGTGGTATGTGTGGTGGGTCTGTGAGTGCTTTCTGGGAACTGTGGGACCACTGGGAATGTGGCCTCAGTAACCTAGAAATCACTGGGGATAATTTGAGAACGGGAGACTCACCTAACATAGTAGATGATGACAGAAAAAGACCTGCATGGTCCATCCAGTCTGCCCAACAAGATAAACTCATATGTGCTACTTTTTGTGTATACCTTACCTTGATGTGTATCTGCCATTTTCAGGGCACAGACTGTAGAAGTGTTGCCCAGCACTAGCCCCGCCTCCCAACCACCAGCCCCCCCCCCCCCCCCCCCCCCCCCCCCCCCCACCGGCTCTGCCACCCAATCTCAGCTAAGCTTCTGAGGATCCATTCCTTCTGAACAGGATTCCTTTATGTTTATCCCACGCATGTTTGAATTCCGTTACCGTTTTCATCTCCACCACCTCCCGCGGGAGGGCATAAACCAGCACTTCGACATTGATATTGCGTAAACATCCTAGTCTCGATTTTACCAAGCTGGGATATACACATCTAAAACTGAAGGAGGGTCGTGTGTTAGATAGAACTAAAGCAGGCCTTAAAAAGGACATTTATTCCCCATTGCAGAAGGTGAATGAACATCTTCCGGTCAATATTCAGCATTATTTAATCAGCCAGAAATGGCTACTGATTGGTTAAATAGGGCTTTGGCGCCTAACTGCTAATATTCAGCTTGAGATAACCGGTTAGTCCTGAAAAGATTCATGGCTGACTAGTTAAGTTTCAGGCTTATTTTCGAAAGAGAAGGGTGCCCATCTTCCAACAAAAATCGGGAGATGGGTGTCCTTCTCTCAGGGTCGCCCAAATCAGCATAATCGAAAGCCGAATTTGGGGGTCCTCAACTGCTTCCTGTCACGGGGACAACCAAAGTTCACGGGGGCGTGTTGGCACCGTAGCGAAGGTGGAACTGGGTCGTGATTAAGAGATGGGCATCTTTGGCCAATAATGGAAAAAAGAAGGGCATCCCTGACAAGCATTTGGCTAACTTGGTCCCTTTTTTTTCACGACCAAGCCTCGAAAAGGTGACCGAACTGACCAGATGACCACCGGAGGGAATCGGGGATGACCTCCACTTACTCCCCCAGTGGTCACTAACCTCCTCCCACCCTAAAAACAAAAATAAAAAAACATTTTTTCCAGCCTCTATTCCAGCCTCAAATGTCATACCCAGCTCCATCACAGCAGTATGCAGGTCTCTGGAGCAGTTTTTAGTGGGCGCAGTGCACTTCAGGCAAGCGGACCCAGGCCCATCACCCCCCTACTTGTGGTGGTAAATGTGAGCCCTCCAAAACCCACCCGAAACCCACTGTACACAGATGTAGGTGCCCCCATTCACCCCTTAGGGCTATGGTAGTGTTGTACAGTTGTGGGGAGTGGGTTTTGGGGGGCTCAGCACCCAAGGTAAGGGAGCTATGCACCTGGGAGCAATTTCTGAAGTCCTCTGCAGTGCCCCCTAGGGTGCTCGGTTGGTGTCCTGGCATGTCAGGGGGACCAGTGCACTATGAATGCTGGCTCCTCCCACGACCAAAGGACTTGCATTTGGTCGTTTTTGAGATGGGCGTCCTCTGTTCCCATTATCGGTGAAAACCAAGGTCGTCCATCTCTAAGGTCGACCATCTCAACATTTAGGTCGACCATCTCTAAGGTCGACATAAATGTTGAGATTTGGGTGTCCCCGACTATTATCGAAACGAAAGATGGGACGCCCATCTTGTTTCGATAATACGTGATGCCCCGCCCCTTCGCTGGGGACGTCTTCAGAGATGGGCGTCCCAGTTCGAAAATGCCCCTCCACGTGACATGTATTTTTCAAAAATGGCTAAGTTAAACATTTATGTTCAGTCATAAAAACATTTATGTTCTTCTGTGAAATGAACATTTATATGCTGTCTTGATAGTTGAGGTGTTTGTCTAAAATGGTTGTTCATGCCGCATGTAACCAGTGTATAAATATCTACAGCACACAAACTGGGATGAGAGGGAAGACAGGAATGCTCTTGTTTTCAGAGATCTATATAACTTTGTAAGTTTATGCTCTTTGAAAATGAGCCTCCTTATGACCTAAATGGTGATTCAGCCTCAGAAATATGAATGCATTTTCCATAGGCTCAAAAAATTGACCCCACCTGTGCTTTACACTAAGTGTTCTCATGGATTAATCATAAAGATCATCTCTCATTTCTCTATACTGGCTGCTGTATATTCAGCACTGATCAATTGTTTCTGTTTAAAAGGTTTTTATGACTTATAGTGTAATTACAGAAAAATGAGAGCAAGTTCTGAACCAGGCTGGTTACTAAGAGGTAATTTTAAAAGGTGTTTATGCACATTACACAGAGGTTCTGGAAGCCAGGGGGTTAACATTTATGTCCATACTTCATAAACTAAATGGGGAAATAAATATGTGCATGCAGCTACCCCTTTGGGCCGATATCCAGCTGGTGGCAATCAGTGTTTTACTGACCAATATCGGTGTTAAACTTGGAAATTCAATGCTGGGCCACCTCTGGGGAGCGGGCATTGCATTTCCGGAGCCGCCTGTGGGTTACTGTATAAAGATAGGACTGGCTTTTAAGCAGTTAACCTGGATGGTTAAGTGCTGACTCCACCCCTGGATTGCCCCCAAAATAGCCGGTTTTCAGTATTTGAGACATTAGTACTTGGTTGCAATGAGGTTTTATTCGACTTTGTAAACTTTGAGGACGGTATGTGCCTTCACCCTTCACTCCAGAGAGCCCATCTTTTGGAAGTGCATTTATTTTGATGTGTATTACTTCCTCTGTCCCATAGACTGTTTTGACAGGATAAATATAGGATGCCCCTATCATAGCACTATTATTTAGTGTGTAATTTACTATTTTTTCAGTGATCTATAAGTTTATAATTTTTCTTCTGTTTTCAGTAGTTTAAAACCAGTAGATGAAGCGTTCTGTCAACACTACTGGGGTATGTATTATTTAAGATATATTGATTTAAGATATAGCCCACATTTGGATGGTTTATAATTATTTGTGTTTTTACTTAAGTTCTGAGGGAGACAGAGAGGTACATAGAGGAGGCCTACAGGAATGTTGTAGAGAAGTCCCACCTCCAATCTAGCAGCCCCCTATGCTGCCTTGGAGGAGGGAGGCCTTCTAAAAGGAGAGCATCACCCTGGTGAGGCTGGAAGAAATCCTGTAGACAGAACCACCACACCAGGGAATGTACATAAGTACATAAGTATTGCCATACTGGGAAAGACCAAAGTTCAAATAGTGCCAGATGGTCACAAGATTAATTTGTTTTTGGGGAAGTCTCATACAGTCATTAGGCAATTCATTTATCTCCAATCTGGTATGCCTGATCGCTGTGACAATTATAATCATAGACGGCCCCCAACCATCCGTAACTACTGTGCACAATCTTGAGTAGTAGGAGAGAGACTGATTTTCCCTTGACAAAGCACTGAAGCGAAACAGGCACGTGTCGGGATATTGATTACTCCTCCTGGGATTGCACATATGTGTACGCACAGATAAGTGTTATATATAAGTCATCTCCGCTACAATTAATAACAACATTTTTGTTGATATAATATTGGTCACATGATTCCTACACTAAAGCAGAATAAGTAGAAACGGAGAGGCTCACGTTAATCACGGAATAAGCAATGAAAAAAGTAATTAAAAATTTTTTTTTTAGTAGTTACGGATGGTTGGGGGCCGTCTATGATTATAATTGTCACAGCGATCAGGCATACCAGATTGGAGATAAATGAGTTGCCTAGTGACTGTATGAGACTTCCCCAAAAACAAATTAATCTTGTGACCATCTGGCACTATTTGAACTTTACCATTGATTGGTTATATTTTTGGTATTTTATCGCCACCACAATTTTGACAGTATTTCTAGGATAAGCAGCATAAAATGTATTGTACTGTTTTGGGATCTTGCCAGGTACTTGTATCCTAGATTTGCCACTGTTGGAAACAGGATGCTGAGCAACACTTATGTTCTTATGTTATATTGTGGTACATAAGGAATAAATGGAATGAATATGAAAAAAACTTGCTGTGTCATATTAACCAAGCCATATCTGTTTTCTGTCCTCTGGTATGGAGAGAAGGTTGTTTTCATTTCTAGGCCTCGTTTGTTTGTAATGTTTAATACGTGTCTTCCCAAGTGAAAAACCTTCTCAGGGCGGGTTGCAATAAAAATATATAAATGTAATATGCAAACATAACTGACGATACAGATTACATAACACCACGAGTAACATTCTATAAACACACAACACAAATAAAAAGCAAAGCCTGAAGTAATTCAGGGATACAATAATACTGTTGAAGCCACATTAGTCCAGCTGAATGCAAGGAAATAAAGGTTAATGAAAAAATATATTATTGTTATCACCACTACTATTTATCATTTCTGTAATGCTAGTAGATGTTCACAGAATTGTTCTCATAAACATAAGACATGATCCCTGGGTCACGTGATGACTGGAGCGCGAGTGTGACCTGACCCACGGGAGCTCCCTTTCCACTATTTCTTAATAAAATTGATCCTGCTTGTTGATACCTCCTTACCAGAATCAGATGCTGAGAGCTTAGTATTTCTTGGATGTCACAGTGCTATTTTGGTAAATCCCAGAAAGGCTCGGCAGATAAATCGCGTTCAGCAGAATCCAAGATGGCAGTGGAAAAAGAACAACCAGTCCTAATAATGTCACCAAATAATGTCAGAGGAAGTGGCCTGGCATCAATGTTATTTATTTATTTATTTATAAAACTTATACGCCGCTTAAACCTAAGTGTGTAAAAGCTATTCTAGAGGTCAAAATGTCTCAGCTTCAGTCTACTTTACATGAAATAAAGAAACTTTGACTATCCAGGCCATAAAAATAACGGAAGTGGAGCAGCAACTTACTGCGCAGGAGATGGAGGTGAACGACCTGTGGGGACAGCTGATGACAGTGCAACAACAGCATGCAAAATTGGAAGAGATATTGGAGGAGCAGAAAACCATGGTCATAGAAATAACATACAACTGAGTCTTTCTTGAGGCCATTGCTGAGAAGAATTTGCCTCTTGTTTGTGAAAAGAAGCTCGCAGATAGGCTGGGCCTCATTTTTTGGGCCCGAAGTTGCAGAAGGGAGGTTGGCCTAGAGTGGTGACTGCACAATTTCTAAATTATGTGGATAAAGTTACGGTGCTGTGTGCCTATCGGGCAGTGAGGCAGCTGGAGATTAGAAGCCACAAAGTCATGCTGTTTGAAGACTTCTCCGTACTAGTGTTGGCTCATTGCTGTTCAGTGGTGTCCTGGGCTCTCAGTTGGTGAACAGGGGGATTAGGTTTTCGATTCAATATCCAGCACGGGTCAATATCTTTCACAATGGCTCGGTGAAATCTTGTGACACAGTACAAGAACTGGAAGATTTTATGAGGTCCTTGGAAGATGATTCAGCACACCTGGATCCTGCTCCTTGATGGCCTACAATTTACTAACCTGCTAGCAATGCGACCCATTGATGAAACAAGGCTGGATTGGTTTGGTGATCCCTTTTGGTGAACTCTGGAGCAACACCCACTTTATTCTTGAATATTGTGTGAACTTCTTGGCACCATTGACATTGATCACGCAAGTTAAGACGCTGTGCTTAATTGTTACTTGATTTTGAGTCAGCTCTGCTACACCATTGAGTGGCAACGTGTACCCTGTGTGAGAGATGATGTTTTTTATCGGATGAATCTTTTGGCTTCATTTGGAATATTTGCGTTGGAGACCTAGTGGATTTCCATTTTGTCAGTGGCTGCTGCCTCTCGAGTGGATTGCACTGATTATGGATCTCTAGCATGTGGAGACATGGTGGAGTGTATACATCTCATTTCATGTGTCTGCACTATTACATTAAGTAGTTCAACTAGTAAGTTCTATTTGTTGGGGTAGAAGTACTATGTGTTAGTTTAGCCTCATGGGGGGGGGGGAAATATCAGACATTTATACATGATGATGTTAACTTTTCTTCTTAAGTTTTGAATAAAAATGATTGAAACATAAGTAGTTCAACTAGGTGACAAGCTTATTTTGGTCCTGGATGATACTAAAGGATAGTGGGCGGGTTTTTGTTATGTCCTTTCTAACCCTGTTTTGGTTTTGTAATACATGGTTTTACTTGTTCGATGGGTTATAGGGGATGTATTATCTGAATAGGTGGGTGGGAGGGGGAGACTTGTATGGGAAACTATGGCAGGGTGTGTTAAGTAGGGCAATGGAAGACAGGAGTGGTATGTATGGATATGGTGTAATTGTGACTATGTGATTAGGATTGTTTTTGGATGGGTCCATATGCGACTTCATGTTGTTTTGTAATTGGTGTGTTGACGGGTGTGATTATGATGGGTTGGATGTCTGAAGGGGTGTATTTGAGGGGGGAGCCCTTTGCCCTCAATTGAGTAAATGGGAAGAACTATGGTGGCAACTAACCCCAGTGAATTATGGGTAAAATGAAAAATTGTTTCCTTGAATGTGAATGGGGTTCACTCTCCAGTCAAAAGAACAAAAAGTCTTATTTGAGACGGTTCAGAGCTGATGTTGCACTCTTGCAGAAGACCCACCCGTTGGAGCTGGAACATCGGAAGCTACAAGACAGTGGATGGGAGAGGTACTCTCTTCCACTTTCAATGGGCAGCAGGGGGTGGGCAATTTTGATTAAGAAGAGATTGGATTGGCACTTACATTAATTCATCAATAATCCACAGGGGAGGGTAGTTTACTGCCTTAGGTGAAATTATAGGCCAAAAATTCCTTGTAAGTAGTTGTCCCTAATATTTATGATCACAAATTTTATTCCCAGTTAGTGGCCATGGTCATGCAATATCAGGATTTTGAGGGGCAATTTCAATATCACGATGAATCCTCTAGTGGACTGCAAACCATCTAAGTCCCCCGGGGTGGATCATGAGCATAGGGAGTGTTAATTTTGTGCTCAATCAATTGGGCTTGACTCTTGGTGTTCACTTCACCCTGCTGAAATAGAATTTACATACTTCTCTCAGGTGCATCAAGTGTATGCCTGATTGGACTACGTTTTGCTCCCACTGTGCTGTTTTTCACACCTGCAATAGGCCAACATTGAGCTGGTTGTGGTGTCTCATCATGTGGCAGTGGAGGTAGTATTACAGATACTGGACCCATAGGGGTTTGGAATTTGTATCCCCTGTTGTACCAAAATCCTAAGTTTTTAGCATTTTTGCGGAAGGAGTAGCCAGAGTTTCTAGCGTTGAATGATACAGGTCACATTAATGCAGTAATGTTAAGGGAAACAGCTAAAGGCTGTTTTAAGAGGACATATCATGAATGAAAAGAGAGAGACGGAGAGCTGTTAGGTTTCCTTGGTCAGTTGAAAGGTGCACAACATAGACATCAGCTCTCCTTGAGCAGAGTAGACAGGAATGAATATGTGAGCATCAGGAGGCAAGTAGATCAGCTGCTAGTACAAAGAGCTACCTCCAATATTTTATTGAATAAATATAAACTTCACAAATGGGATAATAAATTGGGAAAAGCTAGCCAATTTGGTATGCCCTCGTAAATATAAACAGCTCATCACTAAATTGCATGCTCCTTGGTGGGGAGGTGTGTGCTTTTTAAAATGTTGATGTTACCTAAAATTCTTTACCCTCTTCAAATGGTACCCTTTTGGGTGCGTCAGAGGGAGAAGAATTTCTGTAGGGGGATTTTGCAGTTGTTTATATGGAGGGGGTAATGTTCCTAGTTGAGCTATACTAAACTGACCTTGGATAAGCCAAAGGGGGTTTTAGGAATGCCTGATCTTCGTACGTATAATGTAGCAGCATTAATGCGCTGGATCCGAGAACTGTATGCTGGTCAACCCAAATATGCACCAGAGTTTAGTTACATTCTTTCAGGGCAGTGGGACTTTATGATTTTGCTCCATATGCCACAAAGAGGAGGAATGGATAGGACATGTGGCTTATTGTGCTCCTTCCCAAAGCTTGGGGTTAGTGGTGGACTTTCTGGCAGTTGTCCCTGAAGGTATCCCCCTTTTTGGCTACCACTGGCAAGCCTGACTTCCCAGCAGGGACTTGGGCCTGCAGGTTGAAATTATGGGTGCAACAGGGTTGTAAAACACTGGGGGATATCATGTTACTCTCAGAGTGCGACTTTCCTACCTTTGAAGCTATTAAACAAAAGTGGCAGCTTTCTAATACCCACCTTTTCCATTATATGCAAATCCGACGCTATTCGGAGACACTCAGAAAGAAAGCTACATGTAGTTTGCAGTGGAATGAAAGGGATGCGGATTTCTGGGCGTTACCCTTTAAATTTAATACACTGTCTATAAAGATAACCAAATAGCCCCAGATATCAAACATGTTGATTCATGGACATCAGAATTGTGTTGACATTGTAACGTAGGATACTATGCCATACTGTTGTATTGTTGTTTGAATATTTTTACTGCTGTAATTGTCTATTGTTTATGTTTGACTTATTCTTTCTATACACCACCTTGAGTGAATTCCTTCAAAAAGGTGATAAATAAATCCTAATAAATAAAATAAATTAGGAGTAGTTGTAACATTGGATAATCTTTGTAAATATTGGGAGGAGGGCTATACATTAATGTCTTTAGTGCCACTACAAGATTTACATTTTAAAATCTCTCATAGGGTGTATATTACTCGTTTTAGAAAACGTAGGACAGGCGTGAGGGATCCCTTAGGAAAGAAAGAAAGAGTTAGTGGTTACATGGTAACATAGTAGATGACGGCGGAAAAAGACCTGCATGATCCATCCAGTCTGCCCAACAAGATAAACTCATATGTGTATATCTTACCTTGATTTGTACCTGCCTTTTTCAAGGCACAGACCGTACAAGTCTGCCCAGCAGTATTTCCCGCCTCCCAACCACCAGTCCCGCCTCCCATCACCGGCTCTGGCACAGACCGTATAAGTCTGTCCTCCACTATCCTCGCCTCCCAACCACCAACCTCTCTTCCCCCACCTGCTCCGCCACCCAATTTTGGCTAAGCTTCTGAGGATCCATTCCTACTGCACAGGATTCCTTTATGCATATCCCACGGAGGATGGGCCTTTTGACCCTTAGCTGCCGTTGTGTTACAGAGGTTACCAGAAGAAGCTATGGGATAGTGATATTTGTCTACTTAGAGAGGCAGAAGTACATGGCTCCATTCGGTTTTGGAATGCTCTGCCTTGGAAGTATTATGAAGCTCTGGGGTATGCTTACTAATGCGCGCTATAGGCGCGTTAATCGTGGACGCGAGTTTAACGCTAATGTGCCCATAGGAATGTATTGGCATGTTAGCGTTTAACACGCCTTAACTTTAAAGGCTTACAGAGAATATTGGCAAATATGATCATATTACCCCCTACCTAATAGCAGCACATTGGCTACCCATTTGGCACCGAATTACGTATAAGGTGTTCTTTTTAAAAACCTTGCTTTCAGAGGAACCGTCATATGTTTCCTACCACTTGACTTGCTATGTTCCCCATTGAACACTTAGATCCTCAATCAGAATCGTCTTTATACTCCTACTCATAAAGGAATCATCCGTGAACACCAGGGATTCCCTGCCCACACATCTTCGTCTTCAAACCTCATTGATTCAATTTAAAGTTGTTTTGAAAACATTCTTATTTCAAGATGCTTTTGCCTGTAAGTGATCTATGGGAGACACAGATCATAACTTTTGTACATTCCCCCCCCCCCCCCCCACTTTTCTATCTACAATTGTAATTCTGCTCCCCCTTTTCTCACTATGTTAAGAGCATAAAAGTAGCCATGCTGGGTCAGACCAATGGTCCATCTAGCCCAATGTCCTGTTTTCCAAACAGTGGCCAAGCCAGGTCACAAGTACCTGCCAGAAACCCAAATCGTGGCAACACTCCATACTACAAATCCCAGGACAAGCAGTTGCTTCACATGTCTGTCTCAATAGCAGACTATGGACTTTTCCTCCAGGAATTTGTCCAAACCTTTTTTAAACCCAGGTACGCTAACCGCTGTTACCACATCCTCCAGCAAAGAGTTCCAGAGCTTAACTATTCGTTGAATTAAAAAATATGTCCTCCTATTTGTTTTAAAAGTATTTCCATGTAACTTTCTCGAATGCCCCCTAGTCTTTGTACTTTTGGAACGATTAAAAAATGGATTTGCTTCTACTTGTTGTTATATGTTTTCCTTTTCACACTCCCCTCCCTAATGATTTTAGATTGTAAACCGCCTAGATGGCACGTCTGTAGCACGGTATAGAAAGTACCAAATAAACCTGGAAATTTCGAGAGTGAGCGTGCTGGGTGCGGCTGGGGAGAGTGGAGAGAGTGAGAGTGACTGATGGGGCGGGGGGGGGGGGGGGTGGTGTGTGTGGAATGAGAGTGACCAGTGGGGTTGGGGAGAGTACTTTGGAGAGAATCAGAGGCTCATTCAGTGAATTTCATCATGTATCAGCCAGTAATTACAGATATTTAAACCCCCAATATTTGGAAACTTTCTGACAGGATAAAATGGTTCCTGTAGTTGAATTCTATTCTTGCCTTCCTCTCATTCCTGAACTTGTTTCTTAAGCCAGAAGCATTAGGAGATTTTTGTACTAAGAGTTAAGTCATCAGTTTGCTTAAAAAACAAAGGTGTTTTGTTCAGTGAAACAACATTTTCTCCTTTTAATCTCTTTTGTGTTCATTTGTGTTTGATGCGTTTTCCTGGCTGTGCTGTGTTCTCGAAAGCTGACTTCAACTTTGTACTTTATTTTTTACCCCTCAAATTCAGCCTGTGTTTCTTGAAAGGACTGAATATTTTCTATTGTGGCCTTTTGAAACTTGCAAATGTAAAATTTTAAAAAGAGAGGAAATAAGTTGCCTCTTTTTTAATTGATTTGATTTATTTATTTATGTGGTATACTGCATTTACACTCAAAAGCACCAAAGCAGTTCACAGCATTACAATAAAACAATAAAAATGTAACTTACAAAAGTATACAATTAAAAAAAATTATAATTAATTACAGTACAAATGTTTAATCGGCCTAATCACATGATTTTGAATCTAAAACTTCTAATAATCATATTATATCTCAGTTATTTGAGTTTCAGTGCTGTTAAATGTGTATATTTTTGATCCTGTTTCATGGTAATCCTATTATTAGGTTTTAATTTGCAGTTTTCAAGTTTCCTATTTCATTGTATTTATGTTTATACTTGTACAATTTACTGTTGTTATGCTGTTAAGAAAATTGTAAGTTTGATGTTAAACTGTAGCTACTATACACCGCCTTGGGTGAATCTCTTCATAAAGACGGTTAATAAATCCCAATAAATAATAATTAAAAAGTAAAACACTGAGTATAAAGCCAAGGCTTCACAGCTTTGTGAAACTGCAAATAGTCAAGCTTCTTATGCCCTTGGATAACTGATTCCAAAGCAAAGGTCCAAAATAGGAGAAGACTATGGCTGCTGACCTGATTTGTACCTCTGGCGCCTGTGTTGCACGTGTCCTCCTACAGGGAACAGGGAACGTCTGCTGTGTCATTAGGGAGCACAGCAGGGTGGTTAGAGGATAGCTTGTCTTGCTGGCCCTCCTTACCCTCTGGCCTCTCTGCTCCCTGTATATTGTGCCAGGCATCCTTAATTGTTCTTACTGATAGAAAGGACAGTGTGAGCTGGCAGAAATCTTATGTTCAGAGCTGTGTTCTTGCCTCCATAACTTTGTCTTCTTCTTCTAGCTGTCCAACATTTTGTCCTATCTCCAAGTTCGCCCCTTCTTCCTTCTCGTCCTCTCTACATGCTTTACTACCTTCCTGTTCCTGCCTTTTCCTTCTCATCTCTCTCCCTGGTTTCTCCTCTTCTCCTTCCTCGCTCCCTCCTCTTTCCATCACTTCTTTTCCTCTCTCCATGAATTGTCCACATCCCCTCTCCCTTTGTCTATCTGCTTCTCCTGGAGCTCCCAGTACCGACTGTCTCTTTAAGGGGGGGGGGGGGAGTCTTTTTAGAAAGGTGCAATAGCGTTTTTTTAGCATATGCTGAACGCTAGAGATGCCCATAGGACTATTTGGGCGTCTCTAGCATTTACGCATGCTAAAAACTCTAGTTTGCTTTTGTAAAAGGACCCCTGGGCAAAATCAAACTTTCTAAAACAACAAGGGATTCTCTTGCTAAGCTGCAGAAAGCACTAACGCTTGCTTACAGCAGCAAAAAAATGCCTTACCGCGGGGTGCACTCAGGCGTCCCGTGGTAATTTTTGCATGTGTGTGTGTGCTACCCATGCACTAGCACTGAGGGCTGGTCTGGGGGGTAGACAGTGGGTGTTTTTTCGCTAATCGGTTAGTGTAGTACATTGCTGCAGGCTAACTGATTAGCACGTGGTTAATGCGTGAGCCCTTTTGCGGTGGGGGGGGGGGGGCTCACGTGCTAATGGCCATGCACAAATGGGGAAAATAGAAAAGTTGGCCATTTTACCCCTGCGGAAAAATGGCCTTAGTGGAATGACCCATGTAAGGACACACTAAGGCCACTTTTTACCTCAGTTTGGTAAAAAGGCTCTCAAAAGAGTAGTGTAGTGGAAGAGTCCCCAGGATGGGGTAACTCAGATTTATAGAGCTGAGTCAGGTGATAATGTACAGGGAAGACAATGGTAAAAAGTATGGGAGGGGGGGAGTGGGGAGAGAATGACGGTGACTGGAATAAGGGGAAGGGAGACTGTAGCTGCAAAATGGGGGGGGGGAGGGGATGGAATTTAACATACCACCTTTCTGTGGTTGCAATCAAAGCGGTTTACGTATTATATACAGGTACTTACTTTGTACATGGGGCAGTGGAGGGTTAAGTGAGAACTGAATCTGGTTCCCCGGCTTCTCAGGCCACTGCACTAACCACTAGGCTACTCCTTCGGACAGTATAATGTGACATAGGTAAGAGACAAAGTGAGAAGCATATGGTTGCATAGGTGAGGGAGGGGAAAGACAGTTGCAGCACTACAGATGGGGGAGAGAGGTATGGTGGGAGCAGAAGTGGTGGAGACAGACCAGTGAAATTAGGGCACAGCCACAGTGAAGTTAGCCCAAGTGATTCATTTCTGGCTCTGACTCAAACCAGAACAAGTTCCTAGACTTGAATTTGGCTCCCTTTGATTACCTCTAATCATCTTTACCTACAATATTCAATAACAGAAATGTGTGAATGTTAATAAATGAAATACACTTCAGATTTAAGTGCTGTGATTTGTTTTCACATGAATACTATTTTTAATTTAACAGTTAAATGATTATGTATGGCTTTTGCAAACAGAGTGTCCCCTAAAACTCAGCCTAACTATTTAACCAGGGAGTTCTTTCCGCAACTAGACAATAATTCACCTGCTGCAGGATGCTTTTTTCCCAAGAGCTGATGTTTGGAGACCTGGAAAAGTTTCCCTGCGCTACAGATTACATTATTATTCCAAATGAAGGATCGGGGCAGGGGCATTTTTGCTACTAGCCGATAAAACCACTACCTTGCCAATTTGAGCTCCCAATAAACCTTTGCAACGTTGATGGCACATTTCCCTGTGAAGATAGGCTAAACAGGTTAGGGCTACTACTACTACTATTTAGCATTTCTATAGCGCTACAAGGCATACGCAGCGCTCTTCACCTTGGATAACAAAGGACTGAGAGGGATATGATAGAAGTTTATCCATTCTTGAATGGAGTGGATGAGCCATTTAACCTTGCAATCAACCCTCAAACGACAGGACACTCCACAGAACTAATGACCAACAATTTGAAAAATGAAAATTGTAGAAAGGTTTTGTAATGCAATCTGTTGCTAAAGGATATAATCAAGACAACCAACATGGTGGGTTTCAAAAGAGGACTGAACAGCTTCCTAGAAGAAAATGGCCATGAAAAATTATGACCTAGACAAACTCAGGGGAGCCATTTCTCATCCTTAGAAATGAAGTATGAGTAATAGATTGACTTTTTGGGATCTTCCAGGTGGACCTAGGTGAGAAGGAGCCCTTTGGGTTCAGGCCCATCCAGTAGCAGTGCACCCTTGTGGTAGCTGGCGGGGATCCTTAAGTCCCCCTCCGATGGTGCCCAGAACTCTGCAGTCCAGCTTGGCAGTAGCTCCATGAGCCACCGATCGCTGAGTTGGACTGAAGAGTTCTTGTGCACTGTCAAGGAGAGGTCTTCAACTGGTGGGGCTTGGGGACCCCCACCAGCTGTGGAGTCCCACCCAAAATCTGGCGTTTGATAGGCTACTGCTGGTAAGTACATGTGACCCAGAGAAGGGATGTGGGGCTTGATGGACTTCTTTGCTCAGATTTAGCCTGGCTTTTCTTATATTCTTGGACCTGTTTGGACACAAGGATGAAAAAAGCTCTTTGCATCATCTAAACTGAGCTGATCCATGTGGTCTGTTCTCTGTCTGGTTTCAGCAGGTGTGGATTTCCCAGGTGGAGTTTGTTGTAGGAAGCAACACCCAGTGGCTGAGGCCCACGCTTAGGTTTCACAGACAGCTTTTCCCATCAGGTTACTACATGTGCAGCTCAATGTTATATAACACAGTGTTAGTCAAGGGATGAAAACAAAGCTTTATCTGGGAAGTACTCCAGCTACTCAGAGCAATCAAAAGGGATTAGAATTTTGCTAACCTATTTCCTCTGAAGCAAAATCGGAACTAATTAAAAGTGCAAAATCTTTCATATGGGCCCCTAGCACTGAGCAAAGCTATAGGAAAGGTTCAGTTTTCTAGAGAGAAGAGTTCTGAGATGAATTTTTTCTACTGATACCTATACTTCCAGTTATCCAGAAAAACTTCCAGTTATCCAGAAAAAATGTTTTCTGAGATTAATTTTTCCCATTGATATCTATATAAATCCCCAGTTTTCTTGAATGAATAATTCTGAGGTTTTTGTTTCTCTTCCTGTATATACATAAATCCCCAGTTTTCAAGGGCTGTGTACCTGGGCAAATGGCCACCCTGTAGGAAAAGTAAGTGGGCTTGGGAGGTAGGGTCTGGACAGAGCGGCCAGAACATGTATAATTTTGCATTTTCAAACTAAACAGCAGGTAGAAAACTCTGTAGGTACTTTGTCCCTAAGCAGTTTTCAAATGTGCAGGGCAGTTTTCAAAGTTGTTTACAAAGATGCACTATAGGCGTGTTAGTGTTTTTAACGCATGTTAAACGCTAATACGAGACTGGGAGACTGGGCGTCTAAGTGGCAGATAACGTTTAATGTGAGCAAGTGCAAAGTGATGCATGTGGGAAAGAGGAACCCGAATTATAGCTATATCATGCAAGGTTCCACGTTAGGAGTCACGGACCAAGAAAGGGATCTAGGTGTCGTCATTGATGATACATTGAAACCTTCTGCTCAGTGTGTTGTTGCAGCTAAGAAAGCAAATAGAATGTTAGGCATTATTAGGAAAGGAATGGAAAACAAAAGTGAGGATGTTATAATGCCTTTGTATCGCTCCATGGTGCGACCGCACCTCGAATATTGTGTTCAATTCTGGTCGCCGCATCTCAAAAAAGATATAGTGGAATTAGAAAAGGTGCAGAGAAGGGCGACGAAAATGATAAAGGGGATGGGACGACTTCCCTATGAGGAAAGGCTAAAGCAGCTAGGGCTCTTCAGCTTGGAGAAAAGGCGGCTGAGGGGAGATATGATAGAGGTCTATAAAATAATGAGTGGAGTTGATATGAAGCGTCTGTTCACGCTTTCCAAAAATACTAGGACTAGGGGGCATGCGATGAAGCTACAATGTAGGAAATTTAAAACGAATCGGAGCAAATTTTTCTTCACTCAATGTGTAATTAAACTCTGGAATTCGTTGCCAGAGAATGTGGTAAAGGTGGTTAGCTTAGCGGGGACGGCTTCCTAATGGAAAAGTCCATAGACCCTTATTAAATGGACTTGGGGAGAATCCACTATTTCTGGGATAAGCAGTATAAAATGTTTTGTACATATTTGGGATCTTGCCGGGTATCTGTGACCTGGATTGGCCACTGTTGGAAACAGGATGCTGGGCTTGATGGACCTTTGGTCTTTCCCAGTATGGCAATACTTACATACTTCTGTAATGCGTGTCAATGTAATGTGCCTATAGGGGTGTATTGGCATGTTAGCATTTAACACGCCTTAACTTTAAAGGCACATTAAAAACACTAACTTTCCTTAGTAAAATACCCCTTAGTTAAGCGATTGATACATAGTAAAAATCTTCTGTCAACACAGAGATCTTGAAAGGTAACATTCTTTTTTCAATAAATGATGTAACCTTGATTTCTAATAGCTGCAGAACAGATTTTTTGGTGTGGTCATGCTATTGAAAAGATAATATTTAGGTGGAGTTCTGAGTTGATTTTTTGCATATAAATGCGTAATTTAATATAAGCTTATAATTGCTGTGTCTGATTCTCAGTTATAGTTAGAAAACTCCCAGTAAAACATCTCTACTGGGTAAATTAGGTTTCCCAATTAGTTAAGGGACTTTTTACTAAGCTGTGGGGAAAAAGGGCCCTGCGGTTGCAGTGGGGGCCCTTTTTACCGCAGCGGATAAAATGCCGCCCCCACCCCAAAAAAGCGGCCATGCAGTAAGATAACTCTTAGCACTTAAATCGTCACCCACTGAGTGGCGGTAACCGGGCAGCGAGAGGCAAGGCTTGATTACCGCTGGGTAAACACCAGCGCTACAAAAATAAATACAGTAATACCTCGGTTTTCGTTGACTTCGGTTATTGTCGGTTTTGGTTTTTGTCGATTTTTTAAGCAAAAAATTTTTCTCGGATTTCGTCGGCGTGCCCACATTACCTCGCTGCTAATTTCGCGAAAACAAAGGGCGACCCACGCGTTATCCTGATCATTGATTCATATAGAAATAATTGCCTTGGTTTTCGTCGGTTTCGGATTTCGCCGATTGTTTTCGGACGGATTATTGACGAAAACCGAGGTATCACTGTATATTTTTCTAGTGCCAGATATGATGATGTGCTGCTGGGGAACGGAACTACTGCTGGACTGTTATTCTGAATTTGGCGCGCGCAGAAAACATGCTTTAGAAAATATTTTCTACCACAGGGTGCTTACCTGGCGGCAATACCTGGCATGCTTACCTCCTGGGTAGTGCCTGAGACCTAACTGCCAATGGGTGGTGGTAAGGTCTCAGGCTGAAAATGGCCGCACGCTGGTTTTCATTTTGCCGCACGTCCATTTTCTGGCCCATTAGAAAAATCCCATTTTTCCAGATGTGTTACAATAAGGGTCCGGCACGCACCAAAAACACACATCCACGCTGCCGCAGGTCAGTTTTTGATGTGCCTTTGTAAAAGGCCCCACTTTGAGCAGCGGTATTCCAAAGTAATTGAAGTTTAGAAAAGGATTTAGAAGGCAATCCCAAATAGAGAGAATTACAGTAATCAATAGTGAAGAAAATCAATGCATGAGCTACTTTCTGCAGATTATCTAATGAGCAGTAAGGGCAGACCTGTTGCAAATATTTAATTTTAAAGAAAGTAGCTGTAACTAATTCCTTAACGCGGAAATCCCCTTTCAGATCAGAGTCAATCCAGACACTTAGGGCTCCTTTTATAAAGGCAGGTTAGCATTTTTAGCATGTGCCAAAATTAAGCATTTGCTAATTGCTAGAGGCACCCATATATTCCTGTGGGCGTCTCTAGCATTTAGTGTCTGCTAATCATTAGCGCGTTCTAAAAAAAGTAGCACGCCTTTGTAAAAGACCCCTTAGGCTTTTGACAGCTTTTTGAAATAAATAGTTTAGCCAGATGACGTTTAAGGTGAGCAAGTGCAAAGTGATGCATGTGGGAAAGAGGAACTTATAACTACGTCATGCAAGGTTCAGCGTTGGGAGTCACGGACCGAGAAAGGGATCTAGGTGTCGTCATTGATGATACAAAAACTTCTGCTCAATGTGCTGCTGCGGCTAGGAAAGCAAATAGAATGTTGGGTATCATTAGGAAAGGCATGGAAAACAAAAATAAGGATATTATTCTGCCTTGTATTGCTCCATGGTGTGACCGCACCTCGAGTATTGTGTTCAATTCTGGTCACCGCACCTCAAAAAAGACATAGTAGAATCGGAAAAGGTGCTGAGAAGGGCGACAAAGATGATATAGGGGATGGGACGGCTTCCCTATCAGGATAAGCTGAAGAGGCTGGGGCTCTTCAGCTTGGAGAAAAGGCAGCTGAGGGGAGATATGATAGCGGTCTATAAGATAATGAGTGGAATGGAACGGGTCGATGTGGAGCGTCTGTTTACACTTTCCAAAAATACTAGGACAAGGGGGCATGCGATGAAGCTGCAGTGTGGTAAATTTAAAAGGAATTGGAGGAAATTTCTCTTCACTCAACACGTAAACTCTGGAATTCGCTGCCGGAAAAGGTGGTTAAGGCGGTTAACTTAGCGGACTTCAAAAAAGGGTTGGACGGCTTCCTGGAAGAAAAGGCCATAGAATGTTAATGAATGGACAAGGGAATACAGTATTTCTAGGATGGGCGGGACAAATTGCTTGTTCTTTTGGCCATTGTCAGTGACAGGGTGCTGGGCTCGATGGACCCTTGCTCTGTCCCAGCATGGCGATGCTTATGTTCTTATGCCATCTAAAGTAAAGTGAGCAGAAGGAAACGGTGAAGATTTATCATTGACCCAAAGTAAAATGCTTTTGTCTGCTCTGAACTTAAGTCGGTTGTCTGTCATCCATCTGGAAATTCTGGAAAAACAATACTGTATGTGTTTAAATGATTCTAAAACAGTAGAAGTAATAGGAAAATTATTTGAATATCAACTGCATATAAATAAGATAATTTACCCATAGGGCTAAAATAGATGTTAAACAGAATAGGAGACAAGGATGAGCCCTGGGGGACTCCACAACCTGGCATCCAGGAAGGAGAACTCTCATTGAATATTAGCACTAATTGGCTTGTTTTTTTTTATATACTTTATTTCTAAATAAATTTAAATATTACACCAAGAAAAATCACTTGGCATTACCAAATTGGGTCAGGGCATTTTAATCGCATCAGGTTCCTGTCATTAGGGAAAAAGGTCCTAATCCTCTGGTGTCATGGTTAAAGGAAGTGTGTCACTTTTTTTTTTTTTTTTTGGGGGGGGGGGGGGGGGTAAGGCCCATCAAGGAAGGTGTGGTGGCTGTTAAGGCCCCTTGAGGAAGTTGTGGTGGCTGTCACAATAGCTTTGACCTTCCTGACAGGAAACGTTTCCACTCACTATGCTTGCTGGCTGGTTCCAAGTAAATAGAAGGTGGCTCAAAACTTTGGAGATTAGTTATTACTAACCTACACTTCCTTCAGGGATGGTGTAGACTGCATGGCCAAGAGGGGGTAAGCATGATGGGGCCTGACGTGGGTATAAGGAAAATGGACCCAGTCAGCCAGAGTGGAGAGAGTCCAAAACTCCTGCAAAGGAAAGGTTTAATTCTGACCTCTAAATCCCCACACTTCTGAACTAGCTGGTTTTTTAGGTGAGCTACCTGATAATCTCTTTAAACTTTAATGCTTATTGCTTAATAATTTTAATTAGCACTGTGAAACCTCTCTCTCTTTCTTTCTGGCTTTCTTTCTGTTCCTGCCAAACTCTGATAGAGAGGAACTGCTATAATTATTGGGAATATTTAGACTTAGTGAAAAGGAAAGTTAGCAATATCAGTTTTAAAAGTTAAATCAAGTGAAAATTCTTGCTCAGACTGGACCATTTGGGTCCATTCAACTAGAGCATTCCCTTGATAACAGCAGCATTTAGCTGACACTTTGGGACTTCTTCAGGTATATTAGTGAAAGGAGAAAGACTATAAAGGGAATTGTGAGACTAAAAGATACAACAAAACGCTATGTAGAAAATGATGAAGAAAAAGCCAATTTGCTAAATAGATACTTTTGTTCTGTTTTCACTGAAGAAAACCCTGGGGAAGGACCGAGAGGGACTGGCAAAAGTACACCTGAAAATGAGGTGGATAGAGCGCCGTTCACGGAAGAGAGTGTGTATCAACAACTTGGAAAGCTAAAGGTGGACAAAGCCATGGGGCCGGACGGGATCCACCCCAGAATACTGAGGGAGCTAAGAGAGGTTCTGGCGGGTCCTCTTAAAGACTTGTTTAATAAATCCTTGGAGATGGGAGAGGTTCCGAGGGATTGGAGAACGGCGGAGGTGGTCCCTCTTCACAAAAGTGGGGATAGGGAAGAAGCTGGAAACTACAGGCCGGTAAGCCTCACTTCGGTTATTGGAAAAGTAATGGAAGCGATGCTGAAGGAAAGGATAGTGAATTTCTTCTTCCCTATCCCCACTTTTGTGAAGAGGGACCACCTCCGCCGTTCTCCAGTCCCTCGGAACCTCTTCCGTCTCCAAGGATTTATAAACAAATCTTTAAGAGGATCCGCCAGAACCTCTCTGAGCTCCTCAGTATTCTGGGGTGGATCCCGTCCGGCCCCATGGCTTTGTCCACCTTTAGCTTTCCAAGTTGTTCATACACACTCTCTTCCGTGAACGGTGCTCTATCCACTTCATTCTCAGGTGTACTTTTGCCAGTTCCTCTCGGTTCCTCTCGGTTGTACGTAAATTCTAATTAGTGCTAGTTAGTGCTGATAATTGCTTGTTAACACTTAATTATCAGTCCTGATTGGCTTGTTAACCAATTGAGTTGTGCGCCCAAATCAGAATACAGCCAGATTTCCACGTACAATTCTAATCGCACTATATAGAATTTGCAGGACTGTGGAACACCAAACACTTATTTAGTTACATTGCGTGCACGTGGTTATCAGACAGATAAATGGCTTTGAAGGTTCCCTTCTCCATTTTTCCATCTATCATGGACAGCCAGTGGGCAGTGCATACTTATCAGTGTACAAATTCCCAATTCCCCAGCTTAACAAAGAGGATATTTAGGAGTTTACAGACACAAGTCTAACCACGTGCATAGATACAAAGAACTTGGAAAAAAGCTCTAATTAACCAGGAACATTACTGATGTGCAACTTCTCCACTCTTTCTTCAAAGACAAAAAATAATCAGGAAGCACAGTTCATTAAAGGTTGAAGTGCTTCAGTGCCCCAGGACAAAGTATCATTTTCTGTTTTGTGCATTTCTAACTTGCTCATTTCAACTATAAAAATTGGCGTCTGTATATAATTCTCTGAACCACACCTAGGGAGGAGATGGTAGAAATAATGTGTTTGAAAAACGTGAGGAGGAGAAGCTCGTAGCTCCCAGCTGAACCTCTGAGCTGCTGCAGACAGAACTTTGAATTCATTAGTAGTAGACACATGTTAAAATGTTGTAAACAAGATAATGAGAGGGAGACACCATAAGACAAGGCAACAGTACATTGACATTGATTAACGGGATGAGCAGACTTTCCAGCTCTTCTAAGACCAGAGCTAAGACTGCAAATATTGGGATTAAAGATGCAAATAAACAATTAGGAAATAGTATTGACAAGTACGCAATATACTATGAAGCTTGATCTACCAAGTAAGAAAGATGATCTCCACCGTCACTACCCAGGTACCAGTATCATTCAAATATCCCCACGATCGCTATCCAAGTATCATGAAAATATATTATCCACTCCCATCACTACCCAGGTACTTGTACCAGAGGGCTGTGTACAATTCTGGACGCTGCCCCTTCATAAAGGTGAAAACAGAAGAGAGTCCAGAGGGCGGCTACTAAAATGGTCAGTGGTCTTTGTTATCAAGGACCAGATTCTGTAAATGGCTTCTAAAATCTAGATGCATCAGATTAATGCACCTAAAGTTAGGCACGGTGTATAGAATAGCACATAAGACTGGGGAATGCGTCTACATTAAGACATGGCCATTTACGCAACTGAAAACCTAAATGTAGTCATGTTCCCTCGAATTCTATAACAGTGCATGTAAATTCGAGTAATACCCCCGACATGCCACCACTCCTCCCATGGCCATGCCCTCTTTTCAGCTACACGCGTTGTGATTTATGCACGCCTCATTTTAGAATATGCCTAAAAAGAAGCAGATAATTCCAATTATTGCCAGTTCGTCCACCTCCCCCCCATTAGGTTCCCTCTGATGCTACCTTAGTCAGTGCCCCCTCTCGTGCAGGCAAGGCTCACCCATCCTTCATTCCTTCTAAGCAGATTCATTGCACATTTCAAATTTTTTATCCTCATCCTTCCTGGCAAAGATCATATGTTCTTGCAAGACAGGAGAGGTGGTTCAACTGATTCCCACCTGACAGTCTCCGATAAATGTTTGAATATTCATTCTCCTGACGACGCTTTCTGTGAAACATGCGGGCATGTTGAGAATGAGAGAACGATAAGCCAGGGCTAAGGAAGCACTATATGAGCATATTTAAAAAAAAGAAAAAAAGTTAAGAGTTAAAGGAAAGGCGACCATTTAGAGCATACCCGACATCTTTAGTGCATCACAACAAGCACAGATAAGATAAGTAACCTCTGTAGAAATAATATCATTGAACTTGTACTGTAGACATTTTATCATTTATACTTTGGAAGGGAGGTAGGGTTCTAATGTGCTGGGCACAAGCTGCTTTATAGCTTAAAAACAGGCACAAATCACTGAGCACTATCATATCACTATTTAATATGTATATGAGCACTGTTTTAAATGAATAGAACTGAATCATAATTTAGGTTTCTATATTATCAAGAAGTATTTACATACAAAGAGAAACCGAACCATTCCAGGTCCCCAGAATATATCTGAAAGGATCATATGTTGCCAGGTAGCAGAAGAGAGAGTTCAAAAGTACACAAAGAGAAACAACAAAAGAAAAGCACAAATGGGTCGTGTTTCAGCGTGTGTACGCTTGCGTCAGGGGTCAGGAAAACATAAATCTAAAACATGTTCTTGAGAATATCATACTGGTAAGTAAATAATCTGAAAGTCAGCTTCAAGCATACACTGGTGCTGGATACTACGGTGTTCTTAGATGCAGCTCAGTTTGTGCTTGCTATCCACCATCTGAGATTGGTTTTATTCCCACAGGCCCATTTATGCTTTTCTTTGGTCATTATCATACGTGTCATCAAATATGCATTATTTATTATTAATTTGGATTTTGCTCACAACGTTTTTCAGTAGTATCTCGAGGTATGTTACATTCCAAAACACTGGGTATCTCTCTGTCCCTGGAGAGCTCACAATCTAATTTTGTACCTGAAGCAATAGATGAAGTGACTCGCCCAAGATCACAAGGAGCAGCAGTGGGATTTGCGCCAGGATCCCCTGGGTGTTTAGCCCCATGCTCTAACCCGGGGTGGGTAGCCTCGGTTCTCAAGGGCCGCAATTACGTCAGGTTTTAAGGATTTCCCCAATGAATATGCATGAGATCTATTTGAATTCATTGAAGAAACATAGTGAAAAACATGGAGGTAAAATGCAAGTCAGAACTGATATGGATTGTCCAGGTTGTAGGTGATAAAGAACCAGGAGAGCAAGTAGAGAAATAAACACTTTATTAGAATTTAACTTAAAGAAAAAGGGCCTTATCAATAAATCAATGACCTGACTTTGCCAAACTGTCTGCAACAGAGGTATTTATTTATTTATTTAGATTTTGCTCACACCTTTTCCAGTAGTAGCTCAAGGTGAGTTACATTCAGGTACTCTGGGTATTTCTCTGTCCCAGGAGGGCTCACAATCTAAGTTTGTACCTGAGGCAATGGAGGGTTAAGTGACTTGCCCAAGATCACAAGGAGCAGCAGTGGGATTTGAACTGGCCACCTCTGGATTGCAAAACCAGTGCTCTAACCACTAGGCCACTCCTCCACTCTTTGTACATTATTTATAAAGGGCACAAAGTATATGAAAATATCTCAAAACCTTGCCTCTGGGAAACAGCTCAGCACAAGCAAGTTCCAGTGGACAAACGAGGAGCGAGACCCATCTTAAAGTCATTTTTCCAGTGTTAGAGAAATATTTATGGGGCAGTACATGAATTTTAGTGCACAGATAAGAAGATAAAGTAGAAAGACATATGTACCATAGATGTTATGACTCATACACGCTTAGAAGAGATGAACAAATAGCGCTTTTTGTTTACTCAACGATGAACACTCTGGTGTATATGACTTGAAATAATCATAAACTCCACAACCATAAAGGTTTCAGTTTAGCCCACATTTACACATAGGGCTAGATTCAGTAAAAATGGTCTCTGGGATGAGTGCTCTTCATAGAATACAGTTGGGCTTAAGCACTTAAACCAGGTGTAAATCCTGACATGCAAGTTGGGCGCCCATCCTTTGTAGTCTACTCACAAGAGACTCCGTCTTGAGCGTTTTGCCCACTAACTTGTCAGGACAAAGAACCCAGACTCCTGAAGAAGGTACCTCTCGTGCCGAAACAGGGTACCTTGTAAAGTCTTCTGTCAAATAAATTATAGTTTAAATATGATGTCTCTGGTCTGCTTTTTGAAGAGCCTGGTTCAGTTCCCACCCCTGTCTTTGTTCCTGAGGTTCTCCGTGGGACACCGTTGTTCTTTTCCACCTTTTGGTGGTTTTGTTGATTTATAGAATCTCCCAATAATGTTTGTACTTAAATGTTCCCAATAATATATCTCCTTCCCTCCCCTCTTTAAACGGAAGCCACTATGATTGGAGTATTTCCTTCCATGGTAGATCTTTCTAGTCCATCTTTTAGAGACTGGAGATCTCCTTCTCCAGGAAACCCCTTATTATATAGGGTTCGTGTCCATAGGCAATAATATTTTTTTCCCTGTCATTGGCTGAAGACAGATGGAAATAGATGCAGTGCCTTGCTGACGGTTTATGATTGGTTCACACCATAGAGACAGAGGGCACTGACCTTTTCATGGTCTCGACATCTGCTGTTGTTGTTCAGGGCCAATATATGGATGTGCAGACTGTATCTTGCAGGAGTGTGCTGGTAAATTGTTAACAGGGGGCTCTCTCTCGCCAGCAAAGTAAAAGAGAATTCAGGAAGGGCCAAAGCACACATTTTGGGATCCATTTGTTAAAGTAGCCATGGAGAACCGGCTCCCAAAATTCTTAAAAACTTAACAAACGGCTCTCGAGAGCCTGTGAGAGCCTGCTCCAGCACACCTCTGCTTATCAGGCACCTTCTCCTGGTATGTGATGTTAGTTGTTTGTTTATTTTATTTATTTATTTGTACCCCACATTTTCCCACCTATTTGCAGGCTCAATGTGGCTTACATAGTACCGTCAAAGGCATTTGCCAAGTCAGTTAATAACAAATACAATACAAATTCAAGGTTATATAGTGATCGAGTGAGGTAGTTGTGAAGGGTCGAAAAGAATGAAGATTGTATGTTATCCAGTACGATTATTGGTCATGCTGTGTTGCTTGGTGTAGGGGTTTATGTTGGATTGTTGGGGTAGGCCTTTTTGAAGAGATGCTAGAACAGTTGTGCCAGTTTACGTAATATTTCCTCTGAGGCCTGGTTCAGTCCCTTGTCCTATCTTTTCTATGGTAAACCATATACTAACCTATTGTCCACCCAAGCTCTCTCCTAACACAAAAAGTTACGTGCATGCTGTGTGCTAACTGCTTGACTGTTTTAGAATGTTTTTACAGTGTTTTGAGTCTCCCTTGCCTTGATTTTCATCCTGCCATTATTGAAAATCCACAGGTAGTTCCACTCTACTTCATGCTCTTGTTCTGTCGCGTCTGGATTATTGAAGTTCTTTTCTTTTCGGTCTTCCTGCCAGTCAACTTTGCTGTTTTCAATTGATTCAAACCATGGCTGTAAAGCTCCTTTACAATACAAAACGTTCTGATTGTGCCTCCCCACTCTTGTTTGAATAACACTGGCTACCTATCACCTATAGAATTCAGTTTAAAATCCTTCTTTGGATTCATCTTGCCCTTTATTCTGATCTTCCAGTATATCTTTTAGCTGCTTTGGTTCCTTAATGGTCTATTGTACTCTTCGTTCTTCATGCTCCAATTTGCTTTCAGTCCCCTCTGTTTCTCATGTTTGACTTGATTCTGCTCATAACTCTATTCTGTTGTATTTCCCCTTCTCTCTGTAATATATGTCCACCTGATCTTTGTCAAATGTGTTCTCTCCCTAAGTTTAAGACGGCCCTCAAGACGCAGCTTTTTGGGCAGGCTTTCTTCTCTCTTCTCATAAGAACATAAGCGTTGCCATACTGGGACAGATCGAAGGTCCATCAAGCCCAGCATCCTGTTTTCAACAGTGGCCAATCCAGGTCACAAGTACCTGGATTGTTCAAACAAACGATTGCAACCGGCAAGAATATACTACTTCTACAATTCGACATGTCAAGCGCCTTCGACATGGTTGATCATGGAATTCTACTACACATCCTTGAATACTTCGGAATTGGAGGCAACGTTCTTAATTGGTTTAAAGGATTCCTAACCACACGCTCATATCAAGTGACATCAAATTCGATTACATCAGCCACATGGACACCTGAATGTGGAGTTCCACAGGGATCTCCCCTCTCACCGACAATATTCAACCTAATGATGACACCCTTGGCCAAACTACTATCCTACCAAAACCTCAACCCATACATTTACGCTGATGATGTGACGATCTACATCCCATTCAACCAAGACATAAAAGAAATTTCCAATGATATCAACCAAAGTCTACATATCATGCACTCCTGGGCAGATGCCTTTCAATTAAAACTCAACGCAGAAAAAACCCAATGCCTAATAGTCACCTCTCAACACAACACGAGC
This sequence comes from Microcaecilia unicolor, assembly GCF_901765095.1. Classification (NCBI taxonomy): domain Eukaryota; kingdom Metazoa; phylum Chordata; class Amphibia; order Gymnophiona; family Siphonopidae; genus Microcaecilia; species Microcaecilia unicolor. Next base: position 101,539,298 of record NC_044043.1, on the reverse strand, counting down.
AAATTCACCACCATCAAAACACCAAAACTAAATCTACCAATCTCGGAAACCCTGAAAATTCTTGGAGTTACCATTGATCGGCACCTAACACTTGAGAATCACGCAAAAAACACAACCAAAAAGATGTTCCACTCAATGTGGAAATTAAAAAGAGTAAGACCATTCTTCCCAAGAACTGTCTTCCATAATCTGGTACAATCATTAGTACTCAGTCATCTAGACTACTGCAACTCTCTCTACGCTGGCTGCAAGGAGCAAATACTCAAAAAAACTCCAAACAGCCCAGAACATGGCGGCTAGACTCATATTTGGAAAATTAAAATATGAAAATGCAAAACCCCTATGAGAGAAGCTACACTGGCTCCCACTCAAAGAACGTATCACGTTCAAAATATGTACCCTAGTACATAAAATCATCCAGGGCGATGCCCCAGCCTACATGTCAGACCTGATAGACCTACCACCCAGGAATGCTAAAAAATCATCTCGCACATTACTCAATCTTCATTTCCCCAACTGTAAAGGTCTAAAATACAAATTAATGCATGCATCAACCTTTTCCTATATAAGCACGCAATTCTGGAACGCACTGCCATGCAACCTAAAAGCGACCTATGAACTGACCAACTTCCGTAAACTACTAAAGACCCATCTCTTCGACAAGATATACCACAAAGATCAACTCATGTGAAACTCATACATATACTCAGAAATGTTATTATTGCTTTCTATTATATTACTATCATGTATTCCATCACCAATCAATCCAACATCCTTCTGCAACACCAAATGTATATTCTCTTCTCACTTCCATTATCCATGATGTTTTGTAAGCCACATTGCGCCTGCAAAGAGGTGGGAAAATGTGGGATGCAAGTGCAATAAATAAATAAATACCTGGCAACATCCCCAAACCGTACAATACATTTTATGCTTCTTATCCTAAAAATAAGCAGTGGATTATCCCCAAGTCCATTTTAATAATGGCTTATTTTGCTTTCTTTACCTTTTTTCCTGCCTGGATGCCTTCCTTATGTTTTGTTTGGTTTTTTTTAGTGCAAATATCATTTCTTGTAACAGGTATTTTTATCATTGTGTTACAACGTTTTTCTCCCCTCCTTTTGTTACTACCTTCATTTGTGCTTGTCTTTTTTTAGCTTTACTGTTGTTTTATTCTTGCTGTTGCTAATATTTAGGATTGTAAACAGTTTGATTTCTCTGATGATATGATGGTATAACAAATGTACTGAATAAATGTAAGTCCTTTTCACAATTGGCTCATATGTGTCCCTACCTTAGGAATACACGTGGAATGAGGAGTTAAGATGATATTAAGATGAGAGGAATTAGAACAGCTGGCAGATGGCAGAGTATTGAGGTGACACATCTCTATAGATCAGGAGATCTCAACCCAGTCCTCAGGACACACCTAGCCAATCAGATTTTCAGGATATCCACAAAGAACATACGTGAGATACATTTACATACCCTGCCTCCATTGTGTGCAAATTTATCTTATGCATATTCATTGTAGGTATCCTGAAAACCTGACTGGCTAGATGTGTTCCAAACACTGGATTCAGAACCCCTGCCCAAGAGGAGGGTGAAAGACAGAGGAAGCTACTTCTCTGTCCCCTATGAAAAAGGAAGAGGTGGTAAGGAGTTAAAAATTAACCTTTGATTTATTCCATCTTTGTCATGTATGAGGAATCTGGAGGAGTGGATCGGGCCCTAGAAAAGAGCTTTTATTTTTCTTTTATAACTTTTTATTTAATTACAGACAGAAACAAAAGGCAGAACATCAACAAAACAACAGCAGGTTATCATGAGAACCAGTAAAACAAAGACAACCAGGAAAAGAGAACATTATCAAAACATTCAACATTATCTAGTGCTTTATGGACTCTCAATATTTAATCCATATATAGCACTGTAGATTTGAGTTTTCCCCCATATGAGGCTGGTAGCATTTGAGTCTTGCATTTTTTGCCAGTTTGGTTTTCCATACCAGAACTTTCTGTTTCTTCTTCCATTGAAGCACAATTTTAAGCCTCGCAGTGTGACAGGAGAGGTCTACACTCACAGAGCAGATCAATGTTGTCCCATCTCCCCAACAAGCATAGTCCAAACATGAGAGTGACCCAAGAAGTGAGCATCAAAAATATCTCATCCTTTAATTTGTGTCCAGAAATGGTGAACCACATCACAGCCCCACCACATAGGGATAGATAATCCCCCATCATCCCTAACCCTCACCAACATCTAGGGTCTAATGAGCTACAGCAGGGCAGTGATAAGTTTGGTGGAGAAGCTTATACATAACCTTTTGGCTTATATTTCAAATCGATAATTTAGAAATGTCTAACCATATCTGTTGCCAATCAGTCTGATCTAGTTCTAAATTCAGGCCTTGATTCCAGCATTCAATCATTTTAGTCAGTTTCTAATTCTTTGCCCCCAAAACACAGGGCAAAGTAAAGCATACTGATCCATTTGGAGATGTGGTTGAGTTTCATTATGATCTTTTGTATTGCGATGCGCGACCTCAGCTGGTCCACCCCAACCCTGCCCAGCACATCCTTTTACAACTCAAATAAATATATCTGGTGTGGTCTGGGAGATCATGTTGGGCATGTAATTCATGAAAGTTTTTAAAATTAGAGCCCTTTCAAATCTGCCACAGGCCTGCCTGCACCCAAAGAAGGAAAACCTGTAGATGGGTGACTATAGAAAGGTGTACGCTGATAAGAACGAGACTGTAGAGGGCAGCCATATGTCAGTGGTATGGACCTCCCAGAAAGGAGCTTTTAGATCTAACTGAAGAGTACAGCAACCAAGACCAAACACTAAGGTTGTGAGCATTGTCCCAGCTAAGATTCTACTAGGAATGGAGAAAATGGGGAAGGATTCCCAGCAGATAGCTTTCCCTGCCTTGATATCAGAACCTATCTGTAGTAATATACCATATCGTATTTCAGGTCCTTAAATATCAAGGACATAAGTTATTTTACAGAGTCTGATTTAATTGCTTTATGCTTATGTAATTTCATGCATTGATTATTGCATTATTGTTTGTGGGACTGCCTAAAAGGCGTGTGAAGCGACTCCAACAGGTTCAAAATGTGGGTGATAGACTTTTACAAAATGTAGGCTTTCAAGTCCATGTTATGCTTATTTTTTCTGCATTGCATTGGCTACCTGTCCGCAAAAGCTGTGTTTAAAAAACATTGGTGTTAGCATTCAGGGTCTTTCATGGTATGACTCCCAAATATGTTTGTGACATATTGCCAAGCTAGGTTCCTAAGCAATTGCTTCACTCCAGAGCGAGAGACGTTTTGCCCTCAGCTAGAGCTTTTTTTATTAGAATGTGCCCATGCACGAGCCTGCTCTAACCTTTTGATTTGGTTACGGAATAGGTTGCCTTCACCATAAGATCTATTGATCATGTGTTGGGTTTTCGGAAGGCTGTGAAAAGTTATCTATTTCTAGAAGACTATTAAAGAATTTATGCTGAGGAACTGTTACATCGAATTGCTTTCAGTCAATCTGAAATTAATGCCTTGATTGTTTTTATTAAGTGTTGTTTTATGTTTCATTATTAGGAACGTAACTACTGAAACTCATTCTGGGTGTTCTCGGGAGGATGGGCTAAAAAATTTGAGTAAATAAATAAATAAATAAATAAAATGAAGACAGGCTCAGCTGTAGGAAACAGATGACAATGTCCTGCCAAGCCTTAACAGTAGCCAAAGAAAACATTTGAGCAGGCCACAAATTCAACCAAACAGGAATTCAAACTAGTAAGTGGCCTATTGCAACACACACAACTGAAGCATCTTCCCATCATGACTGACCAGCAAAATTATGCCACGTACTTTACCAGCAAAACGAAAGAATTCCTCTGGAACCTAAAGGCATTTCCACTTACCCTTCTCTTTATTTTGCTACTATTCCTCACCCCCCAATCACCATGCGCAGCTATCAGGAACTCATTCAACCAGGTAACAGAAGAACCTCAAAAATTGTGAAAGGACGATAGCCAACATCATGCTACCTTTACCAGTACCTTTTGAAGATAGTTTAGCTAGCAAGCAAGCAGAGGTCTCATTGAAGGGTCTTCTAAAATTGTGAACACCTGTGTTCTGGACAAGCAGCTGCCAAAAGTACTTAAAAGGGCTTATATTGCTCCCTGAACTGAAAAAAAAGAAGACCCTTGACCAGAACAAGCTGGAAAACTATCAGCCAGTATCTAACTTCTCTTTTCTTAGTAAACTTGTAGAACAGTATATAGTTAACTCATTACCGTATTTTTCGGACTATAAGACGCACTTTTTTCCCCCCAAATTTGGGAGGAAAACGGGGGGTGCGTCTTATAGTCCGAAGGTAGAGATTTCCCTCCCTCCCTCCCTCTGAGTTCAGGATCGATCGCCCGCCCTCCTTCCCTCCGAGTTCGGGATGGCCCTGTCACCACTTCTCCCTACTCACGTCACGCGATCTTCCCTAGTGGTCTAGTGACGTCGGGGCAGGAAAGAGCCCCCTCTTTCCTGCCCAGCGCGCTGCTCTCCATCCTCCTGTATGCAGCCTGATGGTCTCAGCGAGATTCAAAATGGCCGCCGAGACTTCAATTCTCGGCGGCCATTTTGAATCTCGTCGAGACCGCCAGGCAGCATACAGGAGGACGGAGAGCAGCACGCTGGGCAGGAAAGAGGGGGCTCTTTCCTGCCCCGACGTCACTAGACTACCAGGGAAGATCGCGTGACGTGAGTAGGGAGAAGTGGTGACAGGGCCGGGGGGAGGGCGATCCCGAACTCGGAGGGAGGGATTCGGACAAGACGCACAGGAGCACCTAGGTTTTAGAGGAGGGAAAAAGGAAATTTTTTTTTTCCTATTTCCCTCCTCTAAAACCTAGGTGCGTCTTATGGTCCGGTGCGTCTTATAGTCCGAAAAATACGGTAATTGGCTAAAAGAAAGAAATTGGTTTGATTACAGTGTATCTTTCAAAACAGATAGGAACATGGTTCTTGCTGCTAAGAAAGATTATACTGCTAAAGCTATTGAAAACAGTAGTTCATGTTCTAAATCATCGTTCAAAGTGGTTGAAGGTTTTACTACTGATAAGTAGTGTGGTTCTATTTATTTATTAGGATTTATTTACTGCCTTTTTGAAGGAATTCACTCAAGGCGGTGTACAGTAAGAATAGATCTAACACAAGCAATAGGCAATTACAGCAGTAAAAATATTCAAATAACAATACAAAGTATGGCATGGTATACTACTTACAATATCAACACAATACGTAATAGAACATTTTAATTGATAGTGACTGGTAAAGCAAAGATGGAACATATAGATGGGTAAGAGAGTAAGAGGAGTTAGAAAATAAGGTGACTAATTTAACGAAAGGTGCACATGAGGTCAGAGAGATGGTTAAATAGCTAAGGTAGGAGTGGATAAACACTTGATTTGATTACATCAGAAGAGTCATGTTTATGCTGGTGCATTTCAGAACAAAATAATAGGAATTCATAACCATGTAGCTCAATCAAACGTCTCTCTAGAGTTTTACAGTTCTATCCTGCAAGTGGGTCCAGTTCAATCAGGTGGATGAGGACTATATTGAGAAGACTATCTGTCAGTTAATTAACTCTTCTAGGCCATTAAATATTTGTCACATTTCAATTCTGTGAGCTAAGTGTAATGATAGCTGAATCAGTACCTCACAATCTTTGGGTCAAGTTCTGAGCCAATCAAAAAAGGCTAGAGTACATCCTGTCTTAAAAATGACAGCCTTAGATCCAGAAGACCCAAATAGTTATAAACCAGTGTCTTCCTTATGTTCTCTAGGGAAGATATTAAAAAATGTGGTCTTTGATTGACTCCAGGTATCAATAGAAGATTTGTTGGACAGGTTCCACTTTGGGTTTTCGTCCTCAGCATGATATTGAGACTTTATTACTGTCAAGTTTTGATGTAATACATCAAGGGTTTGAAAAGGTTACTCCTTATATCCTCGTCATGCCTGATATTTCTGCTGCCTTTGACACTATAGATCTTGCTATACTGTTATGAAGATTTGTCATCTCTAGGTTTACGGATTGATTGTTTATTTTTTAATGTATTTACAACATTTCTATTCCATATTTTCCAACTACTGTTGTTTCAATGTGGCTTACATGGAACTAAGAAATACAATGATAGGAGTTTTGAATTACATAGAATCCAAGTGGCTTGAAGAGAGATAGGTGAAAAGTGAGGCATGATTTTTGCCTGAGCACTTTTAGCAGGTACATGGTGATATGTCTTCCTGGGTGCCTTTATCCACCAATGTCCCTCAGGGATCTTCATTGTTGGCTTTAGTATGCTATTTGTCAATTATTATCAGGTTTAGGCATGTTGTCACGGAACCCGGGATGGTGAGCCCTTGAGCTGCAGTCAGGCTGCAGCAGACAAGTCCTCTGGGGAGGCGCAGGGCAGAGGCAAACCAGGCACTGAATACAAACAGGATACCAGACATGGCAAATAGACAGAGCACATTCAAGACAAGCAACAAGCACCACCAGAAAAGGGAGACAGACCGATCCGGAACCCACTCATACAGAGTCCAAGCGTATGGGCCTCACGGCCAAACTACAACCGAATCACACCAGAGGGAAGGGAAAAGAAACAGAACGGAATCTCTTGAGCAAGTACTACTCAAGCAGTGCACACACACTGCACTAAACAGAGTCACAAACCAGGGGTCAAAAGACCCTACACACAGTCACAAAGAAACTGAAGGGGAAAAGACAACTCCACTTCACTGGCTTCCGATCAGGTACCGCATACAGTTCAAGCTACTCCTTCTAACCTACAAATGCACTTGATCTGCAGCCCCTCCTTACCTCTCTACTCTCATCTCCCCTTACGTTCCTACCCGTAACCTCTGCTCTTAAGACAGATCCCTCCTTTCAGTACCCTTCTCCACCACCGCCAACTCCAGGCTCCACCCTTTCTGCCTCGCCTCACCCCATGCTTGGAATAAACTCCCTGAGCCCATACGCCAGGCCCCCTCCCTGCCCATCTTCAAATCCTTGCTCAAAGCCCATCTCTTCAATGTCGCCTTTGGCACCTAACCACTATTCAAGAAATCTAGACTGCCCAACTTGACATTTCGTCCTTTAGATTGTAAGCTCCTTTGAGCAGGGACTGCCCTTTTTTGTTAAAATGTACAGCGCTGCGTAACCCTAGTAGCGCTATAGAAATGTCAAGTAGTAGTAGTAGTAGTAGTAGTACTTAAGACTCACTTGGTAGAAACCACAAGTAAAAGATAAGAAAACCACACAGGAAGGCAGCACAGGACTGGGCTTAGAACCCTAGCTATAAATGAATAGTCCTAACCAAGTCAAACAGACATCACACAGAGAGGTAGCACAGGGCTGGGCTAGTACTCCCAGCTAAACAGAAGAACCACCCACTCAAACAGAATCAAACAGAGAGGATGCACAGGACTGTGCTAGAAGACAGCTAAATGGAAGAACGGCTCACTCGTGCCACACACAATTATGTGTTATTTATTTATTGTGAACATTTATATCCCACATAATCCTTTAAATAATAAATAATAATCATAGTGTCTTGTTTATCTTTTTCTTTGTTAAGTGCTTAGATCAGCTGTTTCTGACTGTGGTTTCTAAATCCATTTAAATATATAAATCAATTCTTTAGACCTTGATATGGTACAGAGGTAGTTTTTGCGTCGCTGCTACAGAAACAGTGATGTGGCACGTTTAGATACTAGTTGCTGCAGGATTTCCTGACACCGTGGGCCACGATATCGTTCTAGCACAGCAGACTGGAACAGGTACCAATAGCAGATTTTAAAGTGAGCCTTACAGTTATGTTTAGCAACACCACAGCATCACCTTTGGACACTGAGGGATCCATACTGTCACTTACTGTATTTCATATATACTTCAAACTTTCAGCTGAGCTTTTTGGGTTGATAGACACAGTTTTGTATCTGTGACAATGATGTGCATTTACTTATCGAACCAGTTCTATCTACAGCTGTCTAACAGCAACTTAAAAATCGGGCAAAACCAGAAAGCCAACAAACTGTGTCTGAATCCAGGTAAAACAGAGATTCTGTGAGTTCCTAACACGAGCAGCCAGATACCTGACTTCAGAGTCCTTTTTTGGAACAATGACTCCCCCCCCAAAAAAAAAAAAAAAAATCATGGGCCAGGAATCTTGGAATACTATTGGACTTCCTGTACTTTGATCTGCAAATTCAGGCAACTTTTAAAAACTGGTTCTATCACGTGCTGCAATTCTGAAATCTCTATCCATACGTTGAGAAGGCAGGTCTGATCCCAATGGTCCATGGTGTGATAATGTCATGGCTTAAGAGCTTTAATGCCCTGTTAAATTGGTCTGACTACAAAGAGGTACATTCAATATGCTGCAGCAAGTGAGATAGAGGGTTGCAAGCAATAACATCACACTTTTCCTGCAAAATCTGTACTGGCTACCAGTACTCTATCCCTGGTCTCTAAAACTCTAAAAATGGGCTAAAATGCGCCAATAGGTTATTTGTCTGCACATATTTGAGGCCTCTAAGATCCACCCAAGGACCATTCCTAACTGTACCCTCACCAAAGGAAATCACATGATGTGACACCCACCAATGAAACTTCTCAGGAGTAGCCCTCACATTCTGGAACTCATTCCTAGAGGGCTACGAGTAGCTCAAGAGTACTTCTGCTTCAGAAGCAGGTGAAAGATAGGCTCTTCTCCCAAGAAATGAATTCTTTGCTTCATTTTTTTTTTTGTTGAGGAGGATGTAGGAGATCTGCTGGAGGTGGTTTTCGGGGGTAGCGAAGCGAGGGAACTGGGGGAGATCTTGGTGGGCCTGGAGGATGTGCTGAGCCGGGTCAACAGGTTGAAGGGTGATGAATCACCTGGACAGGATGGTGTACACCCCAAGGTACTGAAAGAGCTCAGACATGAAGTTGCTGATCTGTAACCTGATGTTGGAATCATCCGTGGTGCCTGGGGACTGGAGGGTGGCCAGTGTGGCACCAGTTTTTGAAGAGGGTTCCAGGGGTGATCTGGAAGATTGCAGACCGGTGGGCCTGGTGTCGGTGCTGGGCAGGATGGTGGAGACTATTGTAGAGAGTGAAATTGTGGAGCACTTAGATGGACGTAGTTTGATGGGATGGAGTTGGCATGGATTCAGCTGGGGGAGATCTTGCCTCCTCGATCTGCTTCGTTTCTTTGAGGGAGTGAATGGACATATGGATGATGGTGGGCCGGTCGGTGTAGTGTATCTGGATTTTCGGAAGGCTTTTGGCAGGTTTCCGAATGGGAGACTCCTGAGAGGGTTGGAGGGTCATGGGATGGGGGACAGTGTTCTTCTGTGGATTGAAAATTGGTTGTTGGACAGAAAGCAGAGGGTTGGGCTGAGTGGCCATTTTTCTCAATGGAGGAGGGTGAGTGGTGAAGTGCCTCAGGGATCTGTACTGGAATTGGTGCTACTTAACAAATTTATGAGTGATCTGGAAATTGGAATGACAAGTGAGGTGATTGCGTTTGCGGATGGCATGGGACTATTCAGGATTGTCAAGGCACATGTGGATTGTGGGGAGTTGCATAAGAGCATAAGTGTTGCCAAACTGGGACAGACTGAAGGTCCATCAAGCCTAGTATTCTGTTTCCAACAGTGGCCAGTCCAAGTCACAAGTATCTAGCAAGGTCCCATAACAGTAAAATAGATTTTATGCTGCTTATCCTAGAAATAAGCAGTGGATTTTCCCCAAGTCTATCTTAATAATGACTTATGGACTTTTCTTTTAGGAAGTTATCCAAACTTTTTTAACCCCACTAAGTTAACTGCTTTTACCACATTCTCTGGCTCTTCAGCTTGGAGAGGAGACAGCTGAGGGGGGATATGGTTGAGGTCTGTAAAATCCTGGGTGGTGAGAAGCGATTGGGGTTGAGTCAACTTTTCACTCTTTCAAAGGTACAGAGACTGAGGGGGGGGCACTCGATGAAGTTACGGGAACAAAGGGGAGGAAATGTTTTTTCGCTCGAGGAGTGGTTAGGCTCTGGAGCTTGCTACTGGGGGATGTGGTAGTGGCAGTTGGTATGTCTGGGTTTGAAGAGGGTTTGGACAAGTTCTTGGAGGAGGGGTCCATGGTCTGTTGTTGAGATGGGCATGGGGGAGGCTGCTTCTTGCCCTGGGATTAGTGGTATGGAATATACTGCTACTGGTTCGGTTCTTCCGGTACGTGTGGCCTGGATTGGTCACTGTTGGAAACACGATGCTGGGCTGGATGGACCGTTGGTCTGACCCAGTATGGCTATTCTTATGTTCTTATGATATTAGATCATATGTCTGTATGAATGTTCTATTGTGCCATTCTAAAGATCCTGTATGATATCATTGCTATTCCTGTAGTTTAATATGCCTCTTTCCAAGTTTACCCCAAATTTACCTGTTGAGTGTACCAATTATTTGAAGTATAAGAGTCATCATCTTTGGAAACTTCGAGATGTTGTTCCTCTAAGCTAGTTCCTGAGGATCAGACACATATGCTTTTTCTGTGGATCAATTCAAAGATCAAGCTGCTATTCTTAGATTGAGATTTATAGAGAGAATATCCCATTTTGGTCATCACTCAGGCTTATTTAACAGCTTAGTATTCCAATTGTGAGCTGTTCAAACAATTCTTTATGAGAAGATGGATAAATGTGTGTGTGTTGGGATATTCCACCATGGCACCTAAAGTGGACCATTTGATATACTGTCATTGGAATGTTCTCCAAATTCATCCGGTCTTCCAACTGGGTTCTTATATAGCTGATACTTATGGACAAAACATCTGAGATTTAGCAGCGTGGTCCATGATGGCTTAGTTCCGCTAAGTAGAAAACTGTGAACTCTGCCCCGGCTTTGCCCATGGACTGCCCTGCACCATCCATACAGTGTCCCTGAATATCTCCAGCTGGCCAAGGAAATATCCAGATAACTGCTGCACTTATCCAGATATTTCTCTTTGAATGTCGACCTGTGTTCAGGGTTCAGGTTATAAGGTATCCAACTAGCTTTATCAGGATAACTTTTGGCCCAAGCCCCGACGCACCTCTAACCCCACCTCACTTCAGCCACCTAACTTCTAACCCTATATCAGTTTACACAGTCACAAGGTATTCATTTCATAAAGAAAAATTACATGGCTAAGTCCTTTTGAATATTAACCAGAATATTTGTAGGTAACTCCTAATAGATCATTTTCACAAAGAGTAATGGTATTTAGGTTAAAGAATTGCTATGATTTCCTGCTTCACCTACAGCAATATTAGGAACATACGTTTAGCCATTTAATCATCACTCGTCTATTTCATTTTTATTACCAATGACCACACAGAAATAGTATATTACATATGTGAATCTTGAATCATTCTTCTCCTAGAGTAGACATAGGCTTAATTTTCAGTGTTGTCATAACATAAGAATTGGATAATGGCTTAAGGACGTTGGTACAAGGTTGTGGAATTTTGATATCTAGGTCACTTGTTCAAATTGCCTTAGATCAGTATTAAAAGTAATTAACACCTGAAAAATATTTAGAGACTGATATTGAAAGAACATAAGAATTGCTCTACTGGGTCAGACTAATGGTCCACTTAGTCCAGTATCCTGCTTCTAGCAGTGGCCAATCCAGGTCACAAGTACCTGGCAGAAACCCAAATAGTAGCAACATTCCAAGTTAAAGCGTTAGGCACCAAAAGTTAAGTTTCCACGTTTTAGGCTGAATATTAATATCTAGAACTGAAACACTTAAATTAGAGCTGCTATTTAAAGTAATTATTTGCAACATTTTTGGAGGTGATTTTAGAAGGTTTGCACATGTGAAACACCATTTCCACTTAGAAAATGTCACACAATTTTAGAAGAGACACAACTTATGCACAGTTTTGAGAGGAATGTGTTCTGGGCGTGGTCTTGGCGGATTTGAAAATGACGTGTTTATTTCCTCTTTTGCAATAGCCGTCCGGCTTTTACACCTGCTCCAAGGCACAGTTAACTTGTTAGCTACCTGCGTGTTTGGATCTGAGGTTTGAAGGGGTGATTGAAGTGGTTTTGTACACCACCAGCCAGTGAAGCACAATTCCCCCCTCAAACAGGAAAAAAAATGGAGCTTTGGGAACTGGACTTAAGTGGCTCCCAAAGCCCTGTGTGTTGCCCCTCTTTTTTGAATGTTTGTTTGTTTGGTTTTGATTTCCTTAGTAAAATGGCTGTTCCCATTCTGTGTGCCAAAAAGCTGTGTGTTCAGAGACGCTTGTGTAAAATACATTGTAAATTGTGAATATCCCTAGTTCTGCCCTTTTTCAATCTAGAAGACTTGTACAAAATTAGGCACCTAGCATTGGAAACCAGTACTCACCAGTTCATGTACCTCCAGCCTGACCCCGACCCCTTTTTAGGATCTACATTTAGAAACATTTTGCTGCTCAATTAGAGAAAATTTTATTTTAGGCCTGGGGTCCTCAAATCCAGTCTTTGAGGTCCACAACCCAGCCTGGTTTTCAGGATTTCCACAATGAATGAGAGCTATTTGCATTCAGTGAAAACAGTGAATGCAAATAGATCCCATACCTATTTCAGTGTGGAAATCCTGAAAACCAGGCTGGGTTCTGGATCTTGTGGACTGTTTTGGGCAGATCTAGGTGCCTGACTGCATAAGTTAAATGTTTGGAACTTTTGAATATCAGTCTCTGATGTAGAAAGCTGTGGTAAGATAGTATTTACCATGTGATAAAATCTTTCTACTAAACATTTTTGTGCCTGTTAAAAGGTATTATTGTCACTGTGATTAGTGTTATCACAGTTGCCTGTGTAAATATGCAAATGCCTTTGCAAATGAGGGATAATGAGCTCTCACCCACTGTATACTCTAATGTGATCAGGGAATGCTGTATTGTGCCATTCTTAAATGAGGAAAATCTCATAACCTGGAGGGTGGCAAGTGCTTATTGTATAAAAGCCCTTATTTAAGAAGACAGCAAGTTTCACTAACACAGAGCCCATGATATGTTCTGCTTGTGAATACAATCATGAAAGAGAGAAAAGGGTGTGCAAGATGTAACAAGAGGGAAAAGAATGCAGAGCATGACCCATAATGCTGTCCCCCAGATTAGACCAAAGGTTGGAAAGAAGAATTGTACAGTTGAATGAAATATTAGCCAAACAGTTTGGAAATAATAACATGTAACAAGTTGTGATAATATTAACTTACCTTAACCTGCATTACCCCAATTGCAAAGAAATCAAGTACAAAACCTACTATGGATCCAACTTCTCCTTCTTAGGCAGCCAACTCTGGAATGCCCTCCCCAGACCCATCGGATCTATCAATGGTTATCTACCCTTCCGAACATTGCTAAAAACCCATCTGTTCAAACAGGCCTACCCAAATGAACCAAACTAATCCTATGAACCCATCTACCCAACACATATCCAGGAGACAACAATGACCCAGACTACATCTCCCATCTAATTTCCCTATCCTTATCCCGTGTCCCATCCCCCCTCCCGCCTCTCTACCCCCTCCAATTGATCACCTACCCCTTACCTCTCCTACTCCCTTCACCCTTGCCCATCTCTACCTATCTCTTTTATTAGTCTGCTATAATTAACTTATATTTTCTCTATCAATACTCTGTAATCCATATTATGTAAGCTGCATTGAACCTGCTTTGAGTGGGAAAGCGCGGTGTACAAGTGTAATAATAAATAAATAAATAAATAAATGTACGAACTGCTAGATTTCATCAATGCATTTCAGAGAATGGATTTTAGAGTTGCCACTGTCCCACTACCACTTCTCTACCACTAGTAGGCGGTCAAAGTACATGTTTCAGTCACAGGTGTCACTGTATGTAGCAACCACTAAGAAAGATGCATGATACAGTCACAAAGTTTGCATAAAATTTGCAACAAAAAAAAATGAAATGCATATCTAAATCATTAAGAGCCAGCACAGCAGGGATAGGTGGTTGGAATATCCTCCAGGAACCTGAAACGTTAACATCTGGGGCTAGCGGAAATGTTCACCTTTGTGCCATCCTGGTCACCCAGACCTGCTTACTTAAAGCAGCTTCAGATGTGGCTACAGCACTTCCTCCTTCACAAGACCAGCACTGCAAGCACATTGCAATTGAGCGATTGTGAGACCAGCACTTCCAGATGCTGCTGTTGCAATGCATGAGAACGGCATCTGATCTTACGAGCTTCTTGTCCTACTATCCCTCTTTTGGAGTCTGATAAGAAATTGTATAACATACTGCTAGCTGTTGCCTTGCATTTAATTGTCTCCAATTGGAAAAATAATGTGTACCTGAATTATAATGAATGGTGGAGTTATGTATGTGTGATCAGAAAATATGAAACAATTTTGGCCCATAGACGTCGAAACATTAGGTCTGTTTTGAGGACCTGGGCTCGTTTAGACCTTTTTTGTCAGGAGCCACATAGCACTCCTTGAACTTGTGTAACCCTGCAATTTGTCTCCGGGTATTGCCATGGAACTTTGACGTTGATTATGCTTATGATTTTTTTTTTTTGGGGGGGGGGGGTTAATTTCCAGGGGAGTTTTGTTTGATTTTGTGTTTACTTTTGTATTCTCTGTATGACAAAACCTTTAATAAAAATATATAAAAAAAAAAAAAAAAGTGATGGCCCCATAACCATCCTTGTCTTATTATCTCTTCTCTTCTTTTTCTCTGGGGAAACATAAGCAGAAGACCCAAATTTATCTGGCTGACACTCCTTAGCCATTGGAGTTTGTGCACTGTGTAACTCAAGGTCACCGAGAGCCAAAAGGTCCTGAAGGAAAACAGAGCAGTTGTCCTGGACAAGGGGGGGGGGGGGGGGGGGGAGTATATATTATTGAGAGAAGAGAGTTAGGGTCTCAATTTGATTATTAGAATATAAGTTACTCAGTCAAATTTGCAAAAGTTACAGACTTTGCAAAATACTGCAGTTTGTTTATTGGGAAGGACTTACAAGTTAGGTCATGTTACTCCATTATAAAGAGTCAAGGATTTGATATACTGCCTTTCTGTGGGTACATCCAAAGCAGTTTACATATACTATCATTAGAGTTTCATTTAAACTGATGGTACTTAATCATAGAGCATATTATGAAAAAGTTCCTCAGACACTTGTCACTTTAATACATCTGCATATTCCAGCTAGAGTATTGAGTTCTAAGGATATGTTGTTCTTGATGATTCCTCCGGTGACTTGTACTCGTCTTGTGCCTACTAGAAAGAGTGCTTATTTTTATTTACCGCCATTTCTGTGGATACTTCCTTTGAAGGTCCATACAGAAAAATCATTGAAATGATTTAAGCCGCTGTTGAAAGTAGTAAATTTAAAGCAAATCAGAGAAAATATTTCTTTACTCGAGTAATTAAACTCTAGAATTCATTGTCAGAGAATGTGGTAAAAGCAGTTAGCTTAGCAGAGTTTAAAAAAAGGTTTGGATCATTTCCTAAAAGAAAAGTCCATAAGCCATTATTAAGACTGACTTGGGAAAATCCATTGCTTATTTCTGGGATAAGCAGAACAAAATCTATATTTTACTGTTCTTGGATCTTGCCAGGTACTTGTGACCTGAATTGGCCACTACTGGAAACAGGATAATGGGCTTGATGGACCTTCGGTCTGTCCCAGTATGGCAGCGCTTATGTTCTTATGTTAAAGCATATTATTGTACTCGGGTTTGGAATATGTCTCCCTGAGGGTTGATGGGGATCAAGTTCTGAGTAACTGTAATGGTTGGTTTTATCTGTGGTATATGTATGATTGAGTTGTTTGTTTGTTTGATCCATTCCTATCTGAAAATTGTAGCTCCTTTTTAATGTTTTATTTCTGTTACCATTCTGCACTGCTGTGATCATTTTCTTATAAAAAGCCTAGCAATACTAGATCCTCCTCAGACTTTTGTGCCTAACCCTAGATGGCTATGCTAAAAATCAACCATAGTTGAATAAGTCTTCCACCTCCCCTCCCCCCCCCCCCAAACAAGGAAGCCATCATCTTTCCCTCCCTCCTGTATGTAAAAGCAACTTTTAAGGGGTCCCCTGCATTCTGGTCACTGCATGTAAAAACCTTTTGAAAAACTCCCTCAGTCCCAGACCCCTGCTTTCCTTCCCTCCAGACTATACATTTATGCTGAGCATGGTCCATCTCCCCTCCCTCAAATTACTGGTCAGGAATCTCTTGCTTCCCTCTTGTCCATAAAGAGACAGAAGGCTGGTTGAGAGATCCCCTCTGAGATCAAGGAGGGAGAGCAGGGGGACTGACAGTAGGGACTTTAGGAAAAAGGAGGGTAGGGAAGAGCTGACCCTAGGAACCTTTTTCAACTAGAGGGAGGGTGCCAGAGTCAGGCTGCACTTCTCTTTAATTCTTGAAAGAGGGTACAGGAATTGAACTGTACTTTAATTTTTGATTCAGATCTGTCACGTTACAGCAAGAGCTATAATCAAGGGGAACGTTGGTGCTCTAGCTGCCTTTTATGAAAGCCTTCTAAAATAAGTCTGTGCTGACACCATGCCTAACCGCTGGCAAGCAAAGTCTTGGCAGATCCTGAGCAGAATCTTTCCAAGTTCTAAAAATCCATTTCTGCAGCTGGAGACTGAGGCTGTTTTTGCTGCAGATACTGCCAAGGTAAGATTATGGTTTTTAGAGGGTTCAGGGATGGATATGGCAGCTGCTTTGAGCTGTAACATTATGGGAAGTTATTATTTCTTTTAGTTTGGTAATGCACAATT
This sequence comes from Microcaecilia unicolor, assembly GCF_901765095.1. NCBI lineage: Eukaryota > Metazoa > Chordata > Amphibia > Gymnophiona > Siphonopidae > Microcaecilia > Microcaecilia unicolor. The sequence continues at coordinate 101,522,476 of NC_044043.1, read as the reverse complement.
TGTAAATATTTTTCAATGGGTGGTTGTGGGGTGCTTTTGAATTAAGTGGGATATATTTTGATCTCTTTAGTTTTCATTCTTATTTGCTAAGGACCATATGTTTTGAGGGCCCTATTGATTTGTCTTGTTTTCAGTGACAATTTGTACATATTTTGAGATATCCTTTGGAATTCTATTTTGAAATTTGAATAAAATATTATGTATTTTATTTGTTAAATGAACTTACTTTGAAAAGGGAGACTGTTTCCATGTTTATATGGATTGATTTTTGATCATTTTTCTTTCCTGTTCTTTCTTTTTCTCCTTTTTATTCCCACCGGCACCAAGCTCTTCTAGGTTAATGCTTTCGGTGTGACCAGATTACCAGTGATACGGTACCAACTTGTTGAAGCTAACCATTTATTTATTTTATTTTTATTTATTACATTTGTATCCCACATTTTCCCACCTATTTGTAGGATCAACCAGGATGCTGAAACATGTTGCGCTGGACACTGGTCTGTCACATTTGTTTTTTTAATTATTGTGAATAAAGTTTTGTGCTGCTTCGTATTTGGATCTACTCTGAGTAGCACATTCCGTAAATCTATTTTATACCAGTGCCCAGTTATAGAACAACTGTTGGCCACTTTGAATGTTATCCAAAATAAGAACAAGCTAAGATGTGTCAGGCTGGATCAGACACAGGTCGGTCAGCTCAGCTTCCTGACTCTGACAGTGGCCATTCTGGGTCATAAGAACAAGACGGGTCTCAAAGAGCAGATCTATAGTTCCTCATGCCCAGGGACACATGGTGGCTGTCCCACATCTACTACTACTTATCATTTCTGTAGCACTACTAGACTTAACAACTCGCTTGATCATCTTGACCAGACTTCATCCGATAGAATACTGGACTCCTGTCTGGTACAGGAGAGCTCAGTCATACAGTATCATTAGTACTAATCAGCTGCAGAATCAGAAATGCATATATGCTAAATTCAGCGCACAGCACAAAAGTCTAATCATTATCCCTATTGGTCAGTCAGTTCAACGGTTCCAGGCAAGAAGGTGTCTAAAACCTCAGCTCCCTTTGACAGAGCATCTCTACCTCTTGCTGCCTGGGTTATGCACCAGTGACAAACACAATGGGATACCAAGGAATGTAGACAGACAGAATTCATTCCAAAGCTGTCTTTGAGGCTAGCTGGCTGTGAACATGAGAGTTTCCTGGCTCTGCCTTACTCACCTCCAATACAGGCTACAGATGACCAAATATGTTCCAGATGGGTTTGCTTGCAGTACTTGGCTGCAGGGCAGCTAGATCAGGTTACAGCAAAAATGCTTATTCCAGTGCCCTGGCAATGAAACCAGAGTCTGGCATGGATCTGTCACCTCTGAAATCAAGTCCATAACCTGATTAACTATTGCTGTTCACTGTGAGCAATTCATACAGGACTCTCTTCAGCTGTGCCAAATGAGGAGGACAAGGTTGCCCCCTTTGTGGAGGCACCAAATTTTCATCAGCTGCAGTACTGATGTGCTACTGCTGTGTCTTAAAGGCAATGATGACCAGGGGGAATAAGACAGCTGCCTTGTTAGACCATTCCCGCTTCTTTCGGTCCAGAGCCCAGAGGTCAACTAGTACAGATACATAAGGGGCAGAAAATATAACTAACATAAGTGGTTTTCAGAGAGTAGAAAGCTCTCGCCCTCCAGTGGGGCATGATTGTTCAAAATATTTGTCCTATTTTGCCTTGAAAAACAAAGAAACTAGAGATGACAAAATGATTTTTATTATAGCAGACTTTGCCTGCTTTGGAAGTGATGGACTAAAGTACAGGAATTTATAAAGTGGTGGGGTTGGGGGGGGGGGGTGGATTTCAAAGTGCCTGGGTAGTTTGCAGAACCAGGGTTACTTTGGAAAGTTACCAAGCAAGGCCACAGATACAAAGCCTTTGGAGTTTTCCTTTAAAATTTAGGCCTGATAAACACCATGGGGCAAAATACAGGAATGAATTTCAAAACTGTGCATATTGTCTCTCTTCCCCACACTTGGCATTAGCCACACCTAACCCCCCCCCCCCCCCCCCCCCCCACACACACACACACTGTGGGACAGGACAGTGATTTTCACTTCTTTACTACTCATCCAAATCCCTTTGTTGACCACCAGTTCCCTTATGGAGAGCAATTTTCAGTTACCAGGCAGAATCAAGGGCTGAAAACTGCCTTCCCTCCTTCTCATAAGAACATAGGTGTTGTCATACTGGGACAGACCAAAGGTCCATCATACAAAGTATCCTGTTTCCAACAGTGGCCAATCCAGGTTACAAGTAGCTGGTAAAGATCCAAACCCAGTACAATACATTTTATGCTGCTTATCCTAGAAATAAACAGCAGATTTTCCCAAATCCATCTTAATAATGGCTTATGGACTTTTCTTTTAGGAAATTATCCAAACCTTTTTTAAAACCCTGCAACAAATTCCAGAGTTTAAGTACAGATTGAGTGAAGAACTATTTTCTCTGATTAATTTTAAATTTACTACTTTGTAGCTTCATTTTGTGCCCCCTAGTCCTAGTATTTTTGGAAAGAGTAAACAAGCGATTCATATCTAGCTGTTCCACTCCACTCAGTGTTTTAATAGACCTCTATCATCATATCTCCCCTCAGCTGTCTCTTCTCCAAGCTGAACAGCCCTGAGCAAAAGCATGTGTATCATAAAAGACTGAGGTACTTTGGTTCCTTTACCTATACACCTAAGCCCTACACCTAGCCCCCAGATTTTCAAAGGGAAACACCACAGGGAGGTCTGCTTTGAAATTTTGCTTGCATGCTCATGGGTTTGCAAGCTCCTCAAATTACTACTATTTATAATTGTCACAAGGACAAGAACGTGCTGTAGAATTTTAGTATGTAAATGTTTCACGTTTGCTGTACAAGCACAAAGTTTGAAGCCCACGTGGTAAATGTAGCTTGAATTGCTGTGCTTGTGTGATCTGAAGCCAAAGCTCATTAAACAGAAGCACATGCACCATTATGTAAATTGTGAACCGAGTATTAAGAAAACAAAGTTCAGCAGAAGGAATGATTATGTTGATCTGAAGGTGGAATTTTCATCTCTCATGTCATGAAAAACTAAACAGTTTGCAAACAGTGGCTCCTATTCCATGTTTTCATTTAAATTCTTCTGCAAAAATTAAACTGTGTACCCTAATATGACACTTAGGGCCCTGCTTCCTAAGGGCGTATTTACTGCTCTTCCAGCACTGGCTCAGGGAACAGATTAAAGAACCATCTTTTCTAAAGTCCGCCTTAAACAGTGTCAAAAATTGTGAACAGGGTGCTAATGAAGAAAATACAAAACCTCAGGGAGTTCAAAGCACAGCACCAAGGTTAAAGATAACTTTGATAATGTCTTGCCACAGCTCTGAATATACCGAATCACCGAGTATGATTTCCATAAACTTCCCCATGTTTTCATGCTCTTCTCATTACAACATATATGACCTTCATTATTAGCCCCTTATAGAAAAAAAAGCAGTGAAACTATACTGGGCAAGTATAGGCCTGCATGAACTAAGGTCAAAGAGAGAGATTGAAGAAAGCATTTTTTACATGTTGAAAATAGCTCTTATAAACATGCACAACTGAATACACGCACCAACAAGATTCTGCATTCTTAACCATGCAGTGTGCATAGGTTCTGCAAGGCTGGAGTTTGGTCAAAGTTGTGGCATACATGCATATGTTATCAAATCGTTATCATATTCTGCCTTGTACCTTTGCACACATTTATGCTTTCCTTCAGAACAGGTCTCAGGGGTAAATTTCTTAGGGATAGTTCTGAGACCCTAATTTGTAAAGGCATATAGGTACTTATGTTACCTTTATATCAGTAATGCAAGAACACAATATCAAACAATTTCAAAAACAATTTTTTGGAAAAACATGAGGCAGCCAGGATCTATGAGAAAATAGTGTTGATGTGCGTATTACTCTGTTCAGAATACCTTTAAGATCCAGCACATTGTTCAGAAGCTTTTGAACATTCTTCAAATATATTGTATAATTCCCTTCTTCAGCCTTTTGATCTACTACATCAAAATAGCTTTTACTGATGGATAAGTTAAGTATTAAATAATGCTTTTATTGATCTCTCTCAGGCTCATCCAAATTTCTTGAGGGCTGCAAACATGCCAGATTTCAAGCTATTCCTAATGAATATGCAAGAGATAGATTTACATACCCACTACGTCCCTTATGTATAGTGGACTTGGGATATCCTGATAATCTGGCCTGTGTGTGGTCCTCAGTGACCAACTTGGATAAACCTGTCTTATCCAATCACACATGAAGGAAAATGCTGTTTGTCTAGCAGGTCGTCTTCCCGTTAAGATCTGGTGAATGCTCCACCAATCTTTATGCAAATATCTGTCCATGCTCTCATTTATTTTGGGAAGACTTTCTACATGTTTCATATTTGTATAAATGAACACAAAAGCAGCAGCTAGAGCACAGACCTCGATGCAAGGCCCCATGAGCCACTGGTGGCTCACCCAGTCTCATCTCTGTTATTTCCAAAAACCAGAAGGAAAGCTTTGTCAACTTATAGTAATAGGACAAAGAACTACTTTTTTTTTTTTCTTGTTGCAACAGACTCTCCTCTCTTTTCTCAGGTTAGCGCAGGATGTCTCTGTGACGTCCAGCAACACAGGCGCAGTGGACTCAATTTTGCACTTCATGGACCTTGGGTTGAGCCCAGAAATTGTTTGCTCCTGCAGCTGCTACAGCTCAGGGTCATCAGAATCTGTTTTTCATTGGAGGGGCCAAATAAATCAATCTTCTGCCCTGCCCCCAAGCCAGGGCTGCCAAGGGGGGGGGGGGGGGGGGGGGGGAGAATTCCAGCACTGGCAAGCTTCTCTTTCTGCCTGTCTGCTTCTGTGTTTGTCTCTCTCCTGTGTGCCAGGACCCGGATGATTGCATAATGTGACCCGGGTTAGCGCATTAATGCAATCATCTGGGTTCCGACACACATGAGCAGGAAACGACAAACCGAGGGAGGCGCAGGTCCAACACAGGAAGACAAGAGGCGGGTGGTGACAGCCCGGTTGGGTCTCTTGGTGGCCCTGCCCAAACTCTAATTGCTGATCCTCCATTCAGGGCCGCAGAGAGGGGGGGACGGGTCAAAATTCCCCGGGCCCCAAGGGGGGGCCTGGCGCTGGGGTCAGGCCACCAGCGCTGCATTCCCCGGTCTCACGTGCCTGCCTCCTCGGCTGTGGGCCCCCTGCATTCAAAGCAAAGAGAAGGTAAGTAGACCATCCTGCCAGTTAGTGAGGTGGATTTCTGGGTAGACTAGGGAGTTTTGGCAGGCATTGACCAGGTAAGGAGCTTCTTCCCCTTGGGTAGAAGGTGTTTAAAAGCAGAGCCACATTCATTAAGTTTTTCAGGATACCCTCACACTACATACACACAAGATCAAATTCACCTACCTGTGGTGTTACTAGGACAGTTTGGGAAGCCCTGAAATAAGTAATGCAAATGAAAAACCATTATTTCATATCTTTTTACCTATAGTTTAGAACAGTATTTCCCAAGTCCAGTCCTGGAGTACCCCCCTTGTCAGTCAGGTTTTCAGGATATCTATAATGAATATGCATGAACTTGATTTGCATACACTGCCTCCATTATATACAAATCTCTTCTGTGCATATCCATTGTGGATACCCTGAAAACCTGACTGGTAAGGGGTACTCCAGGACCAAACTTGGGAAACACTAGATTAGAAGTTGCCTGTAAGACTAACATGAAAGAGCAAAAGAACCTGTTCCTCCAACAGAGCCACGTGAAAACATCTCAAAGACGAGATACTGTACTGATGTTGAAAATATTCCCCCTCCCCCCCCCCAAGCTTTGTTAAATCAAATGAAACAGACAGGTGTGTTTTTCAGTAGCACGCCCTGTTCCCATCATACCTGATGAACATTATACAGTAAAACATGCCAGGTAAATAAGAAAAAAAAAAAAGCACAGGAATGCAGAGCTTATAAACATGCCACCTGAAACACTCACAAAATCTGGAATTATAATAGGTAATGTAGTAACTGAAGGCAGGTAAAGATCAAAGTGGCTCAGCAGCTATTTATCCACTGTGGGTAGAGGGACAGATTCATTTCCATATGTAACTCAATACCTAGATCTCTGGGAGACCTAGGACTGTCTTCAGGTATCCTTAGAGGCTTTGTATCCCCAAATCTTTAACTACCGTTATGAGATCTACCCCCAAAAGGAAGTCTGCAGAGGTGTGTTTTGGAAGTCATGTTCACCATTCAGTTTCGGAATCATAAAAGATGTCTTGCAGAGACCTTCACTGCCATATCTGTAACTGATGTTTTAATTAAACCGTGCATGGTGTCAGCTGTGGCCAAGCATGCTTCCACAGTAGCCTCACCTTCCTCAACAGACAAAGCCCGATTGTGCTGGACCCAGCAAAGGCAAACTCTTGAAACATATGAGACTGTAAGTTGGAATGCTTGCTGAAGTAAGCATTTGAGGTATCTATGTTGGGTTTGCAGGCAGCTGTGTGCAGTGCCTATGTCTTTGAGGGCAGAACCTCTTTCCACTGCAATAATAGTCTTCTATTCAACCACTGTTACCAGAGCATCGACCTTAGGCACTTTAACTTTTCTTTCTCCTCTGGAACCAAGGGATAGAGCTCCCCTGTCGCTCTTCTCACTAAGATCTGCCTCAGGAATATCCCACTCCATTGAGAAGGGGGCCTGAATAGCTTGGTAAACTGGAAAGGCCTTGGAGGGTTTCCTAATCCATTTCAGTGAGGCAATACCTGAATCAATGAATCTGTAATACTTACTTCTAGTGACTTCCTAATGATAGCAGAACAGCCACACTACATAAGAACAGTCATACTGGTTCAGGCCAATAATTTCCTGCTTCCAGCAGTGGCCAATCCAGGTCACAAGTACCTGGCAGAGACCCAATTAGTAGCAATATTCCATGCTACCAATCCCGGGGCAAGCAGTGGCTTCCCCCATGTCACTTTCGATAACAGACTATGGACTTTTCCTCCAGGAACTTGTCCAAACTTTTTTTTAAACCCAGATACTTTAAATGCGGTTACTATATCCTCCAGCAGTGAGTTCCAGAGCTTAACTATTCTTTGAGTGAAAAAATATTTTTTCCTATTTGTTTTAAAAGTATCTCAGTGTAATTTCATTGCATGTCCCCTGATCTTTGTAGTTTTTCAAAGTGAAAAATTGATTCACTTCTATCCGTTCTACACTACTCAGGATTTTATAGACCTCAATCATATCCCTCCATAATCCTCAGCAGTCTCTTTTCCAAGCTGAAGAGTCCTAACCTATTTAGCCTTTCCGAGGAGTTTCATCCCTTTTTATCATTTTGGTCGCTCTTCTTTGAACCATTTCTAATTCTGCTATATGGCGACCAGAACTGAACGCAGTACTCAAGGTGAGGTCGCACCATGGACCAATACAGAGGCATTATAATATTCTTGGTTTTATTTTGCATCCTTTTTCTAATAACTCCTAGCATCTTGTTTGCTTTTCTGGCTGCTGCCACACACTGGGCAGATTTCAGCATATTGTCTGCAACACCACCTAGATCTTTTTCTTGACTGCTGACTCCTAAATTCGGATTAGTCTTCCAAATGTGCATCACTTCGCATTTGTTCACATTAAATTTATCCGTCAGTTGGATCATTACCTTCTGCCACTCGGAAGAGCTCCCCTTCTTCCAGTGGCTCTACCAGCTGACCCAGAATGATCCAAAGCAAGCTATGGAGAGAGTTGATTAGGATTCCCAATCTTCCTGAAGTTGCAAGCAGGGTCTCTTAGCTGAGCTAACATCTGCAGGAATACTAGAAGCCAAAGACCTTTCAGCATGGTCCTGGGACTCTGGAAGCTTCTTTTAAATTCTGGAGAAAAAGATTCCCTTGCTCTCAGGGGAATCTGAGAATCTCCTAGTAGAGCTGAGGAATCTAAAAGGATCTCAAGCCCTCTGCACAGGATGCTTTGAACCTTGGGGGCCTGGCTGAAAGAGAAAATTAATGTGGAAATAAAATGACCACTGTTTCCATAATGAGGGAAGTGCAGCTCTGAACAGATGCTCCCTCACTGACCCCCTTCCAGGGCCAACAGCAATTCTGCTTGTGCCTGCTTCACTGCCAAGGGATTGCTGCTGTGATCTGCAGCTGTCAAGGTCCTGTTGCAATACTCCCCGCAACGCCCTACAGCGCTGTGATGGCTAAAATTGCTATTATTGGGAAATGAATCATATCACGACTATGGCAGAAGCTCAATCAGAGCCGCTCCCTGCCTCAAACACTGGCTGCACTGCTCCACCTCCACGAAGTTCAAGTGGCTGACAAACACCTTATCCTGTCTCCACAGGCAAGTCTGGTCTTGCTGTTTCCACTTCAAAAGAAGGCTCATGGAAAAAAATAAAACCTTTTATTATTTATAAGCTAAGTAACCAGTGCTGATAATATTGACAGAACTGCAGGACTTGCAGGGTAAAGAGGAGGCACTGTGGGTTAATCTGGAAAGAGAAACTCCATTTTCATCCTCCTCAACTTATCTGCCGCTTTTGACACTGTCAATCATAATTTACTTCTTGTTACACTATCCTCATTTGGATTCCAGGGCTCTGTCCTCTCCTGGTTCTCCTCTTATCTCTCCCACCGTACCTTCAGAGTACATTCTTATGGATCTTCCTCCACCCCCATCCCGCTCTCTGTTGGAGTTCCTCAGGGATCTGTCCTTGGACCCCTTATTTTTTCAATCTACACCTCTTCCCAGGGCTCGCTGATCTCATCTCATGGTTTCCAATACCATCTTTATGCTGACGACACTGAGCTTTACCTTTCCACATCAGACATCACTGTGGAAACCCAGGCCAAAGTATCAGCCTGCTTATCAGACATTGCTGCCGGGATGTCCAACTGCCACCTGAAACTGAACATGGCCAAGACCGAGCTCATTGTCTTTCCACCCAAACCCACTTCTCCTCTCCCTCCACTCTCTATTTCAGTCGACAACACCCTCATCCTCCCCGTCTCATCTGCCCGCAACCTCAGAGTCATCTTCGACTCCTCCCTCTCCTTCTCTGCCCATATCCAGCAGACAGCCAAGATCTGTCGCTTCTTTCTGTATAACATCAGCAAAATTCGCCCCTTCCTGTCCGAGCACACCACCCAAACTCTCGTCCACTCTCTCATTACCTCTCGCCTTGACTACTGCAACCTACTCCTCACTGGCCTCCCACTTAACCATCTATCCCCCCTTCAATCCGTTCAGAACTCTGCTGCACGTCTTATCTTCCGCCTAGACCGATATGCTCATATCACCCCTCTCCTCAAGTCACTTCACTGGCTTCCGATCAGGTACCGCATACAGTTCAAGCTTCTCCTACTAACCTACAAATGCACTCAATCTGCAGCCCGTCATTACCTCTCTACCCTCATCTCCCCTTACGCTCCTACCCGTAACCTCCGCTCACAGGACAAATCCCTCCTCTCAGTACCCTTCTCCACCACCGCCAATTCCAGGCTCCGCCCTTTCTGCCTCGCCTCAACCTATGCTTGGAATAAACTCTCTGAGCCCATACGCCAAGCCCCCTCCCTGCCCAACTTCAAATCCTTGCTCAAAGCCCACCTCTTCAATGTCGCTTTCGGCACCTAACCACTGTACCTCTATCCAGGAAATCTAGACTGCCCCCAATTTGATTGACTGCACTTTGTTGTCCTTTAGATTGTAAGCTCCTTTGAGCAGGGACTGTCCTTCTTTGTTAGATTGTACAGCGCTGCGTAAGCCTGGTAGCACTTTAGAAATGTTAAATAGTAGTAGTAGTAGTAGTAGAAATGGAAAACCTATTTACATTGGTGTGATATACAGACCTTCTTCACAGGTCGACATGGACAGATTTAATTGAAAACATTCACCATATAGCTATGAAAGGGGAAGTATTACTGAGTGATTTCAGTATGTCAGATGTTGCTTGGGACATCCCTGATGCAGGGTCTTCTAGAAGTAGGGAGATCCTGAATTCTTTACAGGGAAAACTGTTCCAGCGGTTGGTAATATAAGCTTTGTGTGAAAGGGCCAATATTGGATCTAGTGCTTACAAATGTAGACAATATTCTGATGTTATGGTGGGTGATCATATTTCATCTACTAGTGATCACCAGATGGTGTGGTTCAATATTAAGACACATATGGAGAGGGTTTAAAAGTTAAGGTTCTAGACTTCAAAAGAACTATCTTTGTCAAAATAGGGGAATATCTCAAGGAGTTCTCAATGGGAACATCTGGGGGGGGGGGGGGGGGGGAGCAGAAAAGCAGTGGGCAAAACTGAAAGGACCTAAATTTTAAGGACAACAAACCTTCTTGTTAGGAAAGTAAATAAAAGAGGTAAAGGCGGCTACTTTGGTTCACAAAAGTAGTAGCTGAAAAGGTAAAGAAACAGAGGTTAACCTTTATAAACTACAAGAGATCACAGAAAGAGGAAGAAAAGCAATAGGGATCTGGAAAAGCTAAGTCGGAAAGCAAAGATGCAAATGGAAAGGAATATGTAGAAGCTGGTAACAATAAAGTGGAATTAGTTAAAAAATATTTCTTCTCCTGTATTCCCAGACAAAGAGCTGGAAATAGGACCACAAAAAGCAAATACAAATGCGAATGAAAGTGTGGTAGACCTTGAAGAATTTTCAGAAGACACCATTCTTGAGGGACTAGTTAAACTAAAAGGTAGCAAAGCGATGGGACCAGACAGGATATTGAAGGAACTTAGGGAAGTTCTGATGGCTGTATGATCTTAATCTGCCATCATTTTCTCTTTTTACAGTTTGATGACACTGGAAGGCAGAGGTCTTGCCAGGAGTTGTGTTGTCATGCTGGGATCTTGTTTCAGTGTTACCACCAGAGTCTTCTTTGACAAAGGTTGGAGAGCAAAAGGTTTCTGCCATGAGAAACCTGCTACCATAAATTTAGAAACTGTCTGGCTGGTGAATGAGAATATTCATAGATACTCTTTGAAAAGAATTTAAAATCATTGGCAGCACAAATAAATTGTCTCTCACACAAATACTTCATGAGGAGATCACAGCTGCCTTTTCAGAGAAACCTGAACTTGCAGAATAAAGATTACAATTCTTTGAGCAGAACCAGGGTCAGTTGGTAAGGATAATCTATGTCTCCATTGGAAATGGAAAATTGTGGATAACATTTTGAGGAACAAGAATATTAGATTTATTAACTTCCTGCTGCCCGTCTCGTCTTCCGCCAGGGTCGCTTTACTCATACTACCCCTTCTCCTCAAGTCGCTTCACTGGCTTCCTATCCGTTTTCGCATCCTGTTCAAACTTCTTCTACTAACCTATAAATGTACTCAACTCTGCTGCTCCCCAGTATCTCTCCATACTCGTCCTTCCCTATACCCCTTCCCGTGCACTCCGCTCCATGGATAAATCCTTCTTATCTGTTCCCTTCTCCACTACTGCCAACTCTAGACTTCGCGCCTTCTGTCTCGCTGCACCCTATGCCTGGAATAAACTTCCTGAGCCCCTACGTCTTGCCCCATCCTTGGCCACCTTTAAATCTAGACTGAAAGCCCACCTCTTTAACATTGCTTTTGACTCGTAACCACTTGTAACCACTTGCCTCCACCTACCCTCCTCTCCTCCTTCCTGTACACATTAATTGATTTGATTACTTTATTTTTTGTCTGTTAGATTGTAAGCTCTTTGAGCAGGGACTGTCTTTCTTCTGTTTGTGCAGCGCTGCGTACACCTTGTAGTGCTATAAAAATGCTAAATAGTAGTAGTAGTGTGGTCTGCTTCTGTTTCCCACTGTGTAATGTAGACTGAATGTATGACTGATATTTAAAAAAAAAAAATTCAAGTTCACTATCATTGACATCTAGAGTATATTACATGCCATTTTTGCAGAAAGCACCTCATAGTTTGGATTTATCAGTGCAGAGATTTCTCATGACTATGTTGCTTGTGTTACATTGCCAGTTACTTTTTTTTCTCCTTATCTGAAAGGGACTGGTTAGGCTTTATTTTACAATCTTAAGCCGATGGTCTTCCCAGATGTGATTAGGGCCACTGATAAAAGAAGGAAGCAGTTCCTTCTTTTGACGACCAAGGTATTCACATTAGGGGACATAATTTCTGCTAAATTTTCCCTGTAAATGTATAATTGTGTATAAGGACATTCACAATTGTCTTTCTCCTTGGATGATAAACGAATAGTTTCTGCTGGTTTATCTGAGTTATAACCTCCTTTAGAAGGAATCACACCTGTTACTCTCTGTGTTCTGATTTTATTATGTAATATTTATTTTATTATTCTCCTCTTGCTCAGTCTCTGCCCCTTATTATAGATGGCGATTTATACATTGTTAAACTTTGGATAGATGGTAGTATTCTAAATTAAAATTTATACAGGCTAGTACCAAGTATTGAATGCTTTATTAAATTTCAGCTTAACTAGACAACAGCTGATTACACCTCAGCAGCAAAGTGATAAAAGCAGACACAATTGTGAGGAATCAATCCTGTATTCAAAAACACAGTCCTATTCCATTGTGCAAAACATTCGGGGGACAATCACATTAGCTCACCTTACACTGAAGACTCCATTCATTTTTTTCAGCATTGTTAAGAAAGGAGATACCAGATTCCCTTTATTTAAGCATTAACACATCAAGAAAATAAGAGGTTTTATTAATTAGTATTTTGGATTTTCTTTACATTCTCCACACACTTCCATTACAGGCCAAATGCAGCAGCAGATTCATAACCTTAGCTCTGACAGAGCACACATTGTCCACGGATTCTAGACATTTCTAGGAATGCAGTCATGTTCAAATCAGTCCTTTCCAGTGGTTTTGTTATGAATTTTAACAATGTGCACACTAAAAACATTCAGTTACCTGGGACGAGTATTCATTGCTGAGCCGGAACTGGTTCGATTACACAATGCCTGCATATGTTTAAACCACAGCATAAGATAAAACAAGAAACCTAAACTCCCAATCGCTCCAAAAACCTTTAGGGAAAAATAAGTGGCAGGAGGTGGAAGATAAGCATGTAGAGATGAAAGGCAAAGCTCAGTCAGTCTTAAAAGCCCCTTCTTTCTGCTGAATGCTCAGGGAATTGAGTTCAAAAGATCCTTCAAAAAGTTGTCGGGGTCGTTGATTTCTGATAAAAGCTCTGGAAAATTAAAACGAGAGAAAAGAATGAGTCAAGGGCTGCATGAATTCTTTCTTGTCCAAAACATCAGACATATTTACAGACAGAATGAACGGTGCCCTGATATGTGCAAGAAGCAGGAAACTTGTACCATTTTAACGTAAGTGGATATTGTTAAGTAGAAGTAAGCTTTGCCTGTATTTGCAATTATTCTGCTGTGTTTTTTAAATGAGAAAAATGTGGGCTAAACTTCTGTTAAGGAAATATTTGTACTGTTACAGTTAATTTTATAGTCCTGTACTACCAACTTCATTTCACAGTCAGACACAAATGTAATTAATTGACGTACAACAACAACAACAACGGCTCAGACAGGTTGTCTCTGGTTCAAATCCTCTTGAGGCTGCTGATGCCATGTTGAAATTTTATCTGCACAAAAAGCAGATGCAGCATTTCCATGGCAAGATTCAATGTTTAAGTGTGTGGGTAAAACATACCTGTGGGACTCTGCCCTCTAAACTACTACTACTACTTGACATTTCTATAGCGCTACTAGGGTTACGCAGCACTGTACAATTTAATAAAAGAGGGCAGTCTGTGCTCAAAGAAGCTTACAATCTAAAGGACGAAATGACAAGTTGGGCAGTCTAGATTTCTTGAATAGTGGTTAGGTGCCAAAGGCGACACTGAAGAGATGGGCTTTGAGCAAGGATTTGAAGATGGGCAGGGAGGGGGCCTGGCGTATGGGCTCAGGGAGCTTATTCCAAGCATGGGGTGAGGCGAGGCAGAAAGGGCGGAGCCTGGAGTTGGCGGTGGTGGAGAAGGGTACTGAAAGGAGGGATTTGTCTTGAGAGCGGAGGTTACGGGTAGGAACGTACGGGGAGATGAGGGTAGAGAGGTAGGGAGGGGCTGCAGAACGAGTGCATTTGTAGGTTAGGAGGAGAAGCTTGAACTGTATGCGGTACCTGATCGGAAGCCAGTGAAGTGATTTGAGGAGAGGCGTGAGGCGAGTATATTGGTCCAGGCGGAAGATAAGACGTGCAGCAAAGTTCTGAACGGACTGAAGGGGGGATAGGTGGCAAAGTGGGAGGCCAGTGAGAAGTAGGTTGCAGTAGTCAAGGCGAGAGGTAATGAGAGAGTGGATGAGAGTTCGGGTGGTGTGCTCAGAGAGGAAAGGGCGAATTTTGCTAATGTTGTAGAGGAAGAAGCGACAGGTCTTGGCTATCTGCTGGATATGCACAGAGAAGGAGAGGGAGGAGTCGAACATGACTCATAGGTTGCGGGCAGATGAGACGGGGACGATGGGGGTGTTGTCAACTGAGATAGAGAGTGGAGGAAGAGGAGAAGTGGGTTTAGGTGGGAAGATAATAAGCTCGGTCTTGGCCATGTTCAGCTTCAGGTGGCGGTTGGACATCCAGGCAGCAATGTCGGACAAGCAGGCCGATACTTTGGCCTGGGTTTCCGCAGTGATGTCAGGTGTGGAGAGGTAAAGCTGGGTGTCATCAGCATAAAGATGGTATTGGAAATCATGAGATGAGATCAGCGAGCCCAGGGAAGAGGTGTAGATTGGAAAAAGAAGGGGTCCAAGGACAGATCCTTGAGGAAGAGCGGGATAGGGGTGGAGGAAGAGCCATGAGAGTGTACTCTGAAGGTGCGGTGGGAGAGATAAGAGGAGAACCAGGAGAGGACAGAGCCCTGGAACCCAAAAGAGGACAGTGTGGCAAGAAGTAAATTGTGATTAACAGTGTCAAAAGCGGCAGATAGGTCAAGGAGGATGAGGATGGAGTAGTGACCTTTGGATTTGGCAAGGAACAGGTCATAAACAGGGGCAAATGCAATAAAAGACAAAATTTGTGACCTAAAGATTTAAGACTGCAGAGCCACTGGCTCTTTCACTTTTGCTTGAAGACTTTAATGCATTTTTTTTACATGACCTAATCAGATTGACTTCTATTTATATACTTTGGAATGTATACGTGACATTGTAATCCCCTGGACCAGTGGTTCCCAAACCTGGTCCTGGAGGCACCCCAGCCAGTCAGGTTTTCAGTACGTCTACAATTAATACATTCATAAGATATATTTGCATGCAGTAGAGGCAGTGCATGCAAATTTCTCTCATGAATATTCATTGTGGGTATGCTGAAAACCTGACTGGCTGGGTTGCCTCCAGGACCAGGTTTGGGAACCACTGTCCTGGACTATTTCTGTTTGATAAAAGAGATCCTACATCCGATCTGCTTTGGGCCCTCATGGGAAACTATAGGTAAAATTAGAAGTGAATTAAGTCAGTTTTCAGAGACAGCTAAAATTACCCAGTCATTTTTAGCCAAATTTTCATGTAGGAATTTAACCAGTTCGAGTGCCCATCTAAACTCAACTGTTACCTATGTCTTACACCCACCTTGGAAACCCCTAAAGCTGTCTGTTCTTCTGTGGCTAAATTTAGCAAACAAATGGGAAAAACTTCAAAAAGAAGAATTTAACTGCTGAAATTTGCCAGTTAAAAACTGATCCCTATGTGTGTAATGACACAACTGCTTTCCTTGCCCACATCATCAGCTGAAGTCAGCAAAACTAGAAGTTAGAGAAGTTATTAAGTGCAATTCAGTACTGACCAGCCACATCCAGAAACTCGGAGAACGTTTCAACAGGCATGTATTCGTCCTGGAAAGTTTTCAGGGCCTTGTCTGCAGCTTCATAGATTGGCATATCGTTATGTCGGATGAAGTCGGCCAGAGAGTACGACCAGCCTCCCTCTGTGTTACTACTCGGCACCTTCTAAAAAGAAACAAAGAGTAACAGAAAACAGTATTAATATTTTAACCTGAACATGATAGCACCAATATGTTAAATAAAAACAAAAATCATTGATAACCCCATTATTTGATTACTGTAACGTGGCCCAGAATGTTGCGGTTCGACTCACTGCAGGGATCTCTACACCTAACACACTTCCCTGGTGTTGCAATTATACACTGGTTGCCTATTAGGTATAGAGTCCAGTTCAAAATACTTAGTATGATTTTTAGTGCTATCAATGTTGAGGTCCCGATTCCTCTTGCAACTGCGTATGTTCCATCTCAATCACTGAGTTGCCCTTGAGGATATTAGATCAAACATCTATATTGAAGGTGCCGCTTGATGAAAAACTACCTTTTCGTAAATGCAGGCTTTTAACTAATTGGATAGACAACTGGAGTAGGGTAGAACTAACTTTGTTGGCTATTTGTTGTATAGGTTTTTCTATAGTATATATTTTTTGTATTCCTTTATCATCTGCTCCAGACCATTCCCGACGAGTGGGTAATATGCACTCCTACCAGCAGAGGGAGACTGAGAATTATTGAGTAGTGACACCTGTATAAGGCGCTGTGCAACCCTGCTCTTCTTTGGTTGGGTGTGCCATTTTTGGCCCCATTTAGTAAGACAAGTTGGAATAGTATTTAAGGGATTGCTTCAGAAAAAAAAAAAAGTCTCTGTCTGGCCTCGGGCTTGGGCCTCTGTGCTTTTGGGGGTGTATACTCTGGTCTCTGGGTCCCTCTCCCCCTCCTGCTCTCCTTTGGTGAGTGGTGTGCCTCAGCCTTCTCCCCTGTTTACCTGGGAGAAGTTCTTTGAGGCGGGCCCGTAGCTGGAACAAAGCACCGCTGGTATTAAAAAAAAAAAAGACGACACTTGGGGGCGTTTGCAGCATGCTATCAGGTGGGGGAGCATGTTTTGCAGTGGGAATCTTTGGGATCTTGCCAGGTATTTGTGACCTGGATTGGCCACTGCTGGAAACAGGATGCTGGCCTTGATGGACCTTCGGTCTGTCCCAGTGTGGCAATACTTATGTACTTATGTTTATTCATGCTTTCAAAGAAAAATTGGTGAGGCAAGACTTCCCTTGGCTGCCCATGTTTGTCTATGTGTTCTGTAATTTTATTCTTTATAATAGTTTCCACTATTTTGCCCAGCACCGATGTCAGGCTTACCGGTCTGTAATTTCCCAGATCAACAACAACCATTTCTAAAGCGCTACTAGGGTTACGCAGCGCTGTACAATTCAAACATAGAAGGACAGTCCCTGCTCAAAGAGCTTACAATCTAAAAGCAACCTGGAACCCTTTTTAAAAATCATCATTACACTGGTCCCTTTCCAATCTTCTGGTACTATGGACGATTTTAACATCAGGTTACAGATCATTACCAGATCAGAAATTTCTTGTTTGAGATTTTTGACGACTACCCTAGGTTGCATGCCATCTGGTCCAGGTGATTTACTATTCCTTAATTTTCTGATTTGGCTCAGTACATCTTGCAGCTTCAAGTGTACAGCGCTGCGTATGTCTAGTAGCGCTTTAGAAATGATAAGTAGTAGTAGTTCAGCAAGATTTTTTAGTTCCTCCGTACTGTCACCCATAAAAACATTTCTGGTACAGGTATATCTCTTATATCTTCTTCCATAAAGACCAAAGCATTTGGTCTCTCTGCTATGGCCTTGTTCTCCCCAAGTGTCTCTTTTGCTCCTTCATGATCTAATGGACCCACGGATTCTTTCACAAGCTTTCTGCTTCTGACATACCTGAAAGTTGTTACTTTGAGGATCTGCCTCTGTGGCAAGTTTCTCTTCATATTCTCGTTTAGCCTTCTTTATCACTACTACTACTACTACTATTTAGCATTTCTATAGCGCTACAAGGCATACGCAGCGCTGTACAAACATAGAAGAAAGACAGTCCCTGCTCAAAGAGCTTACAATCTAATAGACAAAAAATAAATAAAGTAAGCAAATCAAATCAATTAATGTGAACGGGAAGGAAGAGAGGAGGGGGTAGGTGGAGGCGAGTGGTTACAAGTGGTTACGAGTCAAAAGCAATGTCAAAGAGGTGGGTTTTCAGTCTAGATTTAAAGGTGGCCAAGGATGGGGCAAGACGTAGGGGCTCAGGAAGTTTATTCCAGGCGTAGGGTGCAGCGAGACAGAAGGCGCGAAGTCTGGAGTTGGCAGTAGTGGAGAAGGGAACAGATAAGAAGGATTTATCCATGGAGCGGAGTGCACGGGAAGGGGTGTAGGGAAGGACGAGTGTGGAGAGATACTGGGGAGCAGCAGAGTGAGTACATTTATAGGTTAGTAGAAGAAGTTTGAACAGGATGCGAAAACGGATAGGGAGCCAGTGAAGGGTCTTGAGGAGAGGGGTAGTATGAGTAAAGCGACCCTGGCGGAAGATGAGACGGGCAGCAGAGTTTTGAACTGACTGGAGAGGGGAGAGGTGACTAAGTGGGAGGCCAGCAAGAAGCAGATTGCAGTAGTCTAAACGAGAGGTGACAAGGGTGTGGATGAGGGTTTTGGTAGAGTGCTCGGAAAGAAAGGGGCGGATTTTACGGATGTTGTAAAGAAAGAAACGACAGGTCTTGGCGGTCTGCTGGATATGAGCAGAGAAGGAGAGAGAAGAGTCAAAGATGACCCCAAGGTTTCGAGCTGAGGAGACAGGGAGAATGAGAGAGCCATCAACAGAAATAGAAAATGGGGGGAGCGGGGAGGTGGGTTTGGGGGGGAAAATGAGAAGCTCGGTTTTGGTCATATTTAATTTCAGGTGGCGTTGAGACATCCAGGCAGCAATGTCAGACAAGCACGCTGAAACTTTGGTTTGGATGCAAGGTGAGATATCAGGGGTAGAAAGGTAGATTTGGGAGTCATCAGCATAGAGGTGGTAGGAAAAGCCTAGTGCTTATGTTGCTTCTTATTTTCTTCATTCGGGTCCTTTTTTCATTCTTTGAAGGACGTTCTTTTGGCTCTAATAGCCTCTTTCAGTTCACCTTTTAACCAAGCTGGCTGTTGTTTGCTCTTCTTTCCACCTTTGTAAATACATGGAATATATTTGATCTGGACTTAAACAATGTCCAACCCTGGAGGATCTGGATTTCAGCTTTCTACCTAAGAATCTAAATTTGGCTTTCAGGAGTTTCCTCTGGCAGAAAGTTCCACCGTCTGAGACCCCACAAATCTGCAAATAACTTCCATGGGAACCATTTTCCAGGTCCTCAATTTTCTCTAATAAAGCCTTCATTTTCTGTTCTAACTTCTCAGTACGAAATTCCTACTGTCTATAGCATCATCTTGCTCTTCAATCCTCTACTGTGCCTCTCCTCCACAGGCCTAAGTCACTCAGATCTGAGCACAGCTCTTGTAGTAAGCCCTTAAGTTCCTGTGTAGTAGATACCAGTTCCTGTTTTCATTTCCTTTGACAAACATCTCACACAAATAAGTTTTTGTAAGGGGCTCACCACTGGAACTTTGGATCTGCTTTCAACCCTACACATTCTCCAACTCCACACTGTCAGCGACTGCCACCATGTTAACGCCAGATGAGCCCACCACTCTATCTCAGACTTAAGCTGAAAACAGGCCACCTCTCAGGATCTTCAAGATTAAATAGCCATTCACCATTCATATAACCTGTTATTTAGCACAGGCCCTATTACTGTCAATGGGATGTAGCTACTAACAACATGTGTTATTGAACTCTTACATGTTGCTCCAAGTCTTGTACCTGAGGCAGTAGAAAATGAAGTGATTTGTCCAAGGTCTCAACGAATGTTAGTAGGAAAAGCAGATTTGAACCTTGGATTGTTGGTTTTCAGCCTCTTGACTACTGAGCTACCCCAGGAAAACAAGGTGCTTACTTACATTTACATCCATTACTTGGGGAGTACAATTTCTGGATTAAAATTATGTTTGCAGGTAATTAACTCCTCCTCAACCCTGCTTGTGGGAACATTTCCTCAAGCAGTGGGTATAAATTTATCTGTATAGTAGGTGGGTGGGCAGATTTCTAACAGTTCCTTTCTGCACACCAAGCACTGCGTTACCCGCAGAAATGCCTTGGCCTCCTTTTTTTTTTTTTTTTTAGAAACACTTTATTGATACAATTCTTCTATGGTGATTTTTCTAAGCTGTTGGTTTATATTGGCCTGTATCTTTTAAGGCAGTTTTAATAAGCAATACACATGTTTTGAATGTTCTGCCAGTTTGTTTATTTATCACCATCACATTTTTTAATGTTTTCCTTTGTATGCATTTATGTTTTGCTTAGGTCTGCATCACCTACTTTTTATACACTCATGTGTTTATGTATTTGATTCACAATTTTGCATTTATATAATCTACGCTTTGCTTTGATGCCTTTGTTCTGACTAAGTCATTGCTTGCCATTGGTCTATTTATATAGGTTTCATAAAACAGATGATGTGTTTATAATCTTTTACATCTGGGATGTCTGAATTATGGTATGTCTTTCTTTTTTTTTTACTTTGAATTACAAGTTTTATGTACTTTTGGTATGTATGATTGTTTATTAATGTGGTTATTAATTTGCTTTTTGTTTAAACCTATTTTGGACTCTTGATGCAGGCAGTATAGCCTGTGTCGAGTCCCTTGAATAGAAATGTGTTCTTCAATGAATGTTATTTGAGCAGTTTTCAATAAAGGACCCTTTTGAAGGCTTTTTGTCTGCATTGCTGTTCTTCTGGTCATCTCTAGTGTTTTGATGTTGTTTTTAGAGGTGTGGAGATTGGTCCCTCTTCTTTCAAATCATTATTTAAATGATTAAATGGCTCTGATTTGAACATGAAGGTATCTTTTTTGGGTATCACTAGGGATGGCATCACTTTTTGAGATTTCCTAGTTCTCATCTGGACCCTTTTACAAAGGACCTGTTGGATAATTCTTACACTTCAAGAGATTATGCCCCTTGATTGATGAATTTAAAAATTTGGCAGTGAGATGTTCAGGCAATTTAAAGCTTATGGGTATCCATATTTATATTTGTTTTCTCTAAAATTTTACACTTTGCCCCAATACAGGCACAGTGAGGTGCCAAACCACCTAGATGTTGGACATTTTTCTTGTCTGGCTTTGAGACAATCTCCGTCATACGAAGATAAGTTTTGCCTTTCACAAATTGTTACACTGTGTGCATTAAGTTGGTGAAGAAGTCATTTGAAGACACTTTGTTAAAATAAAAAAAATGTTTTTGGTTATATTAATTTATAGATTTACACAATTATTTTAAACTTATTTTAGAGTTGCAGCACTGCTAACTATTTTGGAAGCTTCATATTCCACTAAAGGAGTAGGATTACTATTAGTTGTTGAGACTTCATAGCACAAACCTGGATGACGCAGTTGATTGCAAATGAAAAGGCAGAGTTATAATTATACCTTCTCACTGTTGAAGTCTGTACAATTTCTCATGTATTAATATTTGATTTTGGATCATTTAGAGATACTTTGATGAACCTTGTATTGTATGGTTGTTAGCTTAACGAATAGGATTTAGCCAACATCCATGTCATCCCATACATTCATGACAGATAAACATCAGGAATGTTAGCTGAACAGATAACAACTCTGGTTAGCTCTTAAGCTAGAGGAGGGATGAGCTGGTTCTTCAGTGACAACTTGGACACACAAAGTTCATTTCTTCCAGATATCCTGAACCAGATACCACTGCTGTAAAGGAGGTCTTTTTACTTGTATTTGTGCCAGCCATTTCAAGCACAAAAAGCACAATCTAGCAGTTGCAAAAAAACATGTTCTAAATCAAACATTGCTTACCTTAAACATACTGTAAATAAGATCTACCAGAGCCCAGAAGAGCAGGCTAGAGCGATAAACAGAGTAGTCCTTTACCACTTTATCCGTTAATCTAGAGAGAGGAGAGAACACTGTTAGGTCTAAAATATTAAAAACCAGTCTGGAGAGATTGATTATTTCCAACAAAGGAAATACTCCACCACCACCACCAGAAATGAATCTGTAGGGCAACCCATGTTGGACCTTTTCTCCTATACTATTCCTCTGTCCTATCGGTTTTGTAGTTCTTTTCAAACTTCTTTTTAACTATAAACTACCTATATGGTTACCTGTGTGCACTATATCAAATTTTAATAAAACCTGGCATAATTTTTGTAAAGCAAAAATGCCTTTTGCTAGATTGAGCACAGACCTATGAAATGAGTCACATGGCTATTAATGACCTGTGACTAGCTACTTATTTTAAATAGGGTGGCTTTTATAACCAGGATCCTTATTTCTCTACAACCATTTCAGTGGCTTCTACAACAAGATTTATAAAATTCTGAAAGCAAAAATTTAACAATTTTGTTTTACCACCTTGTTGTTAAATAATGCAGTATATTATCATCTGAACAGTACGAATTATTGCATAAGAAAGAAAAACATATAATGAAATCTTATTTTCATTACTTCACTAGTAACACGTAATCTAAATAAATACAATTCAATGATCTTTAGAAGCTAAACTGATGGAAGATTGTTTAAAGTACCATTTGAGTTCAATCAGTAGCTTGTTCTAACCTGTCCATATTCATTTAATACTAAGCATACAGCTCTCTTATACATATATCAAACAAATGATTACTTTTCAAATGACTTTCTCCAGCAACTTCCTTTAAAGTATTAAGTATAAAATATGCCATTAGTCACCAGTTCTTCCAGAGAAACAACGAAGAGAGACAAGTTAATCTGCTTGTGTACCTTTAATGTATGAGCCACACCTGCATGATACAGCCTTTGTGTATGTTAAGTGGCTTCTGCTGCTTACAAAGTAATAGAGATGAAAGCAGATGAATGTACGGTCGTGATAAAAGCAAGTACAGGTGAGGGATTTTTGCAAGGGAGCTGGCACTGGATACGCTTTATATTAGGGAGATTTGGTTATGGGAGGGGATAGTGACTTTAGCCTAGTCCTGTCATGCAAGATTTGGATTTTGTTCTCCACTTTTCCAATAGTAGGTCAAGACGAGTTACATTCAGGCACATTAAGTATGTCCCTGGAGGGCCCACAATCTAAGTTTGTACTTGAGACAATGGAGGGTTAGTGACTTAACCACAAGCAGCAGTTGTGAGCTTTGAATCCGGCTTCCCTGGTCGTCAGCCCAGTGCTCTAACCCTAGGCTACTCCTCTCCACTGTAGAAGAATTGATGGTTGGGGGTCTTTTGTAGGTCTTTGCTTCTGAGTTAGGTGACACATTGTATGGCCAAAATGTGAAAGGTTGGCAGTAGAAGTGCACGATATGTCCACTGTTGCACATTTTGATCATTGGTTTTGCTCACTGACCTTTCCTTATTTTAGATATTATCCTTCAATTCCAGTAGGTTGTGATGTTATGTTATAAGGTACTTATAACCCACCAACTCTCCCAACAACGGAATTCAAGGCGAGATAATAAATTATAAAATCAATGAACAACTTAAAATAAAAACATTTCAATAACATATTCATCAAATTAACTTCAAGAAAGCAAATGAGTCTTTAGCGCCTTCCGAAAGATTTTTTTTAAAAATCCTTCAAAAAGTGAATCGTAATAGGAAGGCTATTCCAAAGACAAACAATAGAAAACCAAAAAGAATGTGTAAAAACAGATTTAAAAGATGGAAATACCAAAATTAATTGGTTGTATAAACGAGAAGCAGAACTATTATTTAAAATCCTAAATCTTTTTGATAAATCCCCAGGGCAAATGCCAAACAAAGCACTTGTAAAAAGAGCCTTGTCTGAACAGGCAGCCAATACAACTTGGCCAACAAAGGAGATACCCTATCAAACTTAGACCATTGATAAATCAGTGTTGCTGCAGAAATTTGAACTAGCTGAAGCTTAGAAATGTACTTCACTGCTGCACCTAAGTATAACGAGTTACTGTAATCTAATAACGCTAAGATTGTCAATTGAACAATTACCCTAAAATGATCCTGTAAAAAGTAAGAACATAACAATCAGAGTTAAGTTTAAAATAAGCCTTCCGTACAATGTTGTTTATCTGAGATTCCATTGACAAAGAGGAGTCAAGAATCATACCCAGGACTCTAGACTCTTTATCAACCTTTAAACAATAACTTGTGGACTATTAGAACAGTTTAAACCATAAAATCTTCGTTTTCTCATTCAATTTAAGTTGCGTAGCACTAGACCATGCAGCAATTTTCTTGATACGTGTAAAACATAGAAGAAAGAGAAACAATATTCTGCTCAACTATAACTAAGAGGAAAACATCATCAGCATAAGACATTAACAATTCACCAGATCCCAGGGAAAGCCGTCCCGAGGTGCTCATATAAAGATTGTATAAGGAGAGAGGAAATAGGAGAACCTCGGGACATGCTAAATGGTGAAATCCATAGGGCAGAAAAATTACCATCCTTTAAAAAAGTATATTGCCTGTATATTAGAAATGACTTAAACCAACAAAACACTGAATTCACCAGTCCACAGCTGGATAGTAATAAAATTATTTCATGGTTCACTGTGTCTAACACAGCAGAGATTCCAAACTGCAGAAGCACCATTTTGCCGCCCCAACACAGAACCTGTCTAACCTCAGAGGTCAGAGATAACAACAGAGTCTCAGTGCTGGGGAAAGGCCTTCAGCACCTAACCACCATACCTCTATTCAGGAAATCTAGACTGCCCCAACTTGACATTTCGTCCTTTAGATTGTAAGCTCCTTTCAGCAGGGACTGTCCTTCTTTGTTGAACTGTACAGCGCTGCATAACCCTAGTAGCGCTCTAGAAATGTTAAGTAGTAGTAGTAGGTCAAAACCATATTTGGACCCATGAAATAAATTGAATCTCTCAACATAATTGGTGCTGGGTGACTAATATTCATTATTCTCTACAGCAAACTGCAGAGGAGGGGATGTTTTGGGCAAATGTGGAGGCTTTGGGGTTTCGGTAATTAGTTGGTTCCCTAACCTGTATTGGTGGTTATATGCTGGATCTCATCTTTGAGATGGCAAGTTAGTGTTGCTTAATTTGGGAAGCAGAAGATGGGGGTTATTCCAGATGTTTGGTTAGACCACATCTTTTGGCCAGAATACAGGTATTAAAGTCTTGAAAGAGGTGATCCTCAGAGATGGACAGTGCATTAAACTGGTCTGCTGTTGAATATTGTAGATCGCACAGCGTTGTGGCAGTGGGTCTGAAAGTTACATCATTTGATAAGAAAGTTAGGATCTGGAATTGATTGTTTACAAAGATACTATCTGAATTAGCCCCAGAAAGGCAGATATGGGTAAACTCCTTGTGTGAAGGGGGGGGGGGGGGGGGAGGGCAGGATTGGTTTCATGATGGGTTTGCAAATATTCAAACATGGATGCCACTTAGAGAAGTTACAGAAGTTGTTTAAATCTGAAAATGTGTTTAAAAAATGTAAAGTACACGTACGATCTTCTAGGGTGGCTGTTAGCCAAGCAAAGCAGGATTTGATTTTGAATTTAGACGACTTGCAAAATAGTAAAAGATGAGAAGAATGGACAGATCGGGGACACGACTTTGTCCCCCCTTTCTGCTTTGGATATTAGTTCATTTTTTTTTAAAAGAAAGATTGAGATGTTACATAATTCCTTTTTATCAGGGGCCAGGTTGTTTTCTTGCCTTCTACTGCTAGCTCAAGACTCAGTCTGTGCCCAGTAGAGCATTGGTGGTTAGCTTATCTGAAATCCAGAGGGAGCTGAAGGTTATATTAGGGGAAGAAAGGAAGAGAAGTGCCACCGCCCTGGGAGGGAAAATTCTTCTGGTCCTAAAAATGTGAAAGAATTATACTAACTGGTAGGCAGAAGGCCAATAAGGGAGGGAGGGAGGCTTCATCTATGAAGCCAGAGACAGGTCCGATTAAATATCACTGAAGCAGCGGTGGACCCGCGGATCATATTAACAGCTAAGTTTCGAATTAAAGAATGAATATAGAATGATTATAAAGTTGGCAATAGTGAAACAGAAGTATTGCTAAATTTAAACTGATGAAATTCCATTTCAGAAAGGAGTTTTTTTTAATGCAATGATTGAACAAGGGACAGCACTCGAAAAAATGCACTGCTAATTGAATCTGAGGGTTCTCCCCCCCATTTTGATAGAATATCCCTCTGAAATGCTCTAATAATATATCGTGGAGGTATATATTTTTGAGTAATTAATTTATAATAAATACAAAACCAAAAAATGATAATAAACAGAAACCTTTACATAAATACAAATTGTAAATACACATAAATGTCTCATGTTACAATGAAACAGCACTCTAATGATCTAGGAGGGATCAAAAAGACAACTGTGTCTTTCATCTTACAAGTGAATACTCTCATTATGAATTTTATCACCCACAAAATTTGTAAAGTTGTAATAAACAGTGATTCTGCTCATATGCTCAAGTCTTCTGAGCTGTATGCCGATGAGGAGTGCTATTAAGCTGTTGCTTCTGCTTGAAACTCATTGCTCGTTCACTTTGATTTGTGAAGTCCTTTGTGGTGGTGACCCAAATTAAATTGGAATTGGCTGCTGCTTCAAGGACCCATCTTCTGACTGAGTCATTGAGGCAACAGGCAACTGACTTTACTTTATTTCTTATTAGTCGCTAATATTCCCATGTAGAGTTCAATGCGACTTACATCAAGAACTGAGATACATTTATCCAGAAAACCTATACTGTTTTAATGTTGCGTATGGTGACTGGAAGTTATCTGGGGACCAATACAAATGCAGTTGCTCCCTTGGCCGTTCTAGGGCTTCCTAGTTTGACTTAAATCAGTCAGGTAGAACATGAGGTTCTTTTGCTGGGTCTGAACCACTTTCAGACACATCTTTGTCAAAAGCATTTGCCATACTCCTTAAAAGGCATTTCCTGTACTTGGGGCATTATCTAGAAGCTACTGGCTTGTTTCTCAGCCTTGGTCCAAAAAAATAATGTATGCAATGTCAAACAATAAAATTTTCCAAACAGAAGAAGATGTTGTAAGAGAAAAAAAAATGATTGAGCAGCAAATTTCAGATGAGGATCGGCAGAGCTGAGGCTACAATCGTATAAGTCAAATCAATGAGTTTGCTTACACAGCACACAAATCAATTCACGTAACTGGATGAAAACTAAATCACTAGTACACTTACAAAGCATTAACTGATTATTTATGTATTGAACTACTACAGATTTACAAGGGATTGCAGTACGTTATCACCAGAAAGAGGAACTCTACAATGATTTTCTATGATTCATTCTCACATAACACCCACATTCATCATGCTGTGGTAAACACAACCATCACATAGCTTCATGTCCAACACATATTTATAATAACGTCTTTCTTTGAAGTGTCACTCCCTTATAATGCCTTAGACACTGAGATTCACCAAGCTACGCTGTGATTCATTTCCAATCAACCCTATACTTTCAAGATGAAAAAAAAATCACTTTAAGATAAGTAGCCTAGGCTGTAGACTGAAGATTACATTTCAAATAAACACGGAAGCAATGGCCAGGATGAACAGTGTTTCAGTCATTCCTGCCTTGCATGTCTCTCTGATTTCACCCTCTCCAGCTCAGCTTCCTCAGAACTCTCAAGGTGTTGTAATAAATATCTGAAGCCCTTCCATTATTTGTGCAATTTGCTCCCTCTTCACCATCTTCTGCTCTTCTCCGTCTGCTCCGTATACCTCTTTTCCCTAACGCTATTATTTTTCCATGACTTCACCCTCATTCTGCCTCCTCCATTTCAGCTATTGTTCATCTCCCCGTTGTTCACAGTTATAAAAAGTAGAAGAGAGACATCTCTACACCTCACTATGCTTTTCTCCCACTGTTCCCTTCAGTTGTTTATCTTACCAATTCTATCCTCAGTCTTTCCTACTATTAAGCTTCCATGTCTATTTGTGTTGCAAGATTTTCCTCTTGTTAAAACCATGTTGTCTATAATCCTTTCTATTGTTCATAGTTCTTCCATTACTTTGCCCACCACCAATATTAGATTAACAGGCCTGTGATTTTCTGCTTCCTCCTTGTTCTTACCCTTGAAAAGCGGTACTACATCCACTTTGTCCTTTAGGCACTACCAAATGTTGAGATGTATGGTTTAACTTTTGGTGCAAACCTTAACCTACAGCATCATGAGCACTAGCGATTATAAGCTACTTGTAATGTGGAATTTGACTTCAAACAGACTCGCTGAATGAAAGAAATTCTACAGTACTTTACTTGATTGTATCAGATGTTTGTACCTTTTTTTTTAATGTTAATTTGGAAGCCCCAAGACAGAATTTTTGTCTATCCTTGTAGTGGCTAATCAAATCACGCTGTGATGGTGCAGATTCTTATCACATCAATGCCAGGTACATAAATGGAAAGGCCTCCTGGCAATTTTGTAAAAACTGGGTGTTACCATACTAAGTGTACATCTCTCACACCTTCCACTTCAGTCCTGCCGCCTCACATGGCATGTCTGAGCAACCCTGGGAATTCTCACCAGTCCTGCTCCTTTAAGAACATCCTTCAATGCTACTCCACATGGCTGGCAGAGAATACTATAGTAGCAGCAGCCACCTTTCCTCTCTCTCTCTGTAAGATTGCAAATGTAAACGCTGCGGAACCTGATCCCAGATAGCCCCAACTCAGATACAAGTACTCAGGTGCTTGTTTAATTCTAAAGTAGAGAGTTGCAAAGGGATAGAAATCTGACCCGTCCCCACTGGAATCTCCTCCATTCCTGCCCGTACCCATAACCTTCAGAAGTTTTGTTTTTACTGAGTGTTAATGAAAATGCAAAATCACAAACATGTGCTGAAACAGACATAAAACCAATACTTCCCCCTCCCCCCCCCCAATTCCCCAACCTCAAACCAAGGGGCTGACGTGACCAGCAATCATCCCATGATCAACACACACACACACAGCAAGCCAGCCACCGGTACTAGCCACCTCTAGCCACCTTCCAAACGAGCTGAAACATCTAGAACTTCCATCCATTTCCATATTACTGTCCACACTCTTCTTGTAATGCAGTTGATATGGGGCAAATTAACTACAGAAACTCCCAGTACTTCAATTAGATATTTTCTCATATTTAGCATAGTAATCAGTATTACTAATCACCAATTTCCTCTGCATTGTATTGCAAGCAACTCAAAACAAAAGACAGAGACAACTCAAGCCAGAATGGTATGGTAGTGGTACCTATTAAATTCTGGTAGTCAGCTCCTTCTCCTTCCCTGAACCCCCCCACCCCCACAAGTCCAATGCTTCTCCATCGTCTTTCAACACAGCTCCCTCTCCTACCCTCACCACCAAGCCCAACACTGCTTTCTCTCTTCCCTCCCCGGTCCATCAAACATAGGCTTAAAAAACCTCCAGTTTTTAATGTTGGAGGTTTTTTAAGCCTATGATTGATGAAACCCAGGTATAATATGCAGAATCTTCTTAGATACCTGTACATGTCTGAGGCTTTTTCTTCCGAAGAATAAAAAATGAAAAATAAAGAACAGATATCGCTTAAAGAGATAATTCACCAGTCAGCAGTTTTAAAATGGAGAGAAATATAGGCTCACATGGGTCTATGAGAATACTGAACACTGATTAACAGTGACGTTTTGGTTTGTTTGATTAAATGTCCTTCACTCCTTGCCTGAGGAATCTGATTCCCTGAAACAGTGACTGAAAACAAGGACTAACTTGTTTGGTCACCCTTGCTTGCTCATTCTAGTGACAAGGAATGTAATATTTTTTCTTAAAGAGAGCAATTTCCAGGAGGCATTCACAAGAATAAAACAGGGGTTTATGTGCGGAAATATGTTCCATATCTGCTTCCAAAATTAGGAAGCTTGTGTAAAATTATGCATATAAGGGCACTTGGAGAAGAGGGATGCCAAGGTACTTCTGTTTTCTATTTCAGTGTAAGCTTAAGAGGGAAACTTGTACCCTCTGAAACGCTGGTAAAAAGTACCTGCAGATTATATCACTTTTACCTTCCAGTCTGTCTGTTTCTATGATCGAGCTAACGAGGCAGGTTACTAATCATGAATGTTTAGTTTATCCAATCAAGTAAAAGGATAACAGAAACAAATGAAGACTTTAGCTTGGTGGCTGGAATGTTCTTATGCATTAACAAAACTGCAGCTCGACAAGACCAGACCTACAATAGCTGTTTCCTAACCTGCTGGCTCCCCCTGGTGATACCACTCGAGCATGTGCAGTAACAAGGAGTCGCCTTAGGACGTCAATCCGTACAGCCTTCCACTTCTCTGGGGACAAGATGTGAAGTGCCAAAACTGTATAGTAGTAGCTACCATCCACCTCACAGGCGCTCTCCACCCACTTCTCCTTGGGCTGCTCCATAAAACTCTGCAGATTCTTCTCTTCTCTGGAAGTTGCTCGAGTTCTGCAGAAGTCAGATAAGAAATATATTTCTTCTCTTAACATAAATGTACAAAAACTCTCTAGCAACATAGTAAATGATGGCAGTAACGGTCCATCCAGTCTGCCCAATGGTCACAGTCATTATCGATTCATGATTAAATTAACAATGAATGTGATATTATATACTTTATCACAAGTCTTCCTTTGGTGTTTCTGGGACATAGAATGTAGAAGTCCACCCGACTCTAGTCATTCAGCTCTTCTTCCACAATACTGCACCGTGTATAAATAAGCTGTCATTGTGGAATTCATCTGATCTAGTGTCCCTGAGGGCAGCAGCTTCTTTTGGCTGCCAAACTAAGGTCTATTGCCAGTATGCAGGCCCTTGGAACAAGCATGACCACCTTTTTTGAACTGTAAGTTTAGAAAGAATAAACAAAAATGTGGAATATTAGGTTAGATACATGACCAATATCAGCAAATAAAAACAACCCTGATTATGTGAAAATGTGCCCCTTGTACGTCTACGCCTTAGAGAAGGGGAGTCACAGAGAGAAAAATAAGAATAAAACTCAGGCACAAGAAGAAAATCTTTTCTGCAGGAAAGAAAGCTCTAAAACACAAAGACACAGTAAGAGGCTTCAGGTGGGGCAGACTGAGGAGCAACATTAGAAGATACTTTTTCAGGCAAAGGGTTGGGGATGCATGGAATAGACACCAACATAATTCCTAACAGCATGGGACCATTACAACCCTGCATGGGAATTATAACCCATACAGCAATGTATCGGCCTTCTAAGATGGCTGCAGTAATTTTCTATTTTCATTTATTTCACACCTTTTCACTGGCAAGGTCAAAGTGATTTAAGGATGAAGTGACCTCCCCAACAGTACAAGGAGTGTCAGCAGGAGAAGTGGGATTGGAAAACTGGCTGATTTTGGAATAATCTCAGTGGCTGTAGATTACAGAACTTGGTAATAAGACACAGAAGGCTCCTGGATGTTGGATTAAACACTAGTCTTGCCAGAATCAAGTTGCAGATAAAGGTCTCCAAAATGGAGGCCAGCACATATAATAGATTTTGGGTATACTTCGGACAGATTTTGGGTATACTTCGGACAGATACGGAGGACGCTAGTGTGTAAAAGTTGGAGAATTCCAGTAAGAGCCAAGATGGAGGGGTGGGGGTGAGGGTAGGAGTTTGAATTTATATGTGGAAGAATCTCAACTGGGTAGACTGGATGGGCCAACCTAGTATTTTATCTACTGTCGCCTACTATGTTACCATGTTCCAAGGACCTGCACACTAGTAACGTGTGTAGACGTACATATACATAGAAAATGAAAGCAGATAAAGACCATATGGTCTATTCTGTCTGCCCATCCCATTACAAGGGAAATACACAGCCTGGACTGAAGACTGAGCACATAAGAGTTTTAGGCAGCAGGCCCTCTGCAAGACCTTTTAAATGATATGAAATTTTTGTGAAAGCACACCATCACTGATGTTCCATCTGTGTCAGACTGAAAGTCTCCTGGGTTCGAGCACTTTCCCATACGCAGACTTTCGAGTTTCAGAGAAGTTCCACTGAACACCACAGGGTTTACTGTGAGTTCCTCGATTGTCACCTTTTCCCAATGCCCTTCACCAAAACTTATTTCAATATCCCATAATGTCACATCCATTCCCTGTTCCACCAATTTGCACTAACTTATTTTCTGTAAATAGCTCTTCTGGCTAAGGGAGACTGACTAGGTGGGGATATATACTTACGTGTTCAGGACGTATAGCACCGTGTGAATGATGTATGGAATGAGGTGTATATTGCTCTCTCTGCCGCCTCCACCAGTATCGGCACTAAAGGACTGTTCCATAGCAAAGCGCAGGAACAACAGCTTCATGTCATGTATATTAAGTTGGTAGGTTGGTTCCCGCTGGCCTGTGCATTCTTGTAGATAGGTGTTATGTCTGAAAAGGAAAACAAAATATATACAAATAAACTGACAGAAAAATAAAAAACTGCAACAGATTTAAAAACGAATACTGAATCACCATCCCAAAGCTTTAGCATAGCATTTAGTTTCTCTCTTTCCTGGTATCAAGCCACTCAAACTGGTTTACAACAGGAATCTAATTATAATACATAAGAAAGTTCTTTTTAAATCTTCTTTCGAAACACGAGATATGATTGTGAAGGAGAAAACATTCCGGCAATGTCCTTCCAGGGTCTGGCTGCTTGAACAGAGCCTAGTCTCTTCTTACCCTTAGATGAGGGGAAAGTGAAAAAATTAGAAGCTTCCTGTCTCCTAGTTCTTGCAGAGGTTGCAAAGCAGAAATGAGCTAGTGGATAGCTAGGGATCAGTCCTTGTAATGTTTTAAAAAGGAAGAACGCCAATTTGAAAGACACACTTGCCTCAATGGGTACCAATGTAGTTTGATATAAAAAGGGGAGACACTGTCAGATTTTGATAGTCCAAAGATTAGTCTGATTGCTGTATTTTGAATGAAGTCTCTTAACTAAGGTCTTTGTGCAGCCCAAGTATATTAAGTTACAGTAATCAAGAGATGATAGTAACAGCACATTCACCAACTGTTCATAATGACTGATTTCAAAGTACTTCTGAATGGTACGGAGCGTTCTCATTAGGAAGAAACTTTTTTTGGCTAAGGTGTTAACTTGTGCCTCCAGGGAAAGAGCGTTGTCAATTTGAATGCCTAGGAGTTCGATGGTTGGAGAAAGAGTAAAGTCAACTTTTGCTTGATGGTAATCATCTTAGGGATTTGTTCTGGTTTTGAGTTGAAACATAAAAATGTGTTTTTTTCTGTATTGAGCTTAACTTATGGGCATACATCCATGTTTCTAGTAAGTTAATACATTGTTGAACCCTGGATATGTCAATTTTGAAGATTGACTGGATGGGGATTAACACTGAGATGTCATCAGCGTATATGTAATGGAGAAAGTCATTTCTGTCTAACTGTGAACTTAGGGATCAGAGAAAAACATTAAACAGTACCGGAGAAAGAGGGGAGCCCTGTGGGACCCTGCACCTATTACTTCAGTTCAGGGATAGGTCTGTGTGTAGTCTGATCCTGTATGACCCACTTTCCAAGAAGCCTCTGAACCACTTTAAAACATTTCCTGTTATTCCCATTTCCTACTATGGAACCTTGAGGAAATAGGAATCACAGGAGATGTTTTCAACTGGTTCAGAGGCTTCTTGGAAAGTAGGCCCACTAGGTCGAACGCTGAGGATAAATCAAATTGGAGTAGCAATGCGCTTTTTCCTTCACTTAACAGTAGTCAGACATGTCCAACATAGAGCACAAAACTGTTTCTGTGCTGAAAAGCACACGGAATCCAGATTGAGATGCTGGAAGGATATTGTGCAAGTCCAAGTAGTGATTGAGTTGTAAAGTCACCATTCCCTCCATTAATTTAGTAAAGAATGGAATGGAAGCCACCGGTCTATAGTAAGAAACCATTTGTCTAGGTCAGTTAGGATCTTTAGGTGTTGATATTTTAAAGACCAGATAGCCAAAGAAAACAGCTTTTCACAGTTTCCCCCTCTTCCTAACCATCCTCCCCAATTAAATAAATATTTCTTTTTAACAGAAGGTTGAATCCTTGGACATGGCTGTAACATTGTTTGCCTAATGTACTATAGCTTCTCAATGTCTGCTCAAAAGGTCAAACCAGATCACTCCCGTGCTCAGCTTGCAACCTTCTAGATGGAAAAGATCCCATATTTACCTTGCTAAGCACGTTGCAAAAGCTGACTCTGGAACATGAGGACCCCATACAGGCAGCAGCCCATTACACTTGGTGTTCGCATTTTGTAGAGCGGCAGACTCCCATTCTTCACGGCCACGAGCCAATCTGTACAGAAAAGATCCATCTATAAGCGTTCCTGGCTTCACAGAACTGGACAACAAGGATTGACCATTTGCACTTCAAAACTGGTTTGATTCACCATTGTATCAGAGACAGTATGAACCAGGTGCTCTGCTCGCTTCCTCTCCCCCCTCCGAGCGCAAGCACTGAAAACATGCACACGATAACTTCTAAATACCAAATGCTGTGCATCACCTTCAAACCCCACCATCTGCTACAACCACAACACATATTTCTGATTGCAGACACAGTGACAAGTTGAAAGAAAGCACACATTTGGAAATGAAAAATTCTGTATACTATTTAACAAAAGGGTTCAAGGTTCTAACTACTGTTTATTGTACGTTTTGTCTTTTTACTTAGCTTTATCAGTTATTGCTCATTGAGTTTTGTTGATATTTATCTATAGCAGTGTTTCTCGCATTTATTTGTGGTATATGTCTGTTTTACCTTGCAACTCGCCTGAAGCATCTGGTTATATAAGCAAGAAAATGTAAATACAATAATTTTCTGTGCTTGCAGTGGGAAACAGCGTTACAGTTGTTTGCAAGATTCTGCGTGACAGATGTAACGTTACACACAGTTTAACCATTAGCGTTCCCAGGCAGCAAGGGGTAAATTTCACACAAAACAAACCTTATCACGTTTACTCAGTTTTTTTTTTAAAGCAAAATGGAAGTATTTTCTGTTTAATGCTTAGAAAATATAGTAACATATTTTCCAGATATCTATAGAGTCTAAAGAAACTGAACCATTAACAGCCAAAGCAGTTCATAGCACAGACCCACTACAATGATTAAAGTCTGACTGCAGGACGTTAGCATAGTTCTATTTTCCAGCAGTTCTTCATCTGCTTTAGCACTCATGTCTTGAGTCAGAAGTAAAGATACAGATGAGATGACTAACCTACACATTATAGATACATTTCAAGCATTTGGTTGTCTTGACAGCACTGCTCTCTTTCCCTCGGTTCTAAGTCTGGAGTAAAATCTTCATGATGTAGACTGGATCCAGTCTGCTAAATGCCTTAAACCAATACAAGATCTGCAGCAAGAGAGCAGGACCGGCAGAGTTACTAGTACCTTACTGCTGCCAGGTGGCAGTCGTAATGGACGATATTGAAGTGCGACACTGTGCTGTAGCCTTGCTGCTTTCGAGGTTTGTTCTCAAATTCCTCCAGTGCAATGCGTTTGGTAAAGGTGTAAATACCCAAGACCTTTGTGGGCTGAAAGACATAGTTGGAGCTGGTACAGGTTACATAGAAATAAAGATAAAGACTTCAAGGCTTAGTTTATTCTTTTTCCACAGCTGCTGCAGTATCAGATTCTAAGGAACTCTCTAAATTTAACAACTTTCATCACTGAAGCACCTCTATGCCTGGATTGTACCTTTCTAAATTTCATTACGCTTTTTGCCCTACTACGTCCGTTGAAAGCCTGATCCAAGCACCTACCATCCTGTCTATTAATATTTTTTTTTAACATGCTGATACTGAACTAATTAGCATGTTCACGTTTATTAAGCTTGATATCCTAACTAAGTAAAACCAATATGGCTAACAATTTAAATCAGAAAATTAATTATAAACATACTGTACCTAAAACTTAATATGATTTATCAACATATGGTTATGGAGATCACCTTACCTGGAACTTGTACCCCTCCCTACAGATACAGCAGGTAAGTCCTGGCTCCTCAATCAGCTCCTCCATCTGTTTCAGAAGTGCTGTCTTTGTCACCACTTGGCCCTTCTCATTTGTCTGATACAAACCAAAAACATAATTAACAATGCAAATCTTAACCTGTACTATGCACAAAAAGTCACTAAAAGTTTGTTTAAACATACAAAAGCAAACAAAACCTCATTGCCTTAAGATGTCATAGAGAATAAGAGACTCTTGGTAGGTCAACTTGATGAGAACAAGTTGGAATAACCATACAGGTCACCTTTAACGTCAACGATTCTAGATAAAGCTATATGGGTAAGTTATCAAATAATAACACAAATACCAACTCTACCTGAATGTAACTACTGAAAAGGTGTGAGCTAAGTCCAAATTCTTAACAGTACACTAGTAGAGAATAAGGTAAGGAAACTATTCGTAAGAGCGCATATTTAAAAATTAATACTAAATTTTAAAAACTGAGGACCTGGGGAATTTGGGGGAAACTTGTATGCAACTGGACTACTTCAAATGGTTTTCTTTACTAGTCTTACAGGGAAGCGAAAGGATCAAGTGAAAGTTGATCTCTCCAGTTGCTGCAGACCAAGTTTGGGGTTGGAGGCCTTGAAGCAGCATCTGTCACCTCCTTTCCTACTGGGTTTCCTAGCCCATTATAAACCACAAAGCTGTGTGTTTCTGTTGATCACCCCACCCCTCACTTATCCACACCCATCTTGTTAGAATATCAATGGTATGCTTTGATGTGCCCATGCATACCTCCTACCCACCCCCATCCTCCCACCCTGTCAGACTGTCATAGTAATGCTTGAAGGTTTTCACTTATATACACTGTCAGCTAGCACATTTGCTTATTTCCGATCTGAGGAAGAAGGGCAACCTTCGAAAGCTAATCAAGAAATGTATTAACTTATGTCCAATAAAAAAGGTATCTTATTTTCTTTTCCATGTTTTATTTTGTTTGATTTCTATTGATAACAAAGGTGAAAGAAAGCCAGGAGCCTTTAAGGGGAGAGCAAAGATTACAAATTATTCCTATCAACTTCAAAGCAGACACAAACAAAAAGTACAATTTGAAATGTCTGTATACAAATGCCAGAAGCCTAAAAATATATAGCACTAAATGAACAGGTAGGCATGTGAGACTTGGTGGAAAGAGGACAACCAATGGGACACTGTTTCCAGGATACAAACTGTATTGCAATGATAGGGTGGATCAGATTGGAGAGGGGGTGGCACTGTATGGCCAAGCTGCAGTGTGGAATGGAATCAGTTTCCTGTGACTATTCAGGGGGGGCACTTTCATTGCTTTTTAGGAAGGCTATAGAAGTCTATTTTTCTTGATGTTTTTAAATTGGTAATGTTATATAAGGATTTATTGTTCAGTTTCTTTTACTTATGTGAGCCATCTTGCTTGACTATTTTGTCAAGAAGAGGATATATAACTTTTAAATAAATAAATATATGTTAAAAAGGGAATCGAGTCAAACAAAATAAACATTCTGCATGAAACAGCAGCATGGAATCCTCATGGATAGAAATTCCATATGTAAAGGAAAGAGTATACTGGTGGGGCTATACTACCGTCCACCGGACCAGAACAGATAATGAAATGATAACAGAAATTAAGGAGGGTAGCAAATTGGCAACAATATATTAATAGAAATTTCAATTACTCCAATACTGACAGGATAAATGTCACATCAGGAAAAACCACAGAGGTAAAATTCCTAAATGAAATAAATGACTGCTCTTTGGAGTTGACAAGATGGGAAGCTATTTCAGATCTAGCCCTGGGTGAAATACAGACTTGGTGCAAAAGGTAACAGTGAGGGTCTGCTGGGAAACAGTGACCATAATATGATCAAATTTGAGTTAATAACTGGAGTGAAGACACTAAGGAAATCTACTGTAGCAGCATTTAACTTCTGAAGTATGATAAAATGAGGAAAATGGCTTAAAAAAAAGCTAAAAGGAGCAGCTGCAAAGGTTAGGCATTTAAATCAGGCATGGATGTTGTTAGAAATTGAACCTTTATGTTTGCCACCCTAGAAAGAATGGGTATTGGGTCTATTTATAATGGACTGGGAACCCAGCAGGGCTGCTCCATATCACCACTTCTTTTCGCACTGACCCTTGAGCCTTTTGCTAAGAAGATTAAGAGACATGAAGAGATTAAGGGAATTGATGTAGGGCGCATCTCCCCAAAAATAATGCTGTGTGCCAATGACATTATTATTACTTTGCGAGAGCCATCCCAAACCTTGCCCAAGCTCATTCAGGAAATACAGGCCTATAGTTCAGTATCTGTTTCTGAAAGTGGAGTGGAGGAGTGGCCTAGTGGTTAGAGCATCAGTCTTGGCTGGTTCAAATCCCACTGCTGCTCTTTGTGATCTTGGGCAAGTTACTTAACCCTCCATTGCTTTAGGTACAAAATTAGATTGTGAGCCCTCCAGGGACAGAGAGATATCCAGTGTACCTGAATGTACGGAGTTCTCCTGGGGGGAGACCAGACTCCTTGTGGGAAGAAGTCTGTGAGTTGGTGGGGCCGGATGCCACACCAGCTGAGACTTGGCAGATCCAGCTGCGGTGTGAAGAGTGTGAATTCCAGCTGGAACTGGCTCGTATGCAAAGCTCCAGCCCATCCCCTGTGCCCAAGCTGGAGGTAGGATATGCCCAGATCAGGTCCAACTTGCACTATCTTTCCTACTGTCATCCCTTTTATCTGTCATATTCTCAATCTTTCACTTTCCACTGCAACCGTTCCTAATGCCTTCAAACATCAAAATTTGTAGTTAATCAGAAATTGGTAGGACTTCAGGAGAAATGTTTAGATGATGATGTTGAACAATGGAATACTGTAACTGATTCTTTGAGGCTGCTTTTAACTCAATTCATTTGTT
Source organism: Microcaecilia unicolor (assembly GCF_901765095.1). NCBI lineage: Eukaryota > Metazoa > Chordata > Amphibia > Gymnophiona > Siphonopidae > Microcaecilia > Microcaecilia unicolor. The sequence goes on along the minus strand of NC_044043.1, from coordinate 101,483,599 downwards.
CAGTACCCATGTCTGTTGTATCATTCCAACCTTAAGTAATTCCCTTGTCCCTTTATTTGTCCTGTTTGACTGTCTTGATTAGCTTGTAAGCTCTGTCGAGTAGGGACTGTCTCTTACATGTTTAGTGTACAGCGTTGCGTACGTCTATAAGTAGTAGTAGTAGTAGAAGTGGTTCCTATAAAGCGAATTACACTACAGCATTCCCATTCTGCAACTTGGTATAATGAAGAATTGAGAGAGTTGAAAAAAGATGTTTGCAGATCTGAACAGGATTGGAGGAAATTTCCATCAGATGCTACTTTAGAAACTTATCATTTGAAATTAGGTCTATGTAACGCTGCTAATTTGGCGAGTAAGAAAGAATATTTAATAAGGCTATCGAATCCTCTCCTTCCCAATCAAGACAGCTTTTTGCTACTGTAAGCTAATAAAAGGAATGTAGAGGTTTCTGTTTCTAGTCAACAATTTGCTGAGAAAATTGGATGGAGTTTACCCTTGTGAATGAAGAGCAAGTAAAATCCAATATTGAACCTTGTCAAGATTCTGTTGTTAAGGCTTTAGGAGAAAAGACAAGTAAGTCTGGTAGTTGTATGGTTAAATCATCACTCATTGAGGGTAGATTACTGGACTCATTGAAACTGGCATCAGTTAAGTCATTACTTACGAATGAGAAACTTGATGCTTCCAGAGCAGAGAATTTTAGACCTCTCTCGTCTCTCCCATTTCTAGCAAAGGTGATTGAAAAGGTTGTTTTATTCCAACTGATAGATGAATACCAAATATTGGATCAGTATTAATTTGGTTTCTGAGATGAACATGATACAGAATCATTATTGCTGTCCACGACCGAGGTTATTAGGGCAGGATTTGATAAAGGGGCCTCTTTTGTTTTAGTTTCATTAGATATCTCTGCTGCATTTGATTTTATTAGTCATGCAATCTTGTTGCAATGGCTGTGAGGCACTGGGATTGCTGGGGTGGTTGGGAAATGGTTTGCATCCTTCCTAGAAAAGTGGAGGTATTGTGTAGTACAGAAAAGAGACTGATCATTGTCCATGATCTGATGGTATGGATTATGAAAGTAAGTTTTTCTCCACTCTTTTAAATAAGAAAATAAATAAATAAAAATACTATAGAAAGATAACATGGGTAATACTTACTGTCATTCCTAGCGTGCCTAGCGCTTTCTGCCTCATTGCCATGGCCATACGCTTCTTCTCAGCTCGCGTCTCTCTTCGTGCTGCATCGATCTTCCTGTTGACCTCTAAGTGTTCTCTAAGCGCCTCAAGCAGATTCTCTGCCAGCGTCCCAATCCCTTCATCGCTCGAAACTTGTTCTAATTTGTGCAAATTTGTAATTGAATCTGTACCGATAAGTACCTGTGACAAGAATATAGACAGTGTCTCCTACTGATAAATATTCAAATAATGTAACAAGCAGAACATGCATGTAATTCCATTTGTAAGGAGTATTTGGGCTAAGAACAATCTACCCCAAATTTCCAAGGAAAAAGAAAATCAAGAGAAAAACTTATCCAAAGGTCTTATTCTTCTATTTGTCTGGTGTGTTGTAAGTTTATATTCATAATTTTGAAAGATAGCCTAGTAAGACACTATAAAAATGCACACGTACATCCCCTGCCCATTTCACCTATCTCAACCTATATCCTAACAACCACATCATACCTCTACAATTGCTACAGCTGTGTTCTTTCTCTGATACTATGTAATTCCATACTATGTAAGCCGCACTGAGCCTGCTACCGAGCGGGAAAGAGCGGGGTATAAATGCAACAAATAAGTAAGAGCTGATAATATGTAACACTGAGAATAGAACACAGATCTGCCAAAATCCATGCTACTTACCCCCCCCCCCCCCCCCCACACACACACACATACTCACTCGCTTTCTCTCTCTCTCTCTCTATATATATATATATATATCTGTATCTACCTATCTATATACACCTACAGCCATTGGTTGCTGGCAATTCAGCTGGTGGCCCATGATAGCCACCGAATAATTCATAAAGCAAGCAAATGATTCACCTGCGTGGGTGGGTGCTGTGTGGCCAGACCTCGAAGCAATCTCAGGATATAAGGGAGAGCAGGACGAGATAAAAACTTCTTCCAAACATCAGCATCCAAACTGAAAAAAAGAGAAAAACAAAGTCTAGGTAATTAAATATACAGGGGAAGAATTCAAACACACAAAAGCCATCTTCCTGCTGCTCTCACAATGTGCTTCCTGGTCTGTTCCCAAGATACAGAGAATACTACAGTGTACAGTGAAATAACAGCTGATGCACGAGTTATCCTATGCCTTTTTAAATTCTAGAACCGTCCTCGACTCCACCACTTCCACCGGGAGGCCATTCCACGCCTCCACCACCCTTTCTGTGAAATACTACTTCCTTAGGTTACTCCTCCTAAGCCTATTCCCTCTTAACTTCGTCATATGCCCCCTCATTCTAGAGCTGTCCTTCAGTTGAAAAAGGCTCTCTTCCTGTACATAAATGCCCTTGAGATATTTAAACGTTTCTATCATGTCATCTGCATATAATAAAGGAAAAAATGTTTAAAGACTAAGTAAACTCCCAGATGGCTCATGTAAACGTTAAAAAGTTGAGGCAACAATGGAGACCTTTGAGGGACGCTGCAGTTCGACTTCCAACCCTTTGATGCTACACCATTCTTCAAAACACTATAGTGTCTATTTCCCAAGAAGGACGAAAACAATTTATCACTTTGACCCTATGATAGCCATATGGAGAGCTTTAAACGATTGGCTGCCATGAGAAGCAATGTTATTCAAATGCATACGCCATCATGAAGCTACGGTAGTTTACAAGACTCATCGTTTCTGACGTGTTCTCACCCACACCCAATATAGACACTATTTGCACTAGTATTTCTAGTGTTTTCTGTTGTTCCTCAGCCTCTGGTGACTTTATAATTTTGTCCAAGAGTTCTATTGGAGAGGGGGTGTATTATTCTGCAGTGCTGGTTTTACCCCAGCAGGTGATCCCGAATTCTTCTAGTACAAGGTAAGATGTGTCAGGCTGTAGATGGTTTGGTAGCTGGATTCAGGACAACATGGTGGGGTAAGGGATTTGTGAAATTTTACTAAGAAGGAACTCCTCCTTTCTGGTACAGCAGGAATGGAACAGGAATAACCTTGAGTTCTCAGTTAGATAGAAAGACTCTGTTTAAGAGAAGGCCAGCTTACTTTTTAGCACTGGGGATATGTTTCTTCATGTAGTCCAGGGCATTCTGAGTGATTCCTTTCTGCAGGATGAGGTCTTTCAATTGGTGACCATTACTGTTGTTTTTTATGCCAGCTGCTATTTTGCAGAAACAGTCAAGGAAGACTTTATCATCTGCATTGTGCTCATCATCGTATCTGGGAGGAGGTGGAAAAGGAGAGACAGACATTTAACCTTAATATGGCCACATTAAACATCATCATTAATACACAGGGAGAGTGTTCAGCACTTGAACATCCAATAACTACAAATGTCTAACCCATTAGGAAAGTAGAGATGATTGTGAACCGGAAATGCAGAGCACGATTCAGATGTAATAATGCTCAACAGGATCAAATAATTAAAGTTACTGTATTAGTCCACTTTAATGGAAATAAAACAAAGAAAGGAAAATAAGGTGATATTTCAGTCAATAAAAAAAGATTGTATACGGAATCTTCCATCTTGAATAAAGTAGTGAGGTTGCATGTTAGTCCAATAAAAAAAGGTATTATCTTATTTTCCTTTATTTAGTTCAGTTTTATTTCTATTTGTTACCCCAACTGGACAGTATAAATTCTGATAAATATAAATAGATCTCTGCTCCATCTCTTTTCAAATCATAATCCCTGAAAAACACAAATCAGCCCATTTGTAAACAGAGTGTGAATGCCAGTGCAAGACAGAACTGAAAAGCCTTCTCTGGATGAAAGGTAAAGGGGAAACATTTATGTTTTCTTCAAATACAGCTGAAGGAAATGAATTCTATTTTTGAAGGAAGGTGGTATACACCTGAATCTTACTTATGTTAAGGGTTTTGGCATTCAGTCCCAAAAATCTGTTCTAAAAACAGAACAAAAAAAGGTGACAGACATCAAAAAATTTTTGTGGACTGAAGTGGAACCCATTTATCAGGTCTGCAGAAAAAAAGATGAGGGGGGAGTGATCATGTGATGAAAGCAAGGTGAGAACTCACAAAGGTCAAGCCAAGCTTTCTAGCTTTTTCTATAGCTTGCTGAGAAATTCTCCATTTTGCCAGAGTCAGATGTTCGCAGCCACTTGTCATCATGGAGAAAATGTCATGATATAGTTTCAGAGCAAACGAACTGTGTAAACATACATTATGGGGAAGGAACAGAGGTGAAGATTTACTTCGAATCTACTGGGGCTTTTTTTTCATATCAAGTATGTAGAAGTCAGCACATACTTATCAAAACTGCAGTATGGTTTGAACCGATCCACTAAGATCTGCATTTTCTCCATTTCCCCAAAGGACAGGTATGGGATGATTCGCAGCAAACCCTGGAGGACACTGAGATTGGAGCGTACAAAAGTACTATTTATCTGGTCCAGGAGCATCACCAACTGGTCCTTGTCACCTGTCAGGAGCAGGTTCCCCTAAAATTGAAAGAGAATCATGAATCATCTTAAATATGGAAGCTTTTGTTTTTCTTCTTCTTTAAGGATAACATTAAGGGGCCCTTTTACTAAGCTGCGGTGAAAAGGGTCCTGCACTAGATGTGGGAGCCGTTTTTGCCGTGTGCTCGGCCCTTTATACCGTAGCGGGCAAAAATGCCGTGCACTGCGGGTGGAACTACTGCCGGTGGCCGCATTGGGCTGGCAGTAGTTCTGGAATGGCGAGCGATAAGCCTGCGCTGGGTTTAGTCAACATATCAAGATAGTAAACAATTTCTAGGCTTGCAAATAAGACAACAAAAGTAAAACAGCAGGAGAAGATGAAAGCAATTAAGTACCATTTCCCTGTCTACCTGTTCTTCTGACCTAGCTAAGAACATGCTCCAACTGTCTCAGATGTGAATGGAGGAGAATGACCTTGTGGCCAGGATTTGTATTTCTGTTTTAGCTCATAAATCTCCACTAACAAGCCACTCCTCCCTCCACCAGCAACATGGTCGTCTTGGTGACCGCCACACCTGAGGCATCTTAAATATCTCTCCAACTGTGCTTGAGGAAGCGGATACAGTCATGCCATCACCTTTGCAACCCTGAAGCCAGCTTCTGGCATGGCCCACTGAGCAGAAATATGCTCCCCAATCACCTCATGCACAGGAAAACCCAGTGAGGGCTTTCTTGTGCTGGCCATCTTGGGGTTAGCCACGGCCTCCTGCACAGCAATGTTCAGCCCCTTCAAAGCCTTGACGATTAAGAAGGGCACCTCCTCCTTATAAAAAATCCATACAGCCACAGATTCATCAGGCTTCTGACCCAACACCTCACCCTCCTCCAAGGAGGGCAGCTGCTCAGACACCCCTGACATCGCCGGCTCAGTGGGGCTCACTCCCAAATACCTCCTTTTCTCCAGAGGGTCCAAATCCAAGGCAAGAAGTTCCTGGGGCAATGGCGGGTTAAGTGACCTGCCCAAGATGACAAGGAGCAGCAGTGGGATTTGAACTGGGCACCTCTGGATGGCAAGGCTGGTACTCTAACCACTAGGCTACTACTCCTCCACTCAGTTCCTCGCGATTCCGGGTACCTGCATGTAATATGTTCAATGATGTTTAAAATCTTAAATGGGTTGATGACCTGTCATGTAGTTTAGGATCTGTAACCTCCAGGTAGGATTGTTGTGCTAACAATCAGTTCTCTGTGGTAGGCTCTGTAGTGTGGAACTTACTACTTGTCTAACTCTGAAGCTACAACTCTAAGGGGAGGGATTATGCAACTAATTAATCATGCTTTCTACAGAGAACGAGTACTACAGGTAAGTAACTTTCTCTATCAGTCATCCAGAGTGAATTAGACACACAAATGGATGATGCCCGTGCTCATGGTTGTTCCAGCTTGCAGAAGACTCTGTTGGTGTTGAAGATCAGGCCTAGTCAGATGATAATACGAGTGTTGAACACAGACTAATTGCTCAGTACTTCTTGACTGAATGCTCTGACTGGTGTATGAAGTAATGTGAAGGTATAACTGAGGCTCAAGTAGCTGCTTTGTAGATGTTTTTCACTGAAGCAGACCAAAAGAGCCGCCAGTGGCTCTGATTTGATAAGGAATGACTGTACTCAAAGAGATACCAGCATGCTCATAACAGACCTGTATACGGGTTGCTAGCTAATGACATATGAAGAGTCTTCTTGCACTGATGCCTTTGAGGTTTAGGATAAAAGGGTATTTACCATTAGCTCCTTATTAATGAGAATGAGTGCATACAACTACCCTATGATGACATTGTGTATAAGGCTCATGAGAGACTAAGGCTTGAAATTCACCGATTCTTTTGGTAAACGTGACCGCTATCACTATCAGAAAATACAAGCTCCAGGTTCATTTTTGAGAGATGAGGGTTCCATCCACTCAAACTGAGGTTTAATCAGAAGCAAGAACAAAATTCAGGTCCCATGAACCAAAGGATTGTCATTAAGGCTGCTGATAGCACTCTGCCGAGTCTCACCACCAACTGGTTTTAATTTCCTAGTACATAAGCAGTTGGATCACAAATTCATGCTGCCTCTCCGCATAGTCAAAGGGACACATCTTAGTTGTTGACATAAAACACTGTCACTTGATTCTCTATCTGGATTATAACTATATGATTCCAGAGATGTGTGAATGCTCAAAGGGAGTAAAATATTGCTCCAAAGAAGAGACTTGAAAAAACAAACGCCTTTAATGCAACAATCTTTCCAGCACTAACTTGACAACCAATGCCTTCAACAGTGACTGACAAGGAAATTCTAAGAAACCACTGGGAGTAGAATGAGCAAGTTCCAGGGTGTAACCTTTGCATATGACTGAGGATCCACTGACCCAAGTTTAATTGGGCTCACCTCCAGAATTAGCCAGTCACCTACTTAGAGGTACTGCACCATGCCCCTCCCCCCCCCAAAAGCCTCATTGTGCCCCTTGGACGCTTTCTGATCCTTTGGCTCCAGCCATATGCTTGCCTCTGGGACCCTGCCCCCAACCCCTTAAAGGGCTATCCTCTGGACCAAGAGTTCTCAACCCAGTCCTTGCCGAGACACCTAGCCAGTCAGATTTTCAGGGTACCCAAAATGAAATTGCCTGAGATAGATTTGCATACAATGGAAGCAGTGCATGCAAATTTATCTCATGCATATTTAGATATCCTGAAAACCTAACCAGGTATGTCCTGAAGACTGGGTTGGGAACTCCTGCCCTGGACGGATACCTACTCTGCTGCATCCCTTTCTAAACTCTACCTCTTGGTTCTTCCCAAATAGGCCTTTTGCTGATAGGAAATTATTCAATATTTTGGGACAGTCTTCCTGGAGTTTAGGTACTTTGAGACCAGCAGACTCATCACCAACTCCTCAGATGTCTCTTATCCATGCTGTTCTCTCAAAATTGGAGCACTGTAATATTTGGAGGATGGGGTTGGGATGGGATTTGATACACCACCTTTCTGAAGTTACAATCAAAGCTGTTTACATATTATATACAAGTACTTATGTTGTACATGGGACAATGGAGGGTTAAGTGACTTGCCCACAAGGAGCTGCAGTGGGAATCAAACCTGGTTCCCCAGGCTGTTGGGCCACTGCACTAAACCATTAGGTTATTCCTCCACTAGTTTATGCAGGTCTTACTCAATATGCTATTAAACTAATACAAACTGTTGAAAACACAGCTGGACATATCCTCTCTTATGCTCATCGCTCGGACTGTGTCACTCCTCTTCTAATGTTTCCAGTTGCTTTCTGAATTCAGTGTAAAATCTTAAGTTTCAAGGTTTTGTTCTCCGCAGCCCCTTTCGTACTTGATTCCGCTTATTACATTTCACTTTCTGCCTCGTCCTCTGTGGACCATCCATGACTTTGGTCTGTCCATTCCAGCCACAACTAGACATTGCCTAGAACCCATGCGACAGAGTGCTTCTTTGTACTTCACACCTTCCGTCTGGAACCTGCTTCCTTTAGAGCTGTCTTGGTCACAAGTTCAAGATAGTATAACATTGTTCTTTACTTTTGGTGGTTGACCTATGATTTGGCACTCAGTGTTCTGTGCCTTCTTTCCCTCTCCTATTTTTTGGTTTTATACCTACCCTCTATTATGGAGTTCTTTTCTATTTCTGATTTTATTATTGTAGACTGCCTTGGTGGCTTATATGGAAAGGCACTATATTAAATCAAGAAACATAAAGGGAAGTTTGCTGATCAGCTTATAAGCCATGGGAAACAGCATCCGGCCAATGAAAAAAAACTATGCATTTGGCTGAGGTCTGTAAGAGGTCATACATAGTGTCCAGATAAGAACACAAGCAGTGCCATACTGGGACAGACCAAAGGTCCATCAAACCTAGTATCCTGTTTCCAACAGTGGCAAATCCAGGTCACAAGTACCTGGAAAGATCCCAAGAGGGTAAAGCAGATTTTATGTTGCTTATCCCTGAAATAAGCAGTGGATTTTCACAAGTCAAGGAAGCCCATGCTCATCTCTAGCTTCCCCTTCCCAAGGGTGTTTCTACGTTGCCAGGAGAGCACTTGGTTGCCGTATCTCAAAAAAGATACAGCGGAATTAGAAAAGGTTCAAAGAAGAGCAATCAAAATGATAAAGGGGATTGAACTCATATGAGGTTAGGGCTCTTCAGCTTGGAAAAGAGATGGATGAGGGGAGATATGATTGAGGTCTACAAAATCCTGAATAATGTAGAACGAGTAGAAGTAAATTGATTTTTTTTTAAAAACAAGTCTTTTTCTGCAATAGCTTTAAAACATAAAAGAAACACCATCTGCTGGCCAACTAGGAGAAATATCTTTCATGAAATAATTAATACAGTTCACAGGCTTAGAAACTCGCTGTTTCATCACAAGAGGTCATAATGCCAGATCATATCGGTAGAAGTTTGTTTTCAATAAAATCTCTTTTGGTACAAAACTGTGTAATGCTTGAACACTGACAGTCAGCATTCTCCTATGAGACACCTGTAGCGTTCTGAAGCTTAGGGTCCCCACCCTCCGCCCCTTCCCAAGAGCACAGGATGTAGCAGGGGTAGTGAGTTGCAGGGACACTACATCTAAGAGAATAAGGGTCTGCCTTTTAGATGCAACATTATGGACAAAGAATAGATCTGGGATATGAGGAAACCACAGAGAACAAACCTGTATTAATCAAGATGTGAACCCCTAAACATTTGCCATCTTCTCTCTCCAGCAGTTTTTTAAATTATTTTAATCACCTAGATGGTATTATTGATATGTGGCATATCAAATATTGAAATTTCTATACAGGTATGAAGAGCTCTATAGAAATAGCCACAACAAAGCTGCAATGCAAAGTTCCTTTACAAAGTATCACACTCTTCCAGATCTTCACTCACCTTATCCTCACTCAAAGGTTCAGCATTGGACTCATCTAGTATAATCTCCATGATACTCAGCACCTGTTCTGCTATTGCAGCTCCTCCACTGTCCTTGCTTTCCTGCTCAGCCACTAGAGCCTATTCAGAAAAGAAAGCGGCAATGACAAAACAGCAGCTAAACCCAACTGTCTTGCTCTGGGTCTACCACTTGAGAGGATGAGCAGAGAACTGCCCCTGCTTAAACCAATACAAACTCTTCCACCCATGTCCTCCGCCAACAGATTCAATAGCATAATTGGGAGCAATGCAAAAAATACTTTCTACGATTTATTTCAATTTGCTGATGGTCAGTCTTTTTTGAATAATCCCTAACATTTGCATTTTTAGCAGTCACAGCACACTGGGTTGAAAATTTCAATATATTATCCACACTGACTGAAAGATCTATTCCTTGGATGCTTGACGCAACTCAAAACCCAACATTGTGTACCTGTAGTTGATATTTTCATCTATGTGCATCGCTTTGTATTTTTCCAAATTAATTTTCATGTGCTGTGCAAATGTCTGGTCTTCTAGTAAGTCATTGCAAGCACTGTCATTATTCTCTGTTTATTTTTCTTAAAATGTACCATACCTATTTCAACGTTCAGGCCTCTCATGTTTTACCACTAAGCTTTCCAATGCTTTACTACAGTATTTTTCAAAGAGACAGATCAGGAGAGCAGCTTAAGGAGAAATTAGGTCTTACCTGATAATTTTCTTTCCATTAGTCCTTCCCACTATTCTAGAACCTGTGGTATTTTCTATTTCCAGCAGGTGGATAGATATACTTTTCAGACTCTAATTCTGAGTGATTTGTTCCTGGTCTAGTTGGTAAACTAGTTCCCAGTTGATCTTTGCAGGTGCCTTGAGTCTGCGGACTCATACCTGGAGGTATTCAGATCCCTGTCTCTGGTGCCCCAGGAATTTACTTCTTCCCTCCTTTCACTTTTCCCATTTACTGTGGAGCTCCTTTTCCAGCACAACAACCTTAAAAAATTAAAAAAAAAAAAAAAAGGAAGGAGAAGGAAATAGGTTTACTGGAGAGCATGGGACAGAGAATGTTTCTCATCTGGGTAAGATTCAAGCAGACTGTGAGCTTGTGGGGGAGTAGCCGGCAGTGGTAAGTCTGACTAAAGTTTGACTTGGAACTGCTTGGAGGGCTGCAAGTTCTACTTGGTGCAGGGGAGGGATCCTGACTCACTGCTTGGGACTGCGTTGCACAAGCTGCACAATGTTGCTTGAAGGCTTGTTTCAGCGAGTCTTTTAGGGCAATGCCCCCTTCCACTGGCAAAGTGGTCTTTAGTCACCTCCATAACCAGGGAGTCCACCCTGGGAAGCTGCAATTTATCTTTCTCCTCCAGAACTTACAGGTAGAGGCGAGCCATGGCTCTACCCACTCTCAGTCCTGCATCCAGTGAGACCCATTCTGCTGTAATCAGGTCCTGAATGTCTGGATGCACTGGCAAAGCCTTAGAAGGACCTCTAAGCCCCCTCATGATCGATGAAGATGGAACTCCTGATGCCAAGGCAGAAGGCTCCTTAATGGAAAGCACAACCAGTGCCTCAGACAAAAGTGTACTGAGCTCCTCTATGAAATGACCTCAGTACTTATGGATCATCTCCCTCCTCTAACAGCTCCTTTGACAACAGCGCCTCTGAACAGACAGATTCTACAGCCTGAATCTACCTTGAACTATAAACAATTTAGAAAGCTCTTAAAAATAATTTTATTTCAGAAATATGTTATAGGTTAAGGGTTAATTGCTCATTTGTGATTTATTGTTCTATTTATTTATATTTACTGGGCATTGCGATTCACATTGAACTAGTGGTCTGGCATATGTGGAATACAAGAATAAATGCTACGCTATGCAGTAAGGAGAGAGAAGCAGAGATGACCTCATTTGCCTACTCCTGGATCCCTTAGGAGCCGGAGGGGCAGCAGGACAAGAAACTGAAGCTTCCGGCAGCAACTCTAAAGACCAGAGCAATATAAACACCAGAGAAAACAAAGATCCCGATGTAGCTAAATGCTCTGTTAGGCCCTGAGGCTGTAGAATGGCGGCTGTGCTCTGAGCATGATCTGAGACTGCTTCTCACTGCCAGTTGGCCCTGACAAAATAGCGCCCGATCCCATCAAACTGCACACCAGACCTGCCGGAGAGCCAGAAGAACCTGGGCATATTCGGATGCTGTGCCAAATCCAAAGATGTGCTGCCGCCGACCATTTCCCTCATGTCCCACAGAATTCCCAGCTTGCACGAACTGCAATGCCCAACGCCAGCCGGAAGGTCCCACAGAAGGAACACTGCTTAACTGCTTCTGCGGAGTCACCATTCGCCCCGATTGTCATAGGTGCGGCACGTGTCCCAAGCGGTGAGTCCGGATTCCCTCCCCCCCCCCACCAAAGCACCAAGCAGAACTCGCAGCCCTCCAAGCGGTTCTGAGTCAAACTTTAGTTGGATGTACCACTGCCGGCTGCTCCCACCAAGCTCAAGACTCAGGACTGATACTCTGTCCCACGCTCTCCAGTAAACCTCCTTTTTTTTTTTTGTCTTTTTTTAAGGTTGTTGTGCTGGAAAAGGAGAGCTCCACAGGAAACAGGGGAGAGAAGAAGTAAATTTGCAGGGCACCAGAGACAGGGATCTAAAGACCTAAATAGTAACAGCAACATAGTAGATGATGGCAGATAAAGACTTGTACGGTCCCATCCAGTCTGCCCAACAAGATAAAGTCATTACATAAGATATGATGTGAGATACTTCATATGTATACCTGATTCTTTATTTGTCCTTGCCATTTTCAGGGCATAAACTGTAGAAGTCTGCCCGGCACTCTCTTTGTTTTAAAATTTCTGAAGTTGAAACCCCTGAAAAGCTCCACTCCAGCCCATCCAAGTCTATTCAGCCACGACCAGTCTGCCCAGCACTGTCCTTGTTCTCCAACTTCTGAAGCAGAATCTGAGCACAGACCATAGAAGTCTGCTCAGTACTAGGTTTGTTTCCCAATTAACGGTGTTGCTACCTAATCTCTGCTAAGCTTCTTTGCAGACTCAAGTCACCCGCAAAGCTCACCTGGGGACCAGTTGACCAACAGGACCAGAAGCAAATCACTCAGAACCAGAGGCTAAAAAGTGTGTCCATCCACCTGCTGGAGATAGTAAATAGCACAGGTTCTGGAATAATGGGAAGCTATGTAATGGAAATATGTTTATTTATGGTCTGTTGTAGGTACAGATTAAAAACTGTCATCTTACAGAATTATAGCAGCTAGGTCTAAAATGAAAGCTCCCTTATCTGTACTACACACACATTCTGTATATCTAAAAGCACCACAGAAATATTTAGTACGTTTAGATTTTAACCAGCAATACAAATACATGCTCCTTCACAGGTCCCCGCCCCAGGAATAAATCCCTTTCCAAAATGGTAAACAGAATGATCCATATACAAATATTACCATCAAGTTTTAACACAGGCATTCTAGTGAAAATCTTTTCCTTACCAAGTTCAGGGTGCCCAGCATAACATTTAAGGTATTCATCTCAGGTTTGACCAACTGCTGGCGGTTAATCTTGACTTTCACACAATAACTAAACAGTTTTAACAGCACCTGCTGAGACAGAAAAAATTCCCAAATTACCCCCCCAAAAAGAAAACCTAGTTTATTACTCTTCTTAGTTAATTTTTCTAATTAATTGGGATTTATTAACCACTTTTATGAACAGATCCATTTAAGAAACTGTATAGCAGATCCAGGTTAACATAAAACTTACAATTTTGTTAACACTGCAACAATAGTAAAATGACCAAATCGAAACAAATACAATCCATGAGGTAAACTTGGCAATCAAGGTTATGGATATGTCCCTTTTCTCATGATTCTAAATAAAAACTGCTCCTCAAAGTGATGGTTTCAAGGCAGTTTGAGGCAACAAGGAATTATTTTTATTTACAAATTAATCACTTGCAATTCTGATTTAGTATAAAATAGACAAACAGAACTAAAAAAATTCAACTTTCTGATTATCTTGCCTTTTTATTTTATTTTTTAAATAATTTCAAGATACTTAATTTTAGTTTGACATTTATGGTCTTCATATACCATGTCACTGGGCTCAACGCAGATCTTAATGCAAAAATAATAATTAAAAAAAAAAGTTGACAAGAAAATCCTTGCACCCTTCCAAAATCTCATGATGGCCCAAATTAGTATACCATTTGGCTGCTTTTGAAAAAAGTCATGATATATTATTTTTTACAATTAGTACTATTATTATTTTATTTTTATTTTTGTTACATTTGTACCCCGCGCTTTCCCACTCATGGCAGGCTCAATGCGGCTTACATGGGGCAATGGAGGGTTAAGTGACTTGCCCAGAGTCACAAGGAGCTGCCTGTGCCTGAAGTGGGAATTGAACTCAGTTCCTCAGGACCAAAGTCCACCACCCTAACCACTAGGCCCACTCCTCCACTGTTGCTACTATTTGAGATTCTACATGGAATGTTGCTATTCCACTAGCAATATTCCATGTAGAAGTCGGCCCTTGCAGATCACCAATGTGGCCGCGCAGGCTTCTGCGAGTCTGTACGTGCAGGACGTCAGACTCACAGAAACAGAAGCCTGCGCAGCCTTCTACATGGAATGTTGCTAGTGGAATAGCAACATTCCATATAGAATCTCCAATAGTAGCAACATTCCGTGTAGAATCTCCAATAGTATCTATTTTATTTTTGTTACATTTGTACCCTGCGCTTTCCCACTCATGGCAGGCTCAATGCGGCTTACATGGGGCAATGGAGGGTTAAGTGACTTGCCCAGAGTCACAAGGAGCTGCCTGTGCCGGGAATCGAACTCAGTTCCTCAGTTCCCCAGGACCAAAGTCCACCACCCTAAACCACTAGGCCACTCCTCCACTCCTCCTGCATTGTTTGTTTGGAAAATCAAATAGTCCAATATTTCTATTCAGCCCCGTAGCTGGAGCATTAATTACACTCTATTGAACTAGAGAAACATAAACCTCTCCTGTGATTTTGATACACAGGGTTTGGCATCAGCAGAGTAATTCAAAAAAGTATGTGGATAATATTCTCTCTCTCTGATAAATTTAAGAAAATAAGGCAATGAGAAATATTAAATACAAATTTTAAAATGTAGATATTAGACAAATAGAACTGAAGTTCAGAGCTCATGCACAAAGACTAACATCCACGTATTCCACAGAAAAGGGGGGGGAGGGGGGAGAGAGAGAGGTCACACACTGGTATCGGAGAAGACGACAGATGCCAAAGATCTTTTTGAATGTTTTTGTGTTTAGCAGCAGTAGTCATCGGTGCCCGGTGGGTCTTTGCACTCACTGTCAGAAGATGCCTCCCCTGTTTAAAATCCTTGATTCCAGTCAAGCGGTTCAGCATGCATTCCAGACCCCCACACTGCGCCATCACACCCGCCATTTTGTACACCTCTTCCTCATCTTCTTCTTCATCTACAGCAAAGAGAAAAGGCTTCAACGTTAAAAGCAGATTCAAAGATAACAAAACCGAGAAGCTTCAAGAATATAATAAAATCAAATGATGGACTGGGAGCGGACAAGATGGCCGAATAGAGCAGACGTGCGTGTTTGAGCTCCCGACTCACTAGACTGTGCAACAAGAAGTTAGATCCGTACCCTGTGCTGGTCATGGGGAAACGGAAGGGAAAACCCAAGGGCTTGGCCTCCGTACCTGGGAATGTACCCCCTCCTCGCCAAGCAATCTTAGAGCATTTCGGGATTCAACCGCTGGCTATGCGGACGCCCGCTTCGGAGCTTTCCGTGATGACATCGGCGGAAAACAGCGCGGAGGCGATCTCTTTGAGTCCGCCAGGGAATACCATTCCTCCACGACCCGGAAGCATTATGACCCCGACGGAGAAGACGGATGGAACGCCCAGAGTGGAGAAGATTCTACCGCCTTCAGGAGGCCTAGTTGGTGGTCTTTCCCCGATTGGGAGGGTTTTGTCCACGTCTACCCCCACTCCAACGGGAGTTGTACCGGTATTTCGGGAGGTGAAGAGACCTGAAGTGGTAACGTTAGACTCTATATGGGATGTTATCCAGGGTATGAATTCTCTACTCTCCCAGGTAACCAATTCTTTTATTCAAGAATTTGATAATGTGAAACAAGTTCAGAAACAGTTTACAGAGAAAATGCAAATCCAAGAAGGTCAAATGGAATCTTTAAAGATTGAACTCTCTGCTCTTCAGAATTTTGCAGGGACAGTGGTCAAAGATAGAGAGGTTCTAGTGAGGAAACTAGAATCTCTCGAAAATCAAGGGAGGAAGAATAATTTGCGGTTTATTAATTTTCCCAAGTCGCCCCTAATTCCAGCTATGGAGATGCTACGTAAATATTATACAGAAATACTTGGATTTCCACTTGAGGGATTCCCTCCTATTGTTCGGCTTCAATACATAACTGGAAGAAAGTCTAATCCTTTGAATCCTTCACCACAACAACCTGAGATGAACTTAACAGAGTTTTTGGAAAACTCTATAGAACTGGTAACAGAGAGAACTGCTCTTACAGTTTCCTTTGCACTTGAAATGGATAAGATGAATACTTTTAAATTATATTTTCGTCATTTGAATGATACATTTCTTGGGGAAACTGTGCGTATATTTCCTGATCTAACCAGGGAGACTCAAGCCCGTCGGCGGGAGTTTTTGAATTTAAAAGCTAGAACCCTTGCAAAAGGGGGCTCGTTTAAGTTAATATTTCCATGTCGTTGTATAATATCCCTGAATTCTGTTAACTATATATTTATGGAACCCAAGAAGTTGAGAGAATTATTATCAGCCAAAGAAAGTAGTGATAGATTAACCCAGGACACCCAATAGAGAGTGATAGTGCTGAGCTCTCCGGCTGTGGGTGTTCCTCATGCCTCTGTTGGTTTGCTCTTTTTTTTATTTTTTCCTATGAGTTTACTCAGAAATCTTTACCTTGTATCTTGTCCTTAAGTTGTGGTCTACAAGATGTAAATTTACCTATGTATAATTGATATTATTATTATTTTTTTCTTCTTTTTCTGTAAATAACATTTCATGTTATCTTTGATGACTAAATGAAAAAAAAAAAAAAAAAATAATCAAATGATAGTGAAATTACCAAAAACTGTCACCATCATTCCAGAGTACATTATACAGCACTATTACTGTAGATACTTTAAGAACATAAGAACAGCCAAATTGGGTCAGACCAATGGTCCATCTAGCCCAGTATCTTGCTTCCAACAGTGGCCAATCCAGGTCACAAGTACCCAGGAGAAACCCAATTAGTCATGCTACCAATCCCAGGGCAAGCAGTGGCTTCCCCATGTCTGTCTCAAGACTATGGAGTTTTCCTCCAGGAACCCAGATACGCTAAGCCATTTCTACATTCTCCAGCAACAAGTTCCAGAGCTTAACTTATTCTTTGAGTGAAAAATATTTCCTCCTATTTGTTTTGAAACTATTTCTATCTAATAAAAGAGAGAAAAACAGATCCACTTTTATCTGTTCTACACCACTCAGAATTTTCTAGTTCTCAATCATATTCCCCCCCTCAGATTTCTCTTTTCCAAGCTGAAGGGCCCTAACCTCTTCAGCCGTATCATTTTGGTCACTCTTCTTTGAACCTTTTTGTAATTCTACTATATCTTTTTTGAGATATGGTGACTAGAACTGAACGCAATAAAAGTGAGGTCGCACCATGGAGCGATAGAGGCATTACAATGTTCCTGGTCTTATTTTGCATCCCCTAATTCCTAGCATCCTGTTTGCTTTTTTGGCTGCCACTGCACACTGGGCAGAAGAGTTCAGCGTATTATCTACAATGACACCTACATACTTTTCTTGAGTGCTGACTCCTAAGATGGACCATAGCATCAGGTAACTATGATTCGGATTATTCTTCCGAAAGTGCATTACTTTGCATTTGTCCACATTACATTTCACATGCCATCTGGATGCTCAGTCTTCCAGTTTCCTGAAGTCTCCCTGCAGTTTTTCACAATCCACACGTGTTTAATCACCTCAATTGTTGTTCTGTTTTCCAAGTAATTTATAAATATGTTAAATAGCACTGGTCCCAGTACAGATCCTTGCGGCACTCCACTATTCACCCCTCTCCATTGAGAAAAAAGGCCATTTAACCCTACCCTTTGTTTTCTGACCAATAATCAATTCCTAATCCACAGAAGGACTGCCTCCTATCCCATGACTTTTTAATTTTCAAAGGAGCCTCTCATGAGGAAATTTGTCAATAGCCTTCTGAAAATCTCGATGTACTACATCAACTGGCTCACCTTTATCCACATTTATGCACACCTTCAAAGAAATAAAGCAGATTGATGAGTCAAGATTTCCACTGGCTGAAACCATACTGACTCTGTCTCATTAAACCATGTTTA
Organism: Microcaecilia unicolor; assembly: GCF_901765095.1. Lineage (NCBI taxonomy): Eukaryota > Metazoa > Chordata > Amphibia > Gymnophiona > Siphonopidae > Microcaecilia > Microcaecilia unicolor. Next base: position 101,465,603 of record NC_044043.1, on the reverse strand, counting down.
TGTGCTCAGTAATTTTATTCTTTGTAATAGTTTCCACTATTTTCCCTGGCACTGAAGTCAGACTTAGGAGTCTGCAATTTCCCAGATCACCCCTGGAACCCTTTTTAAAAATTGGCATCACATTGGTCACCCTTCAATCTTCAGGTACTATAGAAGACTTTAACGATAGGTTACAGATTACTAACAGCAGAGCAGCAATTTCATGTTTGAGTTCTTTCAGTACCCTTGGATGCATGCCGTTCAATCCAGGCTCACCGAGATTTATTTCTTTTCCTCCGCATTATCACCCTTGAAAAACATTTCTGGTACAGGTAGATCCTTACATCTTCTTCTGTAAAGACCGAAGCAAAGAAGTCATTCAGTTTCTTCGCTATGGTCTTGTCCTCATTGAGTACTGCTGTTAGAAGCATTATACTGGGCTAGATGGACCATTGGTCTGCCCCAGTATGGTTATTCTAATGTTCTTATGAGAACTATAGAATGGGGGAGAGAAATAGGTACAGGGGAAGGGTATTAAGGACTCTATCCCAAATCAAAAGTCATTGGGAGGCAGAAGTGAGGGGAAAACAGAGTAAGATGAGACTAAGAACAGACTGATTTTCAAAGGACTGCACAGTCCATTCATAGGATTATATGAAACTCAGCGGTTCTCAGTCTCCATCTGCTGGTAGGAGCACATAACCCATATATGCCGGTCTAGAGGGACGCTATGGAAGAAGACATTAAGGCAGGGAGGGACTGAGAAAGAAATGAGGATGGTCTGAGAGAAAAGGAAGTGTATGGTGTGTACAAGGTTAGGTAGGAAAGAGATTATTGAGGACTGTCTGGAGGGGGAGAATATGGGTTCTATAGATGGGCCAGGGTGGCCTGGAAGACATAGCATGAGTGTGGTGTAGATTGGCTGGAAGTAGGATGGTCAACTGTGGTGACGAATTGGGGTTGGGGAAGAAGAGAGACTGGTAGGATTTGTGGTGCTTCCGCTAGCATTTCTTTTATCCAAAAGCCCTCCCTGGCTGTGCACCATCTTGTGGGCTATTCATTTAAAGACAGTATTCATTTAAAGACTGTTTTAATTTCTTTTATATGGACGTGGTAATTTGTGCAGAGTTGAGCACTCCCAATCATTCTGAAAAGTTGGCTCCTTTGACCACAGCGTAACAGTCAGCTTGGAAAGCTCCTTTAAGCAGCTTGTGGCTGGAGTACATGAACCATGGGAGGCTGTTTGCCATTACCAAAAACATTATCATTTGGTATAAACCCCCAAAGTTCTGTATGTTAATTCTGTTTGCAGAGTATTAGCTAAAAGCTACAATTACCTGTAGTTGAGTCAAGGGACTCTATAAACTCCTCAGTCGCATCTCCCAGGAGTCCTCGCATACGATAAATAATCCTCATAGGTTCACCCTGTTTAAGCAAAAATAATAAAACTGGAGTAAAGAGCAGCACACAAGAAAAGGAGAGCATACAGAAACTTTCTTCTGCTCTGGGAGACTCTCATACTCCTTCCAGCAAACCTTTGCGTCAGAGTTTTATTTAAAAGAAGTTTTCAGGAAACTTTAGAATAGTCAACTATTCAAATTTATCCAATTAAGAGAATTTTGTATTAGTGACGTAAAAGCCATTTTTCACAATTATCCCATATTTAGAAAAGATTAATGGATCAAAAGAGTTAGGGATACAAACCTCATTAGTTGGACACCAAACCTTCTTATACACTTCAGCTACAGGAAGGTCCAAGCTGATAATCTTATTATTCACAAGAAGCTGGAAAGAAAATTTACAAATGCTCATTCTTCATTCTTGACTTAAATAACTAGACAAAACTTTGATGTTACTGGAAAAACAAGATTTATATAATATTATACAATTCACTTCCTCTTTCCACATGTCCTTACTGTGGACTCTGCACACCTCACTACTGCCATTGTTTTCTCTCTTTACACATTCCGCAAGCCCAACATTCTTCATTATTAGTGCATTCCCTTACCTCTGTTTACTTTAATCCCTCAATAGTTAGATTAACCCGTCACACTAGTTGTTACCTATACTTGGCGCTCCATTACTTCTCTCTTTTATTCCGACTGTCCACTTCTTCATGAACCACCAGCTACAGCTCCATGGGTTCTGCCTCCCCTTCTCTAACCACTTCTCAGACTGCCATGCCTTGACAGCCTAATTTTAAGGTGAATTAATTAGGGGTGGGAGAGGGGCAGTTGAGTACAAGATTTGTCTTTTTTTTTTTTATTATGTATGTTCCCTCAGATGCGACTGCATCAACTCTTCAGTCTTTGTAACTCTTCTTGCATAGAGTGTTGGTTAAACGGCATGGGCTACAAATTATTTTTAAGAAAACAGAGGTTGCGATTGTTAATCTTAGAGCTAATGTGAAACCTTTAAGTGAAGTCTTACTGGACCCATACATAACACATTTTGACAGCGCCAAACCACTCCGAGAAAAACTGCATTGGCTACCAATCAAAGAACGTATCGCCTTCAAAATCTGCACGACTGTTCATAAAATTATTTACGGTGAGGCACCTGGATACATGACAGACCTTACTGACCTGCCAACCAGAAACACCACAAAATCTGCACGATCATACCTAAACCTCCACTACCCAAGCAACAAAGGACTCAAACAGAAATCCACCTATGCATCCAGCTTTTCCTACTTAAGCGCACAACTATGGAACGCACTGCCAAAAATAGTAAAAACTATGCCAGACCACCTTAAATTCCGGAAAGCACTAAAAACAGACCTGTTCAAAAGAGCATACCCCACGACCCAACATAAAAATACATGGACACCTGCGACACGATGTAACCAAAGAACGTAATGAACATTACCTGACTCCTCCTCCCTCCCTCCCTCCCTAAATTCCCCCCAATTGTACCCACCATACATGTACCTTATCTACCACAATATCACCTTGTATTCATTCACACCATGTATTTGTTCAGACCGGAATTAGCTAACGCCGTTAACAGTAATATGTAAGCCACATTGAGCCTGCAAAAAGGTGGGAAAATGAGACTGTGTCCAAGGGACAAAAGAAGTTGCAGAGTAAGACAGATGGAAAGAAAAGAGGATGAGGAAAAGTACATGACACTCCTGCACATTTGTCTGTATTCTCTCCTGCCTCATTAGACAGTTTTGCTTGTAAATGCTTAGTATGCTATAACTTTTATTATCCAATAGAGACTGTTTACATATGTGCATGAACTCCCAGAGCACCAACACATGGCATTTACCCAACAGCCCTCACCAGAACAAACGGTAACTCAATGGAAAACAAGAAAAGTCTGTAAAAGTACCTTTGCTGGCCAGGTACCATCACACTAAAAATACTAAAACTGCTTAAAAAAAAAAAAAAGCCAACAAGCTAAGTTAATCTTTGAAAAGAATTTCTGCCTAGCAGCAGCCAAAGCCTAAAACAATGACGGGAAGTAAGATGACAGGAAGATGAAAAAGGTGGCATATCAGTATCTTATCATTTTCAACAGTAAGATGCATGAAAGACAAGCAAAGGTCCTGCAACAGGACTGATACAATACAGTATATACCCCATGGAAGAAAACACAGAATCCCTAGTCCTACATCCTTGATAGAAATTGTAGGTAAAATACAGTTTCTGATTTTCAGGTTCTAATGACTACAGACAGAACAATACACAAACCACTTCATTACATTTCTTTGTTAGAAAATGGATATAAATTTTGACATTTGTGAAGTTGGGTTTCCCTCTTTATTATGTGGAGGAGTAAGCCTTGTCGTGAAAGGATCCAGCACAGACTCAGGGAAGCCGGAGTTCAAATCCTGCTTCTCCTACTGACACTTCTTGTAACTTTGGGCAGGTTACTTCACTCTCCATTGCCTCAGATTCTAAACCTTGGGAGAAGGAAAATACCTAGAGTACCTAACTTGCCTTGAGCTATCAATGGAAAAGCAATTCCTCAGTGTTTCTCTAGATCAATTTTCTCTTGCCTTTCTCATCTCCCTTGCCTCTAGTGTTTCTCTTGCTTGGTCCTTACCTCCATCCCACTATCATCCTCCAACAGTGCTACCAAGTCGCAGTCCTGACAAATTTTGTTCTTGATGTCTCTCATAAGGGGCCCAATTCCTGGCTCATTGCTGCTGTATGGATTTCCAGGCATCCGTCCCTGCAAAAAATCCTCCTGCTGGGGATCCTTCTCCAGTGTTACAAAGAACTCTGTCACCTCGTTCTCTTCCTACAAAAAAACATGTGAAACATCAACTTACTGACACATGCAGGGAGGATAATTAGTTTTTTAAAACTTGCCTATGTTGAAAAGGGGAGGCAAGTAACATATTGAAATGACTGCACATGCTTCCGATGCGAAAAATGCATCTACTATGAGGTACTTTAGCAAGGAGATACTAGACGTTACCTGCTAATTTGCTTTCCTTTAGTCCATCCAGACCAGATGAATGGGTTATGCACTCCTACTAGCAGATGGGTGGAGAGACTGAGAACAGAATAAGAACAAACTTCTCCTTACCACCTATCCTATGGTTTCAAAATCTCACATGATGTGTAAGAATGCTGCGCTACAAAGGAAGCAGCTGTCTCAAACAACAACGGCGGTCACAGAGAATCCACTGTCGAAAACGAGCTGTACCATGCTCTTTTGCTTCTTGTCTACTCTCCACTAAAAGAGTTCTATCACTTAGAGAACAGGTTTTTTTTTTTCTTTTAAAGAAAAAGAAGCACTTCCACCCAAAAGGCAGCAACCCCTCCCCCCCCCCCCCCCCCCCCCAGAAAGTACAGAGAAAAATTATTACTACAGTATTATAATTCGCAAAATACCACAAAGTTGACTGCGGGTAACAGACAAAAACTGAACAAACATCAGGAATTACAATGTTTAAACCAAATTAAACCATAATTTCCAAAAAACTTAGTTACTATGAATAACATTTGTTAAAAATAAACGTCTTAAGGGCTTTCCTAACCTGAAGATAACCACAAATTCTTAAAAGAAAAGAAAGAAGAGAATTCCAAAAATTCCTCATGGAAATAGCAACCGAAAATGCAGAAGGCCAGATCATAACAGTATAGGTGGGTATTTTTAACAGGCGCTAGAGCCAAACAAGGCATCCCCAAAACTCAACTGAAACCCAGGCTTAAACTTAACACAGCAGAAATACTGGTCCAGGAAATTAAAAAAAGCCCAAAAGACCCCTCCAATGCAAATGGAGCTCAGAATAAAACTGGCTCAGAAGAGAAAGCCTTCATAGAAGGAATTATAGCTCAACTGAAAACTAGCTAGAAACAAAGTCAAGAGCCGCGGAGGAAGGAGGGGGGGAGGGGGTCAGAGAACACAGCTGGAAACCGCCCGTCGCCAAGGCAAAGCCTGGGTGCTGTCAAACTGAGCACAAAACAAAGAGGCTGCAGAGCACTGCCAAACCACTTTGCTTTTTTTTTTTACACAGAGCAAAGATGACGCTCATCTCCCAGGAACTCGAGGCCCCTAGAAAGCACTAGAGGCAGAGGCACAAAAAGACCTCCTGACACATAAAGGAACCAGGACGTATAGAGAGAGAAAGGGGGTGAGACCTGGCCACCCAGGTTTGACACCCCCAGGGCACAATATGACCCCCCATGGGTCACAGTCCCAACCAGCTGTCAAGGAGGAGACCTGGGAGAGAAGCAGAGTAATTAGGAGCCACAATGAATTAGAAACACAGCTGACCCAGTAACATTTTTTTCTTCCCCTAGGACTAGGAATCTCCAGGCCTACCAGACCAGTCGAGACTGCAATCTGCACAGCTAACTTATAGGTTCCACCAGAAGTCTGTAGTTCTCAGTCTCTACCCACTTCCTGGTAGGCGTACATAACCCATCCGTCTAGGTCAGTCTGGGGGGGGGGATGCTAAGCAATGGTTGATCATCAAAGCAAATAGTTTGCAATACAAATTCTCATACAAGTCCACTAGTTCCCACATGTCTGCAAGTGATATGGGAATGTCAAAAAAACTTCTGCAATGTGTCCTTTTCTTTTAATGTGAATATGAAGACTGCAAAGTCTCCAAAACACGTCAGAAATTAAATAGTACAAAGGTTTTTTGTATTTACTCAGAACCTTTAAAAAGGAACTTTTCAAAAGGATAGCCTACCACACTTCCATATGGAAAAATGCCTAGATATTGCACAGTGCAGGAAGTTTTCACCACAGAGACAATGGGCAGCAGTGAGGCCGGGATGGGATTTCATTTTGAAATCTACACACCTATTTTCTCCTTCTTTTTTTTCCTGCATAATTTTAAGCCTGCAAGGTATGTGGGGAAAAGCTTCCCCAGAGCATCAGTAGCAGGTAGGTTTGAAAGGGAAACTCCATGGTGAGTATAGCTTTCAAAATCTTCTTGCAGACCCACAGATATCAAGTACGCACAGGTCTCAAAGTCTTACATCATTTACAGAGGAATTTTCATCAGGTTGGTGAACTGCAAACCACTTGGAGGCTCTCAACATATTTTCTTTGAATTTAGGAGTCAGCAGTTGAGACCTCTTTCACTCTGTCCCAACTTAAATTCGGCAGGTGGGGGTGGGGGGGGGGGGCAAATAGGGGGCCAGGGGAAGGGCAGGGCATCCCCTTTGATTTGTTAAGGCTCTTTCCCCACTATTTGTCTATTGGAAAAAGAAAGTCTAGTGGATCATTCTAATGTGCCACAACACATTCCCCGAGGCTGCTGTCAGCATGTACCACCACAGCGCTCTCTCTCACCAATATATCCCGGCCTACTTCAGTCTCTCTGTCTTGCATATTGTCCCCACCTTCATCCCCTTAAGCAGCCATCCCTCAACCCCAGGGTCAATTTACCTCACCCTGCTTTCTGCTTCTGCAGAGCAGCTATACTGCTCCTGTAATTGACACCATGCATGAAGTTTCAGTCATGCAGTTCAGTCATTCCACATAGTCTCACGATTTCAAATTTTGTAAAACAGCTGAATGTTCCTTTGCCATGTGATTCAAACTGACCTGACAGACGAGCGGTGTGGCAAAGCACAGATTATAAGAGTGGTGGTGTTTCTTGGGTAGCAGTGAATATAAATACACATACCACATTGGGAATGTGAAATTGTGGACATTAAGGTGAAATTTCTAAACACTGTGATGACCTGGCACCTGGAGTCTGTTGAGCTCAGCATGGAGCAGATTTATGCTGCATCTGGTTTCACAGTTTGTGAACACCAACAGCACAAGAAAATCAACAAAGAAAATTGGCCACCATGCAGCTTGAGCACTTACAGGATAAATGATGCTGCAGAGTCTCTCAAATATGAAGACTGGCGTTCTGTAGTCATCTAAGCTATATCGCTTTGCAGTTTCAATGCATACTGCCATGAACGCCTTGGTTTCAGATTCTGTGCCTAGAAAGCAAAAAAAGCAATGAGTCCAGTATCAGCTGATTGTTTACTCACACCCCGACTAATGCATTCCAGTAAAGAGGATGGCTAGAAAGGGTGCAATAACCTGGTTTATATTGTACATCCTTTACAACAAATGATCCACAATCCATGGCCTCCATCAAATCCAGCGGAAGTATTTACCTACTGCTGAAAATTGCTTTGTATTTTCTTTTAACCAGACCACTATGAGAAAGCTCCTTAGGTTGTAGCAGAGGATGAAATATATAGAGGCATATTTTCAAAGCACGTTGCCTTCCAAAGTTCCATAGGTTTCTATGGAACTTTGGAAGGTTAAGTGCTTTGAAAATATGCCTCATAGTGTCTCCTGCCTCTTTACTTTTACACCAACCGGCACCTGTAACTCTTCTGTCAGGGGCAGTTTGCAGTACACGGTCTACATATAAAGATTGCAGGTAAATTAAAGAGAGAAACTACCTGTCTAGCTTCTCTATGAAAATGTGCCTATGTGGATGTGTTTGTCCCCTTTATACTGTATGTGGATAAAAAGGGAAATATTTACACCTAAACTTGAAACTTCAATTTCATATGTACACTTTACCCCCCCACCCCAACCTAACATTCTCCTAGGAATGCACCTTAATGCAGCTAGAAATCTCTGAGCAGGGCAGTTTTCATACAAGAGTAGTGACGCAAGTAAATGACTTTGAAAATTGCTTTCCGAGAGCATGCAATGAGTTATCACAATGGCTGGAGATCTCCACCTGTAGTCATATCCTCCAGCATCTCCAGCAGCATATCCTGAGTCTCATCGATTAGTTTTGTTCTCTGAACCACCAGCTTCCTCAGGCACAAGTAGCCATTCAGCACTGTACCCACAAGTCGACTTTTAAAGTGACGTTTTATAGATTCTACTTCCACAAAGGAGGAGAGAAGGCCTAGAAAATCCAAGAAAAAGAGAGAACATGAAGCCCAAAAACAAATGGAACCTTTCAGTTACTGTACATTGCCATCTTGTGCCCTGGGACCAAACTTTATCAACTTACGCTTCCAGCGTTTTTGACAAAAAAAAAAAAAAAGAAGAATCTGTTGTTTCTATAATGTACTCTGTGTCCAGAAAACAGTGAGCCACCTAAACATTTTGCAACAACCTTGAACATACATCAAATTAATTAAAATATTGTGTGCACAAAGAGGCATCTATTTGCATCACCGACCCCAAATTACATAGGAATCCCTTGTCCCGTTTAAGAGATTTTTAATTTTTACAAACTGCCATCACAAATCTGTTTCCGACATGACTGACTTACTTGCTGACGTCCTTTGTAATGTGATTGTGTGTTGATAAATAAAATGTTATGAAAAGAAAATAGAATTTTAATTAAAATACTCAAAGTTGAAAAAGGATATGGCGCGCTAAAACATCAGATTTAAACACTTGGACTGTTCAGGTCAGGTTGATATTAAGTGTGTTAAAAACTAACGTTTGGGGTGGGGGAATAGGGGGGATAAAAGGGTTATAAGCATAATGTTAAAATAAAAATTAAATTATTGCATTGTCATGTGCTGGAGCCAATGGCTCGTTGTTACGTTTGAGATGTTATTTCAATAAAAATGCAAAGTTAAAAAAACAAAAAAAAACTAATGTTTGGGTACTTTTATTTAAAATGACATCTCAGTAACATTAAGGTGGATTTCTACGAAACCATAAAACATTGTTTGAAATAGATTTCACTTTGTGGATGTAAAATTGTAATTAATTTGGTGCAGGTTTGTGATTGTTATTGCAAAATGTTTAGGGGACTCAATTTTTTTTCCAGACACAGTGTATAAGCAGCTCACAGGATACACAAAGATGTTTTTTTTTTTTTTAATTTCTTTTCCTTTTCTTCTATTTTTCTCTTCCTTGGATTCTTTTATTTTCTTCTACTTTAAGAAGACTGTAACTGCTTTCATATGCTATGAATGGTGGTATATTAAATTTGGTAATAAACCTAATGCACTGTTCTTCAATACAAGGCCTGTAAGCCACTGGTGGCCTCCACTGAACCCCTGGACACACTCCTTTTAACACCTCAAATATCCCCTGGACATTCTTCTGGCTGTCCCTGATATCTTTCTGATCCCCCCATACAAACTCTAAGGTAGAAGCGATGCCCAATCACTCCTGCCTCCGACATCTGAACCCTCACGGTGCACTCTTACACAATTGCCTTCAATGCAGACTGACCCCTCGAGGGTGTCTGGTGGTGGAGTCAGGCAGATTCTGGACCTAATAATGTTGGGTGGGGGAAGTCCAGTGGGGAGAAGGAGAGATGCTCAACCTGGTGGTGGGAGGGGGTGTCCAGTGGGGCAAAGGAGAGAAGCTGCACCTGGTGGTGGGAGGGGGTGTCCAGTGGGGCAAAGGAGAGAAGCTGCACCTGGTGGTGGGAGGGGGTGTCCAGTGGGGCAAAGGAGAGAAGCTGCACCTGGTGGTGGGAGGGGGTGTCCAGTGGGGAGAAGGAAAGATGCTGCACCTGGTGATGGAAGGGGGTGTCTAGTGGGGAGGAGAGATGCTGCACCTGGTAATGAGAGGGGGTGTCTGGTAAGGAGAAAGAGATGCTGCACCTGGTGGTGAGAGGGGGTGTCTGATGGGAGGGAGAGGATGTCTGATGGGTAGGAGAGATTCTATACCTAGTTCTGGTGGGGAGAAGGAAATATGCTGGACCTGATTTTGGGAGGGGGGTTGTTGTCTGGTGATGAGGAGATATGCTGGACATGGATGGGAGGATAGTCTGGCGCATAAGTTTAGTTTAGTTGCTTATATTCTTTTATCTAAACGGAGCATGTAAAAACATGCAAAATCAATAAAAATAAACAAAAACAAAACAAAAAAAAATACAACAGTCAAATAAAATCCCAGCACTTCAAACTACCACCCTCAATTGACTAACCACTAACCATCCCACAACCTCCTGCTAATTGAGAATTTATATTAGCTGATATGCTCTAGCAAACAAGTAAGGTTTTAAAAACTTCCTAAACTGCTGTGTATCCATCACAAGATCTAATGTACAGCAGCAATGAATTCCACGCCAGTGAACCCGCTATAGAAAAAGCACTCTTCTGAGTTTTTTTCAAAATGACACTGGTGCAGTGCTGGAAGAGGCAAACCGAAAGACCATTGGTCTGATCCAGTATGGCTACTCTTATGGAGGTGTCCCAGTGGCTCTTCCAAGGACTTTATTTTAGGAGGTCAGATGGAATGAGAGCACAGTAGCAAAGAGCACTAGACTTTCAGAAAATATTAGGCAAATGAAAAGAATAGTCAACTTATTTGCTCAAATTTCATCAACACTATCTTGAAATTCATATTTACAAGACAAGAAAATCATTCATTCGGATTCCATTGCTCCCATTCTTGATCTTCCAGTAATATCACAATCTATCTGGTGTCTCAGGATGTTATATGGATAGTTCTGACTTCAGGTTTTCTACATATCTCCACGCTGGGCCTAAGTTACAAATAACTGACACTTCACCTTCAGGAGCAGTCAAGGGGCCTCCTGATTCTTGTTACTGGCTGAGAAACAAAAATAAAATATGCAGAACAAATTCCATATCCTGGTAGATCACTAAAATATGTGCAGAAAGTTCTCTAGCAAGCTACAACACCTGCAGTGCCATTTCATACCTGTTAAACTCTTCAAGGCGTAACCCTGCTGCAGGTCTGTGCTGAGGGTTGCTTCTTCTAAAGCAAGTAAACGGGCTATTTCCTACACAAAGAAAATAATCAATCAACAAAACTATGGAGCTACTGTAACACGTATAACAATGCTTTCTCTGGTACAGGACTGGCAGAAACTATCTCACTAAATGCACTATGAAAATCCAGAAGCTAGCTTAAACTATATCCAGTATAGTACTAAACTCATACATTAGTAGTTGACGGCAGATAAAGACCTATACGGTCCATATAGTCTGCCCAAGTAGATAGGCACTATTTTTGGGAAATATCAATGTTTAAACTACCTATGGACCTGTAAGCTCACTTTCAAAGGGAACATCTCAGCTTCATTTTGCTGCTCCTTCACCTCTTTGGCGGAAACATGACATACAAACTCACCTAGCTTGACGCACTAAGGGGAGAAGTGATCAGGTTAATTTGGAGCTCTACACAGTTACCTTGGTGATGAGGTTGCCCACATAGGGAAGGACTCCTCGCGCTGCTAAGTAAACCTTCCAATAGGCAGGCTTGATTAGTTTTTGGTAGAGTGCTAAATACTCAGCAGCACACTCTCCAGCGATGCTCAACTCATCTAAATAACTGGGACAGAAGAGCAAAATTTTATGTTCTGACTTTTACAAAGGACATCTGATTATGAAGCTTAGAGTGGAAGTAGTAGAACTTAGGTCTTACCTGATAATGTTCTTTCCATTAGTCCTTCCCACTATTCAAGAACCTGTGGGATATTTGTCTCCCATCAACCAGAGAGTGGAGACAGAGAACTGAAAACTGAGCTGAGAAATACCTCTAGGAATCCAGTCCAGCTCCTCAGTATTTAAGTAGACAAGAAGTAAGGAGAAACTCAGAACAAACACAGCAACCTGAAACAACTCACTAACCCAATACTAACCAAATGCGCAAACATGTAGGACTTCTCATCTCTGGACAACTTATACAGAACAAGAGATATTCAAGAAGCACCATGCCAGGTGAGTGTTATTTGACCTATTCATACTAACTAAACATCTCAGAAACCTTGGGTGGGCGGGCCTCTGGAATAGTGGGAAGGACTAAAGGAAAGAAAATTATCAGGTAAAACCTAATTTCTCCTTCTATTACATGCTTCCCATTATTCCAGAACATGTTCATAAGCAATCCAAAGAGTGGGTGGGATCCTGGCACTGTCGCCCTGAGGACTGAAGCCCTAAAACTTAGCGTGTCACAACATCCACCCTGTAGTGCTTGGCAAAGGTATGCAGCGTTGACCATGTTGCCACCTTGCAAACATCTGCTGGAGACAGCAGGATGTTGCTGTATGCCTCACAGAATGAGCCTGCTTCCCCACAAACAAGCAAGCTGATCTGATACTCTCCTTCAGCCACCTAGCGATTATGAGCTTGAACAGTGGCGACGCCTCATGGCTTCCACCAAAAAGCACAAACAGTCTGTCCAATTTGCAGAACTCATTCGTGACTTCCAGATATCTAATGAGGACACTACAAACCCTGAGAAGATTCAAGGAACAATACCGAGCCTCTTCGTCCTCTCTGCAAAAGGACAAAAGCTCCACAGATTGGCCGAGCTGAAATGCTGATACCACTTTAAGAATAAAGGAAGGAACTGTGCACAGGGAAGACTCTGCCACCGAAAGCAAAGAAATGGATCCCAACAAGAGACACTCAAACTCAGAAACTCTACATGCCGATGCAAGAGTCACCAAGAACGATGTCTTTAGCATTAGATCTTTCAAGGTGGCCTTCCAGAGTGGCACAAAGGGAGGCTTCTGAAGAGCCCAAAAGACTTTATTAAGGTTTCACTCTGGACATGGCGTATGAAAGGGAGGCCACAAGCAACCCACTGCCCTCAAAAACTGAACAATATCTGGGTGAGCCGCAAGTGATATCTTCTGTAGTCGGCCCCTGAAACAGGCCAAAGCCACATCCTAAACTGTCAGAGAACCCAACGCCAAACCTTTCTGAAGACCTGCCTACAGAAATGCTAGGATGTGTGCTATATGAGAAGAGAAGGGAGAAAGTCCAAGCCCAGAACATTAGCTCTCAAATGTCCTCCACAACCTTGTATACACCATGGATGTAGAGCATTTCCAAGCCTGAAAGAAGGTAGCAATGACCGAATTAGAATAACCTTTTTATCTCAACCGGATCCTTTCAAAGGACAAGCCGTTAAGACCAAATGGGCATGGATCCTCCATGAGCATTGGATCTGGATCTTGTTTCAATAGGCCATTTACCTGCAGAAGACAGAGAGGACCCCTGTGCAGCAGTCGAACCAGGTCCACGTAACATGGCCTACGCAGTCAATCCAGTGCTATGAGAATTATTTGACCTTGGTGCAGTGCGATCCTTTTCAACACATGGCTTACCATGGGCCCCAGAGAGAAAACATACAGTAGATGTGTCTCCAGCCAGGGATGCAGTAGGGCATCAATCCCTACTGAACACAGTTCTTTCCAGTCGCTGAAGAATTTGGGCACTTGGGCATCCCTTTTCATCACCACCAAGTACAGAAGCGGAGAATCCCATCAGTCCACTATCAGCTGAAAACCCTAGCTGAATAGTTCCCATTCTTCTGAATCCAAGAAGTGCCTGTTGAGAAAGTCTGCCTCCACATTCAAGGACCCAGTAATGTGAGCTGCCAACAAGCAAGGAAGATTTTTCTCCACCCAATGAACCTCGAAAGCCTTGGTTCCCTTTGGACAAGGAGACTGCAAGAAGAGAGGAGTGACTGGGCACAAGAACTTCAACTTGTAGCCTTCTATACGAATATACAGAACCCACTGGTCTGATGTGATTTTGGCCCACTATTCCCAAAACTCCTGAAGACTTCCAATGGAGAAAGAGAAGAGTGGACCAGCCTTGCATCATTACAAAGCTCGGGAGGCATTGGGTGCTCTAGCTGATTGAGAGGAGGACTTCCTGTCTGCACAAAAGGAAGATTGGCATGCCTGAATGCGGGACTTCTTATCATATTGCTGATGAACAGGCCAGTACCTTCTGCTGTGTTGAAATCGAGACCCTCCTGTAGACGGTCGACCAGAGACTTTCGGCTTATCTTCCGGCAATCGCTGTGGCTTAGGTTCCCCCAGTTCTTTCACCAAGTTACTGAGATCTTCTCCAAATAGACATTTGCCCCGGAAAGGGAAATTTAAGTATAAGTGACTGACTCTGCATCCACTGCCCAATGCCACAACCAGAGTTGTTGACGTGCCATGACAGCCAAAGACAATCTGCGGGCCATAACTCGTAACATGTCATAAACAGCATCCACCAAGTAGGCAAACCCCTCTTCCAGCTGGGCGTTATGGCGCCCATCCTGTGTTGCCAACTGCTGATGCCACTTCAGGCATGTTCTTGCCACAAACAAGCTGCACAATGTTGCTGGAAGGCCCAAAGAGGCCACTTCAAAGGCTTGTTTCAACGAGCTTTCTAGCTTCCTATCCTGTAGGTCTTTTAGGGCAATGCCCCATTCCATCAGCAAGGTGGTCTTCTTGGTCACTGCCGTAACCAGTGAGCTCACCCTGGGAAGCTGCAATTTATCTTTCTCCTCCAGAATGGGTAGAGGCGCTCTATGGCTCTTCCTACTCTCAGCCCCATGTCGAGTGAGACCCATTCTGTTGTAATCAGGTCCTGAATGTCTGGATACATCAGGAAGGCCTTAGAAGGACCTCTAAGCCCCCTCATAATCGATGAAGATGGAACTCCTATGCTGAAGAAAAAGGCTCCTCAATGGAAAGCACTGCAAGTGCCTCAGAAATAAAAGTACCGAGCTCCTCTTTATGAAACAACCTCAGTACTTTTGGATCATTTCCCTCCTCTAACAGTTCCTTGAACAATAATTCCACTGAACAGACCGAGGCCACATCAGATAAGGAGGGAGAAGCAGAGACAGCCTATCTGCCCTCTCCTGGGAGTCTAAACGAGATCTCGGAGGGGCAGAAACTGAAGCACCTTGCAGCAACTCTGACTGTCCCTGCTTCAATAAAAAGACTTGTTGTAAGAACTCCAGAGAAAACAAAGATCTCTGTCAGACCCTGAGGCTGTAAAATGGCGGCTGTGCTTCGCATGTGATCAGAGGTTGCTCTTCACTACCAGTCGGTCCAAACAAAACGGCACCCATTCTGGCACTCTCTTGCATCAAACTGTGTACCTGCCTGCTGGTGAGTCCAAAGACCCTGGCATATTCGGATGCTGTGCCAAATCTGAAGATGTGCTGCCGACCCTTTCCTCCATGTCCAGCAGGATTCTCAAATTGCACGCACTGCATCATCTCGACACCACTGGGTTCCACAGCAGGAACATCGCTTAACTGCCTCCGCGGAAGTTTCCATTCACCCTGTCACCAGCACAGCACAGTATATGTCTCAAGCGGTGAATCAGGGTCCCGTCCCTGCACTAAGTAGAACTTGGAGCCCTTCAAGCGGATCTGAATCAAACATTAGTCAGACTTACCACTAAGTTCATAGTCTCCACAAGTCTTACTACAGATGAGAAAGGCTCAGGACTGATACTCTGTCCCATGCTCTCCAGCACCTCTTTCCTTCTCCTTTCTTTTTTTTTTTTTCTGTTGTTGTGCTGGGAAAGGAGAGTTCCAAAGGAAACAGCGGAGAGGTGAAGAAAGGAAAGAAGCAAATTTGAAAGGCACTACAGACAGGGATCTGAAGACCTCCAGATATGACTCGAGTATGCAGAGTCTGCATACTCAAGCTACCCACAAAGCTCGACGACCAACTGACCAAAGAGACAAATCACTCAGAATCAGAGGCTGAATAATGTGTCCATCCACCTGCTGGAGACAGAAAATACTGAGGAGCTGGACTGGATGCCAAGAGCTATGTCTCAGCTCACGTTTCAGTTCTCCATCTCTACCTGCTGGTTAATGGACACAACTATCCTCTGGAATAGCGGGAAGCTACATAATAAAAAATGCATTTTTTTTTTAAAGAAAATATTTTACTAAGTAGCTTTGTCAACAAAAAAAGTTGAAGAACTTGAAAATGATAATTTGCATACATGATGGTTCTAACTTCACATTTGATATGTTTATGTTTATTAGACTTGATATATCGTCTTTTCTTACAGAAGGTCGAGGCGATGTACAGTATAAAATATACCCTTTAGTATTATATATTTTCAACTGGTCAGAGTTAGAGAATCCCCAAAGGTTGCTTACAACAACCCTCAAGGGGTGAAAAACATGTAACCGCCCTCCCCGCCCCCCCAATGGTGATAGTGCTTATTCCTGGGAAAAGAAGCAAAAAAAAAAATCGGTTTTAACCTTTTGGGATTGACCACTGTTTGAATCAGGATACCGAGCTTGATGGACCTTCTGTCTGTCCCACTATGGCAATGTGTATGTTATTATGTAATGCTGGTGCCTGCAAGAGCTAAGACTAGGTTTTCATATATGAGGATATATGGATTGGCATTACAGGTTCTAACCAGTTTATTGACAGATTTTAATTATCAAAAGCCATATTTAGCTAGGTAAATAAGCTGGCTCAAAAACCCTATATGCGGGTAAGTACAAGCAGGATCAAGAACATAATGGGGGTACGAGGGAATTATACCTGGTAAGAAGATCGAGGACCTGCTGTCTACGGCTGGGAATTGTTGCTATAGCCTCAACAATGGTACATGCAGCCTGACGTGCTGCCTGGGTGGCCGGGGTAAACAGTACCTGAAAATGAAAACACAGAATTCAATAAGCTCTGATATTCACCAGATTCAGTTCAACAAATCTACAACTTCACTAAAACATCACAATTTCACAGCAGTATCTTTCTATCCTCTTTCCACTTGTCAGGAGTTCTAATGCTCATGAAGTTATTCAGAGATCAGAACGATTAAAGCAAGTCAAGCTCTTTTGTAGATATGAGCTGTATGTGATAACTTTTAGTGGGTTAATTTGATGCATCTGTGATGCTGTGCAGTTTCTTTACTGACTTGACGATGCAGCCATTAAGGAGACTAGATAACCCTTCACTTTTAATACATTTTACAGTGTAGCCAGCTCTTTACTATGGAACAACATTCCTTTGGATGAAGACTGAGTCTTAGTTCTCCTTTTGAAAAAGATTAAATATATGGCCATTTATTCAAACCTTTAAGAAAAGTACTGAGGAGGAGGTATTTACTCCCCTTGTATGAAGCTATATAGATTCCTAGTGGTAGGTTGAGCTGTTTTCTTTTTAATTTATTTTTATATACCAGCTTCAGACTATAGAACCCCTTTCAAAATCCAAAACTTTTAAGCACTTACATCCTGATGAGTATCAAATGGTTCTTCCAACCTCTTTCTAGTCTACCACCTGCTTCCAGTCCCTCTTCCATCAGTCTCCTCCTCCCCCCAGACAAATCATTCCTCCATCACACTCTACCCCCCAGCACTTTTTCACAGTATCTTCCTCCCCACTTCTGCTCAGTTGTACTACAATCTCTCACCCCCCCCCCAAAGCTCGACCAACCATTCTCCCATCCAGCAAACCCTCAGTCTCTTTCTCTCTCGTCTTGCTTTCTGCAGTCTCTCCTTACCATTCTTTTCCCAGCCTTTCCCCATCACTCTCTCCCCTCCAGCTCTGTCCCAACTTTCTCTTCCTCAGTCCCTTCCTAACAGTCTCTTTCACAAATTCATTCTCACTAATCTTTCTCCTTCTAAGTAAACTGCCAGTCCACCAGTCTCTCCCCCCACCCCATGCAGTCCTTCACTGCCTGTCTTCCCTTCCCCCCTCAAGTTGCCAACCCACCAATTGTTTTTTTTCTCACTGGCCTTGTTCCATCAATCCCTCCCATTCTCTCTAGCTCCCCCCTATTCCCTTTCTCTTATCCCTTCCTGTAGTCTCCTCTCTCCTGCCAGCTGCTCCCCACCAATCTCTTTCAGCTCCATCCAGCAGTAAACTTTGTACCCAAGTGGTTGCAAGTGAATTTTCAAAGGGAAGCTCCAAAATTCTGGGTGGCAGAGGTATCTGTACAGTTATGCAAGCATGGACATCAAAATGATCCCTTCCACCCCCTGGTTTGATCTCTGAGAGTTCCTTCCCCTCCCTGCCTTACGGCCCTTGTAACTCATCTCTCTCTCTCATTTCTCCCAACTGTGGTCCCTGCAATAGGTCCTCTTCCTCCTGTCTCCCTCATGAGTCCTTTCTGAGTCCCTTTATACCTGCTCTCCCCCATGCCTCATCTCCAGTCCTTTCCCTCTTGCTCATCTACTATGGTAAGTTCTTCACAGTCTTCCCATCTGCCCTGTTTCCCCCCACTTTTGGCACTTACCTGAATGCCTTCTCTCCTTCCCTCTCCCCTTGCAGAGCATTACTGGTCCTCTAACCTTCTCCATTCCTTCATATGTTGTTCCTGAGTACCTTCCCTCTTTCCCCTCATGTTTCCTTCCTAAATATAGTACTCTTTTCTGTACTTCCCCTCTTCTACACTTCTGCCAAGGCCCTGTTGAATACCTCCCCCCCCCCCCCCAACAATGGTCCCTTCCCAAATCTCTTTTGGTATGACTCATTTGTCAATTCCTGCAGTACCTTCCCAAGTGCTCTCCTTCCTGCTCTAGCATCCCCCCTTCAAGACCCTTTCTGAAGTGCCTTTTCTCCTGTGCTCCTTCCTGCCCTCTACCCCCCCCCCACTCCATCCTTCTCCTCACAGTCAGCCTACTCAATCAGGGCAGCTTCGCTCTCATAATATACGCAAATGTTGTCAGGAACACTCCCTTAGAGATATCAGCCTGCTTGCTTCCTCCTCAAATCATATGGACCATCAACTAATGAAGGTGATGGCAGCAGCAGTGGGCTTCTCCTTCGCACACCATCAGGCTGTTGGTGGTGATGATCAGCCATGCTCTTCCCTGCCTGTTGTCCTTCCTGGCTCAGGACCCTGGCGATGAAGATCAGCCACCCACTTCTCTGCCTCCTCTTTGTCTCTTTGGGTTCCTTGTGGCAGACGTTAGCTGCAGTTTTCTCTTTAATTCTTGCCACTATTTTTCTCTCTTTCAAGAGGCAGCGTGGGAAAAGTAGCCTTAGAGCAGGGGATCCTCAGAAGAGAAATTAGCCTGCTCTTTCTTCAGCAACTATACTTTCTTTGCTTCCCTTCTGGTGGGCTCCTTATGATGGTCTTGTGGACCCAGGTTGGGAACTATGCTTCAGAAAAATGACTACTACATGTACTAATCTGCTTTAGCTTAAAGAGAAATTTTTTTTCTTTTTTCTTTACTTGTTTCCAGGAGGAAAAGTACTTATGTGACCATTATCAAGGTAGACCTGGGAAAAGCCAATGTGTATCACCTGGCTTAAGTACCATGGAATCTCACTACTTTTTCATATTCTGACGGGTATTTGTGACTTGGCTAGATGGAACTTTGGTCTGACCCAGTAGGGCTACTCTCATGTTCTTATGTTCCCAAATTTTAGAAGTCTATTTGTACTGTAGAGGTGCTATTTAAAGCCAGGTCATTTGTTCTCGCTGCATTTTTGTAATATTTTCTATTTCTAAATAACTATGCTTCATCTACAAAATAATTTGACATGGGAGTGAGTTTCAAACAGTGGATGTGAGATTAAAACAAAAATCCAGCTGCAAATATCCTTTTTGAACAAAGACCCTTAGGAGCCAGATAGCTGGCTAAGAAAGTTACAGATCATCCAAAACACAGCAGCTCGCCTGATTTTTTTCTGCTAATATGACAATATTACCCCTTTGTTAATTAAGTTACAATGGCTGCCCAATGAGGCATGTGCTCAGTTCAAATTAGGCACGACAATCTTCAATATTTCACACAAAAAATGCTCCTCAATACATGTCAGACCCGTTAATATTAATCTCTTCCCATTGGGCAAACTTATCACACAATTCTCCTAAGGATCTTCATTCAAAAAGGATATTTGCAGCTAGGTTTTCTTATTTAGCAATCCAACATTTGGAACTCAATCCCAAGTCAAATTAGAAAACAAAGATTATTTGGTGTTCTGAAAGGCGCTGAATTATTATTTCAAGAGATACTTGGAAGGTTGTTTTTTGATAAGTTAATTTATAATGTTTTTTTCTTCTTTTAGTTTTGGAATCCGCATAGAACTATTTGATAGTAATTTGCAAAATACAGGCTTATTTGTATTGTAAAATTAACTGCCAGGTGAATTGCCCCAAGTTTACCTGTATCTTTGTTTCCTGTCTCTCTCTCTTTACTATATATTGCATGCTTTTGTGTGTTTATAAATGTTTCAAAATGCATTATTGCTATTTACTTAAAAGGAAGCCTTTATAATGTACAACACTTGGAGTTATTCCAACCATGCATGCATAAGGTTTAATAAAATAGCAGCTCTTGAAAGCTAAGTCTAATAAATAGGTATCACCTACAACTTGTTTGTTGACCTATCTTTCCAGTTGATATACAATTAAGAAGAGGAAATGTTCTCCTGCTCTGCTTCCACAGATTGACGATATTGAAGCCTTCTGAAGTTGATATTCTGTTCCTACTTACTGACACCTCTGCATCTAATTCCTCGTAAGAAGATTGTCTCTAAAAAGGTTATTACAGTACTCCCCAAGCCATAGCTATCTGTTTAAAACAAATCTAAGTAAGACTTGATACATTTGTTACGTTCAATTTTGCTCATGACACAACGTTCTGTTACCTTTCTTCTACAATGGAAACTCTCTCTCCATCCTCACCTGGCGCAACCAATTATTGTGCCCCAGCTTCAGATCCAATGGGGTTGTTCTTTTTCCCTGTCGACTCATGAACTGCTTCCACTTCCAAACATACTTCTCCAGTAAGTACATCTGGCGAAGTTCAGATCGACTGGAAGATTTCCCATTAGCATCTATACCTGCAACACATACCAGAAGCAAAAACACTTCTTATATACAGGTAATTAGAGCTTCTGATATTAGGTTGTAACCAACAAACAGCTATAGAATAATCCTAATGCACAACAAACACCGGAAAACCACCACTTCCCCTAGTACTCTCTTGCTCCTGCCCTGGCGGCTTGTCTCCAACTCAAGGTTTCTGCCTTCTCTATGTTGACGACTCCTAATACACAAACACGTGATTCCACCTGAAAAGGCACCCAGCAAATAGTACCTGTAGCGTGAAAACACTGAGAAACAGATGGTTTTCTACCTTCAAATAACCACTAAATAGATGAAAATTAAACACTTAAATTTACAATTTATAAAACACCTAAGAACAGAAGCACTAAGTACAATACAGAAGGAAAAGCTGGCCTAAAACCTAGGCAAGCTATATGGCAACTGAATTTCTCTGCTATATGGACAGCAGAGATGTCTTCTGACAATGTGTATAGTGGTGCTGAATATATATATTTTAAAATGCTGTGGTTGTTATTTTTAAAAAATCCGCAGACCACCACTGCAGAATATTGACCCAAGAGTTGCAAACTGTAGCCTTTTTCTATTTGATGGAACAGGGTCTCATAGTAACATAATTAATTATGGCAGATAAAGAGCCATATGGTTTGTTCTGTCTGCCCAGAAAGGTACCTAGAGTGGTACCCGCTGCTCCATGCAGGTTATCCCCTTCTATGCTCTTATTTTTATTAATGAGTCTTTTTTGTTTTCCTTCGAGTGAATATACTTTTTATTCTGTCCTCTTGCTACAGAGCGATCCCCTGTCTTTCTCCCATGCCACTTGGAATTCTGTTACTGTTTTTGTCCCCAGAACCTCTTAAGGAAGAACATTTTAGACATACACCACCCTCTTCATGAAGAAATACTTTCTGATGTTGCTTTTCAGGTTCCCTTCTTGCAATTTCATTTCACGTCCTCTAACTCTATAGGCTCCCTGAATTTGGAAAACATTTGTTCATTAATATTTTTCAAGTATTTAAGTATCTATATCATGTTTCCTCTCTCCTTTCTCCCCTCCAGGGTATACATATTCAGGTCTTCAAGCCTCCTGCTCAGACTCCATACCATTTTGGTTACTTTGCTCTGAGTGGCTTTGAGTCTGTGCTATTAGCAACATACAGTCTCCAAAACTGAACACATTAAATTGGTTTCTTCACATTCAAGCTTAAATGCTATGCATTAGCTCAAGCTCCTAACTTTTGTAGATCACATCTTGTGGCTTCTACTCTCTGTGGAGTGTCTACAAATCCAGAGTTTACTATGCGTTGAGTGAAAAAAATATTTTCTACTATTATCATGTTAACTTCATTGAGTGCCCCCAGTTTTTGTACTTTTTGAAACAGTAACGATCGACTTATGTTCACCCTTTCTACTCCACTCAAGATTTTGTAGACCTCTATCAAAGCCCCCCCCCCCCCCCAGGCCATCTTCTGCAAGCTGAAAAGCCCTTACCTCTTAAGTCTTTCCTCACATGACAGAAGTTCTAACCCCTTCATCATTTTGGTTGCCCTTCATTGTATCTTTTGTAATTTGACTATATAAATTACTTTTTTGAGATGCTGTGACCAAAGTTGCATACAATGCTCAAGATGAGGTCGCACCATGGAGCGATATAGTCTCATTATAATAAGCGTTGTTTTAGTTTCTATTACTTTCTTAATAATTCCTAACATTCGCCACCACACACTGAGCAGAAGATTTCAAAGTACTGTCCACGAAGACATCTAGATCCTTTGTTTGGGCCTAGCATCTGTTCTAACATGTGCGCAACAAGTAATGGGCAAACCCTTGACCTGCCCATGCTCTTCCCTGGTTCACACCCCCTTCTGGTTGACCACTATAGATTTTAGGAGCACATTTTAGAAAATACTAAAAGTCAGTTGTGCGTGTAACTAATTGATGCCAATTACTGCTAGTTAACAGCACTGGATTTATAGATAAATGTAGTGGTATAAAGATCTTTTTTAGTATTAAGGAAACTCAGGAGTATTAGGGAATGTCAAACCTCCAGATTTTAGGATGAAATTTTGTACAGCTAATCTATCACAACTAAACTATTACAATATTGTGTATTTAGGCTGCTCCAGGTTTTTATTGAAAAAGCTTCATATTATTCAAAACGAAGCAGCCAGACTAATCTTTTTGGCTACTAAGAGGGGATACAGTTGGTCAATTTACATTGGCTACCAGTGGAGGCTCCATAATATGTTGAAGTCGAAAAGCCCCTTAAACAGGATGAATTCTATGGTACTCAGAAATCTCTTTGGGCCCTATTTACTAAGATGGAATGTTAATATGAGCAAGCTTTTTTTTTTTTTTTAATCCCAGCAGTTACCTGACTTCTTGTTTTTGTGATCTGCATAGAACCTATGGTTGTTTGTGGAATACAAGAAAATATTTGTATTTATAACTAACTTGAGAGCACAACTTTGTGGGCCACGTGTAAAACTGAGCGTGCAAGTTTATAGAATTTGGGGAAATATTTGCATTTATGAAATTCAAACTGTTTTTATCAATAAATCTTTAAAAATTCTCTTCTAACCCAAGCTTTAAGTATCAAATCACAGAGCAAAATAATGTTCACTTACCCAGAGAGACTTCCTCTTTTCTCAGAACTCCTTCAGAATGAGATCTTTCCTCTCTATATCTCTTTGGTTCTAGGGGAAATGTTTCTATTAACCTCTTTGATACTTAACACAGTAATCAGTCTGTGACCTTGACAGTTCTTCTCGCTTCTTAACAATACCTTAACACCTAATTCAAGTCTGTACCACTGTTTCCTAACCTTCTAGCAAAGGACAGTTGCAACCCTAGACAAAAGAGGGGGTAACCTGCATGGAGCGACAGTTACACCCCTAACCACCTTACAGGGAAGATTATGCTGGCCTTTATCTGTGACTTACACCTAAGAGTGCACTATAGGCAGGGATAAATGATTTTAGCAATAACACATTTTTCCATTGCATGAAATACAAAATTACTGATGGTAAATTTTAACCCTTCTATGAGACCTGACTACCTCGGACAGGCAGGCACTTTTTCCAGGCTTCATAGGATGCTTTAGGATCCCTCTTGAGCCACATCTGAGCCTGGGCATGGATCTCATTGCTGTAAGGTTTGACAGTAGTAAGTGCCTCAATTGGAGCATCCTACAAAACACAGAAAAACTTTGATGGACTTAATTAGAACATACAAACAATGACATATAATCAATTTAGAAAAACAGGAAACACACATACAGCAAAAAAAAAAAAAAAAAAAAAAAAGACGTCCCCCTTCCATTCTCCAAAAAAATGGAAGGGGACTGTCAGACTCCTCTTCTCCCTCTTCCAACCCCTCCCCCCCACACCCCTTAAAACCATAAACTGGGAGAGAGAGGATTCTCAGGCCAGTCCACATATCTCTCTATATAAAAGGCAACACCAACGTTCTATGAAGCCTCCAGCCGGAAGTGTGAAGGGGGCGAGATATCCGGTTTCCCAATGAGTGTCTGCCCCGCCCTCTCTGTAACACAGTCAGTGAAGGAAAACAGCAGAGCACGAAATCAAATAGCTGGCTCTGTAACAGTGAAGGACTCAGAGGGGGGAGGGGAGAGAGGCCACAGGGCAGGGACACACACACTCCCACATGCACACAGAAGAAAACATTGCTAGCCCCCGTTTCATTTGCATCAGAAACGGGGCTTTTTTACTAGTTAGTGATAAATAGAACAGATTACAGTAACTCCCTTCTACCTGGATGTTCTTATATCAGATAAAACATTTACAGCTAGTACAAAATTCTAAGATGAAGTTATTATATAATGCCAGTGATAGCCCTCCACCATAATACCTGTACAGTTAAGCAATACTGTGCAAGGACCCTGAACTATTCATGACCTTTTACGTACATAATCTGATAGCCTAAGCAAGTCAGTACATATAAAACTCATTGCAGCTGGCCTCACCCAGCTCCCATGAAGAGTCGTAGTGATACACATGATACCACCATCTGCTATACAGACATTGTATACCAGGCCATGATAGATTCATCTGACATCCTTATGTTTCTGCAGCCTGATTAGTTTCCTGCTGATGTAGCAAAAGCACATCCTTTCTATGCTGGGAACGGGATTGCAGTGGGAAGCTCAGAAGCATGCGTTTACACTAGTCTAAGTTAACCTATATATATATAAGTATGAACTGCAGAAGACAAGTTTGGGAAAATACCTGACACAGTCCCTGAGCAGTGCTTTGCAGCCAGCATCTGAGGAAGGACTTTCCCCTCAGCTAACGATACTGTTTTATTGCCTTTGCCAGATTATTCTCCTGTACTGTAAGTACCTTACATTTATTGTATTATCTATGATATTCTTTCTGCCATACAATAAAATTAGCTATATTGTATACCTGATATTGTTGGTTATGTTTATCCCCCAACACCTCTTTTCTAAGGGTAGCCAGGTAAGGGCTATCAGGGGAGCTACCCAGCTCCCTACACCAGGTACAGAGACCACATGACAACTTTGTTACGAGAACATTGTCTTCCAATAAAAGAGAATTAAATGTAAAATTCTTCTGCTAGCACATAAGGCCTACTGTATTATACAGGGACTCCAGAATATCTTCGTCCCCTGTTGTTGCCTTATCAACCTTCTCTCATGTGTTAAGATCCTCCCAGGGAAATAATCTGGCTATCCCTTTTCATAAGAGACATTTGGTTAGAAGAATCTTGAAATACTGCATCTAGCTGTGACACCAATGCTTTGGAATTCACTTTTCCTGGATTGATGGAAGGAAGGGTTTCATAAGAAGTGCCATTTTCCTTCTCATATACTTCTGCATATTGAAGAAAGCCTGGTACATCATCAAAACAAAATTTCAGAGAAAAAATGGGGAAAGGGGAACCTGATGCAGCTGTCTGGGCCCTCTCTATTCAGACACTAGCCCTCTCAACAGAAGTGGTGGTGGTGGCTCAAGGGAAACGGATGCCACAAAAGTAAAAACATTGGAGTTCAAAATGGCCACCTTCATCCTTGCAAGTCCTACAGTATCTGGAAGAGGACTGCATGTCCCTCGGATGCTCCCTGAGGCTAAGTGTAAAAAACTTGGCAACAGAAGCTGGCCACTACCTTCCATTTCTATAACCCCAAGCTGGCAACACTACTCCACACTGCACGCCATCCCCTGTGGCCCTCCATCCCTGACACTCTCGCATCTGTGACTGCCCTAGGCTTATAACCTCTCAGGCTATCTTGAAGCTGCTCTTGGTCATTGTTATCTCAAATGAAAACATTGATGATAATTTTTCCTACCATCTAAAAAATTCCTCTTAAAACATGACAATTGCAGATACCTACAAAATATCCATTGGGAATAGTGTAATCTTTCCTCAGCAGAGTGTTCTCCTTATACAATTGTTCTGTATTACAAGTGTCCCTATGCTTTCCTGAGCAAACAGACCACTCCCTTACCCTCCCCTCAATTTTTATGGGCCTCCTCCCAAACTGATAACAACTGAAACAGCCAAGCTTTCCCACATGCTTTGTGACTGGTGAATAGTAAAAGTGCAGACACAAAAGGAGAAAAAGCTGCAAGTCTTTAAAGACAAGGGATGCTTTCAAATGGCAGGAACCCCCAGTGCTGAGCTTCAGCTCACTTCTCCTTCAATAACGTCATGTTATTCACTACTAGCCACCTTAACTCTTTTCCCCACAAGTACCACTGTAAAACCTGGGAAGGACCGTACCTTGTTTTTCTTGCTGGTTGGAGACGGTGGCTTGATCAGTTTTTGAAGAATTTTCAGGCACATGAGGGTAATGTTTTCCACAACAACTGGAGTCTTAATATTCACTGCCATCAGGAAAAGGCTCAGAGCTACAGATAAGGAAGAAATCATATTGTGATAGGCCATTGGGAGTGGGCAGAAGCATACCTTATTTCTTTTGTCATGGTAGACTAGAAAACAAGGATTTTTATTGCCTTTTAACCCCTGCCAACTGCTGTTTTGTGTTCATTTTTCACACATCCCATACAGCCAAAAGACTAGCTATTCTCCCCTAATCTCCCATGCACAACCTCTCATTACCCTCCTCTTTCAAACCCTTTCTAACTTTCCATCTCAGTCTCCTTTCCAGCTCTCTTCACTTGCATTGTACACTTCTCTCTAGGCTGGACCTTACTTCTCCCAAAGCATGGAGAAAGTTTTGGGGTCTTTCTCTAGCCAGGCAGCCTTAGCAGAAAGGAACCACAGAGGAGCAGTAGATTAATGTGTGTTTTTGCCTCCTCCTTGCTTCTGTACAGGAAGCAGCGACTGCAACACACAGGACAGCTCCATCAATTGGGTTTCCACCCTAAACATTCATCAGAGTTCCAACTACTTTCAGTATGTGACAGGATTAGAACAGACTTTGAAAGGGGTCAGGACTTTAATATGGTCGCATTACATTGTGACCTTTTATTGAATTCCTGGTTGGTGTAGGAGATAAAGTACGTAGCTGGTTTGAGTCTTGTTTTTACAGGGCAAGGCTTTTAAAGTAGATATTACAAAGGATTTTTCAGAATGTATTAAGGTCACATCAGTGGTTCCACAAGGTTTGTTATGTGGGTCACATGATGAGCAGAACAACAGAAAATAGCACTGACAGACATTGGAAGAGATGCATAAAGCAAGAAACAAACCTAACCGGTGATTTTTTTTTTTTTTGGAATGGGTCTTTGAAACCAACAGCCTAAGACCAAAGTGCACCTATGAAGGGAATATTGTAACTACAATGGAAATCCTAGAAAAGTTGACTATCCAAAGAAGAGAAAAGAAGAAGAAAGCTATCAGGAGCTGAAAAACCATTGTGCTTTCCTGTCTCCATCTGTGACAACCAGGAAAATCCAGATACAAATTGAAGAATCATCCTTCCCTGAGAATAAAGAAGGGAGACCAATAATAGAGTCTAAATAGAATGGCTATTGACTAACCTGGTACCAAAGAATGCCCTATTGAGGCATGAAAATCCAGATGTCATCATAGGAGCAAGAAGAGAGCATAAGGGCCCTGAGATAATCCACGAAATATGAAGCACTCCGACAGGACAACCAAGAATGGGAGCCTAATAGGCTCAGAATAAAACCATATCATCAGAGACTTCCTTAAGTTGTGTAACAGTGGTGGCTAATATCAATGCTATTGAGTTAGCTGCGCAAAACAGCTAGAGTGTACAATCGCACAAAGTAGGTGGTTTATATAGCTTGACAAAGTTGAGGAACACACAGTCCCTATGTACACCAGCCTCAGCCACATGGATGACCAGCAAAACTGAAGCTTGCCAGGTGCCCTTGGCCTGGATTGGCCGCTGTCGTGGACAGGATGCTGGGCTCGATGGACCTTTGGTCTTTTCCTAGTGTGGTATTACTTATGTACTTATAGTAGTACAATATAGATGAGGCATATAGTCAGCTACCAAAACCAGAGAAGACAGTCTAACGACACAGCCAAGTACCGTAAGCAGATGCATCAAGAGAAGGTAGCTGGAGATGTGGCTGTCGAAACTGGAAACATCCAGGCCACTGCTGTAGCAGGAGTTATAGAAGCAAGTGTGCAGCTGTATCCATACAAGGGTCCGAAGTAGCTGGAACCATATAGTCAGCTGGACAGTGCCATACAGGCAACCATGATATCTGGTGTCAGACACACAGCTGGAACAGTACAGGCGACAGAGTGGTAGAGTTGCTCTGGTAACTGGCATCATACAGGTGACCGCTGCATCTGAAGCCATATTTACATGTAATATACACATATGTAACTCCTCTTACTCTCTAGCCTACTTATATGTTAACCATCTCTCTGACCTTATGTGCAACTTTCTTTACATTAGTCACCTTACATTTCGAACTGCTCTTATTGTCTTACCTATCTATATGTTACATCTTTGCTTATACCCTACGCTATTAAAATGTTGTATTACG
Organism: Microcaecilia unicolor; assembly: GCF_901765095.1. Lineage (NCBI taxonomy): Eukaryota > Metazoa > Chordata > Amphibia > Gymnophiona > Siphonopidae > Microcaecilia > Microcaecilia unicolor. The sequence goes on along the minus strand of NC_044043.1, from coordinate 101,436,682 downwards.
TATTGTGTTGACATTGTAAGTAGTATACTATGACATACTTTGTGTTGTTGTTTGAATATTTTTACTGCTATAATTGTCTATTGCTCTTGTTTATTTTTACTGTACACCGCTTTGAGTGAATTCCTTCAAAATGGCAGTAAATAAATCCTAATAAATAAATATGATAGCCATGGCAAGTGTGTAGATGCTGCATCTGATACCTTACTTGAGTAGTGCAGGCCCAGGTCATGCAGTCAACTGCTGCCTGGGAAGCCATGCAAATGTGCATCTTATGATCCACAGATCGCTATTATATCTGTTACCCCATAGGCATCTTTGCAACTGAGCATATACACAGCTTCCAAAACTGAGCCATACAGGCAACTGCAGGAACTGTGCTATACAGGCAGTCAGTGCACATATAGGATGACAGAGTAGCTGTGCTACACAGCTGGCTACTACAACAGCGCTATACAGCCGACTTGGAATGCTACAACACATACGCAATTGCTGAAGGTAAAGAAGAAATTGGGCTATTTTAGCCGCACAACACAACTGATTGTACAACTGTATAAACAGAATGTTGTCCATCTATGCAATATGGGACTGAGCTGGTTGTTACAGGGATAGAAAATAGTTAGTACCAGCAGTTCTTGAAACCATAGAAACAAACCAGTTGTTGCAGTATGCAAAACAGGTGAGTTGCAGGAGAGCTAGACTGGCAGCCGCAAAGGATAGCAATACAGGAAACCCAAAGTGGTGCTGCTGACACCGTTCAAACAAATAGACAGTACCACTATGCAACCGGGACGGCTGATGCAAATATGGCACATAGGCAGCCAGCACCACTGTATAACCAAGACGGTTGCTGCAACCACACAACCTAGGAGGTTGCCATCCTGTGCAACACAAGTAGCTTGCAACCTGGCGTAGTGGTTAGGGTGGTGGACTTTGGTCCTGGGGAACTGAGGAACTGAGTTCAATTCCCACTTCAGGCACAGGCAGCTCCTTGTGACTCTGGGCAAGTCACTTAACCCTCCATTGCCCTATGTAAGCCGCACTGAGCCTGCCATGAGTGAGAAAGTGCGGGGTACAAATGTAACAAAAAAAAACACTCAGGTGGTCAAGAGTGCTACACAGGAAGAAACAGAAAGAACTATCCAATTGGGCAACTGAGCCAACTTTGATTATCACTGGCTATCAAACTTCTTTGGCTTTATTATTTCCATAACCAAAAAATAGGGCTACCATGCTGAGTCTGGTAAGCCAGATGAGTAGCTCATATTGAAGCAGATTGTATTCATCTAATTTGGTAACACAACCAACAACTGAATCATACAGCTTTGACCTGATACAAAATGTAAATACAATGAAAAAACCCAACTGCCTTTACCTTAAAAAAAAAAAGCCGACTGGGACAATTCTATGCATAGTTAAATAATTCAGTAAAGAAGTTTTTTTTTTCCCTTTAAATGAGTAGGAAGTGTCTCTAGGACAGAAAATGAAGAAAAATAAGGGATCCTTTTTCCCTTGCTGAAATTGAGATTATTTTCTCAGGTAAAACTATACATAACTTCAGAATATCAGAAAACAAAGAACAGATTCTTGTGGGAAGCACAGGCAAGGCCTAGGCCAAGATAAACAGTCTAATCTCCTGTACAGACATATAGATAGAGATCTAAAGCTGCAAAGAATAAGACTGCACAAAGCTCAACATACAGCTGATATGAGAACCTACATACAAATGAACAGCAAGCAGTAAGTTCCAGAATATTCACAAATACAGCTCTCGAGATTAGCAATTATCTGACCTCAGGATCTACACCTGAGAAAGAATAATAGGGAGAGGCACAATGTGAGCTGCATCTTTTTTTTGTTTTTTTTAAATACAACGAGAGAAGAGCTAATAAACCTCCAGATTTTTTTTTTTTGTTACATTTGTACCCCGCGCTTTCCCACTCGTGGCAGGCTCAATGCGGCTTACGTATTATATACAGGTACTTATTTGTACCTGGGGCAATGCAGGGTTAAGTGACTTGCCCAGAGTCACAAGGAGCTGCCTGTGCCTGAAGTGGGAATCGAACTCAGTTCCCCAGGACCAGAGTCCACCACCCTAACCACTAGGCCACTCCTCCTGCCTACTGTGGCAAAATGGTGAATGTTCCACCATATAAATTATAAGAATATTTCATGAAGTGTATTTCTCTAGGTGGTGCACATTTATGTTTAAACCTGTTACAGAAAAATGACTGTTTCTTCTGTAGTTTAACACAGAGAGGAAGTAACCTGCAGTAATGTTGCCACCTACTTTAAAAAAAAATGTTCTTCTGGACTCTGATTGGCCCAGAAGTTCAAACCCTGTCTGGAAATTCTGGATATTTCTCCAGTCTCTGATAGGGAGAGAAGAGAGAGTGATTTCTTCACTGAGGCCCTGTGAGCAGTTATATTTCTCGTACTCCCCAAAAACTATCCTAGTGGTTAGTGCAGTGGACTTCAATCCTGGGGAACTGAGTTCGATTCCCACTGCAGCTTCTTGTGACTCTGGGCAAGTCACTTAACCCTCCATTGCCCCTGGTACAAAATAAGTACCTGAATATATGTAAACTGCTTTGAATGTAGTTGCAAAAACCTCAGAAAGGCGGTATATCAACTCCCATTTCCCTTTCCCTTATTCAGTTATCTGTTATTTTCCATCTGTTTTTACAGCTCACTGTTCAATATTTTTATGACAATAAACCTTTTTTAATTTATTGAATCTGTTTGTCTGGACTGACTAAGATACCTAGTGGTTTGTGTGTTGGGTCTCTGCGTGCTTTCTAGTAACTCTGGGCCCCAGCAACTTAGAAAGGATTAGGATTGTGCGATTTGTTTTCATCTCCTATTTGTCTTTTCAAGCCAAAATCAGCTTCTCAGGTCAGCTCTGCACATCTACTAAATTTCTTGTCTCACCCACCTATCTGCATTCTCAAACAAGTTTAGCAATTAGCTCATCTGGTTCTGAACTAGGCTCACTGAGGGCGTATTTGTTAATATCATTTCTCTTCCTCATTCATTCCGGAATCAACTTGACCTGGAAACCTCCTTTTTAATTCGTTAACTCACCACAGCGTAGGCGAAGTTCCCAGCAACCATCTTCCTTTGATATGGAATCTGTCAGCAGCAGCATTTCATACTGGAGGCCGCTGGCCTAAACACAAAACATGATCAATCGCGCATTGTCTACACCCTTCTATCATCATTCTTTCTCAAAGTCAGCCTGATACACACTGACCCAGCTTCTTCTATCCCTCGCTTCCTCCTTTTCTGCCAGTTTCATCTGCAATATGCATCAATGACATATGTAAAAATGCATAGCTAAGTTCTGACATGTGAAAACAAGTTACATTGAGGAAAACAGGACTACTGCTTTTTATGCTTGGAGATCCAAACGTAAAGTTTATATGTAAATTAAGCAACTGGTAAAAAGCAGTGTCACTGGCAGTTCTGAGATTCCCAGGACTGGGATGATAAAATTGCACTGCAGGTCATAGCAAAGCCTTTCTGTTTCGAAAGACTTAAGATGGCAGTATGTTATCATTGTATAGCTTAAAGCACACATTGTATCTACTGACATGGTAAAACAATTTTTGTTTATATGAGTTGTTTTAATATTTAATATTATGTATGCAAATGTTTATTCTGCCTAGAACTAAGAATACAGTAAATTAGAAATATTCTTAAAATAGAGGGACACTAATACCAGTGCAACAAAGCACAGAAAAGAGGTAAATGAAAGGCATTACCCTTATCCTTTCAATTAAATGATCAATTCATCCAAAGTTTCAAGTGAAATAAATACGGTCTTATAGAGTTCAGACAATGGAAGAAATTTAACCAAATTCAAGCCAGAGAAATAATGAAAAAGACACGCAAGCTCTTACCAAGTCTGGGTTAGCCCAGTGTCCTTTAAGCGCAGCAGACACCTTCCCAATGATTAAATCATTCATTTGCTGTGTAGCTTCTTGATTGTCTCTAATTAAAACCAAAAGCACAGTGTTTAGGTGAGAGACACTGAGGAAGGAGGAGGGAGGGATCTGGTTCCATATAGACATTTATATGGAGAGATTCACCCAAGTTGGTGTACAGCAGGTACAGTTTAACATAAAGCTTAATTGTTAACACCATAACAATAATAAAATGACCAAATATAAACATTAACTACAAGAACGGAGGTAAACTTGAAAACAGCAAATTGAAACCTAATAGGACTAACATGAAACAGGATAAAAAAAAACCACATTTGACAGCACTCAAATTCAAATAACAGATATAATACAATCTAAGCATAATACTAATGAAACATCTAATAAGCATGCATTAGAACATTCAAATAACATTGATATGATACTAACACTTTTGTACAATATAGCTCACCATATAGCTGAGGGACCAAGTGCAGATATATACATGGGGGACATGATGCGTGATACAGAGTCAGTTGAGATAAATAGATAGGTGGCTAAAATCGAGGCAAGTTCTTTGTACAGTTAAACAACATATAAGGAACTAATCAATGTTACAGTGTGTGTAGCAAGCTTGTCCAAATGCAGAATGAGTGTATAGTCAGTCACCCTACGTATTAAAGGTTTGGGAGAAGAGCCAGGGTTTTTACCTGCTTCCTGAAGTAGAGATAGTCTCGAGTTATATGTAGCCCCTCTGGGAGTAAATTCCAGAGCGTGGGGGCTACTCCTGAGAAGGCTCTTTTGATGAGGGGACAGATAGTGATGATCCTTGAGAGGACATTAGAGGTCTCAAAGGTGTGTAAATGGCTAACTTATTCTTTAAATACTCTGGCCCATTTTGTCTAAGGGTCTTGAAAATCAAACAGTTTTAAATTTAGCCCTGAAAGTTACTGGTAGCCAGTGTAGCTTTTGAAGGAAGGGTGTGATGTGGTCATACCACTTACATCCTTCTATCAGTCATGTTGCAGCATTCTGAATTACGTGAAGCTGATGCAAACTCTTTTTGGTTTGGCCAGTGTACAGGGCATTACAGTAGTCTAGTCTGCGAAGGATTCCTCTGCTCCTTTAAGGGAAACTCTGGCCTCCGGCCCAAGTTTTACATATGATAATCCACCGGGATACAAAACCCTGTAATCCGCAGATGTGCCCTCCGACCTGGGGTACATCAGCAGCACTATTTCAGCACAGCTCCCAAAATATACAGTCAGGAAAATAACTCCAGCAGTTTCAAGAATGTAGTTCCAAAAACTAACAGTTCAAAAAAAAACCCAGTAGTTTTTAATAATGCAGTTCCAAAAGCAAAACAGTTCAGGAATCTCAACAGCTTAAAAAATGCAGTTCATAAACACCCAGCTCAGAAATCCCCCATCAGCTTCAATACTGCAGTTCAACACAAACAGCACATGAATCTTGGCAGTCACAATGATGCAATTCAAAAAACAAAACCCTTCCAAAAAAACAAGCAGTTCAAAGAAAACAAGCACTTCCAAACCGGCAGTTCAAAAACAAGCAGTTTAAAAATCCCACCAGCAGTTCAGGGGGAGAAAGCCTCCAGGGGTCCCACCCTTCTCTGGCCAGCTCTATCTCCTGGCTTCCTCCCACTTGACCCCATCGCTTCCTGGCTCCTCCACGATAGCCACTGCCTTCCTTTTTTTTTTTTACCAAGAACCCGCTCCAAGCGGTTACCTGCTGTTTGAACTTTCCACCTTTCAATCTTATATCCATCGGTTCCTCTTGCCTTCATCTTCCTTTTTTTCCCCCTTCCACTCCATGGTCTCCTTGCCCCACCCATTCTCCAGCTGATCCTCCTCCCCCTGATTAGTTCTGCTTAGAGGCTCCCCCTCCATTCCTGGCCTCCCGATCGTGTCTTGGGTTTCACCTTTACCTGCCTTTCCCTTGGGCTCCACTGGGGGCTGCTGGGATAGGAAGTCTTTGATTCTGTTGTAAGACCTCCTCAAGGGCTGCTGGGAATCGTAGTTTTTACCCTGCCTCCAGCCCTCTGGGGAAAATGATCTATGCCTTCTCCTGGCATGTAGAACTCCTTGAGCTAAGAATCTGGGTTGTCCCCTCCTCTGGGCCTTATCTTCTCCTCCGCTGGTACCCCCCCTCTCTGTTCCCTTATCCCCTTCTTCAAAAGTCGTGACGTTATGGCATAAACCACTACGGTCAGGCTCATCTTTTCTCAAGATTGGAGAGATTTCATAGCTGCCATAACTGGCAGACAATTTTTTAAGGTTTTTTTAAATTTGCGGGATCAGAGTGAATGGTGAGTCTAGACCAGGGGTAGGCAACTCCGGACCTCAAGAGCTGCAGGCAGGTCAGGTTTTCAGGATATCCACAATGAATATACGGGAGAAAGATTTGCAAGCACTGCCTCCATGGAATGCAAATCTATCTCATGCATATTCATTGTGGATATTCTGAAAACCTGACCTGCCTGCGGCTCTGGAGGACCGAAGTTGTCTACCCCTGGTCTAGACGTATCCCAAGATTCCTAACCTGTGATTTTAGGGAGAGTTCATACCTCCCAAAATGTAGTTTAAAAACAGATATTTGTCCACGTGTGTTGGGTACCCAAGAATCTGTTTTGCTTGGGTTCAGGCACAGTTTGGCGTTGTTTGCCCATTCCTGAGTTGCGGTTAGGCAGGCAGGCAGTTTACTCAGAGCTGTGAGTAGATCTGGGTCCATGGGTATAAGTAGTTGCACATTATCAGCATAGATGTAGGATTTTGTGTTCATCGACCGAAGCAGCTTAACCAAAGGCTTGAGGTAGATATTAAATAACCCTACAGTTTGGTGTCCAAGGTAATGTGCTGTTGCTGAACAGAACTGATGGCTGGCTATTTGACAAATAGGATTTGAACCATGTAAAATACTGTGCCACTGATACTTTTTCTGCCAATCTTGTAAGCATGATATTATGATCCACAGCGTCGAAAGCTGCTGAGAAATCCAGCAACACTAGTATCAAGACAGATCCCTTGTCACGGTTTCTGTGAAGATCATCAAGAAGGGACACAAGAACTGTCTCTGTTCCGTACCCAAGTTTGAAGCCAGACTGACATGGGTCTAAGCCAATTACTTTCAATTAGCCAATTGTTGAGTTGACTGCAGACTATCCGTTCTATAAGTTTTGCAGAAAGGAATGTTAGAGACTGGTCAGTAGTTGTCAAGCTTGTCCTGGTCAAGTGAGCTCTTTTTCAGTAGAGGGTACATTGCAGCTTTTTTTAGTGTTGTTGGCAGCTGCCCTTCCACAAGAGAGGTGTTAACCTTCAATGAGGCCTATTATCATTTGTTGTACTATCTTTGCTGGGCAGGGATCAAGAGGGTAGGTTGTATGACTTTCAGGATTTTTCCAAGCACTTCCTCTGTGACCTGGTTGAATGAGATCTGTCATGTATCCTGGGGCTTCGCCGTAGATAATCTTATGAATCAGGGTGCAGATTTTGAAAGCAACACATTCTTTGATTGGGAACCAGTGCAATTTTTCATGGAGGGGCTTGGCGCTTTCAAATCGCATTTTTCCCAAATAGAAGTCTAGCTGCCGTGTTTTGAGCGGTCTGAAGTTTCTTTATGAGTTGTTCTCTGCATCCCGCATAAATTCCATTGCAGTAATCTAGATGGCTTAGTACCATTGATTGTATCAGGTTCCGGAATGTTTCCCTCAGGAAGAATGGTTTCACACGTGAAAAGGAGAAATTAGACCTTACCTGCTAATCTGCTTTCCTTTAATCCCTCCGGACCGGCCCACCTGCTGGTAGGCGAGCACAACCCATCAGTCCAATCCTGGGCCAGTCCGGAGGGATGCTAAGGAAAAAATACTTCCTATAATTTGTTTTTGTTCTCCTGGTTGTTAATTTCATGGACTAGCCTCTTGTTTTATTGTTCTTTGAAAGGTTAAACCAGTGGTTCCCAAACTTGTCCTAGGGGAACCCTCAGCCAGTTAGGTTTTCAGGATTTCCAATGTGAATATTCATGAGAGATACCTGCATGAATTTCCTCCACTGCATGCAAACCTTTCAGGAATATTCATTCTAAATATCCTGAAGACCCGACTATCTGAGGTTTCACCCAGGACACTTGTGGGAAGTACTGGGTTCAACAGTTGCCTATTTAACTGTTTCACTGAACTCACAATAGTACAAAACTTCTATCAACTTATAAGGTTCATAGTACTCTTGTATCGAGTACTATGTACCTATAGCCCAACTAGGGAGAGGGAAGGGTTGGATTGGTTCCTTATATCTTTGGTTTGAAGTTGTTTCTAGTCAAGAGATTGTTTAGCTAACTAGCACTATGGTGCCCACTGTTATTATAAGTGTATGAAAAGTTTAAAATTAAAAAAAAAAAAAATCTCCTCTTGGGCATCTTCTCCAAGCTGAAAAGCCATAACATCTAATGTTTATTCATAATGTTCTAATGTGTGCTTATTAGATATTTCATTAGTATTATGCTGACATTGTATTATATCTCTGTTATTTGAATTTCAGTACTGTTAAATGTGTATTTTTTTGATACTGTTTCACGGTAGTTCTATTATTAGGTTTTAATTTGCTGTTTTCAAGTTTATCTCATTTATTGTACTTATGTTTATATTTGGTCATTTTACTATTGTTATAGTGTCAACAAAATTGTACGTTTTACACTAAACTGTACCTGCTGTACACCGCCTTGGGTCAATCTGTTCATAAATCCCAGTAAAAAACATTAAATAAATAAGGGCTACTCCAATGTTCTGGTTGCACTTCTCTACCTGTCTATAGCTCCACTGTATCCTTTTTGACATAGGGAGACCAGAACCGCAAACAATTCTCAAGGTGAAGTAACTAAATTCTCAAGGAATTTTAAGTACTAGAACATCAAATACTTGAAATTCCATTATATGAAAACTGATTATCTGGGGACAGAAACAGAGAGTGGCATAGCATGGGCTCTGGCTCATCTTCTGTTATCCAAAAATCTCTCATTATCTGAAAGCTTTTCAGCAGAAAACGTCCATTATACAAACACAAAAAACAAAAAAACAATCAAAGTATATGGAATAAGTCTGGTCCCAACCATTCCAGATAACAGTTTTTCTACTGTAGAAGATGACATCTCCCCTCCGGTCTTCTCCTGTCTCTCTCTCCACCTTTCTTTCATTCCTCCTCTCCTTTCTCTACCAGGCCAGACCTCCTACTGGCAGTGAGAAAGGCGGGATGGCCTGGACCTTATCCCAAGTAATCTGGAGTAAGAATGACCTGGGCCATGCTGTAGTAGGAGGGAGGAAGGGGAGGTCACTCAGCTCTTAGGTAATCTATTATTTTATTAATTCTGCAGCCTAACAAATTCTGTAGTACAGTACATTGCAGGAAACCAGAGACTGTGCACATTGTTCATACCTTGTCAGGAGGCACATAAGCTGACGAACTTCCTCTCGCATGGCTGCTGAGCCCCGCCGAAGGTTGTAGTCAAAAAGCTCCCGAATAAGTCCCTGTGACACAAGTATGTGTCTGATGGTGCAGTTCGTGGCAAGGGCACGGAGCAAAGTTATACAGTGCTCTGTAACAGCTGAGGCACACCCGTAGCATTTTGTAGAAGAGGTATGACCACAGCTTAGAACAGAGAGTGCTCTATACTGACTGGCCGTGAATGTTGGTTGTACAGTTGTCCTTGATGACTTTGTAGCAGCTTCTCTCTGTTGTAGATCATATTCCAATAATTCTTTCCGAGAAGCAAACACTTTCTATACAAGGGGGGGGGGGGGGGGGGGGGGGAGAAACAAATAATTACACCTCAGTAAACTGCCATAACCTTTACTGTGCATAAAATTTGCATCATATACAAACTGCAGTGCTCTCACATAAACCACTTAACTAAGAGTTATCTCGAGACGGTTCACCAGTCACACAAGCAGGTCTCACGAGTGCTTTTGGTGCCACATGACATATATTACAAAGAAGACTGACATCTTACAGACTATAACAATCAGGAAGGGCTCAAACCATTTCAAATTGCCCTCCCAAGGCAAGCTTGTTCCTAACGTTTCATGTTTAGAACCCCTGTGTGGGAGAGAAAAGCAGGCTTGGCCCCCAAAGCGGAAGAGACTGCAGTGCTCCAACAGATCCCGGTCAGACCTAAGCAAGGCAAAGAGCTGGGGGCCGAGTAACAAGGAAGCACAGTTCCCCTGTGTGAAGAAACAGTGTGTTTTAAGGATGTAAAATGTATTGGATATTTTCCTGCATTATGTTCTGAAGTGTATTTCTCCTGTTTGGCCAGCAGATGTTTATGCTTAAAGCAGCATTTCCCAAACTTGTGTCACGGTACCCTGAGGCGCCGCAGCACATCTTGACCTCCCTCCTGCCGCCCACAGTCCAGCATCACTCTTTACTTCCCCCTTCCACAGGTCTGGAATCTTCTGCTCCTTCCCCTGCCGCCGCTGCAGTGCTTGCAAGCTTATATTTTCGGGCCATCCGCGATTAACACAGGCACTGCGGGGACTTCCCTCTGCTGCATCCGGCCCCCGCAACAAGAAGCTGCATCAGAGAGTGGCAGACTGGGAAGGTCCCGGAGTGCCTGCCTTTGTGAATTGCCCCTTGCTCAGCTGCTGCTATCAAATAGTCAAAAAGGAAAGGCAAATAAGTGTTTAGATTAATTTATTTCCTGTATTTTTAAATGTCTTGTATAGAGTTGATACCAACTATCATCAGCTTAATGTGGTTCATATTAAAACCATACAAAATTCAACAGACACCACAGAACAATGGCTTTACCTGTATTATCTTGGAGAGCTCATCAAAAGAATTCTTGCAATCTCCACAGTATTCCTGAGCAAGCTGCAGGATGTACCTGTTTACACTAGCTGAAGCAGAGCTGATTCCTCCAGCACTACCCATGTCATCCTAATGACAGAACATAGAAAGTGCATCATTATCCTCCACCCTTCCCAGAAAAGCACCATTGACATCTGAATCACTGGACAGACTGGTCCAGGTCATCCTCATGCATTCCAGTACTTGATGACAATTTGCACATCACTACAAACCAAAGCTTCTTGCAGTAACTCTCTTGGTGATACTGACATCATGAAATTACAGGTGTGTTTTGGATATACCTGAGGCTTTTCAGGAGCTGCCTCGTTCACTTTACATAGTAAGTTCTCCAGCTGTGGCCTGTGTCCCATCAGCTGGTGATAGACACGGTCTGCCTTATCCAGGAGACTGTTGATATTTGTAACAGCCTGTGAGGGAACAGAAAGTGGAACAAATGTATGAGATCCAAAATATAACTCGATTATTATACCATTCATCACATACACGTCTGCAAGAATATGACACAAGGAAGGAGGAAGAATGGTGATCTTTAGTTCTTTACCACAGCTCATGTTCCCTCTTTATGAAACGCCAAGACACATGAGGATTAAAGAGAAGACCTACGTTGTTCTTTCACCTTCCACAGAAACATTACTGACAAGCCAAAGCTATTTTTATAGAAATTTGCAGGCTGCACCGGCTTCCCATTTTACAAGTAAGAGTAACATGAGGAAAGTGTTTCTTTGGAAGAAGCTGAAGAAAACTTCATGGACTTACCTTCTTGCGATCTTCTTCATTCTCAATTGGATCAACAGCACAGCACGGCTTGGCATATAGCATGAAGTCAAAGCGCGCATATTTACAGAAGCCACAAGCGTTACACAAGAACGGATCCTTTTCATCATAGTTTATAGATCTGAGGACAGCAACAAATGAGAGAGGATGATACCCCTGTGTAGGAACCCCTTCCCCCCACCCTGAAAAACCAACAAAAAAGATCTTAATCAAGGATTCAACCAGGAAAATACAGGCATCCCCTTCTAGTTTTTACGATGGTAGATTAGTTGAGTTCTATAAGCAAACTTTGATCTTGGTGGAAGGCAAAAGTAAAATAAATTCTCTCTCATCCTAGATCACAGATACCTGTAAAATTAAACTGGATGTCTACGGCTAATATTCTTTTCGGTATTCTTTCGCAGTGTGCTGTAGCCTATGGTTGACACCACAGCTACTTTTATCCTTCTGGCGCACAGAGCTCATTTCCACTTCCATTGTTTTCATTAGCAGTTTAACACACTTTAAAGATTAAATGCTCTACATAACAGTAATGTACATAGCTCAATTTAAGTAGTTATTTTAATAACTTTTAATCCATATTTCTACAATCCAATTTTAGAAGAATCTTCTTGGAAAAGTATCTGGGTTGTTTTCTAAATTCACATAAAAAGTGGATTACACCGTTTTTAAAGTCATTTTCTAGGAGTATTTTAATGGAGATTCTAAAAGATCATTCAGATTTTAGTATCCAAGGGGTATACATTCAAAGCGAGTGCTCATTTTCAGTGGCGCTTAACTTAGCACCTAACTGAAAACCAGCTGTTTTGGGGGAGGAGTCAGCACTTGGGAGGTCAGGTGCCAATATTCAGCACTAAGGGGGTCTTTTACTAAAGGTGCACTAGCATATCAGCTGATGCTAAATGCCGAGACACCCATAGGAATGTAATAGGCATCTTAGCGTTTAGTTCCAGCTGATTTTTAGCATGAGCTAAGAACTCTAGCACACCTTAGCAATCGGCCAAGGTAACTGCATAAAGTCAGCCCTATCTTTATGTGGTATGCCTTAGCCGGTAAAGCGCTGAATATTATGGCTCCGGAAACCCAGAAATTCAATGGTGGAGCCCGGCCAGACACGCCACCAGTGGCGGTCAGCAAAACGCTGAGCCCTGCCAGCTGAATATTGACCCCCATCATTTTTTTTTAACTCTTCGTACACCACAAACATGCAATGAAAAAGGCTGCAGTGTGACTGCCAATTCTAAATGAAATGATGCTTTTGTTTCCACCTTAGCTAGCAACTCTTCTGAGGACAAATACAATATATTACTTTTTTGGGGAAGAGGAATTTAATAATGTGTAATTATTTTTGTAACCAAACTATTGTAAATGGTGCAGACTAGACATTTTATAAATAAAATACTAACCTGCAAGAAATATTTTGGAAAGTAAATAAACAACTTTTCAAAATCTGTAAGCAACTATCTGCAGTGTACGTGTTCATGATTTGTTTTCACCCAGGTCACTTTTCATCCTCAAACACTGACCTGCACTTGTGACACTGGTACACATTCTCGCCACAGTTTCCGCACACGCCTGGATTGGCTGGCACCGATGCACTACAGCGTGGGCACTGCAAGGTCTCTGTGGATGCCTGGTAATTCTCATAAAAATCTGCAAACTCAATCATCAGATTTGAAGCAACAATGGGCAATGGCAAGTCTATCTTCACCTCGGTCTGTCCTGGGGTCAGCTGCACCTTCTTAGCTTTGTGCCAGCGAGCAGGTCTACAAAAAATATAAAGGGGTTGTGGAACGCAATAATTCATCTGTTCTGCATCCATAGAAATTCAAACAGGATAAAAGATGTTTTATTAGGCTTCCAACAGCTGATGTCATGATTGTCCAGGTCTTACCACATCTGAGCAAGTGGAACCAATATTTCAGCCATCGTCCTGTGGTTTCTTCTGGGTATGCTGTAGGGTCTGTAGTTTGTCTTTATAAATCAGGTTCTCAAATTTGAATGGTTGGGGTTTAAGGTGGGTGGTTTCCTTAGGAAGGTGGGCGATTTCGGCAGGAAAGTCTAATAGTCACAAATTTGAATCTTCACAGGAAAATGAGGCAGGAAATTCATTGGAACAGTTTTGACGGGGGGGGGGGGGGGGGGGGAGAAATTTCTGTAGGTCACATTCTGAAACTTTAGGGGGTGGGGGGGAGTTTGTCTTTGGCGCCAGTCCTTTTTGCACTAAACTTATTATGAATGAGTAGTTGCTATATTTCAAGATGAGCTCTTTGAGGTTACTCGGGTTTCTTGCTATCTCCACTGCCACCAATGATCATCTTGCGCAAAGATATTTGTGCCCTCAAATCTAACCATATGACCAGTTGTTTTTAGCACGGAGGAGTCCAGATGACTGTTCCGTGCTGCTGAGTTTATGGTGTCTCGTGTGCTCTTGTAGCCTTTCCTCTCTGGTGCAGCCAGTTTCACTAGCTTACAACTGGCCACAATCAAATGTGATTTTATAAACTCTAGGGGTTTGGAGTGGAAGTAGACAATCTTTCACACTTAAACTACCTGAACCCATACGCCAAGCCCCCTCCCTGCCCATCCTCAAATCCTTACTCAAAGCCCACCTCTTCAATGTCGCTTTCGGCACATAACCGCTATACCTCCATTCAGGATATCTAGACTGCCCCAACTTGACATTTCATCCTTTAGATTATAAGCTCCTTTGAGCAAGGACTGTCCTTTTTTGTGAAACTGTACAGCGCTGTGTAACCCTAGTAGCGCTTTAGAAATGTTAAGTAGTAGTAGTAGTTTCACACTTGTGAGTGTGGACGCCAGCTTCTGTGGTGCGCTGAATGCTGTTCTGATGTTGTTTTTTAGTAGTTTACCTATACAATCCATCACTCCTTTTAAATCCAAGCAGTGACAGACTGAACACAAATTGCCAAAGAAGATCATCATCAGAATAGCATATAGCAGACCACAGAAGGTGGCATCCACACTCTCACACGTGAAAGACTGGCTACCTCTGCTTCAAATCCCTGCAGTTTACAAAATCTCATGCAGTTGTGGCAAACGGTACACTGGTAAAACTGGCCACACCATAGAAGAAAGGCTACAGGAGCTCAAGAGATACCATAAACTCAGTAGCACAGAAAAATCAACAGGATCTCAATGCTAAAAACAACTGGTCATATGATTAGATTCGAGGGCACAAAAATCTAGATCACTGGTGGCTGAAAAGAATCAGAGGCAGTGGAGATAGCAAGTAATCTGAATGGCGAGAAAGAGCTCATCTAAAAGAAAGAATGACAACCACTCATTCAAATGAAGTTTAGCACAAAAAGGATTGGCGCAGAGGACAAAATGTGTTTTCCTCCCCCTCCATCCGAGCAGTTCCAATGAATTTCCTGTCTCATTTTCCCGCCAAATTTTAAATTTGTGACCGCCTCAATTTCCCACCTAAATCTCCCAGCCTTCCTGAGCCACCTCAAACCCCAACCAATCAGATTTGAAAACCCACTATATAAAGACAAACTGCTGACTTCACAGAAAGCCCTCAAGAAAGCCACAGCACGATGTCTGAAACATCAGTTCCATTTATTCAGACATGGCAAGACCCAGACAGCCACAACCATCAGGACAAAAGAAAGCATTACTGCAGATTGGCATGACAAATTAGCAGGATACACTGCCTGCATTTGGGCTAAAAGGGAAAATGCAAGGAAAATGACTGGACTGGAATTCAAAAACTCTCTTAATGAATGACACCCAAATACTATTGCGTACAACAACTGAGAACAGAGATTTTAAAATGTGGGAAAAGGTAACTAAAGTCACCAGAAACAAAAAATGAGTTTTCATGAATTCTGTTAGAGCAAACAATTTGGAGTACAACAATCCAAACTCCATCCCTTTATGTGGACCCACGGCATGAAAAGTAGACCACGCTCAACATTTTGGATCCAAGACATTAGTCACCTTTACCCAGAGATGGTCACACATACTGTATTTATGTTCTCCTCGCTTCCTCCAAAATCCCATCTACCAACTTTACAAACAGCATCACCATTGCTCTTTCTCCAGCCCATGATCCAAAAAACGCACTTACTTGTTCTTCAGCTCTACAATGGCCTGTACGGTCCTGTTGTTGTAATAAAGGTTAATCGTTCGCACCATTTTAGTACGCTTCAAGTCCCCTATCTTCACTGTCACTTTGCTGATGGTGTGGCTTCCAATCAGTTTCACAACTTGCTGGGTGGTAGTGTAGCGTGTGTCTACTTTGATAGACGACAGCTTGATGTTCTGCAAAGAACAGAAAAACAAAGCCTGATTTATTAAGGGCTTTTTTTTTTAAACTTTGTGGATGGTTTAAGTTGAAAATAGGGTTCTAAATCCAATCAGGTCTAGTGAGTTCCTAACATCTCTCAGTAAGTTAAGTTCCCCCTGGAAGTCAATACTGCAAGACAGAATTGGCAGCTGGATTAGCTCTTTTCTATAATGAAAAGGCTAATCTTGACATGCAAAGTCACAAAATTACCACTGAGCCTGGCTAACTGGAAGCATGCAGATATGTCTCTGAAGTTTGTAAGGAAAGAAAAGAATTGCCACTTCATATTTCATTATCCTCAATATAGAAAAGGTTCACATAAATGTATTTGAAAATTTCAATATCTAGAACTAGTCTCAAAGCTCCCATATTTCTAGAAGATCCTTTACTCATACTGATAACGTACACAGGAAGAATATGAGGCTGCTATTGCTCAAGACCTGCATTCATGAAACTTGTAGGTGTTATTCTTTGGTGATAAATTGAATTGATAACAAGAATCTTTGAACAATGCATGACATTTCTTTCAGAAAGCAGTTGTGAGGTGGGGGACATATTCAAAAGACTTAGATCATGCTTAATACGTGTAAATACAATAGTGGTTTCCCTACTTGCTTGTATGGTACATCTCTATTTTCAGTTGATCAATATTTCACAATTGTTTCCCTGCTGCATAACTTAAAAATGTGTCAAGAATGTGCTGAGGAGAAATGAATTGTGTGAGAGGCCACAAAAGCAATGACAAATCGAGTTCACTTCCAGGAAAAGGGGCTTTACCAGTGATGCACCACAGGGATCAAACATTGGCATAGGAGCCAACTTTTCAAAATTACTGGGGGTGCTAAGCCCAGTGGAAATAACCCCTCCCTGGACACATACAAGGAATTTTCTCAATATTGGGGGTGCTCAAGACCCACAAATTTGGCTCCAATGGCCCTTGGTGTGATTTTTTCCAACATTTTCATAAGCAATATTATGAATAAGCTATTGGGAAAGGTCTGTCTTTTTGCAGATAATTTCAAAACCTGTAACAGGGTGGGGTGATTTAACAAAACTCAATCATTAGTCCAGTGTTTGGCAACTAATAATTTAATGTAAAAAAAAATGCAAGATCATGCATTCAGATTGGAAAATCCCAAGGGAGCAGTACAGTAATGGGGAGGGGGCGGTGAAATTCTGATGTGTATATTTATGGGGACAATCACATCACAAACTTAGGAGAGCCAAACAAACGAAGTGGCAGCAGCAAAAGCCAGGATTATGTTGGGGGATACAGGCGAAGAAATAACCAGCAGTAAAAAGTAGAAAAATTATGCCAGTGTATATCATCAAAAGGATATAAACCAGATAGAGCTGTTCCAGGTGGCAGCTGTCAAAATATAACTTAATTTAATAAATTTACAGTCTGTGTTTTCAATTTGAGTGAATGGTCAATGCAATATAACGTTTATAATATATATGCTGGTCTGTATGTCTTTATGTGATTTGTTTAAATTACTGTGCTTGTTTATTTTGTAACCTGCCTAGTTAATATGTGGGCTATAAATGTTTTAAATAAAATAGAGGAAGACAAAGATCAAAATGTGAGGAAAGAAGAGAAAAAGGAGAAATGCAAGAGACATTCAAACACTTTCAACAAATAAATGCAGAAGATTCTGGCCTCTTTCAATGGGGTCATGGGATTAAGGTATAAGGGGGAAGACTCGAGAGCAAACCCAAAGAAGGGCCTGCTGGAAGGCGAGCACAACCCATCAGTCCAATCCTGGTCCGGTCCGGAGGGACGCTAAGGAAAGATTTCTTCAGACATGGAATGGCCTCCTGAGGGAGGTAGTGGAAGAAAGGATTAAATCTGAATTAGAGGGCCTGGGACAAGTACAGAGGTTATCTGAGGATGGGGAAGGGACAGTAATACTGAGCAGGAGCTGAGGATATGCAACATACTTGTTTCTGTTATAAACATGCAACAGCTTGGGGGGGGGGGGGAGACACACACTGTTCTCAAAGGGAACCATAGGTATTACCATTCACCTCTGTAACAGCAGTCCCTTTTGTTATTTTAGTTTAGTTTTTAATATTAAAGTGTTTTAAGCCTCTTTGTGGGAGACCTTACACCTTCGACTATTGTTTCTTCCTGTTGGTGGTGCACAGATAAAAGCAAACAGACCTATGAAGCTGGCAGCTTGTCAAAATATGTTGATCATTTATTTAATTTATATGTCTGAGCATAAAGATTTATGTGGTTTTCTCATTTCTTTTATTTGGTTTTATGTGAATAGCTAAGGTATCAATAAATGTACATATATAATATTTAAATCCCGCATACTTCCTGGGTGACCTCAAGCATAAAGTACAAATAACAAGAGACAAGATCTCAAAGGGAAGGAGGTGGCCAAAACAATGTTACAAAATTCTAGCAAGCCGTTTAAATACTGGTGGAGGGATATGAGCACAAAAACTCAGTTTGTCCAATAAAATCCTGGTCTGGAAGGTCTAACGGTGACCTAGACTTATGTCTCTGTAATGGCCACAATGTCCAATGAGTCTTATGAATGGGCTATCACCGTAGCTAGGTATAACCTATTCAGGAAGGGTACCTGGAGCACCACCTCTCTAAGTAAAAGACAATATTAAAGCAGATGAAATGCAGGGACTGTGTTGGAAAGAGGAGATGGCATTCTCCTTCACAACGGTGTAGCCCTTCCATCAGACACCTTCTTTATGAATAAGTAAACAGACAAAAGATATGGTCAGGCTGTAAACCAAACACACTAAAGGGTTGAATTCTCTGTCACATGTCCAACTAATCTACAAGAAAAATTAGGACGAATACAACCCTAACACAGATGCAGTCCAAAGAACAAAACTTGAAGCTTGCAATTACTTACACAGAGTGGAACTTCTGGGTTGTTGCAGACAAGGCAGGGATCACTTTCTAAGTAATAACCATCAAACTCCACCAAGCCAGACAGTGTGCTGATGAGAGGAACAGATCACTCAGTTAGGAAAGAACCAAACACCC
Organism: Microcaecilia unicolor; assembly: GCF_901765095.1. Lineage (NCBI taxonomy): Eukaryota > Metazoa > Chordata > Amphibia > Gymnophiona > Siphonopidae > Microcaecilia > Microcaecilia unicolor. The sequence goes on along the minus strand of NC_044043.1, from coordinate 101,417,782 downwards.
CTTTCTTATTTGCCTTCTAGAAATCAAAAACAGACTTACTTGTAAATGTTGGAGTTGGGATGGTTAGTGAGAATGTGGTTCTGTGTTCGCAGGATCTCCACAGCCTTCTGAGAATACTCTTTTAGCTAAAATCAAACATGGAAAAACATTAACACAAAGAGACTAGAAGGAAAGTTTTATTCTAGGAGATCTTACTTCCTGCCCATGGTTGTTATGATTCAGACAAGGAAGAGCGGACTAATCTTGTTCTTTTATTTACCGCTGTTGAGCGGGAGGGCTAGGGGAGGGTGGTGGTGGGGGGGTTAGTTGGATGAGTAAAGGGGGCACTGCAAAGTCCCAGTGTAGCACTGATTGGTTTCCCCTCTTTAGTTGGAGTGCTATTGCTGAGGGTTAGGGAGGCAGTTTGGAGGGGGGGGGGGGAGTTTTCTCTTTGTATTTTAGTTTGTTTTCATGGAGCTTGTATTTATCTGTTATTCTTTAATAAAAATCTATTGATACAAAAAAAAAAAAAAAAAAAGATTGACATGGTCAGGGACATAAGGAACAGAGAGAATACGTAAGTAAGGAAAGCCTACTATGAAAAAATAGCGCTCCAGTAGCCTGGTCCTGTTCTGTAGAGACCAAAACAAAAGCAAAGGACTGGGCTGCTCCTATTCTATAGTTGTGGCCATTTTCCATTACATTCCTCAACAGGATACAACTCGCCAGTAAGGAATTGTCTTAGAACACAAACCACTTGAGGGAAACCAGTTTTATCAAGAGCTAAGGTCTTACCTTCTTTTCTGTTTGTGGTGTTTTTAGTGAAAAGTATCCAAGGAGATCTACGAACTGTGCAGCTTTGCGCCCATAGGCTGGTAGTTCAGGCCAGATGGACCACATGAGGTCCAGCAGTAACTCCTGCTGCGATTTGTTGGAGTTTCTAAGCGACAAAGATTAAGTGTTAGCTCACAAAACAAACAAACTGAGCTAGTCAACTTCCAAATCTTAGCAGTGCACATTACAGAAGAACAAGGCCAATTTCTGTGAAATGTACAATATTAAACCATATACCTCTATGTAGAATCCGATAAAATCAAGCCCCAGCAAACTTAAAAGGATACAGAAGCTTGTTAAAACAACATCCCCTCATCAAGGGAAATTGTACAATGTGATACTTGCCCGCAAGCCTTCTCAGGAGTAGCCCCCATGCTCTGGAATTTACTCCCAGAGGGGCTACATATAACTCGAGATTACCTCGACTTCAGGAAGCACGTAAAAGTCTGGCTCTTCTCCCAAGTCTTTAATATATAGGGTGACTGACTGTACACTCATTCTCACCTGAACTAGCTTGCTAGACCCACTGTAACTTAGACCACTTCCTTATATCTTGATTAACTGCACAAAGATCTTGCCTTGAGTTTAGCCACCCATTTATTTATCCTAACTGACTCTGTACCACACATCTTATCCCCATCTATATATCTGCCTTTGGCCCCTCAGAGAGTGATGGATACTTGGAATGCCCTCCCGCAGGAGGTGGTGGTGATGAAAATGGTAATGGAATTCAAAAATGCGTGGGATAAACATAAAGGGAGTCCTGTTTGGAAGGAATGGATCCTCAGAAGCTTAGCGGAGATTGGGTGGCAGAGCCGGTGGTGGCAGGCAGGGCCAGTAGTTGGGAGGTGGGGCTAGTACTGGGCAGACTTCTATGGTCTATGCCCTGAAAACGGTAAATACAAATCAAGGTCTGGTATACATATAAAGTAGCGGATATGAGTTTATCTTGTTGGGCAGACTGGATGGACCATACAGGTCTTTTTCTGCCATCACATACTATGTTACTATGAATTGTAGAAAAGCATTAGTATCATAGCAATGTTATTTGAATGTAGTAATTGTGTGCTTATTAGATACTCCATCGTTATTATGCTTACATTGTATTACATCTGTTATTTGAATTTCAGTGCTGTTAAATGTGTATATTTTGATCCTATTATTAGGTTTCAATTTGCTGCTTTCAAGTTTTCATCTTTCGTTCTATGTCTTTACTTGTTCACTTTACTATTGTTATTCTGTTAAGAAAATCGTAAGTTTGATGTTAAACTGTACCTACCGTACACCACCTTGGGAGAATCTCTTCATAAAGGCAGATAATTAATAAACAAACAAGAACAACCAAATCACAGTACAAATTGAATATAGCAACAAACAAAAGATCAAGCCAATAGGTGGGTGAAAGTTTTTATGCAACTTGAAACCGAGCTCTGGCACAAAATCTCTAGTTATTACTTTGGGTTTTTACTCCTTTTCACTGAGTTAACTGTAAGATCACGAAAGCCTCAATAGGATGACACTTCCTCCTGCTGATGAAGAATCCCAACCGTGTCTATAGAAGGGAATTGTTTCAACTCCATTATCAAGCAAATAAACGATGCCAGCTGCTTTATCCACTAGTGCATTTACCTGTAAATATGCAGTGCCAGACAGTGGGCCTGCCAGCGTACTGAGGAGGCATTAGATTCCAGAAGGAAGCAGCGCAAGAACTGAATCAGAGTCTCTTTGTCTGCAAATTTATTCAGTTGATTCACCAAAGCTGTGCACAGCTGCTCTTCTTGGCTGTTGGCACTCTCTGCTAAAAATAAAGCAGATGGAATCAATCTAGGACCCTACCCGACCTCCCCAACAATATCACCTGTTGCTTTTACTATTAACCAAGCAGAACCTATTTAAGAAGTGAGACAACTGAGGCCAGTGGTTTTAAGATTCTCAAACTGTAACTACTGATAGACAGTTGGTCAGAGGTCTCCTTACACAAAGGCACTATGACATGCGACAATCAGTCTTTGCCAATTTTTGGTGTCCTGCTGTGATGAAAGGCATACAGATGCTTTTTAAAGTTAATGACACATTTCACAAGTGCTAATAGTGATTAGAGCAATGGACCGCCTAAAAAAAAAATACACTTACACATAGATAGGTGTATATTTATCTAAACACACATCCCCCCACCCCGTTTTGTTTCTAATAAACACCCGCCTCCAATAAATGTCAACCTTCCCCCACTTCAGGAATCAAAAACCCCAGAAAATTTGGTCTTCAAACCAAATCAAGATTTCCCCAATAAATGCCCCCCCCCCCCCCCTCCGGCAACTTTTCTATTTCTGTATTTTTAGTACCTATTAAAACCTACATTCAGATTTTGGGAGCTGTAATGGATAGAAAAGTCAACTTTCAGCAACAAATGTAATAAAAGGCTGATTGTTTGCTCTAAGACCAATGCATCAAGATATTTTTACAGATGGGTGAAATCCGAATCCTAGTAATGGACTAGATTATTGCAACTCTCTCAAATCCTTCACTTGATGCACAACCTGGCTGTAAAGTTAATATCTGGAGCCAAGCGATATAATCATGCCACTCCCCTTCTCATGAGTGAGCAATGGTTGCCAGTGGCCTACAGGATTGCTTTTAAAATTCTGTTAGTAGCCCACTAAACAATCTATTCTGTGTTACCAACTTATCTTGCAGATTTGCTTATTTCCTATACAACATCTTGCTCACTCCATAACGCTTTTTAGAAAAACATGGTTAGACACAACTAGACATCCTACTTTTGCAGTCCTAGCCCCCCTAGATTTGCAATGACCCACCACTGAATTTGAGTTTGGAATCTAAAAGTTTAAGGCTGGCTTGAAAACACATCATTTCAGCAGGTATTCGTGTCATGATTCTTTTGTTCAGTTTCCTTTGTAAAACTGTGGAGCAAGCCAGTAATTGAGGCAATGGGGAGTATAGTTTTGTGAGTGACTAATTTTGGCAGGAAAAGGCATCTGGTACCTATATAAATGGATCAAAATCCTTCTTCTCTTCTCTGCTATATTTACTGTTCGTTAGGACTGAATTATTCTTATTTTATCTTTGCTGTATTAAACTTGTTTTGTTATATAATGTACGTTTTATAAAGTAAATCGCTTACACAACTTAATCTGGTGAGTGGTATACCGAATGAACTTGATACCTTGACCATCAGATACTATCAAACACAGGTCCCACTCTCGTTCAAGCACAGACGTGCTTCACCTCTTTCAAAAAGTACAAAGCCTAGGAACATGCCTTGAAGTTATATTCTAATACTTTAAAAACAGTAGCTCTGGAACTCAATGCAAGAGGATGTGTTAAAAAACAGCTAACCTAGCTGGGTTTAAAAAAAAGATTTGGGGGCATAGGTCACATGGAATCTTGTTACTTTTTTGGGATTCTGCTAGAGACCTGACTTGATCGAAGTGTGGATCGCCTTATTTTGCAGCTACCGTCTTTGAAAGGTGTAAATATAGATCACTGTATGGTCAATCCTTAGTTTTCCATGCCATTTGAATTTGGAACTTTTTTCCACAGGATATTAGTTCTTCTTCCTCTCATCTGTTGTTTCACAGAAAACTGAAAACATATCTTTTTGCAAAGTATGTTTTGTGAATTTAGGAGAATGATTTGTATAATTATACATAAGCTACACTTTTTCTTTTGGTACCTATATGATTGCTATGGTTGGGTCTTTTTGTTACCCACCTTTTAGCAAGCCTCTAGTATAGTATAAAAGAAAGACCACAGCAGTGAATTTCTTTGCATACCATCTTTGTCCTTTTCTTTTTCTTCTTTTTTACTTTTCTTAGTGGATGTCTTGCTTTGTGCTCCTGACTGCCCAGTAGCAGATGTTGCCGGAGCAAAGGAAGATGTGCCCGAAGAGGCAGAGGATGACGCTACAGACATCACTTTACTGCCACACAAGGCACAAGAAAGAAGCTGAAGCAGCACTGGAGAGACTCCCTCATCCACCAGGAAACTGACCTGCAGGAGAAAGTACAGCACAGCTGTAGAGCGAGAAAAGGGGAAGAAAAAAAAAAACATTACATGAACTTATAGAGAATGAAAAACATTGGAGACTCACTGATATATAGCTGAGATAAAAAGAGTTTTATCTACAACACAGTTCTATCCTTATCCTACGACGCAATACTCATAACATTTAAACTTAGCAGCACAACGTCCCCAACATTTTTATCAATACCAGTTTCACAGAAGGTGATGTGCAGGACAACATCAATATCAGACAGTGTTTAATTAATCCACCCTTTTTTTTTTTTAGACATTTCTACTTGAAGATCCAATTCTTTATCCAAGTTAAACATTCTCCCTTCCTAAAGTAGCATCTTTACCAGTTTTGATCACAACTAGGACTTCTAAGTAATCAGCTGTGTGTGTTTAACTCCATTTCACTGTGGCTTGAGTATTTCAGTCAAAAATAAAGGGAAATAAATCTTACAATCATCTTTAATGCAAAACTTCTGCCAATTCACAGTGCGCTGGGATGCAATTTCTGCACAGGCCTTCAAGTGCTCCATCTAAAATTTAAATGAAAGCAGCACCGTAAAATTTCATGGTTACCTCTAGAAAACCCAGAAAAACATGTATACAGAGCTGCCATGGGGGGGCCAATTTTTGAGAAAGAAATTTTGGTATATGCCCAGCCCCTCTCACACTGCCTTGGCCCCACCCATTCTACCACATGGCTCCGCCCCCTACCATGCTGTCTGAGCAGTGTGGAAGTCAGAAATGCTAGTACTCCTGTGCATGCTCAGTTCAGGTACTTGGAAAAGGAATATAACTTCTTATTGGACCAGCCTAATTTTTGATTTGCTTTCAGAGGACAAAACTTCTTGCTTCTGGTCAGCTCAGGACAGTATACTGCTATTATGGGACCCTCCCTTGATATGAGGAAGGAAGAGCTGCTCTCTGAAAGTTAGTCAAAAATGTATTAAAATTAGTCCAATACAAAATTATCACCTCATTTTCCATTTTGTGTTTTATTTGTATTTATCAACATTTAATACACAGCTACCACAGTGCTTTATCCTAAATTAAAAATAAAATTCTTTTTTCTACTTTTGATGTCTGGTGATCTTTTCCTAATTGTGTTGGACCCAGTTGCTGGTTTCTGCTTTCCTTTGTCTTCCCTTAACCCTCTTGCCATTGTTCCTGTCCATTTGTCATTTTCTCTCCTTTTTCTCTGATTTCGTCAATTTATTTTTTTGCCTATCTGTCCAGATTTAATTTATTCTTACTATCCAGTCTAATTTCTCTCTTTTTACTTTGTCTACTTACAGCCTTTCATCTTTCCCTCACCCTCGTTCTTTCCTATGCCCCCTTCCTCTTAGTCTCCAATCTTTCACTAATTCTATCCTCTCCCCCTTTTGCATCCAGCATCTCCCCTTTCTCTCCCCACGCCTCCATCCATCATCCCCCCTCTTTTATCCCCATCTTTCTATCCAGCATCTACCCTCTCTCCTGATCCTTCTATCCAGCCTCTACCCTCTCCCCCATCCTTCTACCCAGCATCTTCTCTCTACCCTTTTCCATTTGAGTTCTCCCCATATTTCCATCCAGCATCTTCTCTCGCCATCCTTTCATGTAGCTTCTCTCTTTTCTCTCCCCATCCTTCCATCTAGCATCTTCCCTCTTTCTCCCCTACCCTTCCACCTAGCATTTCCTCTTTCTCTCCCTACCCTTCAATTCAGCTTCTCCCCTCTTTGTCCCCATCCTTCCAGTGTTTCCCCCTTTGTCCCCATCCTTCCTGTGTTCCCCCTTTGTCCCCATCAGTATCTTCCCTCTCTCCAGCCCTTTTCCATCCAGTATGTCCCCTCTTTCTGTTCTCATCTTCTGTCTCTATCCTTCTATCCATCTTTTCTCCTTCCATCTTCTATTTATCATCTCCTGCATCTCCCTCCCTCCATGTGGTGTCTTCTGCTAGTAAATTAGCAACCAGAGAATGTTTTTAAACAGTTCATCCAACTGTCCCTTCCTCTCATTATGCACACATCTCACCAGGCTGATGAGTATGTCATACTGCAGGGCAGAGCCTGAGCTGGCCGTCACAACACTTGCACGCAAGAAGATGCCTTGCTCTTCCAGAAGCTTTTTAATGGCTCGAACATGAGAGTCCAGAGTGTGGAGGTCTCGAAGCTGGCGATATTTCTCTTTTGAGCCACAGATAAAAAGTAGGAGCTTGCGGACTTGGCGGCGTACAAAAGGGGTCTGCTGAATCATCAAATACTGAAAAAAACGAAGGAGCAACCATTAGCTTACAGTGATGTTTACAGCAGGAAAGTTATCACCAAAAGTAAATCCTGTAACACAAAAATATGGTTCCACCAGTCTAGAATTCAAACAGTGCACATGCTTTAATCAAAACACTAATCCACAGGTCGATAAAACGTGGAAACATCTGAAGCTTTATTAATTGCAAAACAGGATCCAATTCACTGATGGCAGAGGTAGCACATGTATCTATAAATAACATGACGCCAATAAAGGTATGAGGATGTTTTGATATAGGACACAGATGAAGAGAGAAATTACAACGTAAGTTCAATTAGCAAGATGACCAAATTTGCTGACAATCCAGAAATCATAGGTTTGTTGAGAAAAAGTTAATGATATAGGGGTCCTTTTACTCAAGCTTAACGCATGCTAACAGAATTAGTGCACGCTAAGACGCCCTTAGAAATAATGTGGGCTTCTTAGCATTTACCTCATGCTAATTCTGTTAGCGCGTGCTAACCTTTAGTAAAAACGCCCTGTTGTAAAGGAAACACTTGGTTATCGCATGAATGGATTTTAGGGTGTTAGGTGATGCTTTTTTAGATGACTATCTAGAGGATGGGTTGGATTACTGTCTTATAAAATTAGTTTAGTTATTATTATTATTTTTTTTAATTGTCTGGGTGTGACTGATAAGCTACTCAGAATATGTAGATGGACAAAATATTAATTGTCCACTGAACTGAAAGCAACACAGAGATTTCTAGGTACAAACAAGCCTGTTCATATCATTAACCTAAACTTCCGGAAACTCCTGAAGACTAACCTGTTCGAAAAGGCATACCCCAACAATCCAAACTAAATGCCTTAACCCCGCAACACAACAATATAAAAGTTCGTACTGGACACAACCTAACTCTTCCCCTTATGACCCCCAATGTGTTTATCACACCTGATCATTACTTTGTCATAACCTCACTTTGTATTTGTTCATACCGGTATCGGCGATTGCCTCTACTGTACTAAGTAAGCCATATTGAGCCTGCAAATAGGTGGGAAAATGTGGGATACAAATGTAACAAATAAATACCTAAGGAGGTGGGTTTTAACAATTTTATCTGCTGGACGGAAAATGTAATACTGCCACTCATTTACGTACCTCGGAGAGGAAATAGAACCAGGAATGATCAAAGACAGGGGGAGGAACTCGAGAATTAGTATCAGCAATTTTCTTGATTTGGTATGGCAGGCGCAACACCATCTCAGTCAGCAGCTGAGTATATGCCTCAAACACATCTGCAGCATGACCCTGAAGGAAGCAGAATGGTACAGATCAATCCAATAGACTAGAATACAGCTGTTATAGAAGTCCAGCATCAGTCTCAACATTTTGTAGATAAAACTGTCTGAGCTGCCTAGATGTAAAGTCATCATCCATATGAAAGACAGTCTTCCAAATATGCCAGATTTTAATTAAAAAAAAAAAAACATCTAAGAGATCACTGGTCTACTGAAAAGAATTTAAGGATTTTGCACACTCCTTTTTCAGTGGTAGATCAAGGTAAGTTATATTCAGGTACAGAAAGCATTTCTCTGTCCTGCAGGGTTCATAATTTAAGTTTGCACCTGCAGCAATGGAGGGTTAAGTGACCTGGTCACATCAGTGGAAGTGGGACAGGAACCCGGCATCCCTGATTCTCTTCCAACTACTGGCAATCCCACAATCCACAGGAAGAAGAAATCTACTGAACTCAGTACATGGAACTTAATATTTTACAACTCTTTTAATGGTTATTTTGTACATGCATGTATAATAATGAGTTACGATTAAAAAATAACATGACAAAGTAAATGTTCCTTCGAATAATGCTTAGTCTTCAGCGCACAAGGGATGATCCATGGAATGGAGAGTTTGGTAATGTGGCAGAGTCTGCAGGTGGTTCACAAAGCACTACAAAGGTACTGTCTTGCTTTACACTATAAAACAATCTGACTCACCTTTACGTACTGGCGAAGGAAAAAGGGACTCATATCCGGTGGAGAGGATGTGGTGTGTGGTTTCAGAAGCTGGCTAGCAGCAACTTGCTCCTCATCACTTTGCTGCCTCTTCCAGTAATCCAAGAGGGACTTCAGTACATGCAAGCAATAGTCAACCGCACCCGCGTTCAGCAGTGCTGTTGCAGTTGTGCTGGAAATCAGAGAGGAAGACTACAAAGAAAACAATTATTTGTAAAGCATTTAAAGGCTGAAGTATCAAGGTAATGGACAGCACAACTGTACAGTCAGCATTTATTTTTTTATTTGAAATATTAGATAACTTGCTGCCTGATTCATGCTCAAATGAGATAGAGAAAATGTTCTGGTACACTTAGTCTTGACAGCTTTTCTAAATCCAAGCTATGCTTCTCACCTTATATGCAAAAGAGTCTGTTAGCTGCTTTGAAAACAGGAAAAATGGTATGTAATATATATTAATGAAATGTATACTATATAAGACCCTAGCCTCAAGGGTGGAACAGAGAGTCTTGAGCTTTCTTTAGGAGATGTCGTCTCAGCAAGTCTGTTTTGTTTTCCTCAATAAAATGGACTTTGACAAACTAATTGAAGTGTTTACTTTATCGAAAGGTAAAGCTTTCTTTCCTTAGGGTCTGTAACAGATCAGTTCAAAACTTGTAGATTATGCCCTTCTGCCAGCAGCTGGAGGTAGAGAACAGAATTGAACTCTGCCATACGAGGCACTCTGAAGCTGTCCCAGTTCATTATTTCTCTATCTCCAGCAGGCGGAAGATGGTTCCTTGTACAACTTCTGGACTTTTCTGTTGAGGCTTGCTCCTGGTCCAGTAACCTGGATCCAGCTGAGCTGGGGGAAAGGCTGTCACTTGGTAGCCTGATTCTTAGGGGTATACCAAGTGGTGCCAGGTTTCTCATCAGCCCCCCCAACAAAATACTACAATTCCTCCTTATATTAAAAAAAAAAAAGCAAGAAAGAAAAAGAAGATAATAGAGAAGTATTTCACACAGTTCTGTCTTTAAGTCTCTTCTATTCAGGTTAAGACTTCAATAAACATGTTAAAAAGAGGGCTCCTTGCAGGTGGCGAGTAAAAGCTTTACCTTACTATTTCTTCAAGCAGTCAGTTTTCTCTTTCTCTCACCCGCCTTCATGACAGCACTGGCGGAAGTTGTAAAGCACTGTTTCCAATGTAGAGCTCAGCAAAGAGCACTGGAGCACTGCTCCACATATCTGCTTTCTTCCAGCCAGTTTTTCAATTGGCTGCCAGTTCTAATGCTGCTCCTGGTCCAAGTTCAAACTGCAATGCAGGCAAGTGAGGGGAGACTTTGATAGCGTCTCAGAAACAGCTCAGATTTCCTCAGAGAACACAAAAACAGTGACCATTCTGAATTCTATTGCTACTTTCCCGACTTCAGAATCATTGCTTCTTTCAGTTCTAATGTTGCAGCTCTTGTCAGATTTGCTTCTGCAGCACTTTTCCAAAAACATTTCAGATTCCTCAGCACCAATACCTTCTCGTGCTCCATTTTCTCTCAACTTTGTATTATTGTTCCACCAAGCCTATATGTTAAAGAGGGCTCAATCAGGTCCGGAAGCTTCGGGTTCTTCTGCACAGCTTCAGGAAGGGCTCTCTCTTAAAAGAAGACTACACCAGTCTTATAATTGGGAAACAGAATCCTTATTCTCAGATGATCACTCAGACTGCCCATTCTACTCATTTAGGTACCTCTAGGCTCAGGGATGTCTTGGAGTGGAGAAGAAGGATGACCCAACAGAGGCCAGGACTCTTTCACAAACAGCTTACTACTTTAAATGCAAAAATCTTAGAAATCCTCAACATTTCTTCTCCGGAAAGTAGTGCCAGCATCTATCTCCAGAGGGACGCTAAGGAAGTGCCAGCTTCTATCTCAGACCCTATTATGTCAGGCACTATAAGGCCTCCAAAAGCCTTTCTGGTCTATGAGTCTATGCAGCAACTAAACTTTGCATAGTGGACTACACCTGATGCCAGTCTTAAGGTGGCTCAGAGCTGTTTCTAAGCTTTATCCTCTTCTTCCTGAGGGGCTTGATAAGCTTGAGCTGCCCACGATTGGCTCCTTACACAGAAAACAACTATTCCTGTTGAGGGTGGCACGGCTCTTAAGGACATTCAGGAATGTAGAATTGAATCCTCCCTAAAGTTGTCTTCTTTTGAGATAACTTCCTTGTGTGGATTTATGTAACTTGAGCTTGCCTTCAAGTTCAGCGAGAGATTCATCCCAGAAATTGGATCCTCAGCTGCCTATCATTTGCCCACTCTGAAGGCAGCCTTGACATATTTAGCTGACAAACTGTATGATTTGCTCAGAGCTTCCGTGAAGGAAAGGTCTGTGGTAGTAACTGAGGAAAGTATTAAGGTTCGGAAATTGGGCTGCAGATGCAGCTTCTAAATCTAGACTCACTAAAATGGTCTTTACAGATAAGACTATTGTTTGAAGAAGATCTGGAGAAACTTGTTAAGGATCCAGGGCAGGGGTTTTCAACCCAATCCTTGGGGCACATCCAACCAGTTGAGGTCTTCAGGATATCACTGAATTCAATGGGGATATATCCCAAAAACCCTGACTGGCTGGGTGTGTCCCAAGGACTGGATTAAAAACCTCTGATCTAGGGGATTCCAAGAATTAGTGTTTACCAAATGACAACCCTAAATCCTCCTTCTGTTTGTCTCAATCCCATTCAAGATTCCATGATGTTAAGCGCTATAGGCCAGGGTGTTCTTCCTTTCAAAGACCGTGATACCAGCAAAAGCATGCTACAAGACAGCCTCGGGCCAATTGTCTCATTCCACCAATGTCTCTCACCTAATCTAATCAGATTCTTGAATATCACTAAATTCCCACAGGTTTCGAAGCAGTTCATAATAAAATGCATTTACAACACAGTCACAGGCACATTATAGCAATAACAATTACAGGCAAAATTAAAGCAGTTACAATCTAATATCAGTGTTATCTAACCAATTATGTAATCAATCATCCCTCAGTTTGGTAAATATATATTTGGCAAATAGAAAGGTCTTAAGGGTGGTGAATTCATGGAACAGCCTCCTGGTGGAAGTGGTGGAGACGAAAACAGTATCTGAATTCAAGAAAGCTTGGGACAAGTACACAGAGTAGAAGGCATGGATGGGCAGACTGGATATGCCATATGGTCTTCACCTGCCTATGTAGTGAGTTCCCTACCTCATTAAGCTCACATTACTTGTGAAACTAATTCAGAGTAGTGCCTCAAGATCCACCCCCTCCTCCTCCAAATTCTCTAACTGTAGCTAGCAGCATAGATATGGCCTGACTCCTGGCTTCAAGGGTAACCATTTCCCATAACTCTCAGACTTTGGGGGGGCAGGAAAGGAGAGGGAGGAATCTGATGGCTAATGGGCACTATATGTAGGGGTGACATTGGCTGATGTAGGAGAATAAGTCACATGTCTGGACTGGTCTGGCTAGAATGACAAGGAAAAATGCAATAACAAAGATCTATCAGACATCTTCAGAGTCAACATTAACCTATATCAAATTGTTTAATTAGACCACTGCACCTCCTGTAACAGCCAAAGCACATACCTCACAAATGGACGATTTGGATCCAGATTTGGTTCTGGACATGAAGACACTAAGCAGCCTCATGACCACGAGATGTACTTCATTCAGCGCTGTACGCTCATTCTTCTTAGAAACATCCTATAGCAAAAAAGATGAACAGAAAACATGAATAATATGGCTAAGAATGAAAGGGACCTTTGACCGACATCTTGTAGTTCCCTCTTCCAACTACTTGTCACACCAGTCTGGACCACAGTAATCCCCAAGTAAGTCAAACTTCTGTCTAAAGAAAAAATTGTCTCATCCAAATATTTCTAGCTGCAACTTTTACAATTTACTACTACTACTACTATTTAACATTTCTAGAGCGCTACAAAGTGTACGCAGCGCTGTACAAACACAGAAGAAAGACAGTCCCTGCTCAAAGAGCTTACAATCTAATAGACAAAAAGTAAAGCATTTAAATTTAAAATATTTAAGCAGTCAAGCACAAGAGAACAGTCACAGAAGGACAGAAGATGTTGAAGGGTGGTCAGTGTGATTAGGTGTAACTCTGGTTGGAGTAGTGGGAGAAGGTGATAGAAGAATAGAAATGGGTGAGGTAAAGTAATGAGTGGGTTGATAGGGAGGTTATATAAGACATGTCACTCTAGGGGTGGGTGGGTAGAGGGGTAGGGTGGGTGGAAGCAGGAGAAGGTATTCTCTGCAGCCTATCTGTGAGATGGAAAATGCTCTCTGAAGCAGGGTTGCCAGGTGGAAAATTTTTTTCCAGCCCACTGGAGCCCAAAAAACAGCCCAAAAACCGCCCAAACACAAACCCCGCCCCTGACACCCCCGCCCCCGCGTCATCACCCCGCCCCCGCCGTCATCAACCCCGCCCCCGCCGTCACCGGCCCCGCCTCCCACGTCACCGGCCCCGCCTCCCCGTCATCGGCCCCGCCTCTCACGTCATCGGCCCCGCCTCCCCGTCATCGGCCCCGCCTCCCACGTCATCGGCCCGCCTCCCACGTCACTAACCCCGCCCAAAACGTCATTAACCCCACCCAAAAACGTCATTAACCCCGCCCCCCCCGCGGCCGAAAAAACCGCCCGAAGCACAAAAACCAGCCCAAAAAACCGCAACCCGCCGCGGGCAAAAATTTCCCGCGGCGGGTCGCGGAAAAACCGCCCAATTGGGCGGTAAAACCGCCCACCTGGCAACACTGCTCTGAAGCTGCTGCTATAAGTTGTTAGTTTTCTCTCCCTGAAAGAGATCCAAGCCACACCCACGAAGTTCAAACTGTCAGTGGGGAGGGTGAGGGGAGGAAATGGCAGTGCTTGATGAAAAAGAGAGCTCAGTTTGATAGGAGATATACTATAGGATGTCATTCTGAGGCCAGGCTAAGTCTAAAGCAGGAGAAGGTATTCTCTGCAGCCTATCTGTGAGATGGAAAATGCTCTCTGAACCTATTAATAGGCAGAATTTGAGAGAATGAACTTAGATTTTCCATCAATGAAAACGATAAGTGAAAATTCAATTTGGGAAAGATCTTTCCTATATCAAAGTGCCAAAATTTTGAATACTCCTCCTTATCAAATTCATCTGATTCCATCTTATTTTCTTTTTCAAAAGGCAATTAAAAGTTATGTATTTCTAAATCAGTGATCCACCTACATCCTTAAGGTTAAAGGCAGAATATAAGCTGCTCAATACAATTCTGCTCCACTATTACCTCACATCTCATAACTTTGATGGTAAGCTGCAAGTTCTTCCAAGTACTGCCATCCACCCTCAATTACATCCAGCCTCTTCCCTTCCATTTTCAAGATTATGTCTCTTGCTCTTTCCTCATCCCAGCTCATCAGTGCTTTAATTCTGCACTTTACCTTTTTATCCATGGCCAGTTCTGCAATGAGCTGTGACAACATGTTATCCAGAGCACCTTTATCCTTTTCGTCTTCACCATCCAGGTCTGTCGTCAGCATCAGGACCACCTAAAACATATAATGGGTATAAATGAAGCAGAACAGGTTAGCTGAGAAAAATGACCAGGAACATACAGAACACCAGGAGAGCAAAGTGAAGCAAGGACTATATTTCATGCTTATGGTTTTCAAAAGCAGTTCATAAATGGGTTTTCTGTAGAGAAATAAAGCACAGCAACGCCAGTCCTGCAGCTTTTTCTCATGAGTGATACTCCCCCCACCCCAACTCCTGATTATTCTTCCAATGAGGATTTCCATTCTATACATCCAGGGGATCAGCATGCCCCCATGCAATTCTGCCCAAAGAACTGACACCTGTAGCATAAACCAATCAAGTAATAGTATCAATGTGCTTCCTGGTAAGATTAGGGCTGGCCAGCAGAATGAATGTTAATAGTATTACTGAAGAGAATTACAACAGTGATAGGAATGATATGAACAGAATGAGAAGGCAGCTATTATCAGTCATATTGGATAGCAAAGAAATGACCATTCAAATCATGACTACTGTTAGAGATATTATCACCCATATTATGATTACTACATTGATATTAGCAGTTGTTGCTCATATAATTGCCAGCCCACCCAGGTGACCAGTCCACTCGTACCCAAGCATGGTCAGAGATAAGAGAAGGGCCTATTTCCACCTGTAGTATTGAGCTAAACAGCCATCTAGAAACCAACAAACAATCGATGCATGATTGCGTGGAATGTGCCCTGGACAGGTAGGTGTGTAGTCTGTGTCCACTGGGTGTAGCACCCGCCAAGTATCCACCAGGTGCAAGATGTGGCACATGCTGGGCAGACCTCTACTGTCAGCAGGAAGGGGCGACGGCGTGGGACGGGACCTATCCCGTGCTGGATCCCAAACCATATTAAAGTCTCCCCCTCTACTACAGATTGGGCCGATACGGCAGGAGCAAATTGATCACTGTTTTACAAAATTTTCAATCAAATAGGTTGGTAGCATAAAGATTACAAAGAACGAATTCCTGATGGTCCACTACTGCTTTACACAAGACATAACAGCCAGCTGAGTCAGCAGGTGAACCTGTGTTGCTACCCCTTTACACAACAAAACGGCCAGTCCCCCTTTTTCCCCTGTGCCGCAGTGGCCACACAGTCCCACAGGTGCAGGGTTTAGAATGCTTGGCAGCGGACAGTAAAGTGACGAAACATATGAACCCCCAACAAACCCTATAACATCCATGTCCAATAGACCCCTCCCCCCAAACCCCACCCCCTCAATCTTCAGGGTTCTCATCCTAGGAATCATCACGATTAACACCCACCCCTATATGGCCCATAACCAACAGCAACCTGGCAATGAACCCCCCCCCAAAGCAATAAACAGAGAACCAAACCCCAACCAGAAGTCCACAGAGGCTCAAGAACTGTCTCTATCGGCCAAGAGCACAGTCCACCTCACACACACACACACACAAAAAAAAAGCAGGCCCGCCGACCCATAGGTAAGAAACAGTGTTATTCCAGTACTCCAGCAAAACCAGGAGAGCACTATGCAGCACAATGGTCCCCGATAGCACTGGCTAACCACCAGCACATAAGTCACCAGTCTATCACTGCAATGTCTCCAGTAACACAGAATATCCATCAAATCCAACAAAAAGTATAAAAATAATAATAATAATATGGGGTCCACCCCTGACTAAGGCCTTCAGCGGGACCCGCGTGGGGTACTGATTCTGCCCCAAATGGCCAGTATGACATCCACATCAGCAGAGACCCAGCCACGAAATACCCGGAAGAGCCTGGTCAGCAACTTCTCCCATAGATAATCCAAGGCACTTGCAGCATTAGTAATCCAAACAAGCAGACCACAGCCGTCTCATCACAAGTGGGATGCGCCCTCTCCCCCCTCGATATGAGTAAGCAGCTCCTGAGCTTCTGCCACTGTTGTACAAGTGAAAGTGGTCCCATTTTGGTTGACCTGCAGTGTGGATAGATACATGAGTGCAAAATGAGTCTTAAGGGAGAACAGCTTAGAGCAAATGGGGGAAGGTGGCTTTACACTGTACCGCAATCTTAGCAGAATAATCTTGGAAGAATAAAATGCATTTATTCTCATAATTCAATGTTTTCCCCGACTACACTGTCTGTATGATAGCAGTTTTGTGAGCAAAGTTTAGTACCTTCAGAGTTAGCACTCGTGGCCTGGGGGATGTGATCTGTTTAGGGCCTACCCTACATGCTCTCTCCACTCGCAACGGCCCATAGCACTCTGGGAGGTGAAGTTCTCTCTGAAGCCATAATTCGAGGAATCCAATAAGTTCTTTGTCAGTCACCGACTCAGGTAAGCAGACCAGCCGAAGGTAGTTTCATCTAGATCTATTCTCTAAGTCTTCAACTTTATTCTCCAGCGTTGCCACCTTACGGAGGAGCTGAAAATGGGAGTCTTACACTGTGGAGACCTGGTCCTCCAATGCTCCGGACCTGACCTGGAAACCCGTATGATATTTCACCAGCTACTTCAACTGAGTTTGAACCCAATTTAGTTGGGTGGCGATAGAGCTGAGTCTCTGCTCGAGCATTTCCTCCAGTGCTGTGGTCATCTCCACAGTGACCTCCGCTACCCAAGCCGAGGATATAGATTGGCCTGGTGGGCTTGCTGGGGCCACCATCTTATCTTCAACCACCCTGTGTCAGATGCTCTTTAGTTTGCAGTTTTGCCATCATAACGCACACTGGAGTCTAAGCAAATCATCAAAGGCAGTTCAAAAGGGTGGACGGACGCTCCTCAGCAGCCTACCATGGTCATGGCGTCACATGATCCTTCCTTGTGAACATAATTTTAATAGGGTCGAACCAAGGGTACCTGATACACCATGCGAAGCTTCAGTCATGCTCTTCCCCCTTCCCCAATCAAGGGGCATCTAAAGGCCCTCCCTTCCATGTTCAACATCTTTCTCCATCCATACCAGCCCCCAACCCGTGATCTCCAGCTTCTCTTTCTCCCTCATGTTCACCAGCTCCATCCTTTCCGTACCCGAGGTATTCAGCCTCTCACTCCCACCCCTGCATGAGGTGTTCCGTGTCTTGCTTCCTTTCCCTACCCTCTCCAGGCTTATAGAAGTCTAATCACATACAGAGTACCCTAGACATCTGTGCCTGCTCAAGGTCTGCAGGTCCCACCTACTCTAAACTTCCTGTTTCGGAGGAGCAGCAGCCAGCAGGCATTGAGCATGTAAGAAAACTCAAGGTCCTGCATTAGCCTTGGTGAATGCCGTCCCCAGATTGCACTGCCCTAGTGGTTGGGCCAGCCCCGAGGTAAACTCCAAAGCAAGACAAATGTTCAAACTTTGCACCTTTCAGATTTAACTCAATATATCAATGTGTGTATGTATCACTATGTCATAGGCTGCACTGTAATACCTGCATGTAGGGTATGGCACGGACACCTCCCACAGTACGCAATTGAGGTAAAGTCTGTAGTAGCCTCTCCAGGAGCATCAAGCGTACCATATGCAGTCTGAAAAAGCACACAAGATATTTATTAGGATTTATTTACCGTCTTTTGGAAGGAATTCACTCAAGGCAGTGTACAATAAGAATAAATCAAACATGGAAGTTGCACAAGATAAAGCTCGGAGAGAATATTATATCGCTAAATAGATTCAGTCACAAAACCTGACTCCATAGCAATCTGTAGAAAGTAAAAGATTATTGCTTACCTGTAATTATTCTTGGAAGACAGCAATACAATCAAGCTACACTGGTGGACATTTGACTGAAGATTCTTAGAGAGCTTTCTAATCAAACTTCTGAGCATGCACAAGGGTTTGATGGGAACAGGTTTCAACAATGAATGATTCTTTATCCCTAGATCTACAAGTTTACCACCTGTCAGTCAAGAAGCCCAGTTCCAAAAGGAAGGTGAAATTAGGCCTTACCTGCTAATTTTCTTTCCTCTAGACCCTCCAGACCGGTCAAGACGCTTGGGTTATGCATGCCTACCAGCAGAGGGAGACTGAGAACACTAACTTCAAACTGAGTACATATAACCTGTGCTAGCCCTCTATCTCCAGTATACACTTAGCAAAGCAGAGAAACAAATCCCTGGAACAGTAACTCTGAAACTAATAAAACCCCTGTACCTGGAAAACTAACAGTTAAACTCCAACAGTGTGCTTAAACAGATGAAAACTCCAACAGTGTGCTTAAACAGATGAGACGCCCAGACGTCCCACTCTGCAGAATATTAGAGTCAAAGAAAGTTCTCCGACCATACTGAATATAAAATGAACAGACATAGCAGAACACGGCTCAAAATACTTCTGATAATTGACACGGCTGAAAAATACTTCTGATAAGAGACAGGGCGGGCTCTTGACCGGTCTGGAGGGTCTAGAGGAAAGAAAATTAGCAGGTAAGGCCTAATTTCACCTTCCTCAGCAACCCTCCAGACCGGTCAAGACGCTTGGGAAGTACCAAAGCAGTAGACACATTAAGGGTGGGACCCACGAAAAGCAGAAGACAACACAGCCGCTCCAAACCGAGCATCCTCTTTTGCCTGCACATCAATCCTATAATGCTTTACAAAAGAATGAATGGACGACCACGCCGCCGCCTTACAAATGTCCTGCGGAGGAATAAAACTACTTTCCGCCCAAGAAGCGGCTACCCCCCGAGTAGAGTGTGCCTTCAGTACCGAGGGAACTGCCCGACGCTTCAACAAATACGCCGAGGCAATGGTCTCCTTCAACCATCTAGCCAGAGTAGCCTTGGAAGCCGCTTCCCCCTTTCTGGGACCTCCAAACAAAATGAACAAACGATCCGACGCTCGGAAGTCCTGCGTTCTGCTCAAATATGCCTGCAAGATGCGTCGAACATCCAACTTAGCCAGACGACGTTGAGAGAGATCACCAGACCTATCCCCCAACACTGGTAACGAGATCACCTGATTTACATGAAAGGAGGATACCACCTTAGGAACAAACGAAGGAACTGTCCGCAAAGTCACTTTCTCCTTAGCCAAGGAGAGAAAAGGCTCTCTACAAGACAAAGCCTGTAGCTCCGAAATTCTACGCGCCGACGTAATGGCCACCAGAAACACTGTCTTTAAAGTAAGGTCTTTACACAAGCTGGAAGCCAACGGTTCAAACGGAGGGCCTACCAGCGCCTCCAAAACCAAATTCAAATCCCAAGGCGGAACCGTCGGCCGACGAGGCGGACGAAGCAACTTGACAGCTTTCAAGAACCGGCCCACGTCCGGCGAAGCCGCCAAGGAAAACCCCTGAATCTTTCCCCGGAAACAAGACAACGCTGAAACCTGTACTTTCAGGGAGGAGAGCGAGAGCCCCCTGTCAAGACCGTCCTGCAGGAACTCCAAAACTTCCGCGACCGAAACACGTAGAAGAACATAATCCCGCTCTTGACACCAGTTCTCAAAAATGCGCCACACCCGCACATAAGCCAAAGAAGTAGACCTCTTACGAGAGCGCAACATGGTATCAATTACCCTGGCCGAAAAACCTTTCTTCCTTAATCTGAGCCTCTCAAGAGCCAGGCCGTAAGCGAGAATGGAGAAGGGTCGGCCATCTCGATCGGCCCCTGAACCAATCTCACCCTGGACCCCAACGGAATCGGAGCCTGCACTAATAACCGAACCAGGTCTCCGTACCACGGACGTCGAGGCCAATTGGGCGCAATCAGAACCACTAGACCTGCATGGCGCCCGATCCGCTGCACCACGCGGCCCACCAGCGGCCACGGCGGAAATACATAGAGCAACTGTTGAGTCGGCCACGGGAGCACTAACGCGTCGATGCCCTCGGCCCGAGGATCCCTTCGACGACTGAAGAAGCGAGCGACCTGAGCATTGTCGGCCGATGCCATGAGATCCAGCACCGGCCGACCCCATTCCAACACCAGACGATTGAACACTGAGGGATGGAGGGACCACTCCCCGGGGTCTAACGTGTGCCTGCTTAGAAAATCCGCGCTCACGTTGTCCACCCCTGCCACGTGTCCCGCCGAGAGCCCCTGAAGATGAGCTTCTGCCCACAACATTAACTCCGCTGCCTCCACAGCTAACGCTTGGCTCTTCGTTCCCCCCTGCCGATTTACATATGCGACGGCCGTGGCATTGTCGGAAAGAACCCTGACTGCCTTGCCTTCTAACAGGCTGTGAAAGGACCGAAGAGCCAACCGAATTGCTCGAGTCTCCAGGCGATTGATGGACCAAGATGCTTCCTCCAACGTCCATCGTCCCTGGGCTACCTGACCCAGGCAATGCGCTCCCCAGCCCGAGAGACTCGCATCCGTGGACAGCACCGTCCAATTGGGAGCGTCCAGCGACATGCCCTTCGCTAGATTCGGCGAGTGGAGCCACCAGCGAAGGCTGCGACGGGCAACCCCCGACAGAGGGAAACTCTCCTCCAGGTCCTGACACTGAGGGGACCAACGAGACAACAAGGCTCTCTGTAAGTCTCTCATATGGGCCCTGGCCCAAGGAACCACCTCTATTGTTGCTGCCATCAGCCCCAACACCTGAAGATACGCTCGAGCCGAAGGCGCCCTCTGCGCTCGGAGTAGACGGATCTGTCCCTGCAGCTTGGAAATGCGAGGAGCTGTCAAAAACACCCGGCCCTTCTTCGTGTCGAAGCGAATTCCCAGATACTCCAGGGACTGGGAAGGCACCAGGTGACACTTTGCCAGATTGACCACCCAACCGAGCGACTGCAAGAAGGTCACCACACGGCCGGTGGCCTCCTCGCTCTCTGACCTTGATTTGGCCCGAATCAACCAGTCGTCCAGATACGGATGAACCAAAATGCCCTGCAAGCGCAGCGCCGCCGCCACCACCACCATCACCTTGGAGAAGGTGCGAGGCGCAGTCGCCAGACCGAAAGGAAGCGCACAAAACTGAAAATGTCTCCCTAAGACCACAAAGCGAAGAAAACGCTGGTGCGCCTCTAGAATGGGAATGTGTAAGTAAGCCTCTGTCAGGTCTAGAGACGTCAGAAACTCTCCTTCTTGCACCGCTACAATAACTGAGCGCAATGTCTCCATCCGAAAGGAGGGAACCTTTAGAGCAGCATTGACCTTCTTGAGGTCTAAAATGGGCCGGAAGGCACCCTCTTCCTTCTTGGGCACCACGAAGTAAATGGAGTAACAGCCCGTACCTCTTTCTAAACTGGGGACAGGTACCACCGCCCCTAAACCGATTAGACGCGACAGAGTGGTCCGTACTGCTCTTGCCTTGTATCTTGAATGACAGGGAGATACGAGAAAGAAATCGGAGAGGGGACTGTCAAATTCTAGGGCGTACCCGTCTCGCACTATCTGTAGGACCCACTGGTCTGACGTAATCTGGACCCACCTCTGGTAAAACAAGCGCAAGCGAGCCCCCACGCGAACCAGAGGCTGGGTCCCCAAACCATCATTGAGACACACGGGACGTACCGGACGCTCCCGAAGAGAAGCCTCGCCCCCCGCGACGGCCACCTCGAAAGGGCTGGGTTCTCTGGAAAAACCGACCCCTAGTCCCCCCAGAAGACCTACCGGGCCGATAACGTCTAGCCTCCTGAAAACGCCCCCGCCCTGCTGGCCCCTTAGACACCTTGGGACGAAGCTCAGGAAGCCGAGGGGCCTTAGCATCACCAAGACCCCTCACCAACTTATCCAATTCCTCCCCGAAGAGCAGAGAGCCCCTAAAAGGGAGGGAACAAAGTTTAGTCTTGGAGGCGGCATCGGCCACCCAGCCCCGCAACCACAGGGCCCGCCTAGCTGCCACCGCAAAGGTCATGTTCTTAGCAGAGGCCCTCAACAAATCGTACAGCGCATCCGCCAAGAACGACGACCCCATCTCCAACTTGGCCAGCTCTTGAACAAGAGAAGCCCTATCAGCCTGCGGGCTATCCAGGAGCCTCTCCGCCCAGCGAAAACAGGCCCGAGCCACCAGACCTCCACAAACAGACGCTTGTAGCGCCAAGGCAGACAGATCAAAACTCCGCTTTAGAAAGGTCTCCAATTTCCTATCCTGAGGGTCCCGCAATGCGGCCCCCCCATCCACTGGAATAGCCGTAGCCTTAGTCACTGCCGTCACCACGGCATCCACCGTCGGGGGCCTGAGAGACTCCCTGTCCTCCTGAGGAATAGGGTAGAGCTTGGTCATAGCCCGAGCCACCTTACACTGAGCCTCCGGCGAATGCCACTCCTGCGTGATCATGTCTCTCAAGTCCGCATTCATAGGGAAAGAACGAGAGACCCGCCTGATCCCCTTAACCAAAGGATCCACCTGCTTCCCATCCCCAATGGGAGCCGCCGCAGGATCAAACCTTAAAGTGCTCAATGAGGTCAGATAATTCATCCCTGTGAAAAATCCTAACCACAGAGGGGTCTTCCCCAGGCAAAGACAGGTCCCCATCCTGCCCTGCAACCGACCCCTCCTCCTCTTCCAGTGGGCTAAAATCACCCTCAGAATCCGGAGGGGAAAAGACCTCTACATCTTCAGAGCACTCCACTCGAGGTCTTTTAGCGGTAGCCCCCCCCAATCTTGGACTAAGGGACTCCGCACCCGATGGGCCCGCCTTCCAAGCCTGAAACAGACTCCACACAAACTCTGGAGGGAACCCCATGCTGCCCGAGGCCTCCCCCCCAGCGGTACTCGAAATCGGGAGAGGCTGCGGCCCCACGACCGCCTCAGCGCTCAAAAGGCCCGAATCCAAGATGGCGGCGGTTCCCGCCAAAATCGGGACCGCCGCTGAAGCGCCCACCTGAGCCGGCCCACTCTCCTGCGATCCCGCAGAAGGAACTTCCGCAGCTAGCACCGGTGGCGCGAGTGATGGGGCCTTGGGCTCCCCACAAAACCGTCAGGGACCGCCAGCCGCGTCAACACCCCGACGCGCGCACAGCCGGCAACGAATTAACTTCCCTGACATACTCGCGCCTAAACAAAAAACAGCTGATTGCAACCGGCGAAGTTAAAAGAAAGAAAAACCAACACTCACGGCGCTTGCTTATTGACTCAGCTCTCCCAGACCGGCTGAACAACTCCGGAGACACCGGAGTGCAGCTCCTGCAGTTCTTCACAAGAGGAGTTTTTTTTTTTTTTTTTTTTTTCAATATACTTTATTTGAGCCCTGCTGCTAAGATCTGAAAGGCACTCAAGGCTGCAGGATTAACACTGCAGCCGAGGCACAACGCTGGCCAAAACGGGAGAGCCAGTCGGGGGAGGGACCCGGCCACCCGGGTGTGACACCCCAGAGGGGACAATGGTAGGCCCCACCGGACCTACCAACCCCTTGCACACTACAGCGTTCCAGGCACAGGGATTACTGTACACCAACTTATCCCTAGAAAATCAGGAAAATTAAACTAGTCTCACAAAATCCTACCAGACCGGACAAGCTGCACAGGCTGCATGTCTACCCTCTGCTGAGACTGAGAAAATACTGGAGATAGAGGGCTAGCACAGGTTATATGTACTCAGTTTGAAGTTAGTGTTCTCAGTCTCCCTCTGCTGGTAGGCATGCATAACCCAAGCGTCTTGACCGGTCTGGAGGGTTGCTGAGGAAAAGCCTGTTTTTGATACAGTGTTGGCCCACATCAGCTACTGGTCCACTTGATGATGGAAGGATGCATAAGTGGAGCAAACAAGGGGAAAGGGAAATGGGACTTGATATACTGCCTTTCTGAGGTTTTTCCAATTACATTCAAAGCGGCTTACATATATTCAGGTACTTATTTTTTACCAGGGGCAATGGAAGGTTAAGTGACTTGCCCAGAGTCACAAGGAGCTGCAGTGGGAATCGAACTCAGTTCCCCAGGATCAAAGTCCACTGCACTAACCACTAGGCTACTCCTCCACTCAATAAGAAACCTAAATAAGGAGCTTCACTTGCTTTATGCACAGGAAATAACAAGAAAACCCTTTACAAGTTTTTAACTTCTAACACTTAACTCGTTTGCTAACTCCTAGAGGTTTCTAGAAGCTCCCCCTCCCCTCCGAAAGGGCTGTCAAGAGACTGAAAGATGTCTGACTGTCTCTATGCATTAGGGTTTTCTTGCTTTAATAGGATTGTTAGTATATACTAAATATCTATATTTTACACTGACCTATTACTGGTGTGAACATCTCCCTCTGCTTCACCTTCTCCTTCAGAACCATCACCTTCTTGCTGTCCAGCAGTAGTACTAATAGCTCCAGTACTTGAACTGATGCTGCCTGGTCCACCAGGATGACCCTCAACTGTCGTATCTCCATAGGCACTGCTTCGGCCAGACACTACAAAAAAAAAAAGAAAAAGAAAAAAAACAAAGCATTACACAATGATCACTGAGGCTAGCATCTTGTCTACAGATCCTAATGCTGATCACTACCAAGAATAAGACATGTCTTTGGTGAGGTCCTATTTAGAATACTGTGTGCAATTCTGGAGAACCACGTTCAAAATGATATAAACAGAATGGAATTGATCCAGAAGGTGGCTACAAAATTGGTCCGTGGTCTCCGTCAAAGCGTATGGAGACAGACTTCAATATGAATAACTCTTTTTTAAAAAATGCAGAAGAGATACGATAGTGAGATATTTAAATATCTCAGTGGCATTTATGTACAGAAGGTGAGTATTTCAATTGAAAGAAAATGCCAGAATGAGAGAGCTTAAGATGAAGTTAAAGGCTGTAGACTCAAGAGTAATCTAAGGAAATAATTTACACAAAAAGTAGTGGATACAAGGAACAGCCTCCCAATGAGGTGGTGGACAAAAAAAAGACTATCTGAATTCAAGAAAGGTTGGGACGAGCACGTGGAATCTCTGAGAGAGAGAGAGAAAGAAAGAGAGAGAGTGGATGGTGTGGATGGGCAGACTGGATGGACCATTTGGTCTTTAGCTGCTGTCATGTTTCTCTGTTTCTATTGTCAGGAAAAATTCTCTGTCTCCTCGGGTAAATGGCAGCGATAATGCATGTAGCCTCAACTGAAATGTTGAATATGTTCCTGCTGCAGTAATACCTCCAGTCACACTGAAAACAATAGTCCTGCCTATCTTGTGATATCATCTACAGCCCCTCAGTGGGAAACTTTGTGGAAATCTCTTATGCTCTTTTTTTATTTTTATTATTGTCATGGAATATTTATTGATTTTATTTGCAATGGGAAATGTCTAGATTAAATGGTATATTTGGTTTTAGCAGGTTGGCTGTGTAGCTGCTCTGTCTTATGCAACTAAAATTACAGAGAGCTGAATGGTGCAAGTAAAAAATAGAACTGGTATGAATGTAGTACCAGTAGCAGGACTCTGGTGAGGGAAGGAATAGTCAGGGGGCCATACTTAGGGTCGACGGCAGCCACCACTGGCCACTAGGCCTTGCAATGAAGAACACTGCCCATCCATACCAGGTAGATTTGCATCTCTGTGAGTTACGCTTTTGGAAACTATGGGCATTATTTTCTTAACTGGCCATACTCCAGCACTGAAAACATTTGACACAATATGAATAAAAGCAGTCATACTGTTGAAGCATTGTGCATTAAGGGTGTGCAGTAATCAGAGAGCCTGTTTTATTCATCAAAATGGCTTTGATTATCGCCTTCACAATGTAGACACACAATACAATATACAGCAAACAACAAGTTGTGACTGACGGGTAATTACAAATGTCTTAAGGAAAAGCTGAGAGTCATTCAAAAGCCTAAAACTTAAGTCTAGAAAGTTAGAATGTACACAGATTCAGACTACAAATAATACTGAAATGACATGGTCGATCAAGCTAGGGGAGGGATGATGCTACATCACTGTCCCAGCCCTGTGTCAAAAACTTCACATGCTGCTTTTGGGATTTGTGCACTGTATTAACATAATGCACCTTGTATTCATGCCCTCAATGGTCAACAGGTAAGTAACAGAATAATAAAATTCACATTATTCTCAGTATGGAAGATACTAAAAATGTCTCTCTTCTTATTAGAATCAAAAATATATTATAAGGAGTAATCAGATCATGAGAAGGTAAATATCCACCAGATATAATCTCATAAAATACTACTTTCACCACCATGAATCTTCATCAATCCAGTTTTATATGCGACTCAAATCCAATAGTTAAGCTCTGGAACTCTTTGCTGGAGGATGTAGTAGGGTAAATTAGGCCTTACCTTTTGCTTTCCTTTAGTCCCTCTGGACCGACCCAGAATGTGACTGATGGGTTGTGTACGCTTTCCAGCAGGTGGAGACTGAGAAAAAAAACTGTGACTCTAGCGAGCCAATAAGAGCCCTTGCCAGCTAGAGAAAGATCCAGTAATAAAGCACCAAAGCAAGAGTAAAGCCATAGAAGACCTACATAACCTGTGCATCCAAAAACCTGAGCAGCCACCGGCACCTTGCCAACAAAGGGTGAGTGCCTACTAACATATCATGGTCCTTCAAACAGGACATTTCAGTAAACCAGAAACATTTCTGTTACTTATAAATTTTATTAATACAGAACTAAACTAGCAACACAGCTCCATAAAAAGAACTCTTAACTTCCAAAAACACAGATATCTGAAGGGAGGGATCTGGGCCGGTCTGGAGGGACTAAAGGAAAGCAAATTATAAGGTAAGGCCTAATTTACCCTTCCTTAGCATCCCTCCGGACCAGCCCAGAATGTGACTGTAACAAAGCAGTGAAATTATGGGAGGGACCTTAACAGCCCCGCCGACAAAACGCGTGCTCCAAAAGCAACCTGACGACGACTGAGGACGTCTAAACGGTAGTGCATAGAAAAAGAATGCAAGGACGATCAAGTCGCCACCCTACAAATGTCTTCTGGAGGCACCAGACAACGCTCTGCCCAAGAGGCTGACTGACCTCTTGTAGACTGAGCCTTAACATGCTCTGGAACAGGTTTCCCCGATAGAAGATAAGCTGAAGCAATCATCTCTTTAAGCCATCGACAAACAGTGGGCTTAGAGGCCATGCACCCCTTACGCGGACCGCCAATCAGAACAAACAAACGATCAGAACGCCGGAAGTCATCTGTAGACTTAATATAGACTTTCAACACCCGTTTGACATCCAAACACTTCAAATGCCGCTGCTCTTCTGAGCCGGAGAAAGAACCTAACACAGGCAATACTACCGGCTGAGAAACATGAAACTGAGTTACTACCTTGGGGAGAAAAGAAGGAACTGGCCGCAACACTACACGATCGGAACAGAACTCCAAGAACAGCGATCTACACGACGACGCCTGCAACTCCGAAACTCGTCTAGCTGAAGCAACGGCCACCAGAAATACTGTCTTCAGAGTCAAGTCCTTCAGAATACAGGATGACAAAGGCTCGAAGGGAGGCTTAGTAAGAACTTTTAAGTACCAAATTCAGATCCCAACGAGGAAAAGAACATTGCGAAGGGGGGGCGAAGGTTAACTCCCCTCAAAAAACGCACCACATCCGGATGACTAGTTAGAGACCTGCCTTGGATACCCAAGGGAGGTATTCCGTAATCTGGTGCAATCAATGGTGTTAAGTCATTTGGACTACTGCAATTCCATTTATGCTGGATGCAAAGCACAAATTATTAAGAAACTTCAAACAACCCAAAACACTGCAGTCAGACTTGTACTTGGAAAAGCGAAATATGAAAGAGCCAAACCCCTCAGAAAAAAACTACATTGGCTCCCACTAAAAGATCAAATTACATTCAAGACCTGTACCCTGGTTCATAAAATTATTTATGGTGAGGCCCCGTTATATATGTTAGACCTTATAGACCTACCAGCAAGGAATACAAAAAGAGCATCACGCACATTCTTGAATCTCCACTACCCCAACTGCAAAGGACTTCAATATAAATCTATATATGCATCAAGTTTCTCCTACATCTGCACGTAACTACGGAATACATTACCAAAGGCCATAAAAACAACGCATGATTTGGCAGCCTTCCGGAAACTACTAAAGACTAAACTGTTCAAGGACACTTATCATAAGGATCCTTCTCAAATGAACTGAAATAAGTTAACATTGAACTCTTTTTATTGGTTTCTTTATCACACTGTCATTATTGAACTTTACACACCACCCTTGTTCTTAAATAACTGAAACGAATTGTATATCTATTTTCTTTAAGTTGTATTACATTTTCTGTTCTTGAAATACAACAACATTCTGTAATTCTCATTCCGGAAATGGTGTCCACCATTAAAGCATATTGTAGGCCACATTGAGCCTGCAAAGAGGTGGGAAAATATGGGCTAGCAAATAAAATAAAAATAGTTCACCTGTATCGCAATGATTGGCTCATTTGTGCATCGCCCTATTCGAACAGCGTGGTAGATATAGACAAGAGAGAGCTCCACAAGGAGAGGTGAAGGGAGGGAAGAAGTACATTTGTGGGGCACCACAGATGGCCAGGTATGACTCTGCAAACTCAAGCAAACCGCAAAGCTCAACTGGGGACCAGTTTTTTGTGCAGGTCTTTCTTGCTTGCGAGGGACTGTATTAATGGAGAATATGGCAAAACTGGGATGGAAAATGTGTATGGCAGTAATTTTTGTCTGATGTTTCTGTCTTGGTTTTTAATATGTATGTTTTTATGGTAGTTGTTTAGGTTGTAAGCGGGTTAGAAATTTTAAAAATAAATAAAATAAACTGGACCAGAAGCAAATCACTCTAAACCAGAGACTGAAAAGTGTGTCTATAAACCTGCTGGAGATAGAAAATACTGAGAAGCTGGACTGGATGCCAAGAGAGATATGTCTCAGCTCAGTTTTCACTTCTGTATCTCCACCTGCTGGTTGATGAGCACGGGTATCCCACAAGTTCTGGAATTGTAAGCTCCTTGAGCAGGGACCGTCCCTCTATGTTAAATTGTACAGCGCTGTGTAACCCTAGTAGCGCTTTAGAAATGTTAAGTAGTAGTAGTAGTAATATGCTTTCAGTAGTGTTGAGTTCTAGTACTGGGAAAAAACTTTATCATCACTTTTCCTGATCCAGTTAGACATCTTACAACCTACAAACAGCACAAATACTTTGTAAAAGTAACTATAAAAAGTGTTACCATTGTGTTCTCCAGCCACTGAATCCACAGCACTACCTCCACTTTCCGAGCCCACACTGCCACCATGGTCTGCTGGTGATGTTCGGAGGGTAGACCCATCTGTTGCTGCTGTGCTCCCCTCATCATCGGATGCTGGAGCTAAGAAAGTAACGAGGGCTGTTACAGGTAAAAACACCATCATTATTCAAATCTAACTAGTCATTTGCCAACTTCTCAATCACCTTCAGTTTCAACATAGAACAATTATTATAGAGTTGCTGCATTCACACAGCACTGTACAATGGCGTACTGAGCAAGGGTTAAGATTTAACTCACCCCTCCCCCTAAAAATTAACTGTCAAGTCCCTAGCCTTTCTCCCCCAAGATTTTGATAATTAATCTCAATCATAACAACCCTAACAATTCTATGCCAAATTGACAATAACATTTTGTTTTAAATATATTTGCAAAATAAGGACAATTTCCCCAAATCATTTTTTTAAGGACAACAGGCTATTTGAAAACTGCCCACCTTCCCTGCAAGTAAAAATATATTCTGATGGCTCTTTGCTTTTGCAAGACTGTCAGGACATATTGGTTTGTCCTGAATGCACTTACAAGAAGCTGCCAGCCTAGGTGACCACTTAGTGGTTAAACTGGTCCAGGTATTCATATATAAGTTCCTGCTACAAAGAGGTTACCATTTCAGGTCAACATGCGAGGCAATGGGTAAAGATGTGAGCTAAATGCTAACCCAAAAAGTGACTTGCTAAGGTCATAAAGAGGGTCACTGGGAGATGCAGAATTTAAAAACCTTGGACCTTGAGGGCTATAACCCAGTTGAGTTTTCAGGATTTCCTCCAATGAATATGCAAGAGATCTATTTGATGCACTGTCTCTGTTGTATGCAAATAGATCTCATGCATATTCATTGTGGAAATCCTGACCTGACCCTTGCTCTAAACCATTCTTCCTCCTGTAAGCTCCCAGTGCTGCTGGCTCTGAAAGTAAAGCTGCTTACCTGTAACCAGGGTTTTCTGCAGAGAGCAGGGACATGCAGCCACACTCCAGGTGACATTATCCCTGTGTGCCAGATTCCTCCCAGTAGCTCACAGGTTTTAATGTATGTCTTTGAGCATGCATGGGAGTTCCCACACCACCTCACTCTGAGTTCCCTCAGTCTATTATCTAA
The DNA here is from genome assembly GCF_901765095.1 of Microcaecilia unicolor. Taxonomy (NCBI): domain Eukaryota; kingdom Metazoa; phylum Chordata; class Amphibia; order Gymnophiona; family Siphonopidae; genus Microcaecilia; species Microcaecilia unicolor. Next base: position 101,386,968 of record NC_044043.1, on the reverse strand, counting down.
GCTAAAATGAAGTATTCTCATTTTTTTTCTTTTATGAGGGAATGGAGGGAGGGTGAATGTGGCTAAATTCCCCTGCTGTCTATGGAGTAATCCTGTTACAAGTAAGCAATTTTGCTTTCTCTGCAGACAACGGGAAATACATGCACATTCCAGGCGAGTCCCTAGCTAAGGGCCACAAATAATCTTCTGCCCAAGTGATCCAGAGAAAGAGCTGGAAGAAAGATGGAAAGAATGGCCAATAGTTAGTATGCAAAGAGATTGTGGCGAACCACTTAACCAAAAGCCAAATCCTGAGCAGAAGACTTGTTTAAAATACTTGGGATATTCTTCACACTTTCATCAAGTAGCTGTTCTGTCTGTAATGGAAGCTGTTTGTATGCTAGGTACCAAGAAAGCCTCTGCACAAAGCTTGTGTGGACCTTTGCATCCTAGACGTTCTGTGCCTTGAAGTGAATGTCAAAGGGAAATGCAGTAAGAAATCCAACATGCCAAGTTTCCTTTGGACACAGATGAACCTTGGTTATTGGCATTATGACACAACCAGTGGGGTAGACATTCTAAAGTCCTTTGTGCAATGGAGGTAGTAAACACTTCAGAGTGTGAAGGGCAGTCTCAGCCTACGAAGAATGAGGTGGAGGGAAAACTGCAGGAAGAAACATTGGTTTAGATGAAAATCTGACACTACTTTGGGTAGAAACCCAGGATGAATAAGGAGGAGCATTCTATTATGAAAAAACTGGGTGTATGGAGGGTAATGAATTAAGGCTTGTAGTTCACTTATCTGTCTTGAAGTAACGATGGCAACCAGGAGAGGAAGTATTACAGCTAGAGAGTTCACCTTGAACTTTTCCTTTTTGATATAATGGTTTAGATCCCGAAGGAGCAGAATTGGACATAAGCTTCCTGATCTTTTGGAGATGAGGAAAAACCTTGAATAGAAGCCTTGATGATGTTGTATCAGTGAAATGATCTCTTTTGCTAAAATATTGATGTCTGCAGGAAGTAGTAGATTGCTCAAAAGAAATTCATGTGGCAGTGGTTTGAGGAAATTTAACTTGTAGCCTTGAGAAATGATTTGAAGTACACAGCGATCTGATGTGATGACTTGCCACTGGTTGAAAAAGTGTAGGACCCTGCCACTCACAGGGAGAAAGTCAAAAAGCTGGAGAGGATTTGGGCAGATGAAGTGCTTGCAGTTTTCACCCTTAGTCTTTGCTTCTTAACATATGGCTGCAGTGGCTGACGCTGGATTTGTGATCTCAAAAATAGTTGAACATGTTTTCTAGGATAAAATTGTTGGGAGTATTGGTATTAGTATTGAATAGTGTAAATGATAAAATACGCCTTACCATAGCCAAAGGAGCGGGGGACTCTGGGAGATTTTGACCTATGCTGACAATCAAGTCTTCTACATGAAAAAGGAAGACTAACTCTTCTCATGCTTGAAAGAGGGCACTCACATGAGGGAAGGGGAAGCAAATGCCGGAACAGAACATGGCCAAACTCACCATGCTGTCTACTAAAGGACACTTCAATGATCTGGGAGAGGAAGAGGGAGGGGAGGAACAGGTCACCTGGGACGGCAGCTGAGGACCCTGCAGAGACTGGCCATCCTCTCGACACAGGCAAAAGGCCTTGGACATGGCCAACACAAAGTCCGGGTGGAAATCCACCCCAGAAGCCTGAGGGACCATAGCAGACTTCAGACCAGGAACCAAAGAAGCCATGAGCAACAACCGCAGAGGCAGATCAGGAGCTGAAGCAGATGGGAAAATGGTGGCGGTCCCTGCCGAAATCAGAACCAGCACAGCCGCTGCCCTCAAGTGCTCCCCCAGCGCTCCTGACGTAGCTGCAACTGCACCAGAAGAACCTGGCTGTAACTCTGCTGCCAGCTCCAAGTCTGTGCCGGCACAGGCTGAACGTGACAGACCGCGCAGCACTTCAGGTGCTGTGAACACACGGCACCCTCAGCAACACCCGCAGAGCACGAGGCCAAACCGCCACTGGGACACCCATGCAATGCAAAACTGAAACAGCCCTGGGAAAGGAAGGAGACAGACTCCCTGCCCGGTTCACACTAGCGGGTCTCTGCCGATTTTTTCATTTTTTTTTCCCCATCAAGTTGTGGAAATGAACTCCAACAAGCATGGCCGAAGGCCAAAGGCAGACACCTTAGGCACTCAAAACTGCTTGTCCACCGCTAGGTAGAGAAGAACAACAGAGGGGGAGGGGGGACTCAGCCACCCGAGTGTGACACCCCCAGGGCACACAGATACCTCCACAGGCCTCAACCCCAATCCAGCAACAGAGAGTGGAAGGGAGTTGGGATCAACTTTATTGTGGAATAATAGTTCTTTTATCTCCTCAGAGGCTCATAAAGGCATAAAAGTCCCAGAAAGGGAAAACAACCCCCCTCCCCGGGACCAAAACACCAAACAGGCTTACCACGGCTACCATCTGCTGAGACTGATTTTCAGGGGACTGCACAGCTCACTTATACCTATACTGAAAAGTCAGTGGTTCTCAGTCTCCACCTGCTGATAGGACTGCTTAACCCATCTGCGATGCTCTAGAGGGACGGTATGGAAATTTAGTGTTACTCTTTCAAAAGAAAACCAGGATTCCACTTTCTCTCTTTTTGCATCAGTAAAACAACCCTACGAGTGATACCATGTTTTCTGTGTTTGCGTTCAGGAAAAAGAAAAAAAAAAGAAAAATGTAATCAACAATATCGTCTAAAGATAAGTCACGATTATTTTTGTGAGCAAGTTTACTTTGAGCACTTTAGTGTTTGGTAATAGCACTTATTTTCACAAATAAGAGCCCTATGAAAGATGTGCTATGCCCCCGGGCAAAAACCAGTGATATTGCCTTGATAGTGGTTTTCTCTGAGGGCTCTCTTTCAAATAATTAAAAGGCTTGTAATGTGAAAAGAGTTTGTACGATTGATGCTATTAGCCTATTTATCAGCAATTAAGATCTTTGGTTTGTTGTAAGTTTGACTAGACATACACAGCACTGTACACCAAACATGTAAGAGACAGTCCCTTCTCAACTACTACTAATCATTTCTATAGGGCTATTAGAAGTACACAGCGACGTACACAAATACGCATGACAGTCCCTGCTGACATTTTCATTTCAATATCGATAAAAACACTGATATTTTGCTTTTTCTTTCAATTACCATTTCAAAGGCAGAAACAGCAGACAGACAGATTACAGAAATCATGAGATTTAGTCTTATTAGGTCCAGTTACCTGATGCGGTGGTATCAGATAAAGTTCCTGCATCCAGGGAAGAACTACTGGGGGCCTGACCTGAAAGTCCCAGACTCTGCAGTCCCAAAGCACTGCTGCTGCTTCCTGTGAGGAACAGAATCAGATCTCCTGCTCAGGCTCTGTAAACCCATCCATTTCAGTAACACACACAATAGTAACAGAATCAGGTGTATTTTTCTGTACAAAGACTCCTAAGTCACCTGTACATCAGCAGGACTGCGTGCATGAACCAGTGAAAATGTCAGCATGAACCTTTTGTATGTGACAAAATTCTGCAGAGGACACTGTCACAAGAAGGAAATAAACAGGGTCCATGAGTAACTTTTGCACCGGGTTTCAAAGGGACAGCTAAGGACATAGTACCTACTTACATAGGGCCGTGGCTTTCCAAATAACCCTATGACACAAATGACATGGTGATTTCTCAAGCATGCAAGCTGCTGTGGATTTCAGACCCATATGTACAGCTTTTTCTTCTTCCCCTGTTTTATTTACTTATTCATGACATTTATACCCCACATTAGCCCAAAACAGACTCAAGTTCAATGTGGCTTACAAACAAACAATAATTGAATAAAACAAAACAACGTACAGAATATAACACAAAGTACAATAACTTCAAGAAGCAAATTAATACCTGTGCAGTAAGTAACCAGGGATTTAGACTATCTGAAGGACAAACAAATAAGTAAGGGTGGATAGGTGAAAGCATAATTAGGCAGGACTAGATGGGAAACGAGATTAAGAAAAGGCTGTGGGTAAAGTTCAAATAGAGTTCAGAAAGGCCAGACTGAAGAAATGTGTTTTTAGAAGACTTCTAAAAGTTAGGCAATCATCTGTAAACTTGATGGATTTAGGAAGAGAATTCCAAATTTTGGTGCATTGATAGGAGAAATTATCTGATACGGGGTCGGTGCTCACAGAAAGGCAAGGCATTAAAATGTGTAATAAAGATTTTCTCAAATTCCAGTCAGGGCCATTGGGTACCAGCACGTGGGGAATATAATAGACCAGTCACTTAAGTTACATGACTGAGACAGAAGAGTTTTTCCCAAGAAGGCAGGAGACATTATCTCTAGCACATTAACAAAAACAAAGCAATCAGGAGAGTATGCAGTATATAATACACTGAATAATTCCAAAACTTTTCAAATGTGTATTGCAAAGAAATTTAGATAAAACTAGATATACAAAAAACATAATACAGTAGGTTTCCATAAGAGAACTCATATCATAGAATGACTGTACACTTACTACTTGCCTCTTAGTCTTTGTACATTTTGAAAGCGTAAACTGCCATTATTATGTACATCCATGTCATATCTCCACGCAGCCACTCTCCTCTCTTTACCCTTTTCTCAAAGGGGAATCATTCAGTTCTTTTATCATTTTGATTGCCCTTCTCTCTTCTAATTTTACTATATCTTTTTTTTTTTAACTTTGAATTTTTATTGAAATAACATCTCAAACATAACAACGAGCCATTGGCTCCAGCACATGACAATGCAACAATTTAATTTTTTTTAACATTATGCTTATAACCCTTTTATCCCCCCTATTCCCCCACCCTTCCCCCCTCTCCCCCCACTAACCCCTCAACAACTGATTCCCCCAACAGCCCAAACCCCCCTAAACCCCCCTCAATATCTGTTAGATGAGTCCATTCAGGTGCCTCTGGATTATATCTCCCCTTACACTTATCAGTCAATTTTTCCAACTCTATAATGGTTTTAAATTTCTCAGCCCAATTACCTACAGTTGGTCTACTATATCTTTTTTGAGATGTGGTAACCAGAATTGTACACAGTACAATGAAATCCATGTGAAATCCTGCACGCTTCAAAACACCACAGCCAAGGCTCTCAATGGTGCCTCAAAGTACTAAGTGTTCCTAAACATTCCACATATCTCAGCTATAACCATGTCCGCCTAGCTCTTTGAAAAAAGGGTCTCTCAATACTTCCAAAGATGGGGTCATTGCAACCACAGAAACTAGAAAATGAAGACAGATCAAGAACATATAGCCTATGCAGTCTACCCATTCATACCATCTACTATCCCTTCCTTTCCCTTAGAGATCCTACATACTGGTCCCAAGCTTTCTTGAATTCAGAGAGTCTTTGTCCCCACCACCTCCACGCATTCACCACCCTTTCATTTAACCCTACTCTCTGTTTTCTAACTTTTAACCAGTTCTTAATCCACAAAAAGATATTACATCCTATCCCATGACTTTCTAATTTCCTAGCACTTAGTCAAATGCCTTTTGAAAATCCAGATACACAATATCGACCTGTTCACTTTTATCCATGTTTAGTCATACCTTCAAAGAAATGCAGTAGATTGGCGAGACAAGATTTCCCTTGACTAAATCCATGTTGACTTTGTCTCAATCTAACCTTATGTATATGCTCTTTAATTTTATCCTTTACAATAGTGTCTAATATTTTGCCTGCCAGACAAGCTCATTTTCAAAGCACTTAGCCTCCCAAAGTTCCATAGAAACCTATGGAACTTAGCCTCCCAAAGTGCTTTGAAAATATGCATGAAAGTCATCAGGATCACCTCTGCAGTTCTTTTTAAAAATCGGCATTACATTGGCAACCCTCCAATCTTCCAATACCATGATTGATTTTAAAGATAAATTACATATTACTAACAATAGCTCTGCAAGTTCACTTTTCAATTTTATCAGTACTTTGGGATGTATACCAGTTGAGTCACTTTTATATATTTGAGTTGATTTGATGCCAATAAACACCCCCATTTTGGAACTTTACTGGTTACCACCTTTTTATTGTTCTTTTTTTTGTCCTTGTTGGTGTACTGGAGGTACCTTCTGCTTTTGTGCGGATTCTTTATTACATCTGCTGAGTGATAACCTCATGTCTGTAACGAACACTAAATCCATCATTTTTTGCCAAAAATGTATACCTTGTTGATCTTGCTGAAGACTCAGAGCGATAGCTAACTCTACCATGGTTTCATCATCTGCATCTGGAGGGATGTCAAGCATGGGTGGGAAGCCTTCAGCTCCAGCCAGCAGTGCCTCCAGAGGGGAAGGGTTGCCATTGTTCACACTCTCTGCTGTTTCCAGCACCATGGACTCTGACTGAACGGAGAATAAACACAATGTGATTCTTTGAAAACATCAGCATTAATAAAGTGGACCTACAAGTAATCATCTTTCTTCTCACCAGACTCACCACCATCTCAAAGTCTCCATGATCCACCTCATTCTGTTCCTGACTTTCTTGTCGCACATGCTCACCATTCGGAATCCCGCAGCCCTGCATTTTATCATCAGCGTCATCATCATCATCGTCGTCCTTGTCACCTGGGCCAAAAGAAAAGATCTCACATCATCATCTGATTTGATCCCCATTAAGTTAGTGAAGTGTAAATCTGTTTTACTCAAGCTTTGTTAAAGTTGCGACTCACTCACTCCCTGAACTGAAGAGCTTCCCAAACTGATGTTTTGGAAACCTGATGCTTACAAAACAGTCTTCCAAGGAACAATACTATCAGGTCCCTCACAATATATATATATATTTTTTTTTGTTAAACATTTCTGCAGACTATCACGAGTTTTCTGGGTTTAGGAGACCAGGTCTGAGCTGACACTATCAGACTTAACCAGTTTGTCTGGGGAGAATTAATTTCACACTCGTGAATACAGTCCACTGCTCTTCAGAAGTACAATTCAAAATAATCTCAAGATTTCACCTCAAACTTATGCCCACCAGAAATTAATATTCCACCGCTGGTATATCCAGCCACAAAACAGTGGTTAAATTAGCACACGATTGTGGAAAGGGGGTGCATAGAGTGTCTTTTGTTTGATTGTATAAATTATGAAACAGTGCACCTGTACCTTGTGAAAGGAGCTTCTTGTTCTGTTTTAATGGTTAATAAAGGCTTCATGCAAATAAAAAAAAATTAGCACGATTAAGGTTACTGCTCCAAAGTTTCAAGTACGTGTTAATTCAACCATTTCTGGTGCCTGTTACCATAAGTATACATGTATGTATTTTTCCATGAATGCCTCTTACCCATTGGTGTGTTGCTGCGAGGAGAAGAAGGGAGAGTCACATGGCGTCGTTTATTTCTAGGTCTCAAAACGCGAATAAGAGCTTGTTTACAGGAAAAACTCACTGCTGGATCCTTACAAGCAAACACAAAAGCAGTCACTTAGGATTCTTGTGTTATATAAAGGCAAATAATGGTAATTATTCTGCTGAAGTCAGACGGTTTCATTTTGTAAATTTAAATTTTAATGGTTCCTGTTGAAAAGTTAGTTTTCTAACTTGTAGTTTCAACCATTCTATTTCCTGTTTTTTCTTACATAGGCTGGGTAGAGACGGAAGACAGGCTTTTCAATTAGATAAAGCAGTCCCTGTTTTTCAATCTGGTTCATTAAGAAAGGTACAAGAAGGAATTTTGAAAGTGTTATTAAATTACACAATTTTAAACAGCAACAAAACCGATGACTTGGGAGTTACTAGGTGGGACTGTGGGCATTTTAGTCCTCAGAACAAAGGTAGGCAAAGTACAACCTGCATGGCAACATGGTTACTCTATTTCTTCTAACCTACCGACATCTACCTGACATTGCTGTACCAATATCAACTCCTAGACGAGTTTCTCCAGTGACATGTACTTATGCTGCTTCCTGTTTTCTTCATTTGGATCCTTTTTTCATTTTTTGAAAAATGTTTTTTTTGGCTCTAATAGCCTCTTTCACCCTACATTTTAACCATGACAGCTGTCATTTGGTCTTTTGTCCACCATTTTTAATACATGGCATGCATCTGGTCTGGACTTCTAAGATGTTATTTTTAAACAACGGCCATGCCCAAATTAAACTCCTAACCTTTGCAGCAGCTCCTTTAAACTTTTTTTTTTTTTTTTTAAATCATGTTCCTCATTTCATCATAGCTGCCCTTTGGAAGGTTAAATACTAATGCAGAAGATTTCCTTAGTGTATTCACTCTAACTCAAATTTATAATTTTATCATATTGTCAAATGGCCCAATACCTTTACCACTTGTAGCAAGTCCTGCATCTAAAATATCATGATAAATTAAACCATCAGTATTGTGATGAAAATTTGTTGGCTTCCTGTCATCTGTTATCCTGGCTAGGTGGCTGGCAATATATTCCACACATATGGAATTTCAATCCATAAAGATTTCACATTGCAATTTGCTTCCTTCAGGATAGTTATTCTGTTTGAATCAATGCCATATTTAACCTATAGCACCACCCCTCCCTCCAATCTAATCTACCCTATCAATGCAATATAGTTTATACCCTGCTTTCACAGAGTTCCATTGGTTAACTTCCTTCCACCAGGTCTCTGGGATGGCTACTGAATCTACCACTCTGTTTAGTGCTATAATACTTTAACGCTCCCATTTTATTTGTTAGGCTTCCAGCATTTGTATACACACATTTCAACATGTGCTCTTATTTTTACCTATAATTTGCTTAGCAGCCAACAGGGATAATTTGCAGTCTCCAACTTATCTGCTCTTCCCTTTAAAGGCACCTTGCTTCTTCTTTTGCCTTTATTGCAACCTATCAGGATGCCCTAAGGAAAAGGTAGACTTTACCTGCTAATTTGCTTTCCTTGAGTCACTCCAGACTATTCCCGACTAGCAGATATATGCACTCCTACCAGCAGAGGAAGGCTGAGAACTACTGACTACCAACACTGTATAAGCTACTGTGCAACCGCATTTCACTGAATCATTGAATGCAAGCAGAAACTGGTCCAGGCGCAGCTCCAGTCACGACACCGCTCACCCGGAAACTCCGACACTATCTGGGTGGGTTGCAACCATGGTCAGGAGCGACTCAAGGGAAGCAAATTAGCAGGTAAAATCTAATTTTCCCTTCCTTATCGTCTGCTCCAGACCATTCCCGACTATTGGGATATACCAAAGCAGTATTCAATGTGGGTGGAACAAGCCCCAGGCTAACAATGAAGACACAAAAGATGTCACCTGCTGTGCCTGAACATCCAGCCTGTAATGCTTCACAAAGGGTGAGCACGTCACCGCCCTGCCAATGTCCTCTGGAAGAATAAGAGAATGCTCAAGCCCAAGAAGAGGCCTGAGCCTTCGTGGAGTGAGCCCTCAATGCTGGAAGCTGGTCTACATCTAAGCAAATATGCAGAAGAAATGGCCTCCTTGACCCAACGGGCAATTGAAGCTTTAGCCGCCGCCTCACCTCTCCTCCAAACAGCAAAAATAGTACCACAGAGCCCTGCGGACATCCAGCAAAGAAAGGGATTCAGGAGACTTGTCCCATGAAAAGGACAGCAAGAAAATAGACTGATTCACATGAAAAGGGGAAGTCACCTTGGGGAGGAAGGAACCGTGCGCAAAGACTCTTTCTCTCAAAAAAGAGGAAAGGTTCCCAACATGAAAGCACCTGCAACTCAGATATGGTGATTGCCAACAAACACACAATTTTAACAGTAAGATCTTTAAATGAAGCAGGTTTCAGAGGCTCAAAATGAGTCTTCACCAAGGTCAAACCACCTGCCACAAGGGAGGCTGCAAGAAATGTGCAACATCCGGATGGAGCGCAAAAGATCACCAATGATTTGGACCTCTAAAACAGGTAAGGGCCACTATCTGCATGTGTAGAGAAGATAGAGACAGCCCTTTCTCCAATCCACATTGTAGGAAATCCAGGATATGAACCACTGAGGCCCGAAGAGGGATCACTTCTCTCCTAACACCTAGCTTCAAAAATACGCCAGACTCGAACATAAGCCAAAGATGTAGACCACTTCCTGAAACTGAGCTGGTATGAATGACCCAGAAAGAATAGGCCAGCAACTGTGCCTGCTTAATAGCCAAGCCGTAAGCAAGAACCGAGCCACGTCCAGCATGTGAACTGGCAGAAGCAGGTCCACCTGCAACCTCATGAGATCCATGTACCACGACCGCCTCAGCTAATCTGGAGCCACTAGAATTACTTGACCGCCATGAGACTGAATCCGCAGAAGAACACATCCCACCAGTGGCCATGGAGGAAACATGTACAACAGACTGCGATGCGGCAAAGACTGCGCCAACACTCCACTATTGACTCCTGTCAACGACTGAAAATTCGAGGAGCCTTGGCATTCTCCGCCATGGCCATGAAATCCATTATCGGGAGGCCACAACGACTGACTACAAACCGAAAGATGGACAGACCGAGGGACCATTCCCCTGGGTCCAGCAGATGGCGGCTGAGATAATCTGCCTCGAGGTTGCTTACACTCATTACATGTGCTGCAGACAGCAACAGGAAGTTCTGATTCCTGTGCCAGCTGAGGACTCTTGGTGCCCCATTGACGACTGACCTACGAAACTGGCGTCACGTCCAACACCCAGACCGCTCAGCAAAGTATCCATGACTGAAATCCAGCAGCGACCGCCAAATCCCTTGAGTTTCCAGAAGACTGGCAGATATGAGGGACTCTTCCGCAGACCAACACCCCTTGGTCACCAGACCCTGACAATGAGCTCCCCAGTTGAAGGGGCTAGTGTCTGTCATAACCAGAACCCAGTGCAGAGGGTCCAGGGGTCAAACTGGCCCAATCGAGCCACCACTGAAGGCTGTGATGCACTGGCCACCGCAGGAAAATCTTGCAAGAGATGGGATCAATGCTTAACAGGGTTGTCTGAAGGAGCTACATGTGGGCTTTCGCCCATGGAACCACATTTATGGAGGCCACCATGGACCCCAGCACCTGTAGAATCGACCAAACTGATGGACAGCTGAAGGAACGAAGGTGACGAACCTGATCCTGAATCTTCCGAATTCTCCCCTCCGCCTTCCCGAGGCGCATGTCGAAATGCACCCCCAGGTACTCCAAGGTTTGTCTTGGCAGCAAAGAACTCTTGTCCATGTTCACCACCCAGCCAAGATGCTGCAGAAGGTGTATCACCTGGGATGTGGCAGCCCGAATTTTCTAGTCAGACTTCGCCCAAATCAACCAGTCATCCAGGTAAATATGCACTAAAATACCCTGCTTCCGGAGATACGCTGCCACCATGACCATCACCTTGAAAAAGGTCCTCGGAGCCATAGCTAAGCCAAAAGGGAGCGCCAGAACTGGTAATGCCCCTGAGGACCACAAAGCACAGCAACAGCTGATGGTCTGGCTGAATCGGAATACGGAAGTACGCCTCAGACAAATCCAGCGGCATTAAAACGTCCCTGCCCTGACTGCCACAATGACCAAACGAAGGGTCTCCATACAAAAGAATGACACTTTCAGTGCTCTGTTGACCTGCTTCAGGTCCAAAATAGAATAGAAAGAGCCTCTTGTCTTTGGTACCACAAAGTAAATGGAATACCTGCCAGAACCTTGCTCTGCCAAAGGCATGGGAATCACAGCCTGGAAGGTCAACTGTCAGTTGAGAGTTTGATGCACCGTTCCTGCTTTAACAGGAGACATGTAAGGGGAAACAAGAAAAGTGTCAGAAAGAGGATGACGAAATTCCAGAGAATAACTTTCTCTGATAATGTCAAGGACCCAATGGGAATAACTGGAAGATGGATCTGCAAATCCTCACTGGGAAGCATGGGAAGGAAGTGCCCGCTGACCCCTCCCCGTCGCAAAAGGACTAAAAAGACTGAAAGGACGGCCCTCTATTCCAGAACCTAGACTGCAGAGGCCCAGCCCCTCTGCCCGGTCGATCCACTAAAGCTTGCAGAAACGCCCCCAACCTGACACATGACCAGATGCACGCATCCTACCCTCCGGGAGCCTCAGACCTTAGAGTCCCTTAATTTCTTAACCAATTTCTCCAAGTCCTCTCCAAAAAGCAACTTACCCTTAAACGGAAACTGAGTCAACCGCACCTTAGAAGCCACATCCGCTGGCCAATTTCGAAGCCAGAAGAAACGCCTCTCTGAGACCACCAAGGCGAGGTTCTTAGCTAAGGCCCGAACCAGATCACATAAGGTATATGCCAAAAAGGCTGTGCCCGTCTCCAAGCTGATGACCTCGGAGGAAGACTGTGCTGAATCAGAAGCGGGTAAATCAGGCAAACGCTTGGTCCACCAAAAACAGGCACATGCTAAGTAACTCCCACAAATGGCCACCTGCAATGCTAAGGTGGGGGGACCTCCAAGGAAAGGTTCAACAGGGTCTCCATCCAGCGATCCTGAGGGTCCTTGAGCACTGTCCCACCTTCCACTGGAACGTCAGTGTTCTTGATGACAGTCATCACCAACACATCCATCATGGGCAGCTTAAAGACCTCCAGATCCACTCGGGACAGCTGGTAAAGATGTGCCATTGCCTTACCAATGCTCAATCACCTGAGACAGCCTGCAGCTGGGCACTTTTTTTTCATCAGTTTTACTCTGCTGTTTCCTTCTGTTCAAGGAAAAGAAATAAAAGTTGCAGAACGGGGTCAAACACAGCGCACCCCCAGACACCAAATTGGGGCTACATGGACAATGCACCTACCTCTGCTGGGAGACTGAGAAATACTGAAGGGGTCAGGGTTACACAGTGGTTTATACAGTGTTGCTAGTCAGTAGTTCTCAGTCTCCCCTCTGTTGGTAGGAGTGCATACACCCACTAATCAGGAATGGTCTCGAGCAGACAAGGAACTTCCCTTTTTTTCTAAAGTACCCTTCAAAGATAGGTTACTCCAATGTCAGGTTACTCTGATGTCAGCTTTCCCCTTAGGTTCTAGCTTAAATAGGAGATAGAGCAACTTTTAAATGTCAGTGTCAACAGCCTGGTTCCACCTGTGGATTTACCTGTCTGCCTCAGCTCCTTCAAGTCTTCTGTACTAGCCTCAACAGACCAGACTGCTCTCCTAAAAAGTATTAAAAGCTATCATACCCAAGCTACATCACTAATACACAGTGTGTAAATTTTAAGGGGCTTCAACGTTAGCTCCAGAACTTAGTACAAGAACAGTGCTCGGTAGACTTCTACGGTCTGTGCCCTGAGAAAGGCAAGGACAAAGCAAACTCGAGTATACATATAAAGTATCACATACCATGTAATTGAGTTTATCTTGTTGGGCAGACTGGATGGACCATACAGGTCTTTATGTACTATCATTTACTATGTTACCTTCATCTAATAATTTAAAGTTCTAATATGCAACCTAAACCCCTACCTTCATGGTTTCACATCTAATACAAACCTATATCATTCTTCTTTATCCTCTGAAATTCTTTCCAGACTACACAAAAGACCGAATTCGCCTATAATTCCTTCCATCTTACATGAAAAATCATAGTTCCTGGACCATGATTCTTCATAGAAAGTAGTACATACCAGACATAGCAGCATTTGCACATAGATCTTAGAAGCCATATTGATACAGTCTAGTTCACATGTGCAGTAGCCATGAATGATATCCACAAGGGCATTCACAGTAGCTTCAACATGTGTTAGCCCTAAAACAGAACAAAAAGTGGCAATGATTAAAAAATTGACCAAAGATGTATGCTTGTTAGTGTTATCATACATTCTATTTTGGCCAGAGCAATCTTGACTTTTATACAGCATCCCTACCAGAAATTCCAATTCAACAGTGGTTGCAATAGGAAGGGAGAAATGAATTTCAAGTACTTCCCTGCGGAAGACTAATCCCTTCACTTCACTTCTCTTCCTATGCAATGCCAATAAGGCTGCCTCATCTCTCCGAGAATACAGATTTAAGCTTTCTCTTGGGGAACTTTGGGAACAGATGTTTGTCATCTGCAAGAATCTATGCTTCTCAAACCACATCTGGTACTCCCCCCCCTGAAAAAAAAATAAAATCTGGGCAGTTACAAAATGAAGTTGTCTAGCTTGCCACCTAATTAGGGAAGCCTTCATCTAGTTGATATCATGTTGCCACTAATCAGCTTCAAAACTTCCCACTGCAACTCTACCAAATCTTCTCAGTGAAAAGCCTGGCCTGGATCATCAGAGAAGGGCTGTAATTAACAGTAGCTGGTTTGTCTCTTAACACAGACAGTAAAGGGGATTGCCCCTTATCATGAGTAGACTTCCATTCAAAAAAAAAAAAAAAAACTTGAGTCATGGGTCAAAACCACTGCACAGCATGAGCTCATTCTTGCTCACAGACCCCAATAACACTCACTGCTGTTGCCACCACCATAATTCTCTACGGGGCAGCAGCTTCTCCTGCTTCAAATGAGTGGCAGGTCCCTCTAGTTCCCTAGGGGAAAATGAAAAGGAAAGCAGTTCCAAGAACAAAAAACTAGAAGCATGAGGGGGTGAAAGTCTATAAAAGGAAGAGAATGAAATGAAGTGAAGGTTTCCAAAAGTTAAAAAGGCTTGAGATCTGTGGGTGAAGAAAAAGGGGGAGGATAGAGATCTGTGGAGAGAAGACAGTGGAGGTCACAGTTGACTCATGAGGGTTGTAGTGGAATGGGAAAGGAAGTTCTCAAGAGAGGAAATATAGCTGGGGTACCTAAAGCAAAGACCAAATGGGAGATAATGACCCAATAAAAGGATTGTGATTGAAGATGAGGGAAAAGAGTGACAAAGTCTGTTGGGGGTATCCCAGTTTTTATTAATATGGTCACGCCAACTATGCTCCAGTCTAAGTCTGACATCTATCCTGCAACTTCTAATCACAAATGGATTGAAGGTTATGCACTATAAGGTAACTGTATGCTCTGGTTGTGCATGGAGGCTATAAGAAGCAAGATGACATTTTTCATACTCTGGAAATTTGCTGCTCTACAAGACCAAGTTCTTTAAGCATTCACAGAGAATATATAAGTCATTTTGTACCTGGAAGACATGCTGGGGCCAGGAAAGAATTCTTGGGTTTTGAGGCATGCAGTTTCCAGAACTGGCTAACCAGCTGGGTGATGAAACTAAATCCCTCTGCTTCGGTGCCTTTCACTGGTTCTGTTCCATCTTCAAATCCCACTGAAAAGCAAAAATAGATAAGGAAGGCAATGACCAACGCAGATTGCAGGCATGGTAAAGAATTAATTGCTACTTTCATCTATGGTAAGATTGATTTTTTTTTTCCTTTGGGTTTAAAGTACATAAGTAATGCCATACTGGGAAAAGACCAAGGGTCCATTGAGCCCAGCATCTTGTCCACGACAGCGGCCAATCCAGGCCAAGGGCACCTGGCAAGCTTCCCAAACTTACAAACATTCTATACATGTTATTCCTGAAATTGTGGATTTTTCCCAAGTCCATTTAGTAGCGGTTTATGGACTTGTCCTTTAGGAAACCCCTTTTTAAACTCTGCTAAGCTAACCGCCTTCACCACTTTCTCCGGCAACGAATTCCAGAGTTTAATTATACGTTGGGTGAAGAAATATTTTCTCCGATTTGTTTTAAATTTACTACACTGTAGTTTCATCGCATGCCCCCTATTCCTAGTATTTTTGGAAAGCGTGAACAGACGCTTCACATCCACCTGTTCCACTCCACTCATTATTTTATATACCTCTATCATGTCTCCCCTCAGCCGTCTCTTCTCCAAGCTGAATAGCCCTAGCCTCCTTAATCTTTCTTCATAGGGAAGTCGTCCCATCCCCGCTATCATTTTAGTCGCCCTTCGCTGCACCTTTTCCAATTCTACTATATCTTTCTTGAGATGCGGCGACCAGAATTGAACACAATACTCAAGGTGCGGTCGCACCATGGAGCGATACAACGGCATTATAACATCCTCACACCTGTTTTCCATACCTTTCCTAATAATACCCAACATTCTATTCGCTTTCCTAGCTGCAGCAGCACACTGAGCAGAAGGTTTCAGTGTATTAACGACGACGACACCCAGATCCCTTTCTTGGTCTGTAACTCCTAACGTGGAACCTTGCATGACGTAGCTGTAATTCGGGTTCTTTTTTCCCACATGCATCACCTTGTACTTGCTCACATTAAATGTCATCTGCCATTTAGCCGCCCAGTCTCCCAGTCTCATAAGGTCCTCTTGTAATTTTTCACAGTCCTGTCGTGATTTAACAACTTTGAATAACTTTGTGTCATCAGCAAATGTAATTACCTCGCTAGTTACTCCCATCTCTAAATCATTTATAAATATATTAAAAAGCAGCGGTCCTAGCACAGACCCCTGAGGAACCCCACTAACTACCCTTCTCCATTGTGAATACTGACCATTTAACCCCATTCTCTGTTTCCTATCCTTCAACCAGTTTTTAATCCACAATAAGACATTTGCTCCTATCCCATGACCCTCCAATTTCCTCTGAAGCCTTTCATGAGGTACCTTGTCAAACGCCTTTTGAAAATCCAGATACACAATATCAACCGGTTCCCCTTTGTCCACATGTTTGTTTACTCCTTCAAAGAATTGAAGTAAATTGGTCAGGCAAGATTTCCCCACACAAAAGCCATGCTGACTTGGTCTCAGTAATCCATGTCCTCAGATGTGCTCTGTAATTTTGTTTTTAATAATAGCCTCTACCATTTTTCCCGGCACTGACGTCAGACTCACCGTTCTATAATTTCCCGGATCTCCCCTGGAGCCTTTTTTAAAAATCGGCGTTACATTGGCCACCCTCCAATCTTCCGGTACCACGCTCGATTTTAAGGATAAGTTGCATATCACTAGCAGTAGCTCCGCAAGCTCATTTTTCAGTTCTATCAGTACTCTAGGATGAATACCATCCGGTCCAGGAGATTTGCTACTCTTCAGTTTGCTGAACTGCCCCATTACGTCCTCCAGGTTTACCGTGAAGTCAGTAAGTTTCTCCGACTCATCCACTTGAAATACCATTTCCAACACCGGTATTCCACCCAAATCTTCCTCGGTGAAGACCAAAGCAAAGAATTCATTCAGTCTCTCCGCTACGTCTTTGTCTTCCTTGATCGCCCCTTTTACCCCTCGGTCATCCAGCGGCCCAACCGATTCTTTTGCCAGCTTCCTGCTTTAAATATACCGAAAAAATTTTTACTATGTTTTTTTGCCTCTAATGCTATCTTTTTTTCGTAATCCCTCTTGGCCTTCTTTATCTGCGCCTGC
Source organism: Microcaecilia unicolor (assembly GCF_901765095.1). Lineage (NCBI taxonomy): Eukaryota > Metazoa > Chordata > Amphibia > Gymnophiona > Siphonopidae > Microcaecilia > Microcaecilia unicolor. The sequence continues at coordinate 101,369,681 of NC_044043.1, read as the reverse complement.
ATTTGCTTTGACACTCCTTATGCTGCTGCTTCTTGTTATTTCCAGACGGTTCCTTCCTCCATTTTCTGAAGGCGTTTCTTTTAGCCCTAATAGCTTCCTTCACCTCACTTTTCAACCAGGCCGGCTGTCTTTTGGACTTCCGTCTTTCTTTTCTAATTCTCGGAATATGTATGGCCTGGGCCCCCAGGATGGTATTTTTGAACAGCGTCCACGCCTGTTGTACAGTTTTTACTCTCTCAGTTGCCCCCCTAAGTTTTTTTTTACCGTTCTTCTCATTTTATCATAGTCTCCTTTTTTAAAGTTAAACGCTAATGTATTTGACTTTCTGTGTACAGTTACTTCAAGGTCGATATCAAAACTGATCATATTATGATCACTGTTATCAAGCGGCCCCAGTACCATAACGTTCCTCACCAGATCATGCGCTCCACTAAGGGCCAAGTCTAGAATTTTTCCTTCTCTTGTCGGCTCCTGCACCAGCTGCTCCATAAAGCTGTCCTTGATTTCATCAAGGAATTGTACCTCTGTAGCGTGTCCCGATGTTACATTTACCCACTCTATATTTGGATAATTGAAGTCACCCATTATTATCACATTGCCCATTTTGTTCGCGTCTCTGATTTCTTTTATCATTTCTGCGTTTACCTGCTCATCCTGGCGAGGCGGACGGTAGTACACTCTTATCACCGTTTTTTCCCCTTTTTAACTCCTGTTACCCTTTATATGTTAGAATTGCATTGGTTCCCGGTTCAAGCACGTGTGAAATTTAAACTAGGGATTATGGTTTTTTAAATTTTATATGGAGACTGTGAAGAAACGGTGTGTTTTAATTCTGTAAAATGTATTGGATATTTTCCTGCATTGATTATGCTCTGAAGTGTATTATTTGACCGGCAGGTGGCGTTTCTTTGCTGTAAAGCTGTTACAGACAACTGAGCGTTTTTTCTTTAGTTTGATTGACACAAATAGGAAACGAGAAGCAGTATATATTTGAAATCTTGTTGACTGGGGCTCTGATTGGCTCATCTCATTTTGACTTTACTGGTTTTGAGTTCAGTTTCAGCCTAGGAGAAGAGAGAGAGAGATCTCTGTGCTGAAGCTCTGAACAGATATATATACCCTGATCTCCCCAGGTACTTTCTAGGAAGTAAGCAAACATTTAGTTAGTTTTATAACTGATCTACATTTCAGTTAGCTGTTATTGTTTTGCTGATTATTTTTTGTTCACTGTTCTATTTTTAAGACAATAAATGTTTATTGCCTCTGCCTATCTGGACTGATAAAGGTTCCTGGTGATTTATGTGATGGGTCTGTGAGTGCTTTCTGGGAACTGTGGGACCACTGGCACTGTGGCTCCAGTAACCTAGAAATCACTGGGGATAATTTGAGAACAGGAGACTCGCCCAGAGGTGGTTGTGACCCAGTCGGTAGGAGGAGGGTGCTAGTGTAGAGCATGAGCGGCAGATGCAGGCGGACTTGAGTTGTGCTGGGGATAGACCCTCTAAGTGGCCACAGGGTAACCCCAGGCAGGTGGCTAGGAGTTTCATGACAGACCCTATCCTGCTTTATATAGTAGATGTGGCTAACAAGCATTTTATGCAATAAATCAGATTGTATACAGGAATTACTTCTTTTATGCTACCCTTCTGTACGAAAGGTAAAATATGCTAACTGTCCTTTATTTCATACCAGGCTGCTGTTTTCTGGAACTCTCTGCCGCTTGAACTTAGGGTGAATAGAAATTTTTCAACATTTAAAAAGTCCCTTAAGACTTTTTTATTTTGAAAATCTGGTTTTTAGTCAGCTTTTAGTTTCTTTTATTTAACATTTGTATAATTGCTGATTTATAATTTGTTAACAGTTGTTTTGTATCATCTGAATTGATTGGTTTCACCTCTATTGCTGTTACTTGCATTGGATTATTTTCTTTGCATTTGTGGACTACAAGTGCTGTGTACAGAGTAAGGTGTTTTAACTTTAATACAAATATAAGTCTATTTTTCAAATTGTGTTCCACCAGTCAGCTAATGCCGTTCATGTTTCAAGATATTTGGAAAGTTGCTCTAAGATGATAAAGGAGTTTTAGTAATACCCTCATGCAACAACTTTTTACGGCAATAAATATCTTTCCTTAGCTTCCCTTATTCTATACCTTGCCTATGTATTATTAGGCTAGAATAAGGAAGAGAAGACAGGCAAGGTACCTGGCTTTAGAAGTAAGGGATCCTGAATGCTTATCTATCCAGGTAGGGAATTAATGAGAAAGCAAAAACACAGATTTAAAAAAGGTCTAAGAGGTGGGACGGTTATGTTGGAAGTTTGTATTTCTGCAGCACTGAGAGGTAATCATGGTACATATATGCTGTTTATTGTGGATGTCTGCATTAATACTAACAAACATAATTTAAACATAAAAAGAACTAAGAACCTACAAGTGGGAACACTTTTACAGCTAGCAACTGCATTTTCTTTACACAGTGTGAAAACCAGGTAAACCGGATGGGCCAATCTGTCTTTCTGCCATCACCTATTATGTTACTATATCAGAACAGAAAACGTTCCACAGGTCAGAACAACAGTGGCCTGAACATGCCTCTCACTAGTACCCGCACATTTCAGTAAGAAAGTCCTTTCCATATTCCAGAACTAAGCAGTGGAGACACTCAAGTATATGCCTAATATTTACGAACCTGTATTCCAGGAGCTTGTCTAAACCTTTTTTAATCTTAGCTATGCTGCTTAACAATAAACAGCATATATACTCTAGCAACACAATTTCAACAATTTCAAAACACCATTTATGTAAATTTGTTTTAAATCTGCTAATGGTTTCAAGGACTGCTTCCTAGTACTATGGTAATATGTAAGCCACATTGAGCCTACAAAAAGGTGGGAAAATGTGGGATATAAATGTAACAAATTAAAAAAAATACTTTGATAGAGAAAATTGATTTGGTACATTGCTGTGTGTTGAAAAAGTGCTTTTAAGCATTACTAATATGGGTTCTATTATTTTGTTTTGAGGTGGTTCAACCCATAAGGTGGATGTTTGACTTGCAACAAAATTTGAAATTGCCTCGATGCAGGAGCTGTGAGGCCAAAACATGATGGGCTGACTGAATGAATATTTAAAGCCTGGACATATACATTGAATCACTTTTTTTTTTATATATATATTTATTGATCTTAATAAATTGGGTTGGGCCTACTGGCTGCCCTACTGCTCTTTGTTTTCTGCATTTCGAGTTGCAGTTGGCTTCTGCCTCTCTTTGATTTTGTGGTTAAAAAAGAAACCACCATTTACATAAATGTGTTTTAATCTATTAACAGTTACTTTCAAAGACTGTCCGTAGTACTTTTTGCTAAAGCACATAACTATCACTACGACCTTGGTCCCATAATGCACACAATTTTATAAAATATATCATATCCACTCTTAAGTCATTGCTTCTGTAAACAAGTGTCACTTCAAAAAGGAGATGGGTTCACCCTGAACCCTCATTTGTCTTGCTTGACTCTGAAATATTTCACATCTGTTCTACATGTTTTACAATGGACAACCATAACCGCAAATGGTATTCATTGTACTGTTTTGGGATCTTGCCAGGTACTTGTGACCTGGATTGGCCACTGTTGGAAACAGGATGCTGGGCTTGATGGACCTTCGGTCTGTCCCAGTATGGCAACACTTATGTACTTTGTTTTCTCTTCCTTTCCAAACAATGAACATTTCATTTGCTTTTTTAGCTACTGGTACACACACAGCTGAGTTCTCCTCATAATCTGGAAGCCATGATTGTATATACATAGGATTATTTTTCCTTATATGTACTTGCCCACATTATATTTCATCTGCCTTATAGATGTCCAAGTCCACCAGTCCTCTAATTTCTCATAATTCATTCATGATTTGAATAATTGTGCCATCTGCTTTTAAAAAGCAACACTGCTGATAAATGCAAGCTGCGAATGAAAAGCATTCTGCCCACCTACTTACTCCCAATGGAAAGGTCTTTGTCAACACAAAGAACTAATGTTCAAAGATTCTTCATGATCATCTCTGCTGTTAATGAACAAAAATCAAATGGATAACATTCTTGGTTCTCTCACCTGCCTCAGTCGGAGGAAACTTGGACTCCATGAAGTGGACCAAGTTATTGGGTCTCATGATGGCAATAGAACGTGCTGTGATGACTAGTCTCTGAAAAACTTCTGGATCAAGGTCCTTCCCTTCTTTACTGCAGTTACTCAAGCATTGAGTGGCATTACTCAACAATGCCTGATCCTGCAAGAAAATACATTCAGAGAGCATAAGAAGAAAAGCAAGAGAAGGACTTACAAAAGGTAAGAGAAGAGCCAGCAAAAGGAAGAATGTACAAAAAATTGATCTGGAGCAGGAGTCACACAGAGGAGCAGGAATTGCAAAAAAAAAAAAAGTCGATAAATTCCATCTGCAGATTTTTTGCATTGCTGACTTCAGATATCACCACCAAAACATTCTACCACAACAATACTACAGTGTCTTGTAAAAGTCTTCACACCTAAGTACATTTTTCACATTCTGCTCCCTAAAAAAATACTGCTGATCCTTAAATTCCTTTTTTTATAAGAGGACATTTTATTGAAAGCATAAACCAACAATACAAGCAAACATAAGAAACTACAGGTACAAGTAACAAAACATACACAACACCAACGTGCTTGTCAGATATGAGGTCAGAACCAACCACATCTAATTTTTGAAAAAGGGGAGAAAAATATGAAGTCTTAAAAGTAAATCCCATCCCACCCCTCCCAATTCACTAAACCAAGCAGCAGAGGAGAGAACCCAAAGCTACATAACAAGTTGTTCTAGGAGCAATGAGTAAGAAATGGCTCTCAAATATAATCCCACTTAGCAAATGTCTTATTATTCTCCATGTTAACAATATACTAAAGCTTTGTAATCCATTTATAGGCAGGTGGCACCAGCTCCGATTTCCAGACAGCCACCAATGTAACGTGTGCTGCATTAAGACAATGTTGAATAAAGCTTTGCTGTCGCAGAAGCAGACCCAGAACCGGTTTGTTGAGCAGAAATATTCCTGAGTCCCAAAGCACTATAAGTCCCAACCAGGTCTGAAGCTCATATTGTTTTCCAATAAACTCAAAGCTTAAGGCGGGTCCATGAGATGTGACCCATAGTGCCTTTTGCGTCACATTGTCACCAGCAAAATGCTGAGATAGTTGAGAAGATACGGTGGAGTCTGACCACAGTAAGATGCCAATGATACATATTTTTAACCCCATTCTGAAAATTAACAGCTCTGGACAGGCGCGGCAAGGCCACCTCCATAGCCTCCCAACTGCACTCCTCATAAGGGATGCTCAACTTGGCTTCTCACTTAATTCTGCATGACAAGTTGAGAGGCATCCTATCTCTAGGGTAAAGATACTATACTGTATTTAAGAGATCCTGTAAAAAAAAGTATTTTCCCGCCCAACTTTAGACCTCATCAATCTGGAGGTCAAAAAATGCAACAACTGCAAGTAGTTCACTCAGCAGCAATTGATAATCAAAAGCCAGCTCTTCAAAAGAAAGCAAATCGGTGTCAGAATTGACACAATGTAATAATCTGAGTCACACTCCCCAACTCTGTCCAAAAGGAAAAAGGGGACTGTCAGCAATGAGGGGAAAATTTGACCCTCAGAAGTCACACTCTCTGTCATATGATAGGGCAAGTAGTTGGTGCAAGCACTCTATCTCTAGGGAGCATCCAAAGCAATGAAGCCAGAGTCAATGAGTCAACTCAATTTTGTTCCAGCAGAATGCAGACTTTATAAGGGTATGTCTGAAACCACTCAACAGCGGAGCGTGCTTGGGCAGCCTGGTGTTAAAGGACTACTTCAATTCCTTTTCTATGGAAAATTTTAGCTCCTTCTAATTTACAGATGCCTGTCAAATATGTTTGAATTTTACATACCCCCTTCCCTTCTTTTTTTCCCAGCAGGTCCACTTTAAAATATTTTAAGCCCTTCTTGTGGGCTCTGTATCAATTAGGTAGCCTTGTAATTTTATGAGGGTTGAAATTGAGGGTTTTATGTACATTTTAATTCATTTATAGATACAGAAATTGTGACCTGCCCTGGGACTTATGTTTAGATGGGCTAAATAACCAAATAAGGAAATAAAATAGATAATTCCTTCAACTGATCGCTAGTTACCCATTTTTTAGCTACTAGAGACTAGCATTAATTCAAAAAGTAGAAAGTATCGTACCCACTGTTGCCTATAAGTCAATCAATTCTTAAGTTAGTTTACCAACTTAAAATACACTCCAGTATGCTGAGTGGTCAAGCAGTGGCGCCTCTGAAAGCAAACTAGGAAGTCCTTTTACTAAGGTGCACGAATGATACATACGGGCTTCCTAGCATTTAGCATGCACTAAATTGGAAACTGGGTGGTTATCAGATATCCAAAGGTGTTTTCTTCAGGAAAGGGTAAGTTATCACTGCTTTCCTTTTATCTAAACCAACAATGGAACAGGCAAGTGGTGGGATAGAGTGCTATGAGAACTTATGATACAAGAAAGAGTGCAAACTACAAGCCAACAAATAATCAAAACTATGCAAATTTCAAGCCACTTATAGATTCTTTTTAAGTTTATGTACAAAACATACCGAGTTCCACCCACAATGAACATTTAGTTTACTACTTTCTCTCCAATTACTGAGTATCGTTTGCAATGCAACAGCTAATTTAAAAAAATCCAACAGTATCTTCTAGAATAAGGCTGTGAACTGAGGGGGTCTTTTACTAAAGCTTAGCTCGACTTATCTGCAAGCAGGGCCCATAGGAATAAAATGGGCCCTACTGCAAATAACTTGAGGTAAGCTTTACTAAAAGACCCCCTAAATTCAGATTTGCAGGACAGGGTTGGTCCAGTCCTGGGTTTACCACAGTGAATGCTGAGACTTGTAGTCTTGCTTTTCTTAGGAAATGCAATAGAGAAATCCTGAAAACCCTGACTGACTGGGTTGAAAACCTTTGTTCTAGAAGGAAGAATTCTGATACAACACACAGAACTTTAAGTTCATATTTTACATTTAAAATATTAGACAGCCCCCCTTCCTACCGTGTCCCAAAATACACATTGCTACAGAAGGAAAGCATGCAGGACAGAGCTACCAGTGTTTTAAGGATTAGTAGTGAGTCCAATTACTACTACTACTACTACAAATCAGTTATAAACAAAATCATACGGGGGGGGGGGGGGGGCAACATGAGAAAGAGAATGGGTGAAGGCACGGGGGGGGGCACATGAGAGAATAGGTGAAGGCACGGGAGGGGCACATAAATAGGTGGAAGCACGGGAGGGGCACATGAATGGGTGAAGGATCGGGGGGGGGGGGGGGGGGGGGGGAACACATGAGAGAATGGGTGAAAGCCCCCTCTAAAACTACAGTACCTGTTGAATGGCTGGTGAGGTAACTGAAGCCCCCCCAGCCAAAGAAATCCGCTGCCTGAGTCACCTCCTGTCTCCTCCTACTGCCTCAGGAACGAGGAAGTCAGTGGGGTGCCTCCAGCCACCAATGCTTGCACTCCCCAAGCATGCTGGGGGAGTACTGGCATCGGTAGCTGGAGGCACCCCACTGACTTCCTCGCTCCTGAGGCAGCATGAGGAGAAAGGAGGATGCTTTAGCAGTGGATTTCTTCTAATGGCTTCAGCATCCCCAGCAGCAAAGGTATGATATCTAATGTGGGAGGGGGGAAGGAGGGAAAGGAAATGTGTGCCTCCCCCCCCCCCCACCTCCATGCCTCCCCCCATAAACAGCTGGTTATGGTCCGACTTCAACCGTGCAACTAATCGTGATCAAAAGTTTGAATTGAGCAGCAGTCCTATTGACAATGGATGTGTCCATGCTGCAGACAAAGTACCAATCAACATGCCCTTTTATGGTTGGTACTGTGGCAAATTGCCGAAGAGGGAGTTTAACCTGCACAGAGTGGCAGACATGGTTCTGGCCGCTTTGATGGGTAGACTGGATGGACTGTGCAGGTCTTTATCTGCTGTCATTTACTAAGTTACTATGTCCTAAAGGGTTTGTTCTTTTTTTTTTAATCTTCAAGTGAATTTTATACAGCGTTGCAGTCTGCTGTGTTCAGTCTTAGATTATCATCATATCTTGTATGTAAGACTGTCAGGTACAATACTGCAAGTCCTCCAGTATGCACAAGGATCAGATTAGCTTCTTTAGTGTACCTCTATAAGCTTCCAGTTGAAGTGCGTGCACAATTTTAACTGGGAATGCCAATAAAGTTATGCAAGACCTTGTATCTCAGGGTGTTAAAGAGTTTTATACATCCCCATATGCTTGCTCTGTTCTTCCTCAAGACAATTTGCCTGTCCTCTCTGTTAAATTGTATGTTTGTAATTGAATTTTTATTTTATTTTATAGATCCAGTTTTCTGAAGCTTTTACTAGTCGAGATCAGGGAAGAATGTGACTTGGTTACTTTTAGAAAGAATGTAAAGATATCTATTTACACAGGTTTAAGGAGTTAAATGACTTATTATAGATTTTATTTTGCAACTTATTTTTAGGAACTTGATGATGGTTTGTTACTGAATTTTGTGCATTTTGATGATATGTATTTTATTTTTTGGGAAAGGTGACTGTCTAACTTTTAAAGTTGTTTCTTTAGGATTTCTTGATGACTGATCTTCAGTTTACAATATCTATTTATTAAAATTAGCTAGAAAAAAGAATAGGAAAATTGTTTAGATTATGTAGTTAGGCAATGAAAAAAGATGTAAAAAATAAGCAGGTTAGAGATAGTAGTTTTCCATATGTTCTAGATCCCAGCTCTCCAGTATCTCCATAAAAGCTACAATACATTAAAGGACCTTTCAAAGAAAAATGTTTACCGAAAATAAATTTTGAATCTTATGAAGGTAAGTTATTCCACAATGAAAGGCAAATGCAGAAGACTGAGCGTCATATGTATCTGATCAGATTGTAATTTTAAGAGGTTTGTCCATTTCACATAGTTTCTAATGTAACTTGGACTTGTCAATTGTTCTACTTTACTGTGACCCACATTGAACCCGAACTGGCTTGGGATAATGTGGGGTACAAATGTCATAAATAAATACATTCACGTATAGACTAGTGTTAGTTTGCAATCCACTGAGAATGTGTACAAATTTCGAATGAAACAAACAATCCTACCTTATGGTTGTGGTATGCTACACGACTACTGTGTAAACTGGCCAGCAAACTCTTTGTCTGATGCTGGACACTGGATGGAGTTGGCGTTGATAACAGCATGGTAGCAAGTTCTAGGGCAGCAGATCTGCTCTTTTCCTGCCACAAGAGAATCACAGTTAAAAGATCAATCATTTTAAGCTCCCCATCTTCCAACTCAAAGTCAAACAGTGTACAGAAGCTCATTTACCTTTTCCATGACTGATCCAAGAGCAAAAGAGTTTTCCAGGGCTTCCAAGGAACTTGCCACAAGCCTAAATGAATAAAGATACACTTTCACTTTATTCTATGCAAACGATAAAGAAAGGAACTCAAACGCAGTAAGGTGAAATTAGATCTTACCTGCTAATTTTCTTTCCTCTAGACCCTCCAGACCGGTCAAGACGCGTGGGTTATGTCCTCCTACCAGCAGAGGGAGACTGAGAAACACTGAGCTTTTGAATGCTGTATATATAACCTGTGCAGTACATCCACTAGCCAGTATAACACTAACAAAGCAGAGAAACCATAACACTAACTATAAAGAGCAACCCTGTACGTGGTCACTGCCAACTGGACACTTTCTTTATTTCTCTTACTGTGTCCCTTTTTTCGTGTGTGCTTCCACAGGTGGACTACCAAACACTGTCACACCTGTTCAGACTCCAACCAACAAAAACTGGTAAAACAGAGTCTGAATCCATAGACACAACAATCAACAGCTGCCAAGAAATAACAACAGACCAACCATACCTCCTGGCCTACAATACATACAGACATATAGACAGGGCGGGCCTTGACCGGTCTGGAGGGTCTAGAGGAAAGAAAATTAGCAGGTAAGATCTAATTTCACCTTCCTCCACGACCCTCCAGACCGGTCAAGACGCGTGGGACGTACCAAAGCAGTAAATATCCTACGGGCGGGATCCACGAAGGCCAGAGGTCAACACTGCAGCCCCAAAACCTGCCTCTTCCTTGGCATGCACATCAATCCTATAATGCTTAACAAAAGAATGCAAAGAAGACCAAACCGCCGCTCGACAAATATCCAACGGAGGAATCATGCTACATTCCGCCCAAGAGGCCGCCATTCCCCTGGTAGAATGGGCCGAAAACTCCTTAGGAGCCAAGCGACCCTTTAGCAAATAAGCCGAAACAATCGCCTCCTTTAACCACCTTGCTATCGTTGCCTTGGAAGCTGCCGCGCCCTTCTTTGCACCACCATGCAGAACGAACAAACGATCAGAAACTCTATACTCCCGAGTTCTGGAAATATAACAGCGCAAGACTCTCCGCACATCTAGCTTTGCCAGATGACGCTGCTCCGTATCCCCCGCCAAATTACCTAAGACTGGCAAGGAAATGACTTGATTAACATGAAACTCTGAGACCACCTTGGGCAAAAAGGACGGTACTGGCCGCAATGAAACCTTTTCCTTGGAAAAAATCAAAAAGGGTTCTCTACAAGACAAAGCATGAAGCTCCGACACCCTCCGAGCTGAAGTAATGGCCACCAAGAAAACCGTCTTTAATGAAAGGTCCTTGTCCGAAACAGCAACCAAGGGCTCAAACGGCGGCCTAACCAAAGCATCCAGAACGAGATTCAAATCCCACGGAGGCACCATCCGCCGCCGAGGCGGTCGCAGCAACTTCACGCCCTTCAAAAAACGAACCACATCAGGACTAGAAGCTAAAGACTTCCCCTGAACCTTCCCCCGAAAACAGGACAAAGCTGCCACTTGTACTTTTAAAGAGGACAAGGCCAGACCCCTGTCCATACCATCCTGTAGGAACTCCAATACATCAGTCACAGACGCACGAAAAGGAAGAACCTGTCTGCCTGCGCACCAATGCTCAAAAACTCTCCACACCCGGACGTAAGCCAACGAAGTGGATTGCCTACGAGAGCTCAACATGGTGGCGATAACTCTGGCTGAAAAGCCCTTCTTCTTTAACCTGTGCCTCTCAAGAGCCAGGCCGTAAGCGAGAACCGAGCCGGATCTGGCATCACTATTGGGCCCTGACACAACACCACTGAATCTGACAACGGAAGAGGGTCTGCTACCGCCAGCCGTACCAGATCTCCGAACCATGGCCGACGCGGCCAATTCGGGGCTATCAAAATCACCCGTCCGGGGTGCCGAGCTATGCGTTGAACTACGCGTCCGACTAACGGCCATGGAGGAAAAACATACAGCAACTCCTGAGGCCAGGGCACCAGCAGAGCGTCGATCCCTTCCGCTCGAGGGTCCCTCCAACGACTGAAAAACCTCGGCACTTGAGCATTGTGGGCCGTAGCCATCAGGTCCACCTCGGGAAGACCCCAGACCGACACAATGCGCTCGAACACCAACCGATGCAGAGACCACTCTCCGGGGTCTAGAGTATGCCTGCTCAGGTAATCTGCGTCCACATTGTCCACTCCGGCCACATGTGCCGCGGAGAGCGCTAGCAGGTGACTCTCCGCCCATTGGCACAACAGCGCCGCCTCCTCCGCGACCGCCTGACTCTTTGTGCCCCCCTGACGGTTGACATAAGCTACGGCGGTGGCGTTGTCGCAGAACACCCTGACTGCTTTCCGGCACAGGAGACTCTGAAAAGCCTGAAGCGCGAGCCGAATGGCCCGAGTTTCCAAACGATTGATGGACCACTGAGCCTCTAACTGAGTCCACCGACCTTGAGCCACTTGTCCGAGACAATGAGCTCCCCAGCCTTGCAGACTGGCATCTGTGACGAGGACCACCCACTGCGGGGCCTCCAACGGCATTCCCTTTTCCAGATTTTCTGTGTCTAGCCACCACCGGAGACTGAGGCGTGGGCCTACCGCCAGCTGAAGACGACTGTCCAACTCCTGACTCAGTGGTGACCAACGACTGAGAAGAGCTGACTGCAACTGCCGCATGTGTGCCCGGGCCCACGGAACTACCTCTATGGTGGCCGCCATCAATCCCAGGACTTGCAGATACTCCCGGGCCGTCGGTGCTGAGTCCGCCAGAAACCGACGAATCTGACCCTGCAACTTGCGAATCCGGGGACCTGGCAAGAATACTCGACCCTTCTTGGTATCGAAAAGCACCCCCAGATATTCCAGCGACTGCGCCGGCCCCAGATGACTCTTGCCGAAGTTCACTACCCAGCCCAGAGACTGAAGAAACTGAACCACTCGAGCAGTAGCCAGCTCGCTCTCCGACCTGGACTTGGCCCGAATCAGCCAATCGTCCAGGTACGGGTGCACTAGAACCCCCTGCTTCCGCAAGGCCGCTGCCACTACTACCATAACCTTGGAAAACGTTCGGGGGGCCGTTGCTAGTCCGAAAGGAAGAGCACAGAACTGAAAGTGCTTCCCTAACACCGAAAAGCGAAGAAATCGCTGATGAGCAGCACGAATAGGAATGTGGAGATAAGCTTCTGTCAAATCCAAAGACGTTAGAAACTCTCCGTCCTGAACCGCGACAATGACCGACCGCAACGTTTCCATGCGAAACGAGGGAACCTTGAGAGCTGCATTGACCCTCTTTAGATCTAAGATAGGCCGAAAGGCATCCTCCTTCTTTGGGACCACAAAATAGATCGAATAGCAGCCCGAGCCGCGCTGAGCGAGGGGAACCGGTACCACCGCTCCCAGCCTGATCAGACGAGCCAACGTATCCCGCACAGCTGCCCGCTTGAGCCTCGAATGACAAGGGGACTCCAAGAACCTTTCGGGAGGTGAACTGTCGAACTCCAGGGCATAGCCGTCTCGCACCACCTCGAGAACCCACTGATCTGAAGTGATTTGGGCCCAGTTCTGGTAAAAAAGACTCAACCGAGCCCCGACCCGAACCAGAGCCTGGGCCCGCACACCTTCATTGTGCATTACGCCCCAGGACCTGACCTCCCGTGGAAAAGTCACGCCCTCCGCGACGACTCCCACGAAAGGACTGGGTGCGCTGGAAGAAACGACCCCTAGGAGCCCCACTAGACCTCCCTGGCCTATACCGACGAGCCTCCTTAAACCGACCTCGGGAGGAAGAACCCCTGGAAGCCGCCTTGGAACGAAAATCTGGAAGCCTAGGGGCCTTGGCATCACTGAGACCTTTCACCAACTTATCCAATTCCTCACCAAAAAGCATGGACCCTTTGAAGGGAAGCGAACACAGCTTAGCCTTAGAGGCCGCGTCCGCGACCCAACCGCGTAACCAAAGGACCCTACGCGCTCCCACTACCATAGCCATATTCTTCGCCGAAGCCCGCAACAAATCATAAAGAGCATCCGACAAAAAGGACGATCCCATTTCCAGCTTGGCTAACTCCTGGACCCCCGATGAACCAACATCCACCGAATCATCCAGAAGCTTCTCGGCCCAACGAAAACACGCCCGAGCTACCAGGCCCCCACACACCGAGGCCTGCAAGGCGAGAGCTGACAGATCAAAACTACGCTTGAGAAATGATTCCAGCCTTCTATCCTGGGGGTCCCGGAGAGCGGTACCTCCGTCTACCGGGATCGCCGTGGCTTTAGTAACAGCTGTCACCACGGCATCCACAGTGGGAGCCTTAAAAGAATCCCTATCTTCCTGTGGAAGAGGATAAAGCCTCGCCATGGCTTTCGCTACTTTACATGGCGCATCCGGAACATTCCACTCCTGAAAAACCATATCCCGGAGGTCCTTGTTCATGGGGAAGGACCGGGCCTTCCTCTGGATACCTTTAACTAAGGGGTCCACCTGTCTAGCCTCCCCCATGGCTACCTCTGGCTGATCAAACTTGAGGGTGGCCGACACCTGATCTATAAGCTCAGACAGCTCATCCCTGTGAAAAATACGGACCACCGAGGGATCCTCACCAGGAATTAGGCACTCCGCCTCCTGCGAACCTTCAAACCCCTCTGGGTCCCCCAATTCACTAAGCGCTCCGTCAGAACCACCCGGAGAAAAAAAACTCCCCGTCCTCTGACCAATCCACCCGTGGTCTTTTAGCCAACGAGGTACTAGCCCCCTCCTCCAACTGAGGGGGTCCCGTCCTCCATGCCTGATAGAGGGTCCACACGAACTCAGGGGGGAAACCAACCCCTCCAGGAGCCTCAGACGGGCCTTTTGCAACCAAAATGGGGGAAGCGGGCCCAAAAACTGCTGAGTCCGCAGTGCGCGCCGCTGACAAAATGGCGGCCGTTCCCGCCAAAACCGGAACCGCCGACGCTGACCCGAGCGGCGTCCCCACTGCCCCAGCAACACCCGAAACTGCCGGGACCTCCGCAGTTAACTCGGGGGGAGCCGCTGCTACCGGCACCTGTTTCGGTTCGCCGCAAAGACGGCACTGAGCTCCCGGGGATTCCACACCGCGGCGCGCGCACGCGCGACACCGTAGAAGTTTACCCGCCATCCAAACACGAGGGCAAACCAAAAACAATGTCGCGTGAGTCGGATCCAAACAACTTTCACTCAACACACTCGCGCTGCTCTCACGCTCTACCAACGAACTGCACCTCCGTTCGTTCTGAGCAGGAGAAAGTTCACTGTTACCCTTAAAGAGACAGTAACATCAAATTGGCAGCTGAAAATTGTAAGGCACTCAAGGCTACAGTACCAGGAAAGCAGCCGAGGCACAAAGCTGCCAAGTTCTCATACAGAGAGCAGCACAGGGGGAGGGACCCAAAATAGGTGTAACACCCCAGGGGGAAAACACTGGGCCCCACCGGACCCAGGGCCCCGAAGCACTTATTATTCTTTTTTTTTTTTTTTTTTTTTTTAAACACACGTACAGGGTATGCCAAGAAACAGACAATGGTCAGGAAACCCACCAGTCCCCGTGACCTAATATCCAAACTACCTCACCAGACCATCGAAGACTGCACAGGCTGTCCTTCTACCTCTGCTGAGACTGAGAAAATACTGGCTAGTGGATGTACTGCACAGGTTATATATACAGCATTCAAAAGCTCAGTGTTTCTCAGTCTCCCTCTGCTGGTAGGAGGACATAACCCACGCGTCTTGACCGGTCTGGAGGGTCGTGGAGGAATGATGCACACTAAACATACTGAAGAAAGTGAATGCCTATCCGAGACTAGGGTCACCGCATCATCACCACCACCCAAACTGAAATACAAGCCCTCTTATTTTAATGGACCTTCATTATCGTTTTACAATTCTTGATGTCTCGAACAGAGTTTCCTGAGAACCCAAAAGATCAAACATTTCCTCTTGGACATGCACTTGATATGAGTCCAGTTTTACAGATCAAGTATTCTCTGCCTGTCCTTTCACTTTGTCTGCACAAAACTATTTGTTTAGTCACAGAGGAACTGCCTGTTATATATGAAAAAAAATCCTATTAAATTGAAATGTGTGATGTGGACTCACATCCTCTATGTATAAGAAAAACAAAGAAAACAAAAGGAAAGAGGAGAAGGAAGAGATGGGAATGGTCCATTTAACAGAACAGATTTGCTCAGACTTTCTAATTCAGCCTAAGCTCTATCACTGTGAATAGGCAGTTTACTCAAGTTGTTTCTGTCCATCTGTTATCAGGCTTGGAACAACTGTCATTACCACAACAATCTTGCTTTTTGGTTCACAAACCAAAGAGACATGCATGCAAGTTTTGTGAAAATAGACTGCAGCGGCAATAACTGAACAGAACTGACACAAAAGTTTAGCTCTGTGTGGCTTTCTTGCGATATCTGCCTTTATCAAACTCCTAAGACTGCACTCTCATTCCTTTACAGAAACATGAAAGCACTGCATACAGTTGAAAATATTCACACTATCAAACTGCTGATATTCTGAACAATCATCTACCATACGATGACTCACATGTAAAGCAGAACATGTCATTTTAAAAAAGCAACTGCGGTCTCTGATTAACTAACACACACACACGTGCAAAGAAAAGGAGGCATACTAACCGGTCCACGGTTGTTAGGGACTCAGTTTCAGAACTTTAGGGGAGCAAAGAAAAAGGAAAAAACATGTGAAGCCAACAAAAGCATCTGAATATGTTCAAAGCAAAATACAAATAAAATGGAGGAAGGAAGTGACAGAAAAAACTAAGCAAATCGTGGTCATACACACATGCAGATACTAAAAAACGCAAAACAAAAATGGCTAAAGCCATCTTTTCTGACACACAAACAAGAGGCTTTAGCATCTGTTCCTTTGAAGGTTTAACTGCCTTCTGATTTCCCTCTCCAGTGTGATGTATAGAGTAGCAGCTTTCACAAGGAAAACGACACACTAGGAGAGGGGAAAGAGGGCAATGAACATTGAGGAAAAGTATTCTGTGAAGACAAGAGAGTCATATCAACTGGTTGCAAGCATCAGAGAATTGCCAGGACTATTTCAATTAAGCTTTGAGCATAAAGACCCCATCACACCATCAAGTCAACTACTACATGGTTTCATGATTCCCAGAAACTGAATTTTTTTGCCGCTAACAAAATCAATAAGGAGGGAATTAGAACATTTTGTCTTTACAGACGGTAACATCAAGCCCAGCATCCTGACAGACACTAGGAGGTACTGAGCAGATCCCACACAGTATTTCCAGCGGTTTCTACTTTCTCCAACAGCCAGCCTCAAAGGAATCACAGACTAGAGACTAGAAAGTTTAAGGTGGTTTTCAAATAATGTGGTAACACAATAAAGGACAGCAAAGAATGAACAATAATAACTGTTGTGAGTATAAATGAGGCACAAAAAACTGCAAAAATGACAGTACCAACTTTGAAATCTTCAAGTACACAAATAAATAGCAACAGTATTAAAAACTGAACAGATGAAAACTGTGAAACACCATCAATCGGAACCTGTGGCTTTTATTACAACTGCTGGTGTGGGTTTTTTTGACAGCTTGAAACTTATGTAGATATTTTGAGGACTATGAATTGGAGAAAAAGCACATTTGCTCAATAAAGTTTCAGATAAGTTATACTGTTCAACATTTTTCAGTTCTGAGAGAAGATGACATTTCTCTAGTATGTGAACATTATTATGCTCTGTGCTTTGGGAACTAAAGGTTGGGGTTTAAAGGAGGAATTGTAGGTTATTGATAGGCAGAATTTTTTTTTAAAATCAAACTTTATCAACTAGTCTCCATACCCTTTTCCCCCTAGTTTTAAAACTTGAACTTTGTACCACAGCATTAACAGATGCAGGGCCTAGTTCAGTCTTAGACAAAGAAGACAAAAAAAAAAAAGAGAGAGAGTGAGAAGCAAGCATTATTAACTAGTTTCCATAGTGTACAACCCTTTTCCCACAGTTTTAAACTGAAACTTTTTCTGGAGGTAGAAAATTAACAGCCAAAGAACATTAAAATGGATAGTAGCAAGGCTGGAGAGGTAGCACTGCTATTGACCTGAATTAGGTGTTAATTAAGGTGTGAGGAAGTAGAATATTTGCAAAGGTTATTGAGGAAAATCTGATTATTGAGTTAGCTTGAATTTTCTGCCACAGCCTACAACATTAACAGATAGTTTGTAGAAGGCACAGCAGGACCTAGTTTAGAGGGTTAGAACAGCTGTTGTAGTTGACGATTCAATCATTAGGCATGTAGACAGCTGGGTAGTTGGTGGATGCAGAGGATCGCCTGGTCACTTGCAAGCCTGGTGGGAAGATGGTAGACCTCACGCATCACCTAGTCAGGCTCTTAGATATTGCTGGGGAGAAGCCAGCTGTCTTGCTACATGTGGGTACCAATGACATAGGAAAATGTGGGAGAGAGGTTCTGGAAGCCAAATTTAGGCTCTTAGGTAGAAAGCTGAAGTCCAGATCCTCCAGGGTAGCATTTTCAGAAATGTTCCCCATTCCACACGTAGCTTTTAAACTAGAATGGGGAGGAAAGCTGACAGACACAAAGAAGAATGGTTAGGTATGGGGTATCCTTGAAGGATCCTATTGAAACAGGACATATAGGGAATCACAGCAGAAAGGTTTCAACAATGCTGAAAGTAAGCCAGGTGTGCTTAATGAGAGAGCAGGATAAAGAATGCACACTGTCCTCTTCAACTTCTAAACAGCTTGTAGATCCAAGGAAAAAACACAATCTGAAGTGACTGTATAAGAATACTAGAAGCCTAAAATATAAGATGGGAGAGTTAAGGGTATATAGCACTAAATGAAGAGGTAGATATAATAGCTATCTCAGAAAATTGGTGGAAAGAGGACAATCAATGGGACACTGTGGACGGGGGGAGGGGGGTTGCGATATAAGTTAAAGAGGGAATTGAGTCAAATAAAATAAACATTCCACATGAAACAGATAGCAGTGTGGAATCATTATGGGTAGAAATTCCATGTGTGAAGGGAAGGAGTATTCTTGTAGGGCTGTACTATCGTCCACCGGGACAGAATGAACAGACAGATGAAGAAATGTTCACAGAGATTAGGAAAGCTGACAAACTGGGCAACAGTATAACAATAGGCAATTTCAAATATCCCAATATTGACTGGAAAAATGTTAAATAAGGGAGTGCCAGGGAGATAAATTTCTAGATGTAATAAATGACTGCTTCTTGGAGCAACTGGACCAGGAACCGACAAAACGGAGAGCCAATTTGGATCTGGTCCTTGGTGGCGTGCAGGGCATAGTGAGAGAGGCAGTGGTGTTGGGTCCCCTTAGAAACAGTGATCATAACATGATCAAGTCTGAGCTACTATCTTGGATGAACCTGCAAGGGAAATCTACTGTAGCTGCATTTAAATTTTCAAAGGGCAACTATAATAAAATGAGGAAAATGGTTAAAAAGAAGCTAAAAGGATCAGCTGCTAAGGTTAGGACACTAAATCAGGCGTGGATGTTATTAAAAAATACCACCTTGGAAGCCCAGTCTAGATGCATTCCACGTATTTGCAAAAAAAAAAAAAAAAAGAAAACAACAGACAGCAGGGTTAAAAGGTGCAGTGAAAGAGGCTATTACAGCCAAAAGATTGTACTTCAAAGAATGGAAAAAGACCTAAATGAAGAAAATAAGAAGCAACTTAGGCACTGGCAAGTCAGATGCAAAGCATTAGTAAAGAAGGCTAAAAGAGAACATGAAGAGAAACTTGCCACATAGGCTAAAACTCACAATAACAACTTCTGAAAGAAATCTCGGTGAACCTGGAAGATATCCTGAGCCAAACTGACAAATTAAAGAGTAGTAAATCACCTGGACTGGACTGCATACGTCCAAGGGTATTCAAAGAACTCAAGCATGAAATTGTGGTTCTGTTGTTAGTACTATGTAACCTGTCGTTAAAATCGTCCCTAGTACCTCAAGACTGGAGGGTGGCCAATGTCACGCTGATTTTGACAGGTAAGCCTGATGTCAGTGCCGGGCAAAATAGTGGAAACTATTATAAAGAATAAAATTACAGAACACGTAGACAAGCATGGTTTAATGGGACAGAGTCAGCATGGGTTCAGGCAAGGGAAGTCTTGCCTCACCAATCTGCTTCATTTCTTTGAAGGCGTGAATACACATGTGGATAAAGGTGAGCCAGTTGATGTAGTGTATCAAGATTTTCAGAAAGCTTTTGATAAAATTCCTCATGAGAGACTCCTGAGAAAATTAAAGAGTCATGGGATTGGATGAAAGGTACTGGTGTGGATTAGGAATTGGTTATTGGGCAGAAAACAGAAGGTAGGGTTAAATGGTCATTTCTTAATGGAGGAGGCTGAACAGTGGAGTGCCGCAGGGATCAGTACTGGGACCGGTGCTATTTAACATATTTATAAATTATATGGAAATCAGAACAAGTGAGGTGATTAAATTTGCAGATGACACAAAATTATTCAAGATTGTTTAAAACACATGCAGGCTGTGAAATATTGCAGGAAGACCTTAGAAAATTGGAAGACTGAGCATCCAAATGGCAGATGAAATTTAATGTGGACAAATGCAAGATACATAGTAACATAGTAGATGACGGCAGAAAAAGACCTGCACGGTCCATCCAGTCTGCCCAACAAGACAACTCATGTGTGCTACTTTTGTGTATACCCTACTTTGATTTGTACCTGTGCTCTTCAGGGCACAGACCGTATAAGTCTGCCCAGCACTAGCCCCGCCTCCCAACCACCGGCTCTGGCATAGACCGTATAAGTCTGCCCAGCACTATCCCCGCCTCCCACCACCGGCTCTGGCACAGACCGTATAAGTCTGCCCCGCGCTATCCCTGCCTCCCAACCTCCAGTCCCGCCTCCCACCACTGGCTCTGGCACAGACCGTATAAGTCTGCCCCGCACTATCCCCACCTTCCAACCTCTAGCCCCGCCTCCCACTACCGGCTCTGCTATCCAATCTCGGTTAAGCTCCTGAGGATCCTTTCCTTCTGAACAGGATTCCTTTATGTTTATCCCACGCATGTTTGAATTCCGTTACCGTTTTCCTCTCCACCACCTCCCGCGGGAGGGCATTCCAAGCATCCACCACTCTCTCCATGAAGAAATACTTCCTGACATTTTTCTTGAGTCTGCCCCCCTTCAATCTCATTTCATGTCCTCTCGTTCTACCGCCTTCATATCTCCGGAAAAGGTTCGTTTGCGGATTAATACCTTTCAAATATTTGAACGTCTGTATCATATCACCCCTGTTTCTCCTTTCCTCCAGGGTATACATGTTCAGGTCAGCAAGTCTCTCCTCATACGTCTTGTTACGCAAATCCCATACTATTCTCGTAGCTTTTCTTTGCACCGCTTCGATTCTTTTTACGTCCTTAGCAAGATACGGCCTCCAAAACTGAACACAATACTCTAGATGGGGCCTCACCAACGACTTATACAGAGGCATCAACACCCCCTTTCTTCTGCTGGTCACACCTCTCTCTATACAGCCCAACAACCTTCTAGATACAGCCACCGCCTTGTCACACTGTTTCGTCACCTTCAAATCCTCAGATACTATCACCCCAAGGTCCCTCTCCCTGTCTGAACCTATCAGACTCTCGCCACCTAACACATACGTCTCCCGTGGATTTCTATTCCCTAAGTGCATCACTTTGCATTTCTTCGCATTGAATTTTAATTGCCAGACCTTAGACCATTGTTCTAGCTTCTTCAAATCCTTTTTCATGTTTTCCACTCCCTCCGGGGTGTCCACTCTGTTACAGATCTTAGTATCATCCGCAAATAGGCACATTGGAAAGAATAATCCGAATCATAGTTTCCTGATGCTAGGGTCCACCTTTGGGGGTCAGCGTTCAAGAAAAAGATCTAGGGCTGCTGTAGGTAATACGCTGAAATCTTCTGCTGAATGAGCGGCGGCCGTCAAAAAAGAAAAAAACAGGATGCTAGGAATTATTAGGAAAGAGATGGTGAATAAGACTGAAAATACTTTAATGCCTCTATATTGACCCATGGTGTGACCGCACCTTGAGTACTGCATTCAGTTCTTGTCTCCGTATCTCAAAAAAGATACAGTGGAATTAGAAAAGGTTCAAAGAAGAGCGACCAAAATGATAAAGGGGATGGAATTCCTCTTGTATGAGAAAAGGCTAAAGAAGTTAAAGCTCTTCAGCTAGGAAAAGAGAAGGATGAGGTGAGATATGATTGAGGCCTACAAAATCTTGAGTGGTGTAGAACAAGTAGAAGTAAATCGATTTTTTTACTCATTCCAAAGTACAAATAGTAAGGGACACTCAAAGAAGTTGCATGGAAATACTTTTAAAACAAATAGGAGGAAATATTTTTCCACTCAACGAATAGTTAAGCTCTGGAACTCTTTGCCGGAGGATGTTGTAACAGCGGTTAGCATATCTGGGTTTAAAAAAAGGTTTGGAAAAGTTCATAGTCTGCCATTGAGAAAGACATGGGGAAGCAACTGCTTGCCCTGGGACTTGTAACATGAAATGTTGCCATTATTTGGGATTTCTTAAAAAATAAGTATAATGGCTTGAATAGTCTACTATCTTACACACACAATCACAACTCTAAAGTAGACTCAACGTTCACTTAAATGTGTAATGAAGGGGGGAAAAGGTCTCATTTATTACTGGGACAGAATGCTAAATAGCAACTTAACATACAGAAATCCCATATGTGACTCAAATCATCATTGACCAAAAAACCCCTGCCTACCTAAACATATGCTCTATGCAAGAAAATTGCATTGATTTCTTTTTTTGTTGCTCGATTGTTGCAGTATTAACACTTTATAAAATCTTAACAGAATGATCGGCACAGGGCATGTAGCAGGAAGTATTCATCGGCTCAGGTCCCTTGAGAAAGCGGAAGGAAACAGGTGCCTGTCAAGACCAGCTGAGCTTTCAGTTAAGTGACACTGTTTTAGACTACTTCATGCCTAACTGCAGATCATTCTGTTCAGGCAGTTCATGCAAAGCTATCTCATGCATATTCATTGTGGATATCCTGCAAGCCTCATTGGACTAGGTGTGCCCCGAGGACCGAGTTGGGATGCCTTGGATAAGATTAGTGTTAATAAACTCAATAAAGAAAGGTGACAGTGTGACCCCGCACTTCTTTAGGGATCAAATTGGAACACCGTTGAGAGCAGTGCCAGAAGGCCCATTCTTTCTTTGAATAATCCCTAACATTCGAGTTGCTTTTATTTGTCCGATTCAGCACACTGAGCAGAAAATTAGTCAATTGTCCACAATGAGCCCAAAGTCCTTTCCTTAGGCCCAGCGTTTTGTACCTGTAACTTGGAATATATTTTCCTACATGCATCACTTTGCACTTGTGCACATTAAATTTCACCTATCAATGTTCAGTCTCCTAGTCTCAAGATCCTTCTGAAAAATCCTCACAACCCTATGCCATATTAACAACTTACTTGGAATAATTTTGTCTTATCTTCAATTTTAATCACCTCATTTGTTGCTCCAGATCATTTATGAATGTTAAACAGGATACTGTAGATCCCAGTACACAGCCAAGGGCAATGCACTACTGACCTTTTTCTATTTGGAAAGCTGACCATTTAGCACTGCAGTCTGCCTTTTATTCAGTTTCCAATCCACAATAGGGAATCTAGCCCTTAGTCTGTAGTCGTGTCATTTCTCCCCGGAAACACATCTACTTCCCTTCCCCTTCCTTCTACTCCAGCAATGTTGAAAATGTTGTCAGATCAGGAATTAAAGCCATAGTCTGCCCATTATCTACCATAATCTACGTTTCTATGATCCTAAAAATAATTTCACAACCTTGTCTCTTCCCAATTTTGTCCAAGTAATGTTTTCCCATGACAGTCACCCACCAGAAGAAACTGCCTCTTGCTTTCTGGATCTTGAGAGTTTATGACATTTTTATCCCACATTAGCCCAAGTAAGAGCATAGGTTCAATGTGGATTACATTACAAACATTAGCAGAATGGTACACATTTTGAAATATAAAACATCATATAATACCAGGTTAAAATTTAAAATGAGCTATTTCAACGTAAGTAACAATAATCCTGAAATATAGAAATCTATATTGAGAACGGATAGATAGTTGATATCCTCTGTCCTAAACAAGATGCATTTGTAGGGTTATCCTCTGTATCACATGCCATGAAGACATTCTGTAATGGCATTATTACATGAAAATCTGAGTACACAGTTCTTGACAAAGCTCCCTTATTTA
The DNA here is from genome assembly GCF_901765095.1 of Microcaecilia unicolor. Lineage (NCBI taxonomy): Eukaryota > Metazoa > Chordata > Amphibia > Gymnophiona > Siphonopidae > Microcaecilia > Microcaecilia unicolor. The sequence continues at coordinate 101,345,915 of NC_044043.1, read as the reverse complement.
AAATTTAAGATCACTTGTCCAATATTGAAACCCTTTAGGTATAGCGTCATCTCTTACTTAAAAAGCTGACTTGCATTTTACACTTCATGTTTACTTCATCCAACAAAGGTTGACCTCCATTAAAAAAATGTTCAGTTTGTATTTTCAGGACGCTGAATATTAATGAAAGACCCTCTAAATCTCTCTGATGCCTCTTTGGGCACAGACCTGCATACAGAAAGGTTTTTAGCTTCTTTATAAATTATGTAGCTTTTCAACCTATGGGCAGGCCCCTCAGGCTCTCAAGACTGAGGGAGGAGTGGCCTAATGGTTAGTGCAGCAGGCTTTGTTCCTGGCAACCTGGGACCAATTCTCACTGCAGCTCCTTGTGACCTTGGGCAAGTCACTTAACCCTCCATTGCCCCAGGTACAAAAAAAAGATTGTGAGCCCTCTAGGGACAGAGAGTACCTGCATATAATGTGTACAGCGCTGCGTACTTCTAGTAGCGCTATAGAAATGACTAGTACTAGTAGTAGTCGTCAAGACCGTCTGTCTAACAGCAGGCACAGAAGGACGGCGGAGGCCCAAGACAACTATCCAAGGGGGGGGGGGGGGGGGGAACTCGACCTCCTGAGTATAGGACCCCCATGGGCCTCAACCCCTGTCCAGTAGCAGAGAGAGAACAGATTTGAGGGGGGGGGGGGGGGGGTTTATTGTTGTTGGTTTGTTTTTGTTTTTTTTTTAAATCTCTTCTGAGCCAAAGCCAGACAAAAACCTAGCCAGGAACAAAAACAAGCAGCACCCAAAAGGCAAAACGAAACAAATATGGGACTGCAGAGACTTACCACTCCTACGATCTGCTGAGACTGAGAACATACTGACTCACTTTATAGGGCTTATCTGAAACTGAGTGGTTCTCAGTCTCCATCTGCTGGTAGGAGTACATAACCCATCTATGCCCGTCTAGAGGGATGCTATGGAATATTGATTTTTATATTTTAAGATTGTATGCTATATTGTATCTGAAATTAGTTTTTTGTTTTCTTTTTCCTTTGTAAACTGCTTTAATATGATGCTAGAAACAGTATATAAAATTAATAAATCCAATCCAAAAAGTCACAGAAAAGTAAAAATTCTCAGCTTCCTCACTATCCTTTCCAAAACGTTGTGCCTTTCACTAGACACAGTTGCAAATCATAAGCATCTACTGAGTCAAACAATTCTATGAGAATCGATGGCCATGCAAGAGGCTCTCACTGTCGTCTCAGATATATGATAGGTACAGCCACCAGTTTCCTGAGGCAGCTCTGAGATACAAATTCATAGATATTTATTTCTTGCAGAAGTATTTTTGCATATTTTATAACATAAATTTTGCCAGCCTTGTTTATTTTTCTGTGAGGAAACAATCTTGGGTATCAGATACCAGCAAGAAGCAGCAGCAATATCAAGGATAGAGGGGATTGCAGGATGGTTTAAACAGTTAGCTAAAAGCAGCAGAGAGGAAGGATGAAGCTATCCTCCTCCTGTTGCTGATGAGCATAAGGGAGAGGAAATGGAGAAGGTCCCATCTTAGACTTTCAGGGAGTCAATGAGTTTCACCAGGTTCCACACATGTGGCTTCTGCAGAGATCTCTATTCTCGTAGTGGCTTCCAAGAAAACTGCTGCTTAGATCTACACACCAGGAAAATCACGTTCTGGCTGTGTATAATGCATCTCTGCAGAGGAATGAAGTTGGAATCTCCATCCTGAATTCTGATGACTCTAAATACGAGTCTCCTTGGCTGCAGGGGCGTCATGTCTGAATCAATCTTTGCAGGAACGATGGTCAGTTCAGAGGATGCACCAAAGGGAAAATGCATTCATTTTATCATAGGAGCTATTAATCAACCAATACTCAAGACAAAAAACAACCCACTCGCACTGTTACACAGTAATCTAGGGCACAAACCACATTCCAAACCAAACTCCAAAGTTCAAAAATCAAACACTAATTTCATTATTTGCTAACCATTAAAAAAAATGACATTACCAACTATTCATGAACTTGTTCAATCACAGTAGTCCAACATGCATGGCCACCTTCAAGGAATCCATTTAAAGAAAAGAAAGTACAGAAACCTACCTCTCCAATACAGTCCCACTAGCGGGAGCAGGTACAGCAGCATCTGCATCTCCAGTACCATTTCCTTGATTAAGGTTTTGTGGGCAGACGCTGCTCACCGAAGCTGCTGGAAAATCTTCTGGGGCTTCATCAGGCCAGCCAAACTGTTCCTTAGTCTTACCATAAATTTTAATAGCATCCATCATGGTAACTCCAGCTGGATCAACAGAAGCCCCAACTGCAATACACAAAATTAAACATACATCATTTTAGAGAAACAAATGAACCCTGAAAAGGAAGACTGCAAATTGATTAAAACATTGATTAATCACAATTAAAATTTTAATCACAATTAATTAGACAAACTGGCCAGCAGATGGTTTTATTTTCCAGTACACTGCTATAGCAATCCTGACCACGCAAGAGGTCTCTCTCCCCCTCCCCCAAACCAGCAATACCTCCATCTCTTCTCCCCCTCACCATCTAGCATCACCCATCTCTCTCTCCCCACACAGTGCAATATCACCCCATGCAAGTAATGCTCTCTCTCTCTCCCCACCACCATCCAAGCATTGCACCGTCTCTCTCCCCATCCCCCTTCTGCGCACTACTGCTGGCTCTGCCGGTCACAGAAATAGCACATTATAGAGCTACTTACTTCCTGTTTTAGGGACTGGCAGAGCAAGCAGTGGTATGTACAAGACAATGTCCCTGTGTATTTTTTATTTATTTATATTTTGCTCACACTATTTTCAGTAGCAGCTCAAGGTGAGTTACATTCAGGTACACTGGATATGTCTCTGTTTGTACCTGAGGCAATGGAGGGTTAAGTGACTTGCCCAAGATCACAAGGAGCAGCAGTGGGATTTGAACCGGCCACCTCTGGATTGCAAGATCGGTGCTCTAACCACTAGGCCACTCCTCCACTCCCTTTTATGCCTTTTGTTTGCTATTGTTGCCATTGTGCAGGACCAGGGAAGCAGTATTCCCAGCAGTGGAGTCAGTGACCAGGTGAGTGAGACAGGTAGGACAATGTAAGATGGTGATTGGGGGAGGGGGGGGGGGGATGGGACACAGGGCAATGTTGGATGGTTGGAGGAAGAGACAATGGGGTGATGCAAACCTGGCAAGGCAGTGGGCCTCGCCAGTGAATGAGCATGTGAGCAGGTGTTCAGCAGGTAAGGGAAGGTCATGATCGAGGCCACTAATTGTGTTATTAATGTGTTAAATATGCAACCCAACTAAACCCCTAGTTGGAGAACTTCTGCTTTTTAGTGATCTGCTAGTTGTCTGAATGAGTTCTGAGATGTAATATTAAAGATTCATGAGCTGGAAAATGCTCTGTTAAATCCCTAATTGTAGTTGATATTGACGATTGAATTTGTGACTTAAGACAGAGTGAGCAACATGCGCAATGTCACTCCTTTTCTTCTCTCAAGGACCACAGCCTGTAGAGCTAGAAGAACCTGAGAAAAAGCCTCAATTGCTGCTGTTCAGGGGGGAGGGGGGGGGGAAGAGAAGGAAGGTAGCGATGCACTGAGTACAGTGGTGCTGACATATTTAGTGTCGAGACCAGAGATACAGAAGCAAGGTCTGCCTCAGTGTCCTGTCTCTCTGTTACCGTTGATAATTCAGTTACCCAACAACTTGTCAGTCCCAAGACTCTACTGTACTTGAAGATGACAAAAAGCATCTTCTATTAGAGGATACTTAGCCCACACCTTAAATTGAGGTGGTAAATAAGGTGGTTAAATACCTACAGGAATTGTCAACCTTGTGGTAACAGACATTTAAAAATTCTTACTGAAAATAGTGAGCTTCTTGTCAGCCTGTAGAGCTTCCTCTCGAGTAAAGGGAAAGTCAAACCAGCGTGCCCTCGTCAGGTTCAGCTGCATGGTCCGTCCAAATATTTCTACGTAGGAAGGAGCTCGCTCAATAGCTTGAGTGCCAATCTGTAGACGCATTCCCGTCATAACCATGGAATTATTATTGTTACAAACCTCGACGGTAAATCCTCCAGGCTGTGGGTGGGCAAAAGAAAGGCAGATTTATCAGTAAAGGGAGAAGCAGTTCTAAAAACGTACATCAGAACTTATATATTTGGCAGTGCTCTAAACATTCCTAGTTTAATTCCTAGGCCAGATCTTCTGCAACTCAGGTTAGCTACGGAAGCTGCAAAGGCAATATCCATTACCCAACTCAGGTTAAAGAGGAGGGAGGGGGAAGGGAGGAATTTATGGTCATTGTTAAGGTCAGCATATGGTGGCTGGATTTAAAGCAACAAAATAAAAATGAACTAATGGAGATAAAGGCAATTACAAATATACAAAACAAAGCCAAAATGATCATGAAGGGCTCTTCTGAAAAAGAATACAATTCACTGGACATTTACAATGATGAGTTCTACAACTAATCCGGTACCCCAACAAGCCATATGAAGGCATTAGAGCTTCAGGGACTATTCAAATCTACAAAATCTATTGGTGAAGCAAATAGCACTGATCATCTTTGCATTTATTAGTTATAATTTTGATGGCTTATTATTAAACGAGTGCTTTTGTGAGCCTTTTTTAGACTAAGGACAGTTTCTCCTAATGACTATAAGCATGTTGTGAAGAAACAGTGTTTTAAGCCTGTAAAATGTATTGGATATTTTCCTATTTTAATTATGTCTGAAGTGTATTTCTCCTATTTGGCCAGCAAATGATGCATGTTTATGCTTAAAGCTGTTACAGAGGACTGACTTCTCTTTTTTTTAGTTGGCACACAGATAATAGGAAGTGCCTGTAGTGATGTAACCAGTTTTTATTTGAAATTTGTTGACTGGGCTCTGAATGGCCTGGAGTTCTGAAATTATCCAGCAGATGCTGGCAGTTGCTTCAGTCTTAGCCTGGCAGAAGGAGGAGACAGATCTCGTTGCTAAGGCTCTATGAACAATTATATGTCCTTATCTTCCCAGGTACTGTTTAGACAGTATACTACTACTACTATTTAACATTTCTAAAGCGCTACCAGGGTTGTGCAGCGCTGTACAATTAACAAAGGACAGTCCCTGCTCAAAGGAGCTTACAATCTAAGATAGTTAGTTTTCTAATTGATCCATTTTTCAGTTACTTGTTACCGTTTGCTATTTGCACAATTTTGTCAACTGTTCAATATTTTTATGAGAATAAAGCGGCAGATGTAGGCAGATCTGAGCTGTGCTGGGGATAGACCTTCTAAGTGGCCGTGGGCTAACCCCATGTGAGTGGCTAGGCATTTCGTCAGACACATTAATATGACATTTTAAGGATTTATAAACTGCTTTGATTGTAACTCATAAAAAGACAATATATCAAGTCCCATCCCCTCTTTCACCTAGGAAAAGGGGTGATGGACTAACGGTTAGTGCAGCGGGTTGCGGAAATGGAGAACCGGGTTCAATTCCCACTGCTGCCTAACAGTTGGCAGTGGGTTGAGATCCTGGGGAACCAGGTTCAATTCACTCTGCAGCTCTGTTTGACCCTGGGCAAGTCACTTAGCCATCTATTGCCCCAGGTACAATATACTTCTTAGATTATGAGTCTATTAGGAACAGTGCAAGTACTTGTACAATTGCATGTAAACCACATCGACTCGAGCTCGAAAGAAGTGGTATATCAAATTAATAAGCGATAAAAATATATATAACTGGTTTGACCTCTTTTTTGGTTGTTTTGCTGTTCTCATTATACACTGAGTTTACTAGACCCCTATTTTGTGATTTCATAATCAGTCCTTGTTCCAAGATATCTGGTCTCAGAACTATTGCTGCAATGACTGGACAAGAACAGACAAATCTATCAGAACAGTGGGCAACACTTCCCACTTTTCCCTATTCTAACATCTTTTTCTTGACTTAAGGAGTTAAAACTATTAGGACTACTACATTTATACTAATGATGTGCAGATAATTTTTTTCAACAACAAACCCCATTGCTGAAACATTTAGATTTATGGCAGCTGGTCTAGAAAGTGTATTTCATGCTTAACCATAGATTGAAATTAAACACCGATAAGACCTTATTACTTTGGGTAGGAGAAAGGTTGTCATTACCTACTTTGAATCCCATTTTTGTCTGAAAGATTCCCCTCCAAACAACCGTTCATAGTTTAGCAGTATGGCTAGATTCTACTTTAAATGGAAATTCTCAGGTTAATTATATACTATTCTCTATTTTCTTACACATGCATTTCCTCCACTAAAAAGGTTCTTTTTTTTCACTGGATGAATTGCAGAAGCAGGTTTTGGCATGGTTATCTTCTTGGCTAGACTACTGCAATTCCTTTTTTTTTAGGAATTTCTAAATCATTATTATCTTGTTTACATTTGCTGTAAAATACAGCAGTGAAGATTATTCTGCATAAAAATAAGTAGGACAGAGTTAATCCTTTACTAAAAGAGCTCCACTGACTGCCTGTTGCAGCAAGAATTACTTTAAAAATCACGTGTTTTACTTTTAAGCATTTATATGGAAATTATCCATTTTTATCTGGCAAATCTACTGAAAGTCTGATCATGTCTGGTACATAGATGCCCTGCACACGCCAATAAATTTGACCTTGTACCACCCCCACCCCCCTTTTATTGAGTAAAAAGCTTTTTAATATAGTTACTCATTCAAAGTGGAACTCTTTGTCTTTCAGATGTAGAGAGATGTGGTAGCTGTGTTAGTCCACATTTAAAGGTAATCAATAGAAATAAAACATGGAAAGGAAAATAAGATGATACCAATAAAAAAGGTATCATCTTATTTTCTTTTCCATCTTTTATTTTGTTTTATTTCTATTATCTTTCAGATGTGAAACCAACTATTTAATATTCAGGAAAAAGTTAATAGCTTGGTTGTTCATCAAGTATCTATACGATAATTTATTTAATATGAAATTTAAAGCATTTTTTATATTTATGCAGAGCCTTGTGCTCCTTATTATAAACTACTCTTGAGCTAATATTTATTTGCAAAATGTATCAATGTGGTTTACAATAATCCAAAATATGAACCAGACAAATAGCAATCCATAAAACAAAAGAACGCAGAGGAAGAGTGACGTCACCCGGAGAGCATGGATGCTTGAGTACAGAGCTCCTCTGGGGCCATTTTAATCTTAGTGTTTTATGGAAATTAAAAAAAAAAAAAAAAAAACCCAAAACAAAACAAGGCAAATACCAGGATCCATAAAATACAAACAGAAACAAGCATAATAATGCAAAACAAAATAGGAGGGGAATGATATTTAACACAATAATAATTTACCTACAACAAAATAATGGAAACGGATGAGACAGTATATAAATACTCTTATTATTATAGTTATGAAATCAAGGCTCACAGCACCAAACCCCTGCACAGGAAGACAGAAGAGAGAGTGGAGAAGCTGCCTAATAGTGCAATGGGCTGAGACCTGGGGAATTGGGTTTGATTCCCACTGCGGCTCCTTGTGATCCTGGGCTTAACCCCCCAATGCCTCAGGTATAAAGCTTAGATTAAGAGCCCGGTACGGACTAAGTACCTGCATATAATAAACGTAAACCGCTTTGGTTGTAGTACAGAAAGGCAGTATATCAAATTCGTGACCCTGATCAAGGAGGTACCAAAGCAAGAAAGAATGTAAAGATTTTATAAAATGTTAAAGAATGTGCTCCTTAATCCCAAGCATTATGTAAAAACAAGAACTGAGCTGCAAGTGAAAACATGGTGCAGGTATTCACTTATGATGCACAGAACTAGGAGTTCAAGAAGATGCTACTCTTAAACATCCTCAGGCTGAAGCTCGCTTACCTTGGTATTCGCCACATACATCCCTGTGGAGTTCAGCCTGTGTTTTATCTGTTGAGCATTGTACACCTGTAACAAGTCACTGCCACCAAATTCTACATCTGTAAGCTGCTGGTTATGTTCAAAGAAATCGATGGGGAAGGTCATCTGACTGGAAGTGCGAGTTGCTGCAGGAGAAAGAGTCAAACACAAGGGTAAATTGCTCTAGCGTGAGAATCTTCAGTCTCAAACATTCCCTCTCTAAACTCATCTTAACAAAGAGCACATGGCACATGGATACCTGTCATTCCACACTACCTAACTGAAGTTATTAAGCAAACCACCAGCAATGCTTTCTTTCTTTCTTTATAACCAGCCCTGTTCACTTAGGAGTGTCAACGGAATCAGGTCCACATGATTACCACCACTCTATAAGGAATTATTTCATACTAACAGTTAACACTCCAGCTCTAAATATAATTCCACTGGCAAGGTAGAGAAAGTTCACCCTAACCCTACGGGACCTTCAAAGATATTATAATTCACTTTTGAATGGAGTAACATCAGCTATTCTGACTGCTGTGATTTGTGGTAGTCTACAAATGCTTAAAATAGGAGTGAAAAATGGTCTGAAAAGGTCAACTTACCCATCTACATGATCACACTGCAACCCAGAACAGCCCCCCCCCCCCCCCATTTCTTTTTCTGTTAACGGGTCCTACTTACTGACTGCTGCTGCCTTGCGTTTGCGAACAGGCTTCATGATGCTGATGACACTGCTGGGCTGTAACGAGGGCTGGAGCCAGAATGAGGTATTCTCAACATTAGCCATGTAAATTCTCAGACTGCCGTCTTCACACAGCAGGATCATGGTAGTCCTCTGTTGCTCATTACTGGCAGTATGACGAATGGCAACCATGTCCTGAATCTGAAAGTGCAAAAACACTGTGAATTGTTGCCCAGTGTTACAGCTTGACCAAGAAACATAAAAAGCTTTAAGAACTTAGCCAGTTATTAGATGTAATAAAGACCAGACAAAGTCACATCTTAAAGGGACTAATTATAGGAAGAGGAATTTCAAGTAAAACAGTGGTTTAGACACTATACAATAGCCCACCCTGTATAATTAGGACTTCTATTTCTAGGTCATTATAAATTTAGGTATATCTTTTTTTCAATTAATTAGGAATTACAGAGCACAAAACAGCCTGTGTTTTTGTGGGTATCTTTTCTGATGGAATCAAGCTGAGGAAAAGTGATGAATCCAAGGAACACAACAGAAGGGGTAAAAAAAATTATAGTAGGATAAGAGTTTTTTTCCCCCCATTGTTTATACATTGACTACCTATTTTACTGAACTTTAGGCTGTTTCTCAGTTAAAACTAAAATCAGAAGACCAATCTGACTAGTCCAATGAATAACCAGAGGTCATTTTATATATCTTTTCTATGTGTAAAAAAATTTACACATCTAAAAAGACTGTTCTAAAATTTGATGGAAATTAAAATGTCTTGTGCAAGCAGGTCCATAGGTTGTATAGTATGCGTGCTCAGGAGGGGAATTTGGGTGGACTGTGGGTGGAGTTGCATTTATTATATGAAATGTGCTAACGAGCAAACAAGTGAGGTTGAAAATGACAAGTCCTTAAACCACTCTTGTTGGTTTACACCCATAGTAACATAGTAGATGACGGCAGAAAAAGACCTGCATGGTCCATCTAGTCTGCCCAACAAGATAAACTCATATGTGCTACTTCTTGTGTATACCTTACCTTGATTTGTATCTGCCATTTTCAGGACACAGACTGTAGAAGTCTTGCCCAGAACTAGCCCCACCACCCAAACACCAGCGGCTAAGCTTCTGAGGATCCATTCCTTCTGAAAAGGATTCCTTTATGTTTATCCCACGCATGCTTGAATTCCGCTACAGTTTTCATCTCCACCACCTCCCGCGGGAGGGCATTCCAAGTATCTACCACTCTCTCCGTGAAAAAATACTTCCTGACATTTTTCTTGAGTATGCCCCCCTTCACTCTTATATCATGTCCTCTCGTTATTGTGTTGTGTTGAAAAAGGAGAGCTCCAAAGCAAACATGGGAGAGGTGAAGGAAAGGAAGAACTGAATTTGCAGGGCACCAAAGACAGGGATCTGAAGACATTCGGATATGACTCTGCAGGATCAAGCCACCTGCAAAGCTCAACTGGGGACAGGTTGACCAACTGGACCAGGAGCAAAGCCTTCAGAAGCAGAGGCTGAAAACTGTGACCATTCACCTGCTGGAGATAGAAAATACTGAGGAGCTGGACTGGAAGCCAACAGAGATATGGCTCAGCTCGGTTTTCAGTTGTCTATCTCCACCTGCTGGTTAATGGACACAACTATCCCACAGGTTGTAGAATAGCGGGAAACTACATAATGGAATGTAGGTTTTTGTTACATTTGTACCCCGCGCTTTCCCACTCATGGCAGGCTCAATGCGGCTTACATGGGGCAATGGAGGGTTAAGTGACTTGCCCAGAGTCACAAGGAGCTGCCTGTGCCTGAAGTGGGAATCGAATTGCTGTTTCTGCAGGATTTGTGCTAGTATTTCTAACGTCAGATAGACACAGAGGTGTCTTCAAACAATAGGTGCCTTCCTGCCCTATTAATCTAGGTGCACTAAGTCCAGTTTCAACAAAAAATGCAACTGCAGACCACATTTTTTCATTATTATTTTGGAAAACACACAATGTAAAGTAACAAATTCTGAGAAGAGCCTCTATAATAATCCAGTACAAAGGTAAAACCAAGACCGTATAACAAAAAGAGAAGGCCGAGAGGTGATACGATAGAGGTCTATAAAATACTAAGTGAAATGGAATGGGTAGACGTGAAACGCTTGTTTACTCTTTCCAAAAATACTAGGACTAAGGTGCATGCAATGAAGTTACTAAGTAATAAATTTAAAACAAATCGGACAAAATACTTCTTCACTCAACAAGTAATTAAACTCTGGAATTCATTGCCAGAGAACATGGTAAAAGCAGTTATCTTAGCAGATTTTAAAAAAGGTTTGGATAATTTCCTGAAAGAAAAGTCTATAAACCATTATTAAGATAGATTTGGGAAAATCCTCTGCTTATTTCTAGGATAAGCAGCATAAATCTGTTTCACTGTTCTGGGATCTTGCCAGGTATTTGTGACCTGGATTGGCCACTGTTGGAAACAGGATACTGGGCTTGATAGACCTTCGATCTGTCCCAGTATGGCAAAGATTGTGTTCTTATGTAAAGGACTAGGTTGGATGATATTTCACATTTACAGACTTCTTTGGATAACTGTATTATTTAAAGATGAGGCTTACATGGGTTTAAACTAAATAAAAAATTAGTTTCAGTTTCCAGCAGAAGCAGGACAAAAGAAGTGCAAAGCCATTCCCTTATTCAATTTTAAAATACTATATTTTTGTCTTGGGCTTTAACAACTTGCTACTTATAAAAGGAAAAAATAACAAAAATAAATTATACAAGCAAGAGCTAACAAAAAAAGTGCCCTGGACGATTCATTACATTCCTTAATTTAGCACTTTCACGGGTATTACCTAAGCACTGTTCTCTGTGGACTAGCGGGTTTTTGTTTTTTTTAAACTTTTCAGGTGTTGCAGAAAACAAAATGCTTGAGC